>NC_091852.1:16364083-16989083 GCF_037783145.1 Equus przewalskii
ACATTATTAAATAATTAATTCTGAAAAAATACATGTCAGAATTTAAGCAGGAGATGAATAGAAGACATTTAAGAAAATAAACCAGAGGCACTTGCTTGAACATGGATGATTTACTTTAAAAACTATAAATATATTGTATATAGTATAGTTTAATTATGTACATATATGTGTACATACATATAGATATAGATTTAAAACTTTTCTTTATCTAAACACCCTTACTTAACTGTGCAAAATAATGCTCAATTAGAAAAAAATTAATTGAATTTATATTTGACTAGAAGACAGGGCAATTTAATAAGCTATCATTGGACTATATCTTGGATGTAATAGAGAAATAGGACTTTTACCCAGCTGTCTTATCAAACAAAAAACTAATAATAATGCCATTCTTGATTATTATCACTGATAAATGGATCTAAGATAAATATTCATACTGAGATAAGAATTGCAGAAAATGAGGTTAGAAGCTTCCTTATTCTGATTTCTTTGAAATTGCTCTGAAAACAATATGCAAGGGCTGTTGCGTTCTCTGTGCTTGGTGTGAAAATGAAGCAGAAAGATCCTTTATGAGGTCACATCATCATAAACCAGTAAAGCTGGGGGCTCAAGAAATTAGAAAAGAAAAATAGCAAAAGACCCAGTACTGCCCAGGACCCAGTTGCATCTCTCTCTACAGTGTTGATCATATCATTTAAAGGAGATGTTTCACTGAGTAGATAAAGTGAGCCATGGCTGGTCTATCATCCCCACGGACCTAATTAGAGATAAAGAATAAGTCGCCATTTATGTTCATAATGGTAAACTTAGTTTCCAGCAGAGGATTATAAGCACCTAGTTCTTTACCTTTTCAAGGACAAATGGAGAATATTTTGTTTGGAGATTTTTATTCTTTTGTTATCTTTTCAAAATAAAAGACAACAGGACATTTCTATGAAATAAATATCAGAATAATAGGAAATGTTTTTAGAAAATTCTTTAAATTTGATGCTTTCAGTTGACTTTTCCATTATGATACTGTGTGGTCATTTGTCCTGGAGGGACATTTTCTTTTAAGTGCAAACTTGATGAGGACTGGGACATCATCTCCCTGATCAGCACCCGGCAGCTGGAATGCTGTCTAGGAACGGTGTGTGCGTGTGGTAGACACGTGCCCAACAATGAAGATACATTTTAATATAGAGAGTTTCCAAAGCCTCCATAATTAACATCCACATTCAATTTTAAGAAAAGTATATCAGATTTCCTTTCCAGCTAAGGCCCTTGGACTGTTGGACATGAAAACTTACCTTCTCTATAGACTCTGTTAATTTCCCTAATTTCTTTGTTAGTTCTTGATGTCAAAATTTCAATCAGAGTGTCTTCATCAGTTCCAAGGCCCTGAATTGAAAAAGATGAAAAGAAAAAATGTACGAAAATCTTCATTCAAGAGCACCAACTAGTTTTTTGTGTCCCAAAATTTGATTTCCCACAGTATTTAGTAAATATCTACAATATTTAATAATTACAATAAGCTCTATCTATTATATTGCTTTAAAAACAAAATGGATTTAAAGCTAGTATTTTGGACAAGAGTTTAAAAAGTAAGTTTAAAAGTAAGTTTAGAAGTCCTTCAGTGACACCATTGGGAGAGTGGAAATAACACAGTTGTTAATGCCAAGATTTGTTCGTTCATTTATCTATTAATTAATTTATTCACTTTATTTCCATTGATTGACAGGCCCTATACTAGATGTTGAGGATACAATAGGAGGTGTATGTGGACTTGACCTATACATTCTCTTGAGGAAGGAAGTTTGTTTTGTTAAAAAGAAAAAGAAAAAAAAGCAACAGGCCCAGGGTGGAGTCACTTGCCCCCAGGACAGCAAACCAAGACTTAATTGCAGTTTCAACCTCTTCCAGGAATGTGACCTTAAACTGATCAGCCTGGAAATTCCTGATCTATGCTAGTGAGGTAATCTGCCTCATAAAACCCCTGCCACCCTCCCCACAAAGAAAGGGGACCTTGTCTGAGACAATGCTTTCTTCTCTCTTATTAATAACTTTTTTGTCCCTCCCAGTTTCTGCCTATAAATACCTTCCATTTTGTACAACTCCCTGGGGCACTTTTCTATTTACTAGATGAGATGCTGCCTGATTCATGGATTGTTGAATAAAGCTAATTAGATCTTTAAATTTCCTTGGTTGAATTTTTATTTATCAACAGCTTAAATCAGGTGATCTACCTTCATGGCAGCACGGAGTTCATCAGCATCAAACCGGGCTGGAGTTTTTAATAGAGCCAAAGCAACATCCTCCAGGTGACCTGTAAGGGCTTTCTTCAGAGCTTCATCCAGGGGCTGAAGAGATTAGAAATCAGAGATTAGAATCAGGACTTCTAATTAGTAACACGCAAAGTGATACAGCAATGTGGTGTGACCTGACCTGTGGGTACTCTTACTACTAATTGCTAAAACAAACATCTTTTAGAGCTCCTTCCCTTTAAATACAAAAGAGTAGTGAATATTTAGAATTTTATCTTTATCTTTTAGATCTAGAGTAATTCGAATGAAATTTTACTGCATTTATTGATAACTTCTTAAAGGACAGGGTTCTCACTCTTTTACACAGGGAAGAAATCACAAAACTCAAAAGATAAGGGACAGTGCATTAACAGTATCAGTAGTAAGAATACTTTTAAAATCATGTATTAATATATTTTCCAATCTTTGATGTTTGCACCACTCAAATAAGCACAATAATCAGATAGGGACATTATATAGTTTTTTACTTGTGCTCCGTAAAAAAACTACCTGTATTTGGTATGAAAAATATAAAGTTTACTTTTAAAGTTAGAACTATATGTATAAACTTTACATTTAGACTTTAAACAGTTCAGCTTAAACTTTAGCAGAAGACACATTTTAATCAGAACATATTCCTTACTGCCAATAGTAATCTTAATGTTTATATTCAAATTAAAGATTTGTCTCCAGTACAGAACACAACATCTGCAAAGACCCAAGATGACCAATGTATGAAACCAGTAAATTTGCTACAATTTATTAAATTGCAACCAAGTGAATAAATACTGTAATCCCAGTCTTAGTTGTAATAGGAAACAGCAGTTAAGAGGTTCAAAGACCTAGGTAACTGCTTCAAAACCTACTTTTAAACATAAATGTAACTGAAATTAAATATCTAAATTTACCACTCCAACCTACCTTTCCTTTTTCCTGGAGATATGCTGCTTTGATCTGTTGACGTTGCACATTGTTTCTCTTCGTTAGAATCTCAATGATGGTTGCTTCATCCACACCTGGAAGTAAAGGACCACTAGGCTTTTAAAATTAATTCTCTTCATCCTCAATAACTGACATAGGATGATTCATTATCAAGATGCTCCAAATGAAATTCTTAGCAAACTAAGAAATATAAATTATATCAGCCAGGTTAGAGATGTGAGGCTATCTGTCAAAGGGAAGCACTTCAGATGACATTCCATTAATTCAAATGAGAACGGAAGAGGAAATTTTTTCTGGTCCTCAGTCTTGCAGTGTTTGATCCTAGTTCAAAGCCTATGAGCAGAAGTGTTGATTTCAGCGTCAAGTTTCTGCTAGAAATGAGCTGGTAGGGATATCTGTTGTAACGCTAGAGATTCTACTGATTTGACCAAAATTTCCTGAGTGCTGAGAAAGGAAATAAATCTTCATTTGACAAGTAAATCTTTTTATCTTCAAAACAAAACAGACTCCTTGCATTGCACATATCTGTTTTCCAATAGCCATTCAAACAGCCATTCTGAAATGTCCAGGAAGAGACTGTTTTGGGAAGACATAATTAATTACCTTTCACTGTGATCGCTTCGTCCAAGGCATCAACATCCGAGGACGGATTGAAGCTGGGATAGGGGCTCACTGCTGACCCAGGACCACCTTTGGATCCTTTCACAGCTTTCTGTGGAAGAGAGAGAAAG
The DNA here is from genome assembly GCF_037783145.1 of Equus przewalskii. Taxonomy (NCBI): domain Eukaryota; kingdom Metazoa; phylum Chordata; class Mammalia; order Perissodactyla; family Equidae; genus Equus; species Equus przewalskii. The sequence continues at coordinate 16,368,039 of NC_091852.1, forward strand.
AAATTAATGCCTATTCACTCATATTGGTTTCTATTTTAATATTTAACTAAGTTATTTTATTGTCACTTGACTTACAATGTATTCCTGCTCTTCATTTTCAATAAACCAGGCCTGCTTGAGGAATGCTGATACCATTGACATTTTTAAAGAAGTATCTGGAAATAAAACAGGCAGATGCTTTTACAAAACACAAACCCACCACACATATACACCACTCCACCCTCTCATATACACAAGACGTAGAGTAATCTTGACCTTACTTTCCAGGATTACTCTTAGAAGCATAATAAAATCCTAGATGTAAGTTTTTTAAAAGGAACATCTTACCCTTGAACAGAAGGCCCTAGCCTCCACTTGGAAAGTTGGCTCTTTCTTGGCATATTCAGTCCTAACGTTTAGGGATCAGAAAATTTCTACAAGTAAGCATATAGGCTGAAGGGAGGAGCTGATGATTCACTTCATTGTTCTACGTTTACAGACCAACCCCTATATGTCAAGCACTGAGGGTACAAAAACACTGAAATATCGTCCTTTGCCTCAAAGAACTTAAAGCTAGTGTGTGCTCTCAGAAGGAAAACACAAAAGTTAGGGAAATCTCTCAGGAGGTGCTGGCTGCTCTGATCCTTTCTTGAAGACTCGGATTAACCTGGGAGAAAACTTAAAGACAACAAAACTGAGAGACGCTTGTTATATTGGGGAAGTTGAAAGAAGTTTACTGGAGCAAGAAATGTTGACAGAAGCCGGAGCAAAGAAGTTTAAAAGCATCCACAAAGCTTTGGGAAAATATTAATGGATTTTTTAAAAGAAAGCGGCAGGATTCCACTTGTATTTCAGAAAGACCGTTCATCCCGTACCATAGAGAATGGCTAAGAGATGGGCGAGATGGAAGACAGAGACCGTTTAGTAGGCCATTAGAGAATCTATGCAGGATTAATGAGAGTCTGAACAAAAGAAAAGGCTAGAGAAAGAGCATAATGTTTACACTTATAAGGAAAATAATCTGTGACAATCTGTAGGAGTGGATTCAGACTCAAAACTTTATCTATAAAAAGATATTCAGATGATATTTCTCCACCAAATAATTATTTCCTTTTCCATTCCTTGGTATACAATTATTTCAGCATCTGCAGTAATTGCTCTCCTCACATTTCTTCCTATTTGAGCTGTCTAAATACTAGTCCTACCTGTTTTTCCACTCAACACAAAAAAACCAGAAAGGGATTACTTTATATGAGGTTCTTTGCTCTAACAGGAAGCATCCAGGTGCAATTGCAACGTGTATGCCCTCTTTTGGTAAACTCTTATCTGAAAGAAAATTTCTTGAATTTCTATCATGGTTTAGCAATATTTTTATGTAATAAACTATGCATATTTTTAAAACCTGAAGTATGTTAAAAAAAAATTAATGTGTTCACTGTTCTATCCACAAAAGAAACCATCACTGATCCTTTTTGTCCCGGCTGTGTTTTTAGGAGGCCATGCTCAGGGTCTAGTCTGATCTATCCCTCCGTACCCTTTTACGATCCCTCTGGAGACTACGCTCATGAATACATGTGAGGGAGATGGGAACGAAAGCACCCAAAGTTTTAAATTTTTGATATGAAGCTAAATGACTCATGGGAGTAAAGCCTATAACCTGATTTCTTAACAACATGTTCAGACATAGTATTTCACCCCACACTTGCTGAAATGAACTGCAGTTCCAAGTCAATGAGATTAAATACATGAGGGAAATAATACCCAAATCAGAAAATATCTCCACTTAATTATCATGGGGATTGTTCAAATTACTATTCTGTCATCTGTGAGAAGAACCAATATATTGTGCAGTCAATCTCTTCTCCCATCAACTGGTAAATCTGAAGTTGTTTCCTAAGGTAAAGTCATGATGTGCAATTTGGGGCAAGATTTTCCTTTCCATTACAGTCATCATCTGGTGCAGTTTCTGTTGGCATGTGGAGTTTCACTTCCTATTGATTAATTGGCACACACAAAACTTCCAGCAATTTCTGGCGAGCTATCAGGGATTTGAACTTTCCATTCCATCATCTCATCCATGCACTTCATGAAGTAGAATCCTCAAAATAAGTGATATGATCGGTCACCTAGCAAAGTACTTTTCCATCAGTCATAAAAATATGTGTTCCAATATTTCACTCTTTTTAATTAGAAAATAAAAACTTCAAAGGAGATCAAATAAGAGATCAAGGCTATTGTCAAGTGTAATTTTAAAAATGAGTTTCATAACTTCAAAGTAAATTTTATGAAAACTTTACTGTATTTCACTCATTTTTTTCATTTCTAAAAAGTGCCTATAAAATGCACCAATTTCTTTTAAAAAAATAAACTTGAGAAAGCCTGGGAAAATGATAATCACTCTATTAATTACATAACACAAAATAACAAAAGTAAAGGGGTTGAATAATTTATTTGACACAACAGTGTCCATAGAAGAGACAGCTTTGTAACATAGCCTCTGAGTTCTAGATTTTAGTCTGAAGTAATTTGCCTGAAAGCATGGCCTGGAAAAGAAAAGGGGTTGAATACAACCTGCCTCCAGAAAGCAATTAGAGGAAAATGGAATCTCAGTTCAGCCAAATTATATCTACCAACTCTTAGTAAATCTTAAAGATACAAGGATCGTGACAGGATGTAAGGAACTGCTCTAGAAGAAATAGATTTTATCATGTACTGGTAGTTAAGGGCTCAGAGTCAACTGCATGTATTAACAGAAACTCAAGGGTTGCAACACACCTTACAAATACCACAGCAAAAATATTTTTGGCCAAATTGTAGTGCTAAACCATTCTGTCTGTTCAGTATCTATCCTCCGCATGAAAACTAGCACTTTGTACTTGATAAAACCCATTCAATAATTTGAAGGATCTCTTGCTTAACTGTAAACAAATAAGCATGCAAACATGTTTTATAGACTGCCAACCATTTTACAAATGTCAGATATTATTATTATTTAAAGAATAATTTGGTCTAGAAAATAGAATTGTACAGTCAATAAAAATAGTTTAAATAATTTGAGTTCACAAAAGGTCTTTTTTTTTTCCGTCTTTCTTTTCAGTTGCAATGTTTAGAGCATGCGCTAGGTATTTAAGACTTTATTTTATTAACTCACCTTTGCTCAATATATATTTAATCTGGCTACCAAAGAGCTCCAAAACCAAGTTTAGCACGGTCCTTAACATCGTCTAATTTGAAGATGAAACTGGCCATTTATACATAGGCTGACCTATATGGAAATTAGTAATATTCCACAGTTCTTCTAATAAATGATCTTTTTGTGAACAAGCACTGCCTACCAATCTCAGGTTATCTGTGGATGAATGTGTAGCTTTTCCAGGGATTAGCATTTTTTGTATATTTATGTCATAAGAGAGCTCTCTTCATCTTATGCAGCAAGAAATTAAAGAAGGTAAATATGCATAAAAATTATGTCCAAGATGTTAGAGAGAAATCCATGTTTACTAAGCTGTAAGGTCCAGGTATTCCAGAAATGGTACATTAGCAATTGTACCAACTCGACAATTTGAGAACACTAAAGCTATTGTATCAAAGTTAATTTCCTGATTTTTGAAAACTGCACTGTGGTTGTGTTCTTTATTTTTTAATATAAACGCACAGAAGTATTTAGAGGCATAGGGACATCATACCTGCAGTGTTCTCTCAAACATTACAGAAAAAATAACTGTATAAAGCAAATGTGGTGAAATGCTGACAATTGGGGGATTCTGGGTTAAAAGTATGTAGTAATTCTTACAATATTTTTGCAACTTTTCTGAGGGTTTGAAATTATTACAAAAGAAAAGCCTAATTTTTTTTAGATTGTAATTTGTCTCTGTCAACCTCATGAAAGTCTACTTCCAGAAGCTGTAACAGAGGAAGCCAAATTTTGTGGTTTATCATGCCTTCCTGGTGACAAGCTAGAACGATCAGAGTTCTACAATGATAGCAGCAGCAATTAATCCTTGCATAGGACAACATCTTTATCCCACATTTTCTATCTTGGAAAATAGAGTGTAGTCTTCTGGCAGTTCTAGAGATTAGTGGCAAGAATCAAGGCATACATAAATCCATTCCTTCTGATTCCAAAGCATTGTAGACTCTTTTGAACTAGTGACCAAGATCAATGTTATTTTTAATGCTCGTACTTCAGAAACAAATTCATTAATGGTTAACCCAAGGGCACTGTGGCAGGTTTCACCCCAGCCCTAGGGAGTTTATTTTTCAATGCTTTGGCTGATGCTCAGTTTTTTCCTTGAATGTGTATTTCACAAGTCCCTCCCACACCTACCTATGCGAGAAAAGGCAATTAGACTGTACAACGGTGTGACTTGTGAAGAACCACTTTATGAAAGATAGTCTCGTGAATGCTCTGCCCTTAGGCCTCTGGATGGGGTGTTCCCTTTGCCTACCATGCTGTTTCCTCCTCCAGGTCTACTTCCCTTTGAAGCTTCCGCATAGACCTCATGACATCCTCCAGAAAGCCTTCTTTGACTCAACACTGGGTTGGAAGACTCTGTGGTGTCCCACAGCATCCTGCGTTTACCCCTACACTAGCCCCTACCATTCTGTGTCAACACTTTCTCTTATCTATGTTCCCCAGCAGCATGCTCTGAGGGCAATGCTAGTCTATTCATCCTGTACCTCCAATCCCTGTCAGAAGGCCTGGTGTTTAGTATGCTAAGTATCATTGAATGAATAAATAGCACATCAGTGCTAATTATGGAGGAAACATATCTATACTAATTTAACAAGTATTTTCTACCCACAACTATAGGATATAAAAATGAGATATAAAAATGAAAATCAGAGTTCTGAGCCCTATTTTGATTCTCTTTAACTGACTATATGACCTCAAGAAAACATTTAACTTCTCCAGGGGTGGTCTTCATTTATAAAAATGAGCATTAGAATAAGTAATGTCTAAGATCCATCACATCTCTGAACTGCCAATCTTAAATTTCACCTTAAGTGGATGGAGGTGGAGACAATTAGCATAATGAAGGAAGGTATTATATAAATTGTATCTATTACTGATCTTTCTGATAAAAATCTATCCCATTTTAAAGAAAGAGAAACTCACTCCAAAAACTGAAAACTAATAGCTCCACTGGTTTTGCTCTGATTTTTAAATATAAGCCATAAATTAATGAGTCTAGAGAGAGTCAAGAACAACCAGTTCAGCAAGCTAACATCACATACAGAAGTCAACCGTTACAGATCTTTCGATTGAAAAAACATTTAATAAGCAAAAAATTAGCTGTTTCCTTAATGTTATTATTAACTATTTTTGTCAACATCTGTTAAATGTAGACTATCTGCCAGATGTGGTTGAGACTGGGGCCAGGGTAGTAACAACTTCTGGAGAAGAGGCCGTTTCAGAATTAAGAAATCAGCTTTTTACCACATTTGAATCATTTTGCAACATGCCTTCTCTTCCAGCTACCAAAAAAGCATTTCTGCGGGCAGAGGGGAATATTACGTTTTCAAAAACCATACGTAATTTTTGACATAAACAAGGCAAGAAAAAAGTACACCTGTCTTAATTAACTAGTATTAAAAATTAGATATTAGGGCTTTTAATTTAACATTCAAAATGGGCTAAGAGAAAAATTCTTGAAGGAACATTTGTAATGAGCAATAGCCAGACATATGGTTATGATTCAAAATCTCTTACCATTGCACATATTTCCAACACCAGTAAAAATGCTACTTTAGATTCACTTGGGGCTTTTCAAAGGAGTTTTATGGCCATTATCTCAATCAACGATCAAGATACTCTTAAGTAGAATAATTTTCAGAAGGCCCTACTAGCATTCCAAAGGGATAACTTATCTGATACCACCCAGGAAATATTTCCTTTCCCCTTAAGTTTTCAAACCAGTACTTGAAAATCCTGTGTATGACACACAGACTACAGAAAAAAGAATGTGGCCACACCCTCTTGAAATGAAAAGATTAAAAAGTGGATCCTCTTTGTTTACACTGCATGAGTAAACTTAACATTAATTTCAAAATGTTAATTACAAAGGGCATGATTACCACTATGAGGTCTGAATCTATTTACTTTTCCTTACAAAAGAAGAAAATAAATTGTGTAAGCCCTGCTATTTTGAAACAGCACCCTGAAACCCACCTCTGGGGCACGTCTGTTCTTCCGGCCTGGCCCCCCACCAGCACCCACCATCCACCACGATTTCCATGGAGGAAACTCACAGCTCTAAGAAACTCATAACTTGGAGGAGGAAAACAATCTTACTTTTCCATGGTAACTCGCCAACAGTAAAATAAGCTAGTCTTAAGCAAACTTTCCATTATTTTTAAAATTGTCTATCTTAACTAAATAAAACATTACAATTTGTGATTCCAAAATGTAAATTCCCAATGTAATCTTACAGAAAGATGTATCAAACCATATCAAATACAACTAGCCTTAAATCCTACAGAAGGAGTAACATTAAACATTGTGATGGGAAAAGTTTTCAAAACAACCAAAACTAACTAAAAGGAAAACCAAGACTCACATTTTTTTCCACCGTCTTCCAAAGAACTGAGGAGAGGTTCTTCTCTGAGGGTTTCACACTACAACTGGAGCCTTGGGCTTCTGATTTTATAGAATTTGAAAGGAGGCCACACCCAGCAACCAGAAGTTAGTAACAGGCTGCCTTTTGTTTGAAATACAGGACTCCGCCTTGGCCAAAACAAAGTGAAACAAGTCTTGCAAAACTATTCACTCAACCGACTCTTAGCTGACGGCACAGATGAAATGAAAGGGAAAGGCAGATTTTTTCCCCCCTCTTTAGTTAGCACTGTTTTTTCCAGAGGGGATAAAATGCAGCAGATTTTCAAGTACACAGTACTATCCTCCCCAATGCTGATACCAATGATTGGCACGCTTTTTTAGTTAAACAAGTTATGAAATGGAAAATATATACACTTCAAAACAAAACAAAAAAGGCAAAAATCCCCCTTCGGTTTGAATCCCAGCTCCATCACTTGTGACTATGTGACCCTAGGGACATATTGAATTTCCCCGAACCTGTTTCAACTTTTGTAAAAATAGGGATAATATTATGTAGGTTACCTACCCACTAGAAATCTTGTGACAATTGAGAAATAAGGTATATTGGTAAATTTTAACATTATGCAGTGCTAAATAATTTTCTATTTGTATTTAACCATCGTTTTTCCCACCTTCAAAGTAAAAGACTTTTTGTACTCAAGTATAGCTTGTTGATATAAATAAGAAATATAAAAGAAATAAAGCTCTGGATTGTCTCAAAATTTTAAAGAAAGTTAATGTCAGAAATATGATCATTATGACATTCAAAAAAAGTATTAGCATTAGAGAAAGGCCTATCTACATTAATTCTTTTGTTTAGAGTCTGTTATATATAAATAGTTATAGATAAACAAAGTGTTATATAAACGTTGACATTGTAGAGTAGTTGAACAGTAAATCAGAACTATAAATTGAACAGATGAATGGGGTAGTGGCTATTATGGAATAGGTACCATAAAAAATTCCCCACCTGATACAAAGAAAGAAAATTTATTCTGGTAGCTCAATGGTGATTTATTTTTATTCTTCATGAAAACTTAACAAAAATTTTTATGATGTTTCCATTGAACTCTGCATAACTATGGACATTCATAGCATTATGGTTCAGTTTATACTGCTTTTTTTTTTTTTTTTGGTGAGGAAGCTTGGCCGTGAGCTAACATCTGTGCCAATCTTCCTCTATTTTTTGTACATGGGACACCACCACAGCATGGCTTGTAGGTCTCTGCCTGGGATCCAAATCTACAGAGCCTGGGCCACTGACGTGCAGCAGGTGAACTTTACTACGCAATCATGTTGGCCCCAGTTTATGCTACATTTTAGTGGTTTATTCTTTTTCCTATTTTCCTCATAGATATCTCAGGTCATTTTATGTACATATATGTCAGGTTTAGAAAAATCAGTGAAACTACTGTCTTAAGATTGTTGATTTTTATAACACATTCTAAATTCTCAGCACTAATGTTAATGAAGTCAACACTTCCTGAAGTAGGATGATCATCTAATCTAAATATTTGAGAAAATGCCAATCTATATTTTTGGCATCTACCATAAGTATGTGTTGAACTAATTAATTAGCTACTAACTAATTAGTTGATTGATATTACTGCAAATCAATCTTGACAGATGTAGATCAGCTTTCTAATACTACATTTATTTTGTCAGGTAAGAAAGGAATAGATATTTACATAAAATTTGTTTTCCTATTTGTATTTATATTCCTAACTTTGGTAATGGAAATGTTTGAACATTTCTGCACAGTGACATTCTTGCAAAATGAAGAAAAAAGTCCATGTACCTTTTATAAAATATAACTATCTAAAAGAAACTTATATTCTCGTTTTGTTTTGTGTTTGTGCTTACCAGTAGCATAAACCCAGAGGAGTGGCTTTATATATTTGGATTTGTAATGCATTGGGAAACCTATAATAGCAGCAGTAAACGCGAGACTTGTAGCAGAATTAAGAAAAAAAGTTAGAACATTTTTCCAAAATTAACCTCCAGCTGTAACTCTAAAGGCAAAGAAACTCCCAAATATAAAAAGAGAAGAAAATCACTAGTCATAGAGGAATCTTTCTGTGAATAATCTGTTGGAAGCTTTTCTTTCTCCCACACAATAATACTGTCAAGTGGATTTGTGAAAATAAAACATCATATACGTTACCATTAACAGCTAAGGGATAATCATGGGTTAAATGTTTTCTGTACTTGAAATGCCACGTACTACAGCTCTGGAGAAATGACTCACCCCTCTTGCTGTTTCTAGAAGATGATGATTCATTAGCTCAGTTTACTTTAGAGAGAGAGCACAGAAACTAAAGGAAGAGAAGAAAAGAAAAAGAAGATAGCTAAAAGCAACCACTGCAGGTTATATTTTCACAGCATATTAATTTCTACTCCTTTGATGTGGACCTGATAGTGAAGAGGAAACAAAACAGTGAGACAACACGTGGATCTCTCACACATGTCATACTTAACAGAGCAAAAGTGTTTAGTAAGACTGTAGCAAAACATCTGATTTTAGGAAGGCGTTTCCCCCACCCCTCTATATCTAAACATTACTTTTCATTTGGAGAAAGAAGTATATTCAGGATCATCAAGAAGAGCATTTCGTTGAAATTCCATAATTTCTCTACAGCTTCCTCACACCCACTATCCACAGCTGATGAAAATATTGTTTTAGTTTGTATTTCTAATGTGTTCACAGGTTAAAGTATTTTGAGAAATAGTGTTCTAAATGATTATCCCTTTACTTCTAGATAAGTCAAATAATTATCTCACACAGGTGCACGCACACACTGAGTTACGTGGATTACTATTATTATTATCATTATTATTATTACTCAGTTATTCCCAACATCACATGAAATAGAGAAACATTTTTTCAAAGTAAGCAAGTTAATGAAGTGGTCAAACAGACGGCGAAGGTGAAAGGAGGGCGCCTTCGTTGGACCTCACTTAATGGAACAATAAACAAAATTGTCCTTGTGTAACAAGTGGAAAGAACTTCATTTTTAACACATCAGAATGGAGGTGATTGGTTGAGAATGTGTCAGATTAGCATTTTGATAAATTATCTTGCTTTCTTGGTATAGGTTCAACAAGAAAGAATGAGATGTACCACTCTGTTTCTCAAAGAGTAAACTATGATTGGAATTTCCTGAGGTTGGAATTTCCTTATCCCCATGGACTTTGGAAGGAAAACATAAGTTTCTCATTAAGTCAGGCCCCAGTAAGACAAATTTTTGGTTTTGAGGGTCCAGATACATCTAGAGCAATGTGTTTCAAACTTTTGGTCAAAATAATTTGAATTATGAAGTCAATTTACTACGTACTGACCAACATTTAAAGAAATAAAATAAAATGGAACAATACGGAAACTATCAGAGTGTCTCACGTATTACAAAGTGAGTCTTATTTTCTGAAACTTTGGCTTATAGTGTTACGTGTATGCATGTGTGTGTGAATGTATGGTGTAAAATATAAATGTATTCCAACTGAAGGTTGTATTTTTAAACGCTTGAGAAAGACTGAAGATGACTACTAAAGTAGATGTACCCAAGAAAGGTGAAGAATATTGTATCTTCCTAATGATATAATCTAAAGAATGTAATTGTATCATAGGAATCATATGTACATATGAAAATCAAAATGTTGCTTGTATTATCAAAAAATTGAAAATAACCCAGTTATTCATCAATAGAGAAATGGATAAAAAAGTGATATAATATGAATGAAGTAGATATAAAAACATGACATGCTGAAAATATATGTTGACCAAATAGAGCAGTGGCAAAGAATAAGTATGATACTACTTAAGAAAAATTTTTAAACATCAAAACAATAGTATATATTTTAGAAATGTTTATGTCTGAAATAATATCATAACAGCATGATTGAGAAAAAAACTTACTAATCCTGGATAAGGGTTAACCCTGAGGAGAAAGGAAGGTGAATGGCCTAGAGTATGGGTTTTTCACCATACCTACATCTTTCTATTTTTTTTTTTAAATAACTTTCTGAAGTAAGTAATACCTGTTAAACTTGAGTATTGAATACAATGATGTTTATTATGGCCTTCTTTGGAATTTTCTGTATGTTTAAAAACTTCAAAATTGTGTGTGATGAAGGAATCAGTCATTATACCTGACTTTGTCATTCAATATCATATTTGTACGATTCATCTGTATTACTGTTTACTATTGTGCATATTATTGTCTTTTCATTATTCTCACTGCTCTATGGTATTCCATTGTATAAATATATCACAATTTTTTTAATCCATTCTTATCTTGTCAAATACTGGAATGTTTTTAATTTCTGGCTATTGCAAAGTCTGCTGCTATAAACCTTCCTATGCATATCTTCCAGCACTTTTGCTAGTTTTACTGGGTATGCGTACATTCAACTTTAGTTAACAGTGCTTTGCTGAAGTTGTGTCAAGTTACACTCCAAAACTGCAGTAAATGAGAAATCCAATTATTCCTTACCCTTCTCAATATTTGATATTGTCTTTTTCATTTTAGCAATTCTGGTGTTGTGAAGTGGTATATTACCATCGAGTTTTAATTTGCCTTTCTCAAGTGACTAATGAAGTTGAGCACCTTTTTACATATATATTGGTCATTGGGTATTCTCTTTTTTGGACTGCCAGTTCAAGTTTTTGGCCCATTTTTCTAATGGGTCATCTGCCTATTCCTTATTGATTTGTAGGAGTTATTTTTATGTTCATATTCCTTTTTATTTTCCCTGCTTTATCTCCCCAAATCCCCCCGTACACAGTTGTGTATCTTAGTTGCATGTCCTTCTAGTTGTGGGATGTGGGACACCACCTCAACATGGCCTGACAAGCGGTGCCATGTCCGCGCCCAGGATCCGAACCCTGGGCAGCCGCAGCAGAGCGCACGACTTAACCACTAGGCCACGGAGCCGGCCCCTATGTTCATATTCTTTATACAATGTTCACAAACAGGAAAAACATCAATTTTAATTTTCAAGAGTTTTTGATTCTCCCGAGCATATAGTCTACTTGAATTTACTCAAATGCCTCTGTGTTAGCATGGTCACAGAAGGGGCTGCCTTTCAGGGGCTGACTTCATGGGACATGAAAGAAGTCAGCACCGATTGCCGTGTTCTTGGGGCCTTAATGCAGGTCCCTGCTACTGAGCTGGTCATCAGCAACTGAGATCATTGGAATCAAGAACGAGGTGGGGCCTCTTCCCATTTCACTAGATTTTCTGAAACCTTGTATTCTGGTGTAATCCAAGGATAAGAGAAAAAGTACTGAGCGCTCACTCATATTGAACTTACTGCTATTTTCAGGGCGTGAGTTTTGAGGTAAATGTTAATTTGATTATATTTCTTCCATCCTAGTGTTATAATTCCAATCGCTATCAAACAAAAACAGCTAATATACTTGTGCTAAGATCTTCCGTCTCTTCCTCTTTACGTTTTCTTTTGTGGGTGAGAAATCTTCGATAAGAGAGAAACTCAAATTCAATGGTGGCTTAGTATCTACCACTGTGTGACTTAGGAAGAGTCAGTGAATGATTTGATGCGTCAGTTCTTACACTCCTACCAGCAGAATCATGTCAGGATTAGTAATTTCACGTTTTACAAGTTTTTTTAATGCTTGAATATGGTATCCTCATTCCTCTCTATATTATCCCTAAAAAAGAGAATAAGGCAGTCACATTGCCTATTGTAACTAATTTTATCCCAATAAATTTTCAAGAAGTTTTGGGAGAGGAAAATTAAGATGTATGTTAAGGTCAAGATGTCACACTCTGCTTTCTAGGTTCAAGGAGAGCAAAGGAACTATTCAACTGCCAAGTTATGAAATCTCAGGTTTCCTAATGCCAGGTTAATTACTATACATTTTGCATACAAATTCATCTAAAACTCTTAGTAATTTGTATTCTCACAGTAATTTTTCCATTTCTGTCAACCCACTTGTAGCAAAACTTTTTTGATAAAAAAAGAAAAAATATATAAACTCAATTCATGACAATATTTGTTCGAGTAATAGACATTATTTGCTCAAAAGCCCAACTGACAGGAACACTCGTTGATTGCTGATAGGACTGCAAAGTGCTACAGCCCTTTGGAAGACAGCCTGGCAGTTTCTTACAAAATTAAACACATAAATCAAGTGATTGCACTCCTAGATACTTACTCAAATGAGTTGGGAAACATGTGTCCACACAAAACCTGCACACAGATGATTATAGAAGATTTAGTCACAACTGCCCCAAATTGGAAGCAACCAAGATGTCCTTCAAGAGGTGAGTGGATAAAAACCAACTTTTGTACATCCATACAATGGAATTTTATTCAACAATAAGAAAAGATGTGCTATCAAACCAGGAAAGACATGAAGGAATCTTAAATGTGTATTGCTAAGTGAAATAAGACTATGAAAATGCTATAGACTGTGATTCCAACTTTATGACATTCTGGAAAAGGCAAACTCTAGAGAGAGTAAGAAGATCAATGATTGCCATGGGTTAGGGGGAGGGAAGAGGGAATGAACAGGTGGAGTACCTATTTTGAGAATTATTTTAGGGCCGGGAAACTATTCTGTATGATAGTGTAGTGTTATGTACATGGCATTATGCATTTGGCAAAATCCCACCGAAGTGTACATGAAGAGTGAGCCCTAATGTAAACTACGGTATTAGTTAATAATAATGTATCAGCATCAGTTCACCAATTATAACAAACATACCACACCAATGTAAGATATTAATAATAGGGGAAACTGAGGCCAGGAAAAGAGGAATATATGGAACTCAGTTGTTCTGTAAACCTCGAACTGCTCTAAAAACTAAATTCTATTAATAAAAAAAGCCCCGTTGACTATATAAATCCTAAGATTGACGGACTAATTTAAAATCATTATATAATCAAGATCAAAAAAAGTCACATGTGTATTTTAAAATACAGCAAGTCTTCATATAAGTATTGTCAATCCCCATGGGTTTACGACATGAACAAAAGATTCATATTCTTAAATTTAATAATGATATTATTTTCAACTTCTATTTGAACTTAATAATTTAAGGCAATTCAATATGGGAACAATTAGAAAAGCTGTATCCCCATTTTATGCTACATGAAAAATACATCCAGATGGATCTAAGATTTAAATGGAAGTAATTACATAAAAGAAAAAAAAGTTTTTTCAAGATGTTCTATAAATACAAATATAATCTCTGGGTTGGGAGACTATTATCCATGGATGGAAAGCTAATATTAGTAAGAGAGAGTTGTTTTTAATACAGACAAATAAAAATCCACATGTGGAAAAATATAAATAAACAAAATCAGTAGGTTCTCATTTTAACTTCAAAATTTATTTTCATGCATTAATGAGGGGGTGATATCTACATTATACGAGGAGTTCTTATAAATTGCTGAGGGAAAAAAGCAAGCAACCTAAACAACAACAAGAATGGGTGGAAAACATTAATATTCAGAGAACAAATCCAAATGGCCAAACAAACAGGAAAAGTCATTCGAATTTACAGTAGTGAGGGAAATACTGTTTAAAGAAAAAATTAATATCTGTACATACCTATCAGACTGGGGATAGTTTAAAACTTTCTATGACATCTTAACCAGTGAGACTATTAGGGAAAGATTCTTGCATGCATTGCCAGCACTTGTGTGTCCGGAAAGCAACGTGGCAACAACTATCACAATAAAATGGATGAAGTAGAAGATATTCCAGAAGGCTGAAAGTAAACCAGGGGAAAGTAATTCTGAAGAAGCAACAAAAAGCAGAAGGAGAAAGTGTCAGGAAGGAAGATGCAAATACTATTGCCGAGGCTACAGAATGGTCATGAAGGAGCATTAAAAATGGGCCTTAAATTTGGAAACTCAGAGGGAGACGGCGGCCTTAAGGATAAGAGTTTTGGAAACGTGCTGGAGAGAAAGTGGTTTGAGAAGATCGTAAGAGCTGAGAATGTGGAGTTAAGTTTAGGCAACTCTTAGACAGACACATATACTTTCATGAATGGTGGGGAAATGGAGAGCAACAGGGTATTAATTGTGAGGCAGGATTGGAAAATCCGAATATGTTTTTAATGGAAAATAAATTATTAAAGAAAGAGAACTGAAGATACAGGAAAAACAGGGTAGTTAATAGAACAAGTTTCCAGAAGATTTGAGAGGGCAGAAGAACCAGTGCAGAGAAAGAGTTACTACCCTTAGGGATGAGGGATATCTCTGTCACTGAAGATCTCCTCACATCTTCCTTTTCCAGTTGAAAATTTGATGGGAGGAAAGAGAAGAACAGCTAGTCCTCGGGTGGGACAGATTGACTAATTCTGAGGGTCAGAGACAGAAAAGCAGTGGCAGGAAACCTCACCCATGTTCAGAGGGAAGACAATATGAAGACACAGGGAGAAGGTGGTCATCTACAAGCAAAGGAGAAGAGTCTGGAACACATCCTTCCCTCATGGCCCTCAGAACGAACCAACCCTGACAACACCTTGGTCTTGGACTTCTAGCCTCTGAGAACTGTGAGACATTACATTTGCATTGGTTAAGCCACGCAGTCTGTGGTACTTTGTCATGGCAGCCTTAGTAAACTATTACAGATTTATTATTTAACTAATACTCAACTATTAACTTACTCAAATGCCCCTGTGTAGGCTTAAAATCCCGCTAACACTCCATACACAATTAATATTTTTACCTTGTAGAGAATTAAATGGATTAGCAAATTGTGAGTGTTGGCTGCGATTTTTAGAATTCCCACTAAATTCGTGGGCCCAGTTTCCAGAGATAATTTATACATATAATCGAGAAAAGATGTAATGTATGACAGATTCTTGTGAGAAATCTTTCTCTTTCTGAAAGATGTTCCTCCTTGCCTCCTTATTCCTATTTATTCCTCTCCATTGACCCTCCCTCCATGATTTAATAGAGTTGGGACTACACATTTCCATGGTCTTAGGGGAAGCAATAGGTCAGCATGCCTCTCTCATGAAGCAGGTCCCCTGTCATACCTGCAGAATTGTAGCTAAAGATCATCAGCAAATCCCTTGGCGTGCACCCCCAAGAACACAAGGGCCAGAACTTCTTGCAGTTGGAGAAGAAATTTCTCTCGCCAATGGAGAATAAAGATAAATTTCGTTTGCACTATTTTGGACAAATAAGCGGTAGACAGTAAAATAACCCTTTGGCTGATGTTTGTCTCTTGATGTCCTGAAGTATTGATTATTATGAAGAATTTTAAAAATATCTGGTCTAGAATGTATGGTTATCTCTGATTTTGACAATGCCCTGGAGCAACCTATTTCACTTTCCTACTGCAAGACAGATATGACTATGGTTTAAGAGTAACAGACAATGCTTGAGCTCTGCAACAACACATCACATTTTTTCTACATGCATAATGATGTCATGGGATTTGAGACCAATTTTAGTAACTGAATGATGCAAATGTCTTGCAATGCTATCGTTGTACAAAAATGTTGGAAGTGACTGCTGTGTAGCTAGCTAGTATATAATAATCATTCTCTTAATTTTTTAGATATTTTCTGTTTTTTATACTTCCATACAAGTATGGAAGGTCATGAAACTAACATAAAATAAGCATCAAAATATAAGATAAAAAAGGGGGAGAAAGCTGTACACTTTTTATAACCAAGATCATCTTTAAGCTCAAAGCCAAACATGCAAATTCTAACATTTTCTCTAAATCTGCTATATAACCAGGAGTCTTTTGAAGAAACTAAAAATAAGCAAAATTTGAAAAAGAAACAATTCTAAATTCCACATGTGATAGCCAGGTTCTAAAGAACCCCAAGAAATTTAAATTTTCACTAATGGGTTTACAGTGGACAATCCAGAGAATTAAAGATCCCAAGCTTCAGCAGCAGCTCTTCTTTCTATTTGAAACTATATCCTGTTGCTTGGTTAAGGTTCTGCATTTTTAAGAGGCTGTGGCAGGTGCTTGCAATATGCACATTTCAGTTTAATTTCCATCTGGGTGAACAAGAAGTCAGCTGCCTGGAGCTGAGGCATATTTGCTGTGGACACAGGTAAATTTGCTTAAAGCACTCTATGTGTAAAGAGAATAAAGGCTTAGTTGGGTGAAGAGGGAGCAAAGAAAAACTCCCTGGGATTAGAAATGATGGGTTAGGCAAATATTCTTTAGAGCATTTGATATTTGCAATATGGAAATGAAACACAGCTCAGAAGAACAGCCTCAGGGACTTCTCAAAATGCAGTGTCTCCTAAACTTCCTTCAAACTGAAACATCCAAGTTACATTTCTATGTAGCTTGAATGTACTAAGTTTAATATCGCTAGGAGATATTTCTAAAAACTCTATAGATGAGGTTTTGTGAAAGCAAGCAATGCATTGAAGAAAACTATTGCATGGTGAATGTCACTATCTTAAAAGAGAGCTTCTAAGAAAATGAACGAAGAAGCCATTTTGTGAACAAACTTGTTTTGCAGAAGGAGTCAGCAAAGTTCAGGATGTCTAACTGTGGTTTGATGAATCATGGCTTTAAAATTTGCCCCAGAGTGGGGGGTAGGGGAGGGAGGTTTGCAGTCCTGTCAGAACCTGAGTAGTGGGAAAATCGTACCGTTCCTTTCCTTGAAATACCTGTATTTTTCTTTAATAGGCAGTTCGACTTTAACATGGCAGATGCTTAAAACTGGAACATGAACTTTAAAAAAAAACAAAAAACAAACAGAAGAAGCTTTTTTCAAATTACTCATTTCACTTTAAGGAGAAGTGGTAGAAAAGCCACATTTTTCCCCCATGGACTGGCACTCAGAACTCCTTAAAATACTTGTGTCCTGAAGACACTGCAGTGCTTAATAAATTACACTCAAGTTATTTCAGCTACTGAAATATATTATTTTTTATTTCTGCTGGTCTCATGGAGGCTCAGAAATGACTATAAGACTTCTTTCTAGGGCAAGGCATTCTCTGACTTGGAGCTTCTCTCTGTTGAAATCCTATTCATATTTTAAGACCCAGCTCAAAAGCCAGGCGCAACTTCAAATCTCTATAGAAAGATGTGCTGCTTCTCTGGGAAGCAAACAGCACACATTGGTTGGATCTTGAATACAGAATCATTTCACTTGAATTTTCAGTGTAACTATTTTTATATTGTCTCTCTCCCTTACTAGACTAAATTTCTTCAGGACACATTCTTATTCATACCCAAATTGTCCACGGCGACATTGGCCACTCTGCACACTACAGGAGAATATACACACAAAATCAGACATTTATTCAATTATTTAGCAAAAGATTCAGCTCTACCCAGTCTCTATGTTTAGTTCTCCAAAAGGTGTTAGCAATCACATGTGCTAGGTGCTCTTCCAGGTACTGGGGACTCGGTGAAAAACAAGGCAAAAAAAATCTATCACCCCCACAGAATTTACATTTTAAAGACACAAGCTGTTGCATTATCTCAGAGAATCCGCTCTGAAAAGAAAGCTTACTCTTTTTCTCTCTATGGAATTTCCAAATGGTCTACTCATAAATAGGGCAGACTTCAAAATTGTATTTTTGCCTTTTGATGTGATTGCAGCCAACGGATCATAAACGGAAGATTGATAGCTAGTCACCCTCTTATAAGCACAGCCAACGTCTTCAATTTGAAAAACAAACTAAAGTAGCTTGATAACATAAGGCAATAATGGTTCAACCTTT
Organism: Equus przewalskii; assembly: GCF_037783145.1. Taxonomy (NCBI): domain Eukaryota; kingdom Metazoa; phylum Chordata; class Mammalia; order Perissodactyla; family Equidae; genus Equus; species Equus przewalskii. Next base: position 16,386,301 of record NC_091852.1, read on the forward strand.
GAAGGTATCTAAATTCAATTCTCTGCCCCTTGTGGACATGCTGTGAAGAAGTCATCTACCTCTCCGTAGCGTAGGTCAGTAAAGGACTAGGGGAACAGAAGACCTTGAAAAAGCCATTATCAGCATTGTGTCCAAGGGTGAAAGTCAAATTCAGGAGGAATAACTTGTCGTACATGGGCCAATAAAAGCAGGAGCACACAAGAGGAGAATCAGAAGACAAATCAACTAAAGCCACTATAGTTGTTCTCAACAATAGAGTGGTAAGAGGCCAGACTATTAAGTTCTATGTAAAGGACCAGTACAGGATGGACGGTAATAGGGAATTACTAATACTTACTGAGTTCTCGCAGTGGGCCAGCGAATGGCAAGTAGGCTTTACTGGGGAGAAGGATAGAGGAATAGACTCAAGACAGAGAGGGAAGATCTTGGGAAGGTAAGCATCACAGGATGCTCAGCAATTCACCAGGGGAAAACAGCACTAGGGGCAAGGGAAGTGTTTCAACTAGCTTGTCATCATTTTACAACTTAATTAATCTCGCCTTACTATAAATAATATCTGTGGTATTGTTGATTAGTGTTTTTAAACATAAGTCCCCTGAATTAGTCAGGATTGCTAGTGCAGAAGTTGAACTCCAAGAAGCTTAGTCAGAAGGGGAAAGTGCACGAGAAAGATACTGGGCTGTCTTATATAACTGAAGTATAGATCAGACACAGAACTAGGAATTTGAGTGTTGTCAGAAATTTCTTTCTCTTTCTCTTATCTCTGCATTAATCAAATTATTTTTTCTCCTAATGGTAGGAAACGTGACAACCAACATTCCTGTCCTTCACACTTCTCACTGCTTCTCTACTAGAGAAGCATTGTTTCTTCCACTGTTATGGAGGAGAAAAATCCTAGAAAAGTGTTCTGATCGCCTAGTTTAGATCCCTGGCCTATACCTAAAACAGTCCACCATAGACAGAGAGTTGATGTGCTATGATTGGAAGACTTTACTAGAATCAGTTGGTTGGTTTCACCCAAAAGAAGATAGAGTTGTTCTAAGCATCACGAGGGATGCTGCTTAGACAAAATAACAAATGTTCACAGCATTCTTTCAGGAATGCAATCCACTGTCTTCCTCGGTACCTCCGCTTCCATTGTCTGGAAAGGTTTAAATTCTTTAACCTTGTGTCTAAAAGTTATTGCCTTTATTTTCCACTTGGTATAGCTGAAAAGTGTTTTATGGTTTATACAGTGATTTATGGGTACTATGGAATTTAAAAAGTATGTTAAATTTCTGTACTTTGCTCCTATCATGTAACAAGAGACATGGAATAAATTCTTCTTTTGGTACTGACTTAATCTGAAAAAAAAAATCAAATCCCACTTTCAGTATAAATATCTCATTATTATTCTATCATCAAAGTTAATTGGTTTAAAGCTTTATGCATCCAATGTTTTTGCAAAAGTGGTATAAATTCTGCAACTACTTGTCATGAACAGCTATAACGTGACAATATTAGAAAACATGTAAATAAGGCCTATCTTCTTTTTGCAATTGTCATAGAACTTCATCTCATTTGTTCTTTATTTTAGTGAAATAGTGTGAAGATGGAGCAAATATAGTCTCTATCAGTGTGTTACCATCAACATGATCTTTTCATTGTTCTTTCTTTTTTTTTACTCTGATCACAATCTTTTTCACTCACATAATACATCATTATTTGCAAAGCCCCATTACATAATTCTTCCCATTTTATCATGGTTGACTGCCTTGTACTTTCTTAGCTCAGCTCAATGCAACATAAAACAGCCTTCAGGCTAGAGATTGATTGACTTTGAATAAAGTATGCTTTGTTGCATAGGTATAGACAGAAATAAAACAAAGATTAGAACTGAATTTTCATGAACTTCCAAAAGATGTACATAGAACTCAAAGGTAGCAAATTTGGGATAATGAGAGCTTATTAAAAGCATGCTCTTTGTTAGAAATTTTATGACTGGTTTGTAACTCCCCCAATCTCTGCCAGTTTACTGCTTAGCTTGGAGGTCCATTTGTAGTCAGAGCGGACAAGAAATACCCAATTAAGGTTTACAATCTACGTCCAATTCTAGAAGATCCATCCTAATGATGGAGACAGAGTACTTAGGAATGTCTATCATTTTACACTTAGGAAAAGCACTACTTTTCTTATGGAATCTGAAATTTATGTTCAGATGAGTTTTTAGAATCCACACTTAAGCCAATGGTGTATTTACCAAAGGGACTAATTCAAATTGTTTTATAGTTATAACTCTAAATAATATATTCGTCATTGATCGCTCCAGAAGAAGGTTGGATTTAGCTCCTGGAGAATAGAAAGCAATTGTCCAAAGCTTTGGAAGCTTGGTGTGCAGTATTAAATTTAGATTTTCTTTAAAATAAAAACAAAATCAAAAACTTTTATTTTGTTTCAAGAAATAAAGAAGATATTTTCATAAAAAAAGAAAATAATCTTTTTATGAAGATTAGCACTTTGCTTTTTTTCTTTTTATAAATTGCTAAGAAGATTAAGCAACATCTCTCATTTTAAAATCTTCTTTTTCTCCTGATGGTTGATCTTTTCATTTTGCTTTGTGTGTGTGTGTGTGTGTGTGTGTGAGGAAGGTTGACCCTGAGCTAACATCTGTTGCCAATCTTTCTCTTTCTGCTTGAGGAAGATTATCACTGAGCTAAGATCTGTGCCAATCTTTCTCTATTTTATGTGGGACACTGCCACAGCTTGGCTTGACGAGTGGTAATAGGTCTGCACCGTGGATCTGAACCTGCAAACCCTGGGCCACCATAGCGGAGCACACAAACGTAACCACTATGCCACCAGGCTGGACCCCCATGTTGCTTTTTTGATGCCTGAAGTAGTGGCCCTCTTTCATACATATTCATAGAAGATAATTACACTATTTATAAAGGAAAATGATGGTTTCAGGTAGAACTCTGTGAAAGAAAATAGATACGTGTATATGTGTATATATATCATACATATTCCATCAGTGCTGAGCATACATATAAAAATATGTATAGTGAAATAATAAAATCATTCCTATTTCTAAATGACCAGTTTAAGCAATTTCCATGTTCATTAAGAGCCTGTTCTTGTCCTGGTTCTGGATTTATCCTTCAAAGAAATTTTATCTTGCAGGTTCAGGGAGAAACTCTTTCCCTTAATATCATTTCTGAGGAAAACACAGAACACATTTTTATAAGGTAAAAATATGCATTTCACATCTTGCTTTAATGTCTAAAGAGACCTAAAAATGGGAAGATAATGAAATGGTTAAATATTATTTTTGTTTTATTTTATTTTGCTTTTCCCTTTTTATCCCACAGTTAAGCGCTAAGGCCCTGATGACTTGCCTCTCCATCTCCCATCCTATGTCCTCAGCTTCACATGTATCCTAAGCCTAAAAAGACCAGTTTTTCTACCATTTCCCAAGTAATCTTGGTTCCTACTCTAGCACATTTGCTCATCCGGTTCCCAGTAAAGACACTCCCCTTTTCTTTTCATAAATCTTTGCGTTCTTCAAAGTCCAGCTGCAACCTACAGTATATACTCCTTCACTATCTAATGCAGTCCTGTGAGCAATCAATCATAGCCTTGTTTATATTAGTACTTAATGTTTCCATAGTCTTAGAAACTCCTCTAGAGAATCCACTGTGTTTTTAATGCCTCTTTAATTTAAACCTTAAAAAAATCCTGTTATAAATTATTACCATCTTTATTTTTCTGTTGATAAAAATCTGATGAGGCTCACAGAACTTCAGACATGTTTTTATCCTAAAGGAAAAGTGAATTAAGTGACAATATTGAAAGCAAGTCAGTTTGTTTGGGACTACAAATGACATATCTACCCACCACCTAGAAGTGAGCTTAATGCACAGTAGATGTTTGAGCTGTCATACACATATACCCATTCAGAATTAGAAGAAAAAAATTAGAAAACTATAATTATGACTTAAGAGGAGGATTGCACTGAACTTCTTTTGAATGAATTTGGCGTAAATATATAGTTATTTGTATGGTTATCTATGTAATTGTGTGTTTGATATCTATCTCCCCAAACAAATCAAATTCTTTGATTTATTCCTTATTAGTTCCATTTCCTAGTACAGCACCCGACACATAGTAGGCACTAATAAATTTTTGTTAAATGAATAATGAATCATAATTAATATAGGTATCTCTATATTAGAATGAGCTCATTGGTCCAAGGAACTTTTTAATAATAAGTAATCAGACAGGACAATCTGGTTTATCCTCCGTGATTGGGAAGCAGATAATATTCTCTTACAGTAGCCCAAAGGAAATCTACTAGCAGTGCTTGGACGGAAAAAGGTGAGCCGATACTGACTGTCACATAATACAACACAGGTCCTGTGATTGAGCAACAGATGTGGAAAAATTTGTATCTGTGAAATCAATTCTAGTTTCAGTTTCTGCATTCTAACATTCTTTTTTAATCCCTTTCTTCATCATAAGATGAAATCCTTCACTGTTAATTAATGATATGATAACATAATGAAAAATGGCTTTCTTGTTTAATAACCTATTGTTGACATGTCATTAACTGACAAAATTTGGAGAGACCAGAATGGTATTTAAAATGATTTCATTGTAAGGAAAAATAAATATTATTTGGGCATAATTTTAAAAGATGGGACTGGGAGGTGGGGAGGCTGGAGAGGAGCATACGAAGGGTGAAGCCAACTAAGAGAATCAAAGATAAAAGAAGCGCTGTTAAAACCTTCCTGACTTGGATCAGTGCCTGAGTAAATAAATACTTTATGTGGAACCAGTGCAGAGCTATTAGAAATCGAATGAGTAAGGAGGAAATTCAGTCCATCATGGCAAACCTGAATTAACACTCTTTGTTTCTTTAATGCTCTAGCTGGAACAAATGTCCTTAAAACTGAAGTGTGCATTTGATTTTGTTTTTAAAACTCCATATATTTCTAATAATTTCTGCTGATATAAAGTATGTCTACTATCAATCAACAGTCTTTATGTACCCATGACTCTGAAACTCTGAAACATAAAACTTTACAGGGTGTTGTGCCTCAGTGAGCAGGTGGCAAGGTAACGAGGTGATTGTGTTTATGGCTGACCAGCTGACTCCTTGTGGTTTAAGACTGAAACTCAACAGATCCAACCCTCTAGTGTATGCTCAGGCACATATTGAGATCCCTGAGGCACACGAACTTTCCTCAAAAGTGCAAATGGAAACCAAGGAGGCTAGAGTGGGATGTCAGCAGCCCCGTGCCTGTCCCTGGTAACTTGCAGAGAATAAGTAGCTCTCATTCTCTAAGTTTCTTACACTGAGTGATCCACTCTGCTGTAGTTTTACATAATTAACAAGTTTTGATTATTTAAGTTATAAAACTGAATCGGTTCTGTTCTGATGTATTACAGAGAAATGGCGTGTGTGTGTGTAAGATTTACACGATGTCAAGGTGCTTCGATGGCAGTAACTTATATTTTCTCACTATTTTTGACCAAGAATATTTGACAGCATTTCATTTGGAAAAGTTTAAACACATTGGAATGGTGGCCTCTGCTACTTGAACTGGATTACAGGAAACCACTGTTACCACATTATGTTCATTTTACTCTGATGCCTGCATAGCAGCTTCATTGGCCCTTCGCTGAACAACATTGTGTAGACTTTTCCGAGAAGAATAAGGCAAATATTGATTCAGGAAGATAGGTCTAATGATGTGATGGTGTTTATTTATAGTTGACCAGCTGACTCCTGGTGGTTTATTTAATTTAAGGCCATTTTATTTAGAAAATACAACATTACAACTGTACTTACTAAAACTAGAAAGTTATCTATTATTAATTCACTATACTTATAAGATATATCAAACAAGGAGTGCTCCAAACTACTCGGTTGAATGGAATATATATAAATTTAGGCTTACTTTTGAGTATACATGACGAAGTTGTCTTTATGCCAAGAATTATGTCACTGTGCCAACGAAGTATATCATTGACCATCTGGAACTTTATCTTCTGACTGCCTGATTCTTGAGCTGGGACAAAACTACCCCAAAGGCAGGGACATTAAAAAGTGCATAACATTTTCTTCTCAAACGTGTAACTATAAAGTCTTTTAAATCAAAGAGATAGAAATGAAATCTCATCTGCTACATCTGTCAAGGATGAAACTTTCTATTGATTTAACACTTTAGTGCTTTCAAGACTTTCTCACATACATTTATTCCATCCTCACAATTGTACTGTGGGAAAGGTAGGGCATGTGATATTATCATTGTACATGTTTCAAAACTGAAACTCAATGAAGCTGAGATTTAGCAAAAGTCAGTGATTAGTGAATAAGGGAGTCACGACTAGAATCCAGATCTTTTACCTTCTTTGAGCGCAGACCTTGGTTCCCACCTTAGCTTAGACATTTGGAGACATAAAATTATCTAAAATTCTAAACTATAGATTGACAAAACATTATAGAAAGCAAAATTATAGATTGATAATAAAATCCAAAGCTGAGACTGGAATGTGAGGACTTTAGTGACTATGAAGCTATCTACATCCACCTTTTAATACTGAAAAGTCACCCAGTAAACTCCTGTATCTATATTCCTAACCTCAGAGTAGATAGAATCACAGGCATCCACTTTTTTCCCTCTTTGTGGGAGGGTATGGGAACCTCAAAAGGACTCATTTCTAACTACTACATCATTATTCAATTTCCCATATGAATCTTGAAAAACCAGCTCTTCTGGAGTTAGCATTCATGATATATTCATACTTTTCAAAGTTTTCTTTCTTTTTGAAACTTTTGTCCCTCTCAGTAATTTTTCATACCTGACAGTTGAAACAAAGCTAGGTGATGAAACAATGAGACAGTTTGATTTACTCATTGTCTTCATAATGACGGAATGAGATGCAAAGGCCTCATGCGTGCCTACTTTTTGTCCATTCAAGATCTTTTCTCTGGGTTGATTGTTCTTGAACTCTACAGTTTTTCATAATTGTCTTTGACTTAGTCTCTGAAATTCTTTCATCCTTGGATTACCTTTTACCCTTCAGTTCCTATGTCGAAATCTTCTTTATTTCTTTGCTTCTATTCACTGAAATCATTGACTATGAATAAATGCTTATGTTCCAGTTTTCTGAGAGTTCTTCAGAAAAACACATAAGTAAGCTGACTCTCCAGATAACTTTCTTTGTATTTTTGGTTTCAAATAAGTTATAACCCCTACAAAATTTCCAAGAATAACTTCTATTGATTACAGCAAATGTAATACAAAATGCCATTATTCCGTCCTGGAAATAAACTAACCAGAAAAATGCCAAAGCATGAACTAAATCAAATATATAGATATCCTGGTCTACTCTGATCTCACATGTATAGGAGAGTAATCCAACTAAATGAACTTCTAAACACTCTGCCACTGTGTATCTGAGAGGTATTTAAATAATTAATGATACTATTGCTGAGAATTTTTTTTTTTTTTGAGGAAGATTAGCCCTGAGCTAACTACTGCCAATCCTCCTCTTTTTGCTGAGGAAGACTGGCCCTGAGCTAACATCCATGCGTATCTTCCTCTACTTTATACGTGGGATGCCTACCACAGCATGGCTTGCCAAGCGGTGCCATGTCCGCACCCAGGATTCGAACTGGCGAACCCCGGGCGGCCAAGAATCGAAACGATGCGAACTTAACAGCTACACCACCCAGCCAGCCGAGAATTCATGTTTTATTCATCTTTCTAAAAATTTAGAAAATTTTGTGATGTAAAATACTTTGCTCACGTCAATGACATGAGTGATACAATTTAGGGGAAGTATTAAAAAATTCCATCTTAAAGATCTTGCTAATTATTGAAGAGCAAAAAATAAATTATTTGATTTTCATCATCCTCAAACTACTGATTGTAGACTTTTTTTAAGATTTTATTTTTCCTTTTTCTCCCCAAACGCCCCCCCGTACATAGTTGTGTATTTTTAGTTGTGGGTCCTTCTAGTTGTGGCATGTGAGATGCCACCTCAGCATGGCCTCATGAGCAGTGCCATGTCCACACCCAGGATTCAAACCGGCAAAACCCTGGGCCGCCGAAGTGGAGGGCATGAACTTAACCACTCGGCCATGGGGCTGGCCCCAGATTGTAGATTTTTTAAAAAAATCATCAAGATGATGACTGCAAAAGGAAACTAACTTACAATTTCTAAAGATTCTGGGCTTAATAGAAGAATGATTTTTAAGAACCAAACTTTAGGAAATCCTGTATTTCTTTTTAAGGAAATAATTTTGGGAAAGAAAAAAAACCCAACCAATCTACTATGAGTTCATCACTTTCAAAGAAAATTTGGAAATTTCTGATGGGTCACTGGCAGATTTTTTTTCCTTAACAGTGTAGTCACTGGCTTATATTTCTGGCATACTTTCAAGCAGAGGCGAAATGCAGCTAAGAAAGCTTCCAGGAAATCTCCTGTGCTATGTCATATGACACATGATTGATGTGAAGATGAGTCTTCTCTGAGCATATAGCAGGACATATGCGGAAACACAGGGAGTATCATCCTGGAATTACCTTTTGAAAGTATCTGAATTGTGGACGGTATTTCAAGTGTCATGAGCACAGTAAGCTGCTTTCGTGAGCAAGAGGCAGAACGTATTCTGAATACGAATACTGGGATTGCTAAAACTGGCTCATCAGGGTGGGGCCTTAAGAAGGACCAAAGAAAAACATGCACAAAATGCAAACATCAAGTCAGTTGTTGGCCAGGGTCCTGAACATGTTATTAAGAAATAAATCTCTTAGTTCACTGTAGGGTGTACAATGTGAATAACAAATTCTCATCAGGAGAGCTAATTTTTATTGGCACTATGTCAATTTTGTGTATTACTGATAGATTTTTAAGTAGAAAGGCTGCTAATATTCCTTTACTATTTTGTGTACTAAATTGGACATTCACAAAAACTCATACATTCCAGTAACTATCTTTACCTGAACTCCAATGTAATGAAATGTTGAGTTCTGAAGTTTTCTTTACTAAACTATTTTTTATCTAAGCTATCTATAGTTTAAAATGTGACATAAAAGCTAGAAATAGTAAGAAAGCAGAAAGAACCTTTCACAAAAGTAAAGGTCATAATCCAATATTACAGAATCAGTTATTACGGAGTAAATGTACAGGTTACAGAATAAAGCAAGAGCATTAGATGAAGATTTAAGGCTAGAATTAATTAAACTGCTTCCGATCCTGCTTATTTATTTCTCACTCTGTGATTTTCCGTATGTCTTACGTGGCGAACCTGAACATTTTCCACAGAGAAATCCTCTTTTCCATCCAAAATCAGCTGTCATATTTTTTCTATCTTCCAACTTTGCTTCAGCCTATCTTAAGTAATAAAGGTAAAATATAACATTTATTGCTCACATACACACTGTAGAGCATTATGCAAAAAGTTTGTAACATATAATTCTGGAGATAATTCTCATAGCAGCCTGTGGACTGAATACTGTTATCATCCATACCGTACACGAGGCCTCACGTTGGTTAAATCACTTGTTGAAGGTCTCACAGTCAAAGCAGGAGGACTTGAACTTAAAATTGGAGCAATTATTCTCTAAAGACCCTGATCTGAAAAACCATGCCATGAGCAATCCAAGTGCAGGCTTCTTTTTTATAGAATGCTACTTTTATTTTAATTCTAATATAGTTTAGGGTTAAGTGAGCTTCAAAATTAATCAAAAAGTTAATCATACCAGAGGAGTGAAAGTGTATGTTTAATACACACACAATTTTTTTCTGTTGTTACCATTTATTCCAGAAGTTCTTGGGCAAGAGACTTTATGTCAGTTCCCTCATCTATAAAACAGAGACGGTGTCACTTACTTTTTTGTACCCCTGGAAATTATGTGGAAAAGAATGATGATGTATCGTTTAAGGATGATAAGATGACGAGAAGCAAGATCACATAAGAGCTAACAGCAGAGATTCTGGACTCTAATTGCTGGAGAACAAATCTGGTTTGATACTTACTAGCTATGTAAATTTTAGCAAGTTTCTTCATCTCTCTGTGCCTTGATTTCCCATTTGTAAAATACACATAGCAATTAGTATTCCATACAGTTGTTAGTGGATTATATGAGAAAATATGTGTAGAAAATTTAGCACAATATCTGATACACAGACATTTCTCAATAAATATTCATTTTATTTCCTTACAACAAATGAACTGAAGACCAGATTAAAAATAAGGACAAAACTAGTCCCTAATTAGACCATATTAAGGAAATAATTTTCCAAGATAAAAGTGAGTTGTAAAATAAGACAAGTTTAAGTTTTCTTTTGGAAATGATTATTTTACCATTTGCCTTTTTTTTCCATAGAGAAGTTATTTGGGGAAATGGATTCATTTTTTGCATTTCTTTGACGTTCTCTGGACTTCTTTCTATGTTTTAAAAGACATATGATACTATTTCCCTAAGAGTTTGGCCCTTCAGGAAAATAGATTGGAAGAGATCTTAAGAAGCTGAAAGAAAACAAGTGAATTATTTATTATTGCATTTATCCTAATTGTGTTTACGAGCTGCCATTCAGAATAAGCATAATGTGTAGCATTTTACTGTCAGAAGACTGTATGTCATAAAACAGGAATGAGGGGAGTGTTATAAGCCATTTGATGAAAAACACTGAAGGAAAAGAAGCAGCATGTTAGAAAAAATTGCCAATTCTGCTATAGACTCAGAAATACTGCTAATACTAGGAACCAAGGTGGAGAGAAGGATATGAGGGCTTTTGCTGCTGTAGTGTTTAATACTGGAAACTCTAGGAGATACAAAGTCCCAAGGCTGAGCTTGGAGCCTGTCGCAGCTTGTTTTTCTTCAGAGTCTGTGTGCTGTCAAGGTCCTTCCTCAGTGGTTGCTACAGAAATAATTATACTTCCAAAATTTGAGACTCTGAAGCAGACAGATGTTAACCTAGAAACGCTGTCCTTTTTGTGTGCTTGCTCTAATATCTTTAGGATTAAAAAAGAGATAAAGGGGCCGGCCCTGTGGCTGAGTGGTTAAGCTTGCACACTCCACTTCAGGGGCCCAGGGTTTTGCCAGTTTGGATGCTGAGTTCAGACCTACACACCGTTTATCAAGTCACTCTGAGGCGGCACCCCACATAGTGCAACCAGAAGGACCCACACTAAAATATGCAACTATGTACTGGGGGGCTCTGGGGAGAAGAATGAAAAAAAACGAAACAGGAGATTGGCAACAGATGTTAGCTCAGTGCCAATTTGAAACAAAAAAGGGAGAGAGATAAAAACAAAAAGCATCATTATTTGAACTGAAAATTTAGAAATGTGGGTTTCTTAGTTTGACCAAGTATTCTATTTCAGCACAACAAAACAGTTAAGTGAGGGCTATTTCTGAAGCCCTCAGAGTAATCAGCAAATGCTAAAGAAAACAAGAAGTAAGAGGCCTTGTCAAGTGGAAAAATGTCTGATTTTAACCAAGAAACTGAGGATAAGTATATCTTTGAAGGGATGATATCATACTGTAAATGATCTCCTTTTAAGTTTGTAGTACATGCTGGAATGTCACTACCTTGAGAAAACACACACACAAAAACACTATATTTTGGCTAACACCATATTCACTTTGATTCTTTCTTTCTTTTGAAAGTTTTTTCTTCTGAGATTTACCTTATATAAAGGAGATTTTGTAAGCTATATACATATGTGTGCATGCATGTGTATGTGTGTGTGCCTGTGTGTATATAGACAGATAGATGCCTTTCTATTCTTTCTCTTCTATTCCATCTATCTTTTGGTCTTTCCCTTAACCAGTACCACAATATCTTAATTTCTAAAGTTGTGTAATGAATTTTTATATCAGATAAGGTAATCCCAACATCTTCTTCTTCAAGACTCTCTGGGCCGAGACATGATAATGATTTTCAGCCATTAGGAAACAGCTAGGCACATTTCCCATTTTGGCATGATAATTTATGGAAGGATCCTGCGATAGCAACTGTAGCTTTTTGGTCATTATGAGGTAATAGATGACAGAGTTACAAAAGGACCTAAATTGAAGACTGTGCATCTGTTCTACACTGCCTATTAATTTTCCTTTGACTCATCTGTTGTTGGAAACTTACAATTCCAGCTTAAAAAAATTCTGAGTTTAATCTACAGGTAGCCCCAAATTAATCATTCCATATTTAGTACTCTTACCTATCTCAAGGATTTCAAGTAATTCTGCCAATTAAGAATCTAAGACAAATGTACGGGTGTGATAATATTTGCATTTTATACAGGAATAAACAAGTCCATTTCTAGTTCAAAGGATGCAAGAAATTAAAATGCTAAATGCAAAATTCGATTAAGAATTTGTTACGTATACAGCATTGTAATAAGTTCTGGGTTATAAGATTAACCCTATTTGCAAGGATCTAAGTATCAAGTTGGAAAAATGGATTTTTCTGTATATATAAAAATTTCAGCAACCATTAAGACTGAATACAGTAAATGTTAAATGAACAGGATAGCTGTTTAGAGGAAGGGGTGGCTCCCAAGAGATGGAGGTCATTGGGTGAGGCTTTATTGAAGCCTTAAAACAGAGTAGCACTCACATGGGGTGAAAATACAAAAGGGTGTTTCAGAGATGAGAATCACAGTTAGCCAATACAAAGAGACTAGAACGTGCACAGTGGGCTTGCTGATTGCAATTTCAGATTATAAATGAACTATATGCAAAATATGTAAAATTGTATTACAGAAATCTCTACACTATATGCTTGCGACATCCTTCTGTAAGTCTGAGAACTAGCTCAGGTTTTTAAGCTGGGTGAGAGATGGATATTCCGCAGGCACTAATAATACCAGGCTTCTGCTCATGCAATTTTAATCATTGTTTATTAGGTAAATCAAGTCATGCTCCTGTCGGTTGTCTATCTGTTTTTTCTTTAGAAACACGTTGGTGTATTAACCATCACCATAGATCCCTAATGGTCAGTATTGTCACTTGACCCCTGTTATTCTGGAGTGTTGCCCTTCCGACTGACAACAGAGAGAATAATATTCTAACAATATTGCCTATCATCAACCCTGGTCTGGTCACCACTGAGCTTCCCAAACGTGCCAGTACCTCCATCACTAGCACATTCCTTATAAGCTTAGCGATGAAAGTGATCTTCGGCCCTTCCAAAGAATGTAGCCGGTGGGTAGGCTCTCAAGTCTTATACAATAGAACCATTCTAGCATGCTTACTTCTCTGACCCTTTTGATCCCTTCCTCAAAACTCTGCCAAGGCAGTTCTATCATTTCTGCTTAATTTGATCTGAGTCTTTTGTTGCCCACAAGCTTCCAGTAACCATCCCAGCAGTATATTAAGATTATGTCCAGGTACTCTTGCAAGGGAGTTTTCAGTGGTGGGAGAATGCTCCCTTGTTGGCCAGTTCTCCTTTATGGAGTTTATCTTCCACCACCCCCACTGCCCGCCCCACTCCAACACTATCAAGATCTACTTCCTGGCATGTTCTTCCCACAGTTTCTCTTGCTACAACTAATCACGTCTTGAAGTTCCTTTTGAATAATACCTTTTTGCCTCTAGCATGGAAGCACTTCCCTAGTTGGTCCATGCTGAGACTTGATCCCAGTTACATAACTAGAAGACAGGAGAGGAAGTAGGGTCAGACTGTGAAGAGAACAAATATTATCTTCCAAGGCATCCATCTCTGTGGAGGTTTTGGCATGGTCTTCAGACAAGAGAAGACTATATTCTCCGGCAAAACAAAGTAGGCCATGCCTGCAGGCCCAGGGCTTCAGAGGAATCTGGGTATCCCATGTTCTTGAGCACATCCACCCATATGTCCTCATTCAGTCACACCCCACTCCTTCCCTATCAGGGTTCTGATTTTAGCCTAAACGGCTAACCAAGGCTGTGAATTCAGCCTTCATTATAGTTCTGCTGCATTTACAATAAAGTGCAGTATCCAATCTGCAGTTCAGTCTGTCTTCTAGCTGCAGAAATTGTGAAATCTCTTTAAATACTTCCCTGGAGGACTTTTAACTTTCACACAGTGCCTTCTGCATTAGTTTCCTAGGGCTGCTATAACAAAATATCACTAGGTTGGTGGCATAAAACAATAGAAATTTGTTGTGTCCCACTCCTAGAGTGTAGAAGTTCAAAATCAGAGAGTCGACAGAGTTGGTTCTTTCTGGGCACTCCAAGCGAGAATCTGTTCCATGCCTCTCTCCTGGCTTCTGGTGGTTTGCTGGCAATCATTGATGTTCCTTGACTTAGAGATACATCACTCTAATCTCTGCCTCTATCCTCACATGACATTCTGCCTGTGTGTCTCTGTCCTTGCTTCTAAGCTCTCCTCTTTTTCGAAGGACACCAGTCATATCGGATTTAGGGCTCACTCTAATACAGTTAAGCTTGTCTTAACTTCAGTACATCTATGAAGGACCCTATTTCCAAATAAAGTCATATTTAAACGTTAGGATTTCAGCGTATCTTTTTGGGAGACACAATTCAACCCATAGCAGTATCACAAAGACAAATAAAGACAAATTTTGGGATGGGAATTTGTGTGTAAATGATTTATTAGGATATGACCCCAAGAAAAATACAGTAGGAGAGTGGGGAAATGGGGATGGTAAGGGAAGAAGACCAATCAAGGGTAATCAAGTGGTATCCAGCTGAGGATAATTTTTGCTCAATCCAGCCATGGATTTCTGGGGACAGTATAGATCATAACTCTGAGTTGGAAACCGAACCTCCTGACACCTTAATTTTGGGCTTCCAGCCTCCAGAACTGTGAGAAAATAAATTTCTATTGTTTAAGGCACCGAGTCTGTGGTATTTTGTTTTGGCAACCCTAGCAAACTAACGCAGTAGCCATTGACAAGCAGACTGATGCTGGCTCATGGAAGTGAGAGCACGCTGGGGGCAGGTGTTCATGGAGTGGGAGAGGAATCTGAGAGATTACAGGAAGATATGCCTGGTGTCTGCTCTGGTCTTGACCCTTCATTCCAAGTGAACCATTTCTAGAATGCGGGCTTCTTGTCTCCACAACTTCAGCCTTTGCTCCATTAGACATTCAGATTTCCAGATAGGCCATAATAAGGGTTCCACTGGGACCTGAAGCTGTGACTCATACTTTATCAAAGTGGGCTCTGAAAAATTTACCACAGCTCACTTTTATTGTTTTATTTCTTTTTAATAACTTTTTATTAAGGCTTGCTTTTATAGAATAGAGGCAGAAACAAGTGTGTCTGGGTCTTGGGTGATTCATTTGGATGCATCTGATATTTCTACACCATGATAACAGTGAAAGGGTAAATGCAACAATTGCGGTAGAATGAGGACAAGGTACCAAGAGCACAGGCCCTTCAAGGCTGAGGAAATGGGTCATTCCACAAAGTGATCAACTTAGACCAGGTACAATGTTAACCAAGGGTGGGGAAAAATCTAAAGTAGCTAATGGAGGAGTGAGAAGAACCCTTATTTGATTGGTTACTATCGAAAACTCTTTGCTTAGTTCAGTTTATTTTAAATTCTATGGTCATATCTGCACTCACAAAGGATTTATATCACAGTCCTAAAAATAAAATTCATAGCCAAGTTTGAGGAACTGTTGTCTATAGATGGGAAAATATACTGAACAATCACACAAATGGCAGAACTTCTTTGCTTCTATAAAGGACTAATTATGAAACACAGTATAGTCTATTAGGTTAAATCTGATTTTATATGCTTTTATGTTTCCAAACCTAATTAGTATAATGTCTCAATAAACTGGTATTCTACTATATAATGCAATGTTAAAGTTGATTGTACTTTATCGTTTCTTTATCATAACTCTATTGTTTTTACAATGTTTATCTTTACTTGGGGTTATAATTTTATATGTTCTTTACCTAAAGAAAAGATTTACTGTGGATCTGTAACTCACAAATTAGTATAACAAATGTCTTTCTTATTATACACTTAAAGAAAAATGTCACAGTAACAGTAATTCAACTTTCAAACTTTTAAGAATAAAATATAGAGATGCAGTTCTAATTTTAGAAAAAGGAGCAGAATGATAAATGTGATATTACAATGTGTTTTCAAATTATGAATACTTTGTGTAAATATACACAAAAATCAGTATTTTCATTCTGTCAAACATGGCAATAAATGTAAAATCACTTAGTACTATTTTTAATAATGGAAATTGACATTTTTGCACGTGATTCTTTAAGACATATAAGAAAATTATAGATTATCTATAATAGATGAATCCATTTGGAAGCATTGTTCATAGCCATAGAATGGAAAATATTTCAAAAACATTTCAACTGGTGGTAGAATTATCTTCAACATTTTTTAGCGCTGAAATTAACATCTAAATAAATCTTACATTATGTTCTGTATGAATAATTATTTTGATGTTAGTTTCACAAATGCCTTTTTCACACTCTGTGTTAGTTAACTTTTAAATCTATTAATTAAAACAGCAGAGTCTCACGTTGTAATATAAATAAAGGGACAACTTTCTTCCCAGAGACCCAAGCTAAGTTGGTATTCAGAGCCCAGAAACAGAACATAGACAAAATATTAATCTCCCAACTCAGCCAACCTCCAATGAACATTTGCAAGAAAAAGTGGATTAAACAAAATTCTTAAAATTGAATAGCTCTGTGCTTGCAGTGCATTAGCTCATGATGAAAGATGGAACAAAAATTCCATAATTCTTGCATAATTGGACACTGTTAATAGATGGTGGAAATATTTTGTGAAAACACAAATTAGCGTATATTCTAATATTATCTTATTTAAACCTATTCTTACTCATGTATCTACCATCCTCCTCATTTTCTCTGACCTGCAAAATCTTTCTTTTCTTCCTCATCCCTCAATATCCCTGATTGTCTCCAGAAAGCCAAAGAGACCGAGAATAGCTACTTGGAAGACATCCTACCTGCCGTTTCATCTAGGCAACCAGTATCAATGGAACCAGTCAGAATGTGAGGGACTGAAGATATAGGAGTGAATAGAAGTCCGTATACCTGTCAATCAAGCCATAAACAAACTAGAAAATAAATAAATAACAATCTTAAAATCCTAAATTTTCTTACTCCGCAAGCTTGAGTAAGTTATTTTACCTACTAAGCCTCAGATTTTTTTAAACCTATAAAATAGGAATGATAAATTGCTTACAGATGTGTGTGTGTGTATATTCTTTGAGATTAAATTAGTCTTTATTAAGAGGGAATTATAAGTCACAATTAGACTTGGCAAGGAGACTTATGTAGACAGAAATCAGACACATGAAACTAAACATATACTTTACTCAGATTTTTTGCTATAAATTGCTTTTATTGACAAGATTACATATAAAGAAAGATATCAATTATGATGATCCAGTGAACAAAGAACCTTGTTATCTGACTGCTTGGGTTGAGGCACACATGCCCCAGAGAAAATTAGAACACGTCCTGTTATTTATCATAACTTACAGGCTCTTTCTCTGGCTTTCCTGACATTCACGTAAAGATGGTAAAGACTCTCCGACTATAAAGTCGTTTTACGAAAAAGACCATCATTTTGTGTTAACTTCAAAATTTAGAAATCATAGTTTAAGAAAAAAAGAGTACTGAAATCGTAACTGTCTAGTGTGTGAAATGATGTTAGTTCACAGATTTTTGCCTTTTATTATCACTGAGCTTGTAAATAAACTGAAGAGTTCTTTCTTTCTTTTCTTTTTTTTAGATCTTTCAATGGATCTGAAACCTCTTACAGGAGAGAAAGTTCTTTCAGCAGCTGCTTGCTCAGGCTGCTCATTAAAGTCGGCTTTTGTTTGCATGCTGACTTTAAACACAAGGCAAAGTTTGTTTCTTCCACATTACCTCATAAGCTTGTTGTGAAGTTAAAATGAGATCATCCATGCAAAACTCTGCACATTGCCTAGTTTATAGTAAATGCTCAATAAATGTTAGCTATTTTTATTATCTGATCCCTTTCTCTATCCTCCCTGGGCTTACAGAGTTTGGAATCCTAATACTTTTTGCCTTGTTATATTTGCAATAGCCTCCCAAAAGGTTTTCCCATATCTAATATAACCTTCCACCACCTTTCATATGTATTATGTATTGCCACCAGATTAAATGTTCAGATTAATAAATCTGGACCATTCAGGTTTCTGATCAAATGTCTTTAATGAGTTCACTCCTTAACCAGGTATTCAAGACCTGCCACTGCTTAGCTCCATTCTAATTTTAGTTCCCCTTATGTTCCATAATGAACACTATATTCTGGTTGAAATAACTCGTTTGCTGTTCTTTTAAGTGACCCAACATTTCCTTTCAACCTGGAATGCCCCACTGCCTGCCCCACCCCCAACAGGCCGTATCCACACACCCCATCCTCATTATTCTCTCAGCTGAGAGTGTGTCTTCTTCCTCCTCTTACTTTTCTCCTGGTCCTTATCACTTTCTACCTTCTACTTCTACCATTGTTATTTGTGTACCTGCTTTATCTCTCCTAATAGGTCCTTGAGTAAAGAATCCATATCAGGTCCATGTTTTTTTCCCAAAGTATCCACAGTGAATAAGTATTTATTGACTAAAAGAATGAATGAACTTTACAAATCCTTCAGAGCAGAAAAGGGAGAAGGTCGAACATGAAGCCCAAATCATGTTTTACTACAAGCCTGGTTTCTTAAGCAGAGAGGTGCTGATTTAATTTATGAAAAGATTTCTAGAGAACAAGGGAGGTAATTCTACCCTAAAATATCTTCCAACCTCCAATATGCTACCAGCAGAAAGCCACTAGAAGTTGATTTCCTTCGTCTTCCTATTGGCTTAGGTCAGTTTAGGTTTAAAGAGACACACCCTTGCTAAATAAAGTTGCTTGCTAGGTTACAGAACATGAAAGAGACAAGGAAGGGTAAAACGACACCGAAGGTGGTGGAGAATATTGCAGAAGACACACTTTGCCAACATTGAACTTTTTAAACAGATGATCCTATTTCAGTATTTGGTAGCAATCTAATTTTTTGGAGGGATGTGTCATAATTTACCCACCATGAGGCAGACTGCCTATTTCCAAGAACCTGCCAGGGGGCAGAATCAGAGGGTGTGACAGAATCTGGAGAGAATTTGAGGAAGTATGAAAGCAGACAAGAGGTGATTTGAAGCTCAGAATGGCAGGGCAAGGAAATAGAAGGTGATGCTTGAGCATTTCATGTTCCTTCACCCATGCAAATTCAGAAGGCACTGCTGAGTCATACCAGGTATGGGCAGTCATATGGAACCCTGGGAAAAGCCAAGGAAGCAATTATGTTAAATCGAGAAGAGAGAGTCACTAAAACAGGCTCAAAAGGGAAACGACCCATGTCAAACTAGGAGGAAGATTGGCAGTTGCACAGCAGCACAGGAAACGCATGAATAGGACCCACACGACCTTGTGTTAGACACTGCACAGCTCCATGCCACTTGTATTTACATTTATCTCATACATAAAGGTCTTCGTCATGTCTTCAGAACTTTTTATATTTATGACATATTATTCATGCTGCCCAGATATCTCAGATTTCATCAACCTGAGACCACGAAGTACTTTCCTTTTATTCCTAAATCATCACGGCAGCAGTCCCTCCACCTCCTTGGTAGAAAGTAATGACCACGAAAGTGTAAGGTCACCTAAGGTGTCTCTCCAGTCAGTTTTCAGGTACAGTGAGGATATGGGGTCTGTGACCAATGCTGTGCTGGAGTGGGTTCCCACAAGCTCACAAGAGCCAACTGTACACATCTCTTCCCAAATCCATGTTCAGTGAATTTATGTTGGTAGCTTGAAATTGGCTATGGTGGCAAATATTACAAGCTAGGGCTTTTTCTCATCCTTGGAGAACTGGTTGTTAAATATTACCAGCGCACCTCCAGGTTTGCCCCAGTCTTCCTTTCCACAAGCTCTCACTTGTGATTCAATTCTACTGCCTATGAAGCCAAGTGGAGAAGCCCCACCATTGCCACTCCTTGCCCTGAGTTCAATAGTAATCCCGATAGTATTGTTTCCAGATGCTTCCAAAGCTTCCAATCTTGGGATTACCAGAACATCCCCGGATTCCATGCAAAGATGGGGAGGAAAACCTATCTCAGCTCTTCATTTTGTCACCTGGGCTCTAAAAACACTTAGTATTCCTGTGGTTTGTTAGTCTACCTTCTTGACCTCTTCACGGTGTCTCAAAATGAATCCGACAAACTGTGTAGGAGATAAGCATTATCACAACCTTCTCTGACTTGTTTTATTTCTTAAGAGCCTCCTGCCAACTGCCAAAATGTGTTTCTCCTTCCCCAGGGACAAAACAAAAGCATACATATATATATATATATCAGTAGATGCAAGTAGCATAGGATGTGTGAGGCTATGGGAAAGGAGAGAGAAGAAATCTCTGATGACAGGAGGTACAGATGGGGTCCAGCTTAGTCAACCAGAAAGCACGTGTGCCATTTAAATTTATTTTTAAAAGTTATGTGCTAATTGGGCTAGATATATCTCTTTTTACCCCTTTCCCAGATTAACTCTCCACCATTTTCGCTCTGCTCTACGCTCTGGGAAATGAACACCTAGGGGCTGCCTCATTGGTTCCCTTTCCCTCTAGCCTCCTGTTGAGTTTGGCCAAAGGAAGATACTAGCAGGACGTGTTCTTGTTGGATGGTCTTCTCCATGTAGCTGCTTTCTCTGGGTTCTCATGACTGTTCTCTCCCCGGTCCCTCCAGTCTAGTGGTAGAAACAGCTCCTTGTTGCTGCTAATCCCAGGGTACAGCACCATCCCTCATTGTTTTCCTAAAATCTTACTTTATACTTTTTTAAAAAAAAATTTCTCTATTAAAATCTCATCAATTACCAGTTTGAATATGCCATCTTTTACTCTGCTAAGATCCTGGCTGCTATGCCAATTAAGCCAAGTCATAGCCCACGGAGCTCAATCTTCTTCTCACTAAATTTCTATTTAGTATATTTATGAATCATATACTCGTGTTGTTTCAAAAATTGAAAAGAAAAGCCCAAAGAATCATTCTGCCAAAGACGATTGTTTATTTGAACTTAATTATTGTATATCTACACTACCTGGAATTTTATGAGATCTTATCAGAGTTTAGCAATTTTTTTCTGAATGCATAACTCCACTTGATGTAAATAGGTATTGAAGAGAAAATCAAGGATAATGGAGGAACATTGAGGACACTGAATCTTTAATACATGTAAAATTTTTTTTTTTTTTGAGGAAGATTAGCCCTAAGCTAACTACTGCCAATCCTCCTCTTTTTTGCTGAGGAAGACTGGCCCTGAGCTAACATCCCTACCCATCTTCCTCTACTTTATACATGGGACACCTACCACAGCATGCCTTTTGTCAAGCGGTGCCGTGTCTGCACCGGAGATCTGAACTGGCAAACCCTGGGCTTCAAAGAATCGAAACATGTGAACTTAACCACTGCACCACTGGGCCAGCCCCTGTAAAAATATTTTTGATGCATATTGGCATAATAAAAATCCAGTGAGCCAGCCCTGATGGCCTGGTGGTTAAAATTCAGCACGCTCCACTACGGTGGCCCAGGTTCAGCTCCTGGGCGTGGAACCACACCACTCATCTGCCAGTAGCCATGCTGTGGTGGCAGCTCATGTAGAAAAACCGGAAGAACTTAGAACTATATGAAACTATGTACTGGGGATTTGGAGGGGGAAAAGGAAGAAGGAAAAAGGAAGAAAGAAAAAGGAGGAAGATTGGCAATAGATAGCCTAGGGTGAATCTTCCCCTGCAAAAAAAAAAAAAAGAAGAAGAAGAAGAAGAAGAAAGAAAGAAAAATGAGATATTCCTCTGCAGGTAAGGCGAAAGAACGGGACATGCACGAAAACCCATCCAGCACATGCCACTTCACAACTTGGGGGCTGGGAGAAGGATACTTAAAAATACACTGATGAATTGGAACAAATAGGTTCCATCTCAAGAACACTGTCTCCGAGTTTAGTTACATTAAAGTGAAAATCTGGTGGTGTAATTTTGGTTTAATGTAGGGAAGTGTTAGAAAATCCACTCTGATGTTAACAGGATCATGACTCTCACATTATTTGGTTGAGTAGATTCCAGAAAAATATTTTCCTACTCATATATTCTCAGAAAACCAACAATTGGAATAATTCAAATCAGGAAGTAACTAGTATACATTTTAGGCTGTCTAACCCCTTATCCTCTTGGCCATCTCTGAGTCAGTCATCAAACTAAGGAGCTGCTCCACAGATAAAGCAGTCTCTAAAATGAGAAAGACAGGGCACCCTTGCCCTGACCTGCAGGCGGAAGACTAGGAGAAAGGATATGTGACATGACTGACTCATTGTGAAAATGTGGGAAGGAAAACTGTTTCATTTTATTGTATCCCAGTGACTACGTAGTTTGTAAAACCTATGGATTGAACCAAATAAGGTTACGTTAGCTTAAAATTTCCTCTCCTTATGATGTATTTATACTATCTTATTTAATGGCTCTAAACAATGCACTCTTGTAACTCTGTGTGTAAATGTAAATAAAAAATAATGTGATAAAAGTGGGGAAAAACCCAAGAACAAAAAATTAACAAGATAAATTAAAAAAGAAAAAAATATATTTAAAAAATACTAATGTGAGTGCTTAAAGGGAAAGACCTAAGTTATTACCTTACCCACCTCAACCTCCTAAGGGCCTAACGTAAGGATTTGAACATATAAGGACTTCAAGATCCACTTTTTAAATTTAATGCAAATATTCAAAATAAAATTAAAATCAGACTGGCTGTTTCTGAAGAAGTTCCAAACTTAAGCATTTGGTTTTCTTTACACATAATGAAAAATTCATTTGCTTACAGAATCTTGGCAACTCCAGGAAATTCAGTGAAACTCTCAAGGTGCTGAAGATTACCGAAAAAGGATTGTCATCAGAGCCATCACACAGGTAGTCATTGTCCCTGATGCTCCCCTGACTGGAATTGCTCCTGATGAAATGCAAGCTCGTCCACCCTGTGTGACTAAAGGTATTAAAAGCTATGAAGAATATGGACAGGGTAAGCCATGATTAATTGCTTAGTGCAATGAAACTAATCCAACATATACGCGAATCTTAGTATTTAATGCTCAGTACAAAAAAGGAACTTGTGATGTTTTAACACACCTTTAAAACCGTTTATGCAAATACAGTCATCCTTCCAAATCTGCAGGTTCCACATCCCTGAATTCAACTAACCACGAATTGAAAGGACTGCAATGGTAGCGTCTGTACTGTATTATCTTGTCGTTATTCCCTAAACAATACAGCGTAACAACTATTTACATAGCACTTACATTGTATTAGGTGTTATAAGTAGTGTAGAGATGATTTAAAGTATATGGGAGCATGTGAGTAGGTTATATGCAAACACTACACCATTTTTATGAGAGACTTGAAAATCTGCAGATTTTGGTATCCATGAGGGATCCTGGAGCCAATCCTTTGGAGATACCAAGGGATGACTGTATATTCTTTTGCCTTCCTAAGAATTTCTACTCATGAGCTCTCAACTCAATAATAGCAGTATTCTAGAGAAATTAAACAATCTAACTTAATCAGATATAAACTTTCCCAGGTTGTCATTTATCTAGCATGAACAGGTTTAAGAAGATCTATTGTACTGCTGTTTATTTAGAGCTGCCCATAGGTCGATAGGTTAAAATATGTTCCTGTTTCTTTTCAACAAACAAGGAAACACATTCACGCATACAATAGTCTTCCCTCACCCACCGTTTTGCTTTCCACGGACAACTGCAGTCCAAAATATTAAAGGGAAAATATTAGAATATTAACTGGAAAATTCCAGAAATACACAATTCATAAATCTTAAATCATGTGCCATTGCAATGAAAGATTGTGTTGTCCCACTCCATCCTGCTAGGGACATGAATCATCCCTTCATCCAGTGTACTCATGCCATATACACTAAACACCTGTTAGTCACTTAGTAGCTATCTGCGTTATCAGATTGACCATTGAGGTATCGCAATGCTCGTGTTCAAGTACCTTTATTTACTTAATAATGGCCCCAAAGAACAAGAGTAGTGATGCTGGCTCCTAAGATATGCCAAAGAGAAACCATAAAGCACTTCCTTTAAGTGAAAATGTGAAAGTTCTCAATTTAATAAGAAAAAGTCATATGCTGAGGGTACTAATATCTACAGTAACTTTATTTCAGTATGTTGTTCTAATTGTTCTATTTTACTATTAGTTACTGTTGTTAATCTCTTACTGTGCCTAATTTATAAATTAAACTTTGCCATAGGTATGTATGTACAGGCATACCTTGGAGATACTTCTTGAAGTTTTGGGCCAAACCACTGCAATAAAGTGCATGTCGCAATAAGGTGAGTCACACAAATTTTTTGGTTTTCTCTCTTTCTTTTTTTGAGGAAGATTAGCCCTGAGCTAACATCCACCACCGATCCTCCCATTTTTGCTGAGGAAGATTGGCCCTGAGCTAACATCTGTGCCCATCTCCCTCTATTTTATATGTGGGATGCCTGCAACAGCATAGCTTGATAAGTAGTGTGTAGGTCCACTCCCAGGATCCAAACCGGGAAACCCCAGGCTGCCAAAGTTCAGTGTGTGAACTTAACTGCTACGCCACTGGTTTTTTGGTTTTCCAGTGCATATAAATGTTATATTTACAGAATACTGTAGGTTGTTAAGTGTGCAATAGCATTATGTCTACAAAAACAACATATGTACCTTAATTAAAATATACTTTATTGCTAAAAAATTTGAACCATTCTCTGAGCCACCAGCAGGTTGTAACCTTTTTGCTGATGGAGGGTCTTGTAAAAAAAGCAATATCTGTGAGGTGCAATAAAACAAGGTACGCTTGTGTAGGAGAGGAAGACTTTTCCTCTATCCAATGTGGGTTCGTCTGGCCAGAGAACGAATTAAATTCACATGAGCAAAAAAACTCACCACTCTTGCTTCCATTGGACTCTGCCAGCAGAGATCCAGGAGACTGACATGGTAAGAACTCTTACCTCTTGCCGGCTCTCGTCAGGGGTCCGGGATCTCTCAGCCGTAGCAGTCCAGGAGCAAGCAGTGTCCAGCCGGTGAAATTTTATTCCGTCCAAGTCGCCAGACTGTAGGGGAAGAAGACATTTCCTCTATCCAAAGTGGGTTCGTCTGGCCAGAGAACGAATTAAATTCACATGAGACAGAATAGCAAGAGAAAATTAAACAAAGCTTTATGAGGACCATGGCCCGGGGCCTTTCTTCTCAAAGGAAGAAAGGGCACAGAAGAAGTGGGGTGCACGGAGTGGTTATATACCCCCAAACAGGATATTTCACATATGATTGAAATGTCCCTCCCACAATAGTCACAAGATTGCCCTGTCAGCACAGTCAGTGCTTGATGGACACAGCAGGTAGTGGGTCTGCTATCTCAGTGGGCGTAGCAGGAGGCAGGTCTATTGTCTTGAGCTGGGTGGTCACAAGTGAGTGCAGCAATCGGTTCCTAGCCTAAGGAAAGATGCTTAATCCTTAAAGAAATGCCAACGTTGAGAGGGGGAGGGAAGTCAGTTACAGGAGGTTACCAGACTAGCACAATAAAATGCAGATTTAAGTCCTTGCCGTCCCCATTAATCAAGAGTTTCTAGAGACAAGGTCATCTCCCCTTCTTCCTGGTACAGAGGGAGATATCTTTACAGATGGAGAGTTCCTTTACAATGTTAATGTCTCCTAACAAAGGGCAAGCAAGTTCCACTCCTCAGAGCCTCCTTCCCTGTCCCAGTTTATCAAAAGCAATCAGCCTCAAATAATCCTCATGCCAAAGAGACATATCTTGGGGTGGCCAATTCCAGTCCCCACACTTGCATAGGGAAAAAATCATAGTACAGTCCATGTCACTTAACAAAGGGAATATGTTCTGAGAAATGCATCATTAGGTGATTTTGTTGTGTGAATATCATAGAGTGAACTTACACATACCTAGATGGTATAGCCTACTACACACCTAGGCTATAGGGTGCTAATCCTATGGGACCACCCTCATATATGCGGTCCATCTTCAATCAAAACGTCGTTATGCAGCATGTGACTGTATATATAGGGCTCAGTACTATGCGAGCTTTTAGGCATCCACTAGGGGTCTTGGAACATATCCTCTGTGGATCAGAGGGGCCTGCTGTATAAATCAAAACATCAGAGACCATTGAACCAAGGTGCCAGGACACAACTGAGAATCAGTACAGGGCCAAAATTATAGCAACAGTTTCTGACAAAGGTGAAGGGTGATTCAAGTATAGAAATGGTAGAATTTGTAGCAAAATTGGTGATCTGGATCCGCAAAGCAAGATAGGAGACATTTTCAATCCCATTGTGTTATTCAGGAAAAATAGGTTATGTTTTAGTAACAAAATGAACCCTGAAATCTCACCAGCTTAATATATAAAAATTTCTGTCTCCTTCACACAAAGTTGGCTACTCTCTAGAGCAGTGCCCTTCCCAGTTACTACAGATATCCAGGCTATTTCTATCTTGTAGCTCCATCAGTGGAAATTCTTGTTTTCCAGGGTGGTTGTGTTGGGGGAAAAAAGAGACCTGGGGATTGTTTGGACTTTACATTGCTGAGGCTCAAGAGTGGCATGTGTTCTAAGGCACAGACCATGGAAGTCATCAACTATTTCACGTGCTTTCCTACATTTCCCAGTCTCTATGTAGGTAGTTTGGGACAATGAGATTACTTCTAGCCAATGGGTTATGAGCGGCAATGGAGTTCTGCCTCCAGGATGAGGCATTTAAGAGCCAGTGTGAGTTCTTCAAGCTTTCTCTCCCCCTGTCATGTGACTGTAGTTCCAAATGGCCAAGTTACAGGATTAAAAAAAAAAAAAACCCTGATCACCAAGTCACTGTTTAGGAGGGAGCTGCCCTATAGAGCTACTGGGCACACAAATGACTTTGTGTGGGCAAGAGTGAAGCAAAGTTGTATTTTCCAAGCCTTGAGATTTGGAGTTTATTTTACAATCTAACTCAGCCTATCTTTACTGATGTCCCAGTGAAGATGAGTGCTTCAGAGCTCAATTCTCTGATGGAGGAGGTCCTAAGGAGCTCAGTTTCCCAGTCCTAATATTGTTGAAAGATGCATATACAACTCAAAGTGACAGTAGTACATAAACAGGGATAAGGCTATGTGACTAGAAATGTGTCTATCCAGTTTAGAAGCAGAGATACATTTTGAATATGACAGCTAATTCTAATTCTAACTAATAATGTAGATTGCACATAGTTTGAAATTACTTAATGGGAGACACACATCCTTGCCTCTGGGAGGCATGAGTGGGAACCTCGTGATTGGGAAATGTACAATCCGAAAACCAGGACAATACGTTTATGATTTTGCTTTCAGTGTTGAATCCTTTGGTGTCTGTCAAGATATATGAAGTCAGGTTTATGACTAAAAAAGCCACTTTTTCCCTTTCATGCGATGAATCAGAGGCAATTGGCAGGAGGTGAGAGCTAAACGTAGATTAACAGAGAAAGATTTGCTAAGCTGTCAAATACTCTCCTTTAAAACCAATAGCAGGAAACAAAACATCCAAGTGCTGCTTTAAATTTATGGGACTATTGCAAACCTAGGAATTTTCAATACCTAGTGCAATGTAAGAGAGAAGTCTTGAAGATACCTCTTAGAGAAGAATGGAAAAATCAGTCATGTTATGAAGTGATTGATAATAATAAAATATTTCTTTCCCTGTTTATATTTCCTTAATAATTGTTTTTAAATATCTTAGTCTTTTAAACATGTTACCCTTTGTTGTGGTACGGGAAAAAAATGACAGATGAATATTCAGAACCTCTTACATCTCTCACATAGCAGGAGAATTTTTTCCTTTGTCCCCTTAATATGGGGCTTGGTTGTGCAGCCTGAATAATGAGTGAGGAAGGAAACAGTAAGACCAGTAAGTTGAAACCCCTCTGATTGATTTTCACTGCTCAGGACTGAGAGTTTTTGTAGAAGAGAAAGCGGGACAAGGCACAGACCAGAGAGACAAGAGATTGGGCTCGTTGAAAGGAAGAGATTTAAGAAGATTTTAGAAAGTGGGGGAGAAGATTGGGACTAAGTCGCCACATTGTGATGAGTGGGTCTTTGGGGCAATTGAAGAATAGATGAAGAGGATTTTTAATGTTGGGTCTGTGTTATGGATGGAAGCCTTCTTTCAGAGAGGATTCAGCAAAGATTAAAGACTCTCTCTCTCTTAATAAAAGATGATTTTTCTAAAAGTAATAAAATGCTGAAATGGGCCAAAGAGTGATTAACTTTATAGATTTTTCTGACTTTTAACAAGATATTTTAATTTTCTATAAAAATATATTTAACCAGCTGTCATTGTGCTACACCACGCCAATAGGAAAACATCAAATAGTGATGGATCAATGTGGTCAATCACTTAAAGAAAATTCTCAGGATGACAGGCTGGGATCAGAATATATATTTCAATGAGAAATACTTCCACTTATAAGTGACAGAAACTGTGCCCAACAGGAGCTCAAGAACAGAGGGATACTTTTCTTACATAACAAGAGATCTGAAAATAGGCTTCTGTTGGCATTTGTTGAGCAGTTCAATGGTGTCAGTCCTAGCAAGTGTGTTATTTTCTTTACCTTTCTCTCATGATTGAAAAGTGTCTCTGCCACGTTACAGTGGCAGGTCCTTAAGAGGAGAGAAAAACTAGTTTGGTCCTTATAGCTCATGGCAAAGGAAAAGGATGACATAGGAAGTGGAGTGGCCCTGAGAAGACAGCGGAATGGCTTTTGTGTAGATCAATATTACCTACTTCAATCTTATTTCTAGGGGTATCCCACAAAGAGCAATATTTTTGGCTTTTTATGACTTTCCTGTGAGTATCCTCACCATTCAGATATTGCCAACTAACCTGGTTAATATCAGATTGAAACCAGAGTTAGGGAATAAGGATGTATCTGGGCCCTGAGGCATCACTTACACTCTTCCATCCACTCTCCTCTCAAAATAAAAATCATTTCATGAAACAGTATTGATATAAGCAATTTGGCATCTATTTGTACAGCTAGAAAATATCAGGCTCAGCATGCTCCGCTTTGGTGGCCCAGGGTTGTGTGTTCGGATCCTGGGCATGGACCTACACACCACTCATCAAACCATGCTGTGGTGATGTCCCACATATGAGATAGAGGAAGATTGGTACAGATCTTAGCTCAAGGACAATCTTCCTCACCAAAGGAAAAAAATATCAGACTCTCTAATTCTCAAAATGAACTGCCTCTCAGTAGAGAGGAGAAAGTTGTATCATCAAGGATTTTATGTGCAATATGCAATAGCTACTGTATTTTATAATTCTAAGATTTTTAACAACATCAAAAAAATGGAAGTTCTGTAGGCACAGATTGAGTGGGTCATGACTTAGTTTGGGGTCATGACTAAAACCTTTTATATTTCCACCTGGATGATAGAGATCTGAAAACTTGAGAGGTTTCCAACTAAACAGAGTAAAATCGATATAACTTCTGCTCCCTACTAACTAAATGCACCTTCAGGCACATCTCAAATAATGCAATAAATTTTAGCTTCCAGCATCCTCATTTTGTGTGGCGGCACTTTTTTCTATGCACTGTTCACGTAAAGCTGCTCCAGTCTGCCCCTGTTCAATGGATGTGAGCATCTTTCATCTGAGACATTAAAATCCTGGGCCATAGTGAGGAAGTATTTGTTAGAGTATTTTTATCTTCCTTACTGTGTGGAATTTATTGCCACATCTCTCATTTAGGGTTGGTCTGAGGTTAGACCTTGACCGCTTCCAGATACACTCCCATGAATGTTTTTCACCTGAGTTTACTTGTCCCTTTTGAAGTTGAAGAGCTGGGAGTGCCCTGAATGGATAGGTTTGGCATCAACAGAAAGCTGAGTTTTTTCAGGTGGCTTGTCAGATGAAAAGAACAGAATACAACTGTGGAAAAAGGTATTTTATTGCACAACATGCAAGTATTTGTATTAACTTGCAGAACAAGTTTGATAAAACACACCCAAACCAAGATAAGTAACATATAAATAGCCTATTCTTCCTACTAATTCTAGCACAATAGAGAATGTTTCAATTTCCTCATCATTACAGAGAGTATTCAAAAAACAGTTTTTGGTGCTGTACTGATAAAATATAAATCTGTCAAGAACTGATATACAAAAGGCGGAGCAAACATAGGAGTAAACCATATATGAAGAGGTGTTCTACTGATGCAAGTCAACCAAAATATCGTTTTCCAAAAAACATTCATATTCTTTTATCTGTTATTGATGAGAATGAGTATGATAAAAATAACAGCTACTCTTTATTGAGTGACTTAAAAACTATCTGGTGAGAAATAAATTTTATTTATTTGTTTTCTAAACCACTTTATTGAGGTATGATTAACATACAAAAAAACTGTATGTAGTTAATGGTTACAACTTGATGAGTTTGGAAATAAGTACACACCTGTGAAAGCATCATCCCAATCTATCCTGTAAACTTCTCCATCACCAGCAAAACTTTCCTTATATATATTTTAATTTTACATTAGCCCATTGAATCTCCACACCAACACTAAGCAGCAGGTATTGCTTTTACCAATTTACAAATGAGGAAAATGTACCCTGAAAGGAGTCATCATTTGCCTAAAGTCAAACTGAATGTTGTAGAACTGAGAATGGAATTCAAGTTCTTAATTCTTCAAAGCCTATTTAGCTACTGTTCTTTTTTGCTTCTCAATCTTTAGAATTTATTCAAAGAAGATAGTGGAAAGGAATGAAAAAATCTTGTCTATGTATCTGCTTATTGCAGCATTATTTATAATAGAAAAAATTTTGAAATCATTAAAATTTGTGGAGAGTATCAATAAGTAAAAATGTTCATAGTAGGATTGTCAATGAAAAAAAGCTCATTATACAAAAGATAGTTGATCCATAGCAATAAGCAATAATTCTACTTCTATGGGCAGAGATTTGGAGAAATACGAACAAAAGAAAAATATTTATGATGGTGAAGTGTATACAAAGTTTAAGCATTTTAAGCAATCATGCAGTGCCTTCACTGTCTTATATGTGGACAACAGAACAAAATAAATAAAGGCTAAAAGTCTTCTTTTTAAATACAGTAATAGGAATTTTCACTCATAAATCCAAATTAAAGCAAAAGTTACAAAACAAAACAAATGTCTCTCCCTTCATCCTCTCCCTAGTGCCATGTTTCTTGAAAATTATCTTCTAGGTTCCTGATGGTGGGAGGTTCACAGGTATAAATTATCAATTGCAACTTTAGACCAGTGTTTTGGAAAGGGGCACTCTAAATCAGGATTGATTACCCAAATACAGACCTGCAGTGAGCGAGGGAAAGCATCTGTATCCCAGGGAACTTACAAAAACGTCAAGGTGAGATAGAGAGACAAGATAACTTCTGAGAAATAGAAGAGCCTCTGAAGGAACCAGATAAATGCCAAACAAAGAAACGAGGGCCAAGATCTTGGAGAGAAAGGAGCACGAATATGTTCAGTGCCACTTTGGTAATTTCCAAGGAGAAGTGGAGAAGCAAAGATTCCAAGCAGATATTTTAAGTCTTAGGGGACTGGGAGAGAAAAGAGATGAGATAGCATTCAGATACCAGTAAGTGCTCTAGTAAACTTCCCAGACTTTTAACTTGAACCCTTCTTACCAAGAGCTATTTCTAAGGAATAAAGGGAACTGGAAAGAGATCAGCCCTCACAGAGGATGAAATTCAGCTTTAAATCACCTCAATGCTTTATTGGAATGAAGTGGTCTTCTGCTAATGTAAATGCCTGCAAAAGCAAAATAAGTCCACTGTGGAGGAAGATAATATCAAGAGCCTTAAATTATCACCTAAATTTTTCCTACTAAATTTCTGGCAAATTACCAGACATGCCAGGACACAAGACCAGGTAACTAAAAACCAAAAGAAAAAAAGCCAGGCAATAGAGAGACACAGATGATCCAGATATTGGAATTCAAAATAAGTGAGAATAATAATCTAAGAAATTAGATGGTAAGGTAGAGATTTTCGATAGAATACTAGAAACCAGAAAAAGAATCAAGTGAAAATCTTAGAACAGAAAATAGATAATTGAAATTAAGAACTCAATAGTGCTTTTAATAGCAGGTTCTCACAAGTGAAGATAGGAGACAGGAAATGGAAGACAGGCCAGAAGAAAATATCTCAAGGGAAAAGGATGGAAGGAAAATATACAAAATAATGTAGGAAACATATGTTAGTGACATGGTGAAAAGTTGTTGTTGTTTGGTGAGGAAGATCAGCCCTGAGCTAACATCTGTTGCCAATCTTCCTCTTTTTGTTTAAGGAAGATTGTCCCTGAGCTAACATCTGTGCCAGTCTTCCTCTATTTTGTATGCAGGATGCCAACACAGCATGGCTTGATGAGCAGCGTGCAGATCCACGCCCAGGATCTGAGCTCACGAACCCTGGGCTGCCAAAGCGGAGCACAGGAACTTAACCACTATGCCACCGGGCTGGCCCTGAAAAGTTCTAACATACGTGAAACTTGAGTTCAGAGAAGAGGTAATGGTGGGAGTAACATCTGAAGAGATAACGGGCAATAATATGTCACAACTCTTGTATGGATTAGAAAAAGAGGGTATGCATTCCAACTCATTTTATGAAGCTAGTATAACCTTGATATCAAAACCTGAGGAGAAAGATCACATGAAAGGAATATAGAGCCATCTCTTTCCTGAACATACATATAAAAATTTCAACCAAAATATAGCCAAATGAAATACAGAGATACTAAAAGAATGGTATAGCATAACCAAGTTTGGGTTATTCCAGGAATTTAATGCAATTAAACACATAACAGGGCTGCCCCGTGGCAGAGTGATTAAGTTCGTGCTCTCTGCTTCAGTGGCCCAGGGTTTCGCCAGTTTGGATCCCGGGTGTGGACATAGCACCATTCGTCAGGTCGTGCTGAGGCGGCATCCCACATAGCACAACCAGAGGCACTCACAACTAGAATATAATGGGGATCTCTGGGGAGAAGAAAATAAAAAGACTGGCAACAGTTGTTAGCTCTGGTACCAATATTTATGAAAAACAAAAAAATAAATAAAAATATAACAAAATAATGTAATTTACTAAATTAACAAAATAGAAGAGAACAATTGTCTCAAACAGATGCAAGTATCATTTTATAAAATTTAACACACATCCATGACACACAAAACCTCTCAACAGTTAGAAGAGAACTCCTTCAATATGATAAAGTTTAAGTACTGAAACATCACAGCAACCAAAACATAACGATACAATATGGAAAGTTTTCCCTGAAATTAAGAAGAAGACAAGGAACAAAAATGTCCACTATCACCGCTGCTGTTCAACATTGTGACAGAGGTCCAAAGTAAATAAATGAAAGGCATGTAAACTGCAAAAGAAGAGATAAAACATTATAATATGCAGTTGACATGGTAGTGACATTCCCAAAAAAATCTGTGGTCAACCTATAGGATTTGTGAATGTATTTAGCAATGTTGTTGGATACAAGGTAAGTATTTAAATATCAATATATTTCTGTTTACTGGTAAAAAGCAATTATAAAACCAAAGTAAAAACAAGTGTATGTTACACCAAAATTTTAAGACTGTATTCAAAGCTGAATCAAATAATTGTTGAAGTAGTGATAGGATATAAATTACCAAAGAAAAGTAAAGAATATAATACTTTATGTATCAGAGATCTCCCTTCACTCCCAGCTTCTGGTGGCTCCCAGCAAGCATTGGCATTCCTCGGCTTCTAGCTGCATCACGCTGCTCTCCGCCTCCGTATTCAGACGGTCTTCCCTGTGTGTCTGTGTGTGTGTGCACGGCTCTTCTTATAAGGATGCTAGTCACTGGATTTAGGGCCATCCTTAAACCAGTATGATCTCATTACATCTGCAAAAATGCTCTTTCCAAAAAAGGTTACATTCTGAGGCCCCAAATGGCATGAATTTGGGGGGGACATTATTGAATCCACTATATGGTAGGAGGATATAAATTACGAAAAATAGTGTAACATAATACTTCATTATGTGTCAGAGATACATTTTTCTCTAGGCTAGAGAAAAAGAGGTCAATGATTTCCCAAAGTTAGCTTATTTTAATCATATATTGATACTTGTTTTTAATAACTAGGAAGTGAGATATATATATATATATATATATTTTTTTTTTTTTTTTGGCTGGGAAATATTTGCCCTGAGCTAACATCTGCTGCCAATCTTCCTTTTTTCTTCTTCCCCCAAACCCCAGTACATAGTTGCATATTCTAGTAGTAGGTCCTTCTGGTTCTTCTATGTGAGCTGCTGCCACAGCATGGCTACTGACAGACAAGTGGTGTGGTTCCACACCTGGGAACTGAACCTGGGCTGCCAAAGTGGAGTGTGCAAAACTTTAACCACTAGGCCATCAGTGCAGGCTCAATAATGTTTCTAAAATCTAATTTAGTGAAAAAAACATTAAAGTCAGTGTCAGAAAAACAGAACTTTGTTTACGGCATTATCATCAAGTGGCTTTGGAATTGAGCAAATCATTTAGCCTCTCCCGGCTTCAGTTTTTTCATCCGTAAGATGCAAACCTTCAACTATGTGAGTTTTGCAGTGATGTGTTCTAATTCTAATGCATATATATGTAAGTCAAACTGGTAAATAGAAAGAGCATTGAATTCTTAGAAGGATTCTTAGTCTAGTATTTAGAATGACTCTTCAATGTAATCATGAATGTGATTATGCAAATAAATGTATAATTCACTGATGATTCATTGATGAATAAAATGTAGATATGTTACTTATTTGAGCAATAGCTGATAAAAATCTTGAATAACAAGAAAAATACTGGAATAGAAAGTGCTAATGTGATTTGTGAATGTTTAAAAATTTATAGTTATGTAAATGTTTACTTATTTATTTATTTATGCTTCTCAGCAACCCAGGATTTTTCATTATGTTTATTTTTATTTAACTTTATACCAACAGTGGCCTATGAAAACAAATTGAAAGTAGCTAATGAAGATACTCAGAGGCCAGTTGAGCTGAAAGTCTTCCCAAGAAAGCAGCCCTATATTCCAAATGCTTTAGCTATGTCCTCTATCACCAAGGTAAGTACATTCTCTATGAAAGAACAGGGTCCAGCAAACGTATTTTTTTGTTTTTGCTGATTTGTGTAGAAACAAATGTATGTAAGTGTATACAAAGAATCTAGGCATATAGGCAATTCTTTAACATTTACCCATTGAGTCATTGACTGACATCTACCTAACTAATACTACAAAATTCATCCTAGAAAACCAAGCAAATAAAATAAACAAGTGTGTGCTCTTACAAACATTTTGTAAATATGTAAAACCAAGCTCAATAACAAAGATACTTTGTAGTGTTCTTTTAAGGGATGTCTTCCAGACTGATGATACCTTAAATATCCCTAAAACACCAGCTCAATGACGCCTTGGATGAAAGATAACACCTTTTTTTCAACCTGGTAAATCCCTCCTTAAATGTAAAGGTAATTTCCATTCCTCCAAAGAGTTTGAATATATCCTACATCAGCATTACCTACCGAGAATTTTTTAATTTCAGAATCAGTAGACAAGAATGCACTTGAAAATCACTGAATAATGACTGGAGTTGGGATAATTTTCCATCGTGGCTTCTTACTCATATTCTTTAATGATTTCTTACTTTTCCTTCTCGACAAGATCTTCATCACTGGGCTACTTGCAGTGGGATATTAACAATTTAATCACATCTGCAGAATAAAATCCTAGAGCAAACTGTTAAATAATACATTTTTCTCCAGAATAGCTGTGGACCAAGTCAGCGAAGTCTGCACTGCCTCATTGCTAGGTAGTGTTGCCAAGTAACCTGGGGGTGGTCATAAATATAGCAATAAGTATATGTTTGGTGATTGATGTGGGAAGTCTTTATGAAAATAAAAGTAATAATAGTCTCACAAGTCAGGTTTGGTTATCCTGTTGTGGCACATTCTTATGCAGTAGATCATGGAATATTGGAACAGTGATGTCCAAAGGCATTTGCAATTCCAAAATTTAAGAATGCCACTATTCACCTTCCAGAATTTTCAAGAATGAGTATACGTACCATTTAGTTCATACAGAAAAATAAAAAACAAATGTGAACAAGAATACACCCGGAAAGTCAACTGAGCTAATTAAATATCCGAAACATTTGTTCAATATACCAACCTTGTAGCCCATAATTGCAGATTATAGATATTTGGAGTCACTTAGAAAAAACCAGACACTTTGAATAGAATATCCAAAAATCCTGTGGAAATTATGTGTACATGCAACTAAATATTTTTTCCAATTTCATTTAAAGTAAATTTTATTTAAATTTTCCAAATTAATTGAAACCTTTCAATTTGTTATATACTATGTAACTTGGCTAAAAATCTTATGAGATATCTTGTTAATTATTATATTGAATGACTCTGGTTGTCAATAACAACAAATTCTTTGCTTTGTGTTACATTGTGAAAGATTATATTTACGTCAAGTTGATGATATAATCTTTAATAATAAAAATAGAAATACTATAGTTTCTCAGTGCTAAGGTGCCTTTTCTCTTTCACAGTTTCACTTTTTTTTGAAATTGAGATGCACCTTGTAATCGATATAAATATTTAATGTAGGTCATGAGGCAATAATTTCTTGTAACATAGGAAATGTGGCATGGAATAAGCCTTTAGTCTGTGTTAGGTGCTGTACTTGGCTTAAAAATAGTATGAAGTGAGGCAAAGAGCGTTGGGTTTAGAGATATAACCAATTTCTGCAACTAGACACATCACTAAGATTAAAAAGCAAAAATCTTGAACTAGCAAATAATATTTTTCATAAGCTGGAATTTTGGAGAGGCTACAATGATAACAATTGGTATAAGTAAAAACTCAAGGCTGGCATCGTTGTCTGTTTGGTTCATGGATATAGCCCTCGAATCTAGTATAACACGTGGCATGTAATAGAGGCTGAAAGAATAAACGTTAAATGAATATGTGAGCTGCTCAGGATTTATAAACATCTAAATATTTGAGTCAAATTAGATAAAAGCGATAAATATAGTTCTTATTTTGTACCAGGCCAAGTTCTAGTTGCCTTCCTCATATGAAGTCATTTAAACTCGTCAACCTTATGAAGTAGATGCTGTTTTTTTCCCCATTTGAAAACTTTTTTCCCATTTTGCACTTTTAAATAAATAATAAAATTAATATAATAATATTTAACTACCTTTAAGGGACTAGTCATTCAACCTGTTGGACATAATATAGGTCAGGTTAAGCAAGAGTTGATGAACAAAATCACAGTGGTATTAATTTGGAGATTACATGTTAAAAATAGGATAAGAACCCACCTATAACACACAAAATCAAAGTGTAAGAATTGCCAATATAGATAGTAGTATCTTTACAATAAGCTCATTATGAAATAATGTCTTTGGCAAACAATTATATAAATACACCCAAAAAAATTTATGAATAATGACTCCATTTAAACAGAGCTTATGCTTTTGTTTCTTATTATGATATATTTTCTATGCAATTTCCAATAATTAAATGAAATTATTCAATAACTCACCTTCCATTTTGATGAGTGTCGACAAATAAGACCCAAGTTAGTTTTTGAATAACATATGCTGATGGTAATCTTGATTAATGAAAGGTTTGGATTTAGAACGTCTTTTCTGGGGCCGGCCTGGTGGTGCAGCGGTTAAGTGCACACGTCCACTTCGGAAGCCTGAGGTACGCCGGCTGGGATCCCGGGTGCGGACATGGCACCGCTTGGCAAAAGCCATGCAGTGGTAGGTGTCCCACATATAAAGTAGAGGAAGATGGGCATGGATATTAGCTCAGCCCAGTCTTCCTCAGCAAAAAGAGGAGGATTGGCAGCAGTTAGCTCAGGGCTAATCTTCCTCAAAAAAAAAAAGAACATCTTTTCTTACACCCAAAATGCAATCATAAGGCATTATGATTAGACATTGTAGTAAATGCAAAATCAATATCATTAACAAAGCCACAGTGGGGATATGTGGACAGGTTTTGTTTATTGTTCCCTAGTCAGCTTCTTGATGAATCAACCTCATAGTCTCTGTCAGTTTCCAAACATTCTAGACAGGTGACGAAACACTGACCACCTCAGGTTCCCAGAACATTCTGCTGTAGGCCAGGCCAGACCAGATCAGAGCAGAACAGCAGGCTCTCCTTAGACTTCTTAACATAAAGATAACAGATTCTTAGAGTGCCATCAGAGCCTTTACCACATGGTGAAGTTGAGCAAGATTTTGTTCTCAAGTACAGTCCGTGAGAATGAGGAAGAGGAAATTTATCTCTGAAGAGAGAATAATCCCATGTAGTTGGCTTGTACCAGAACTGGGTGAACAATTGATCAGAGGAGTAATTTAGAAGAAAAGATAAGTACATAGGAATTAGAGTCAAAAGATTGATGTTCAAATGTCAACTTAACCACTTATTAGTAGTGTGAGACTTTAGATGTCTATCTTTTCGAGATAGTGATTCTCTTACCTGTAAAATTTGATTAAGAAGACCAATTGTGAAGATGCTTTTTGAGAATTAAATAAGAAAATATCTGAAAAGCGTTTAATATAGAGCCTATACATAGTAGATGACAAAAACTTTTGAGATGAGTCTTGAAAGCATTGTGTTACACTTTAAAAAGTTTAGTTTATATGTCATATGAGCTTCTCTTTTCCTACTTTTTAATTTTTATATTTTTTCTCTGAATTTTTGCAGATGACCAAGGACATGAACCAAATGCAACATACACAAAAACAAATAATTAAGCAATGAAGTTTATGAGAAAAGAAGGTTGAAGAACAATACACCTTTTCTACCACAGCAATGCTATTGTACATAAGTCCTAATGATTTACCACTGACCCAATTTATTATCTAGCATTAGAACCATCTTTCTTTTCAAAAGTATAACATGCTCTATGATGTGTCTTATGTTACTTCCTCCTAGGTCTTAATTTGTCTGATTGGCCTATTGGCACATCTACCGATCAAAATCTATAGTTTTTATTTCAGTTAAAGGTACTACTGAGGTTCAGGTTCTCACAGAAAATGAATCTGTACCTACACAGTCATGCTGCAGTGGCAGACGACAGCTCCCTCTACTGACCAACAGTGTAGAGGAAAGCACGCATATCTGATCCTACCTCTAAAAGCATTAAGAACTTACTTATCTTGTGGGTCTATAAGTGGGATGATATCTAGACAAATACACACATATATGCATGCATGCAAACATACACAAAAACACAGGTTATCCACATTTTCGCTCCTGCCCCAATATACATAAGCCTGACAAATGCTGAGGATAGGCAAGGAGAGTTGATACAATTGAAAGGCATCCTCTTTTTGTATATAGGAGCACAATCCGGGTAAACTACTGTGAGTATTTAATAACAACCACGTAAATCTGCATCTCAGTTACCACGACTAGATTTTAATTTCATCCAGGTATTAAGAACTCAAGAATCAATAATGTCTGCATTAAGTTGAAGTGCAACTAAGTTTTTTTCATAATATTCATTAGTTTCTAACTGTTTCAGACTCTTTTTAATTTATTGAACTAATCAACTAATATTTTTCAGTTATCTACTCTGGGCCAGGCAAGATGCTAAGTGTTGGGGATGCAGCAATGAGCCAACGAAGCAAAATCTCTTCCTTCACAGAGATTATATTCTAGTGGGGAGAAATAAATGTTCATGTTAATTCATACTCAGTTTCTAAAGTCTTCCATGTATAAAAACATTTCAAATAAGTAAAAGTGAGTTTTAATCATTCCCTCAATGAAATTTGGAAATGTGAGGGTTTTTATTTTGTGTGTGTGTGGGGGGGGGGGGGGAAGATTGGCCCTGAGCTAACATCTGTGCCAAATCTCTTCTACTCTATGTGGGATGCTACCACAGCCTGGCTTGACAATTGGTGCTAGGTCCATACCTGTGAACCCCAGGACACCGAAGTAGAGTGTGCAAACTTAACCACTACACCACCAGGTTGGCCCCCAGAAATGTGAGTTTTGATTCTCTTACGATTGCTGAGACACTGCAGTTGACCTGTTCCTTAGTAAATTTGTGCCTCTATTTCTAGTTTCCTGCTGACTTTTTAAAATAAATCCCCAAATGTTAATAGATAGAGATATAAAAATCAGATATTGTGATATGAAAAATGTGACAATCAGTGGTGCTCATGATACGGAATTCAGCAGGAGATATGCCTACATAAGAGAACTTACTGCTGTTTCTTTAAGACCTTGATCCTTTTCCAGTCTCTCCAAATTTGAGCCATCTCTATCACTAAATTTATTATTCTCCTCATTTACAGAGAGTTACAGAGAAATACTAAATAAAGCACGATTTGCAAAATCCCCATAAGCTTTGAAAGAGCAGGAAAGATTGTCAAAACAAAATTGTCTGTGTACAGACCCTAGTGGGGGTTTGTGTTTAAGGTTACCTTCTGTTGAGGGTCTGCTTTTAAGCTGCTGAGATTAGATTTCTGAAGCCAAAAGGTAACCTTTCCAATATGTGAGCATATCTGTGGAATCAAGACCCGGCCACAGAACACTGTGTGTTACCATTTAGTTCGAGGCCGGTGTTGATTCCATTGGGCTGAAAAGTGACTTGCCACCCATGCTCAAGTGCGTGGAGACATGAGCTCCAGGGTTCCCAGCTCCTCCTCTTGTTCGTAATAACAGCACAATAAGAAACAGGTGACCTTGACACTTACTGTCTCTCTCTACAATAAGGGGTTTGTTGAGGTCTCATCCTATAGAATACGCCCAAGTAGTAAGGAGCGTATTTATGTTTAGCTAACGTATTTTTCAAGGATCCTCCAATCCTTTCTCATCTATAGAGAATGACCATGAGAGGAAAATAAAGATACGAAGAGACTGTTGGGAGCATATCATGACCAAATAGCGCAGAAGAACAAACATTGGCGAGGTACAGTGAAGGTAGCATCGGAATGGCAACCATCTCCCAGAAAGGTAATTTCATATAAAATACTAAATAGGCCCACAGAGATGATTACAACGAGCATTGGAAAACAAACATCTCCGTTTTAATATTAAACTTCGTTACTGCTGCGTTATCCACACATTTCTTCTCTTCTTCCCTCTGCTGTTTTCATTGTCAGTTTGTGGAAGGGAAATGGTTCAAAACTATTTGCAGCAACTTTCTTTAAGTCAGATAACACATGCAGGCTAGTTCTTTCTCAGCCTTCAAGATTCTTATCCTAGTGCTAAAGAGTAATGCTTAATATGGCTGCCATGAAGTGATTCCAACTTTTTTTCTTGTTTGCAGAAAACTACTGTTTTAATCATGTATTTATGTTTTTAAAAGGCTGAAACAGGGAGTGGTAGATAATTTATAGAATTCTGTATCTTTTCAAGTGTCAGTGTTGATATGGTGTCCTGGAGGAAGAAACAAAGAACTTTCACAGCCGCAAGTCACTTTTGAAACTTCTTTACACTCTGAGGCAGTCCCGCGTTGTAAGACACAGGACTCATCT
Organism: Equus przewalskii; assembly: GCF_037783145.1. Classification (NCBI taxonomy): domain Eukaryota; kingdom Metazoa; phylum Chordata; class Mammalia; order Perissodactyla; family Equidae; genus Equus; species Equus przewalskii. The sequence continues at coordinate 16,427,935 of NC_091852.1, forward strand.
GAGAGAAATGTGAAGGGAGATTTAGAAGGTTAGGCTGGGGAGCTTACCTAATTCTCAATAATCTCACCTGAGTCAGTATGAGAAGTTATACCCCTTAATTGCAATTTTAATTTAAAATACCAGGGCCAGCCTGGTGGCGTAGTGGTTAAGTTCGTGCACTCTGCTTTGGTGGCCAGGGTTCGCAGGTTCAGATCCTGGGTGCAGATCTATATACCACTCAGCAAGCCATGCTGTGGGGGCATCCCACATACAAAATAGAGGAAGATTGGCAGAGACGTTGGCTGAGGGACAATCTTGTTCAAGCAAAAAGAGGAAGATTGGTAACAGATGTTAGCTCAGGGCCAATCTTCCTCACTGAAAAAAAAAAACTTCTCATGCAATTATGAAATTAACAATGAACTTGACTAAATAGCAATGTTATTTTTCTCTTGAGTTGTTTTTCAAACTTAGCTTTGAGGAGTGAAGACCGTATTCATTTTCTATTGCAGCTATAACAAATTACCACCAACTTAGTAACTTAAAACAACACAAATTTATTATCTTAGAGTTCTGCAGGTCACAAATCCAAAACAGATCTCACTGGACTCACATGGTGGTGTCAAGCAAGGTGGCATTCCTTCCTGGAGGCTCCAGGGGAAAGTTCATTTCCTGCCTTTTCTAGCTTCTAAAGCCATCCAAATTCCTTCATTTGTGGTCCTCTTCCTCTGACTTTGAAGCCAGCAACATAGCATCTCTCTGACGCTGCTTCTGTCATCACATCTCCGCCTCTGACTCTCCTCTTCTGCCTCCCTCTCCCACTCTTAAGGACCCTTGTGATTACATTAGGCCCAACCAGACAATCCAGGAGAGTCTCCTTAATTTCAGGTCAGTAGATTGGCAACCTTAATTCCTTCTGCAACTTTAGCTCTCCTTTGCCATGTAACCTAACATATTCACAGGTTTTGGGGACTAGGACATCCAAGGCGAGGACATCTTTGGGGGGCAGCAATTCTCCCTACCATGGAGACAGTGAGAGAAAACTACTTGAGTAAATTTAATAATATAGGGTCAGTTTATAAACTGACGTAGCAAAACTTGAATTAAAACCTTCAATTTCACCTCCAGATTACAGGGTGAATTAACAGTTCATTGTGGTCGCCTACTAATTTGACCAAATGCTACAGCTAAATCGATCGTCTCTATGCTAATAATTCACTCAATTTTTATTCTAGCCTACAGACATAATTTTAATAATATACCCTAGAAATTCACTCAAATTTTAGACCATAATTGATTTTACAGTATCTTCTTTTGTTTCAAAAACAAGCAGATATAAAGATAACAACAATGTTTAAATAGTGAAAAATTCATTGTTATGCTCTTCTTTCTTTACCTTCTTCCAATGTATATAGGCTCTGATGAAGAAAAATGATGAATTTATGGAAGAAAAGAAAAATCCCCTTCACCAAGCAAAGAAAGTGAGAAATGAGAGAGAGAAAAGATAGGTTAAAAAGTGTACTTTTCTGTTGATAGTTTGGGCCTGGAGGAGTTTCAGTTAAAAGGTTTTATTGCATCTTGGCTGTCTCATGGCTCAAAGCTTTCATTCGCAGTTTTCGTGAATAATAATCTCTCATTTTTTCAACCACAATTTATGAAGCAAAGTGCTAGATTCTAGGATTATAAAGAGGAATGAGACAGAGTAAAGGCTCATTTTAGTGTAATAGGGAAGTCTGTTAAGAGAGATATTTATGGATATTAAAGCAACACTGAGAAAGGGTATCTAACACATCCTGGAGAACAAAAACAAAGATTCAGGAATAACTTCCTAGCAGATAGATGCTTGAGCTGAATACTAAAGCATAAGAAAGTCTGAGTCAGGCTGTGGGGGAGAAGTGGGACAGACATGCCAGGCTCAAGGAAAACCATGAATTAAGGAGCAGAAATGTGAGGGAGCCCTCTGTGGACCAGGAACTCCAAACTTCTCATTCTTAGCCTGGTCAAATTCTTTTCATTCTTCAAGATATACTTCAAAAATGACCTGCTCTGAGAAATCTTCCCTAACCAGCCTTGTCTCATTAGGCCTCCCCAGTAATTCATTACCATAGCACCCTATTTATTGGTATTTACTAAAATCTTTAATTATGTTAATGTATCTGTTTAGCTTTTGCTTCTCTTCCCCCTCTCTAGAATCAAAACTCGATCAGACATGCTATCATTGTCACATTTTCCTAAAATTTTTTATTAATGAAATATCTGCTGAGATTTTTAATGATAATTTCTTGTAAGTTTCTTCCCTATTCTTCTTATTTCAGCTGCCCCACGAATTGCAAGAAATAATAATGGAGCTGGAAAAAATCCAGGAAAATTTGAAACTTGCATATGGCCATTCAAATGTAACAGTGCCCCCAGAGAAGATAATACACTGGAGATCTGAATGTAGAAGCAGAACAAGAGAGTATAAACAAGCTTGGAAAATGTCATCCTTTCTCATGGCTTTAGGATAATTAAAATAATTTTTCTTTTATTTTGCAGGGAAAGATTCACCCTGAGCTAACATCTGTTGCCGATCTTCTGCTTTTTTTTTTCCTCCTCAAAGCCCCAGTACACAGTACATATCCTTACAACGTATCCTACTTGTAAGTTGTTCTAGTTCTTCTATGTGACCCACTGCCACAACATGGCAACTGGCAGACAGGTGGTGTGGTTCCGTGACCAGGAAGTGAACCCTGGGCCGCTGAAGTGGTGAGCGCCAAACTTTAGCAACTAGGCCATCAGGGCTGGCTCTAAAATAATTAACAACATTAATCTGGTTGCCCTTCAAATAAATATCCTTCTGGTGTTTGAATTTGTAATACAAGATGGTGTATTAAATAATTGAAACCATCTTGTTGCTTGACATCCATGAGGAATATAGTTGAAGGCATTTATTTCATGCATATCCAAATGCATAGATGCTATTTTCTTTTACAGGTTTATTTTTTCCCCCTAAAAAGATCTTTAAAAAATTATTTCAGGGGCCAGCCCCATGGCCAAGTGGTTAGGTTCGCATGCTCTGCTGTGGCTGCCCAGGGTTTCGCTGGTTCGGATCCTGGGTGCAGACATGGCACCACTCATCAGGCCATGTTGAGGTGGCATCCCACATGCCTCAACTAGAAGGACCCACAACTAAAATATACAACTATGTACTGGGAGGATTGGGGGAGAAAAAGCAAAAAAAAAAAAAATTATTTCACAATGTTATATTGAGATGTAGAGTCTGACTGTTAGGTAATGCACATTTTCTAGATAAGTGGCTCTCTAGATTCATACCGAACCACAGCTAGAGAATCTTCAAAACTCTATCTTTGAAAGCAGAGATCTATTCTGTCTGACTTTTGCAGGAAATAGCCAGACATGTATCTTCCAATTTAGAATTCTACAAATTACTGGTTATAACTAAGACATAAACTTTGCCTGGGTGATAATGATTCAGACATGATCTCAAGGTAAAACACCAAAGGAATAATACATTAAAAGAAATGACAGGGGCCGACCCCATGGCCAAGTGGTTAAGTTCATGTGCTCTGCTTTAGCGGCCCAGGGTTTCACTGGTTTGGGTCCTGGGTGCCAACCTAGCACCACTCATCAAGCCATGCTGAGACAGCGTCCCACATAGCAGAGCCAGAAAGACCTACAACCAGAATATACAACTATGTACTGGGGGACTTTGGGGAGAAGAAGAGGAAAAAAAGATTAGCAACAGACGTTAGCTCGGGTGCCAAAATTAAAAAAAAAAAAATGACAATAAGACCATCATTATCTTCATAAGGGCTCTGAGGAGTATTTTAAATGAAAAACTCTAGAACCTAAAATAATTTTTTGCATATATATATGTATGTGTGTGTGCATATATGTATGTATGTGTATATGTGTGTGATATATATATGTAAAATTATATATGTTAAGAAATAATCATGTTAGTTTGCAGATACTCACCCCCCAACCACCCCTTCTTATATAACAACATTCTTAACTAAGTCCTCTGCTGTTTTGGAGTCTTTCAATGGCTGACTGCCCCTTCTATACCAAATTATAACTGGCCACGGATAGCAAAATCCAAACTCAGTGATGACGTAGGGTTATTCTTCCTCACGCTGACTCACTGTTTATTGCTCCTCTACTTGACTCTGACTCTCACTCAGCCTCAACATTTGCTTTTACCTAGAAAAGACCCAATCCTGAAGCAACTCCGCACATGGTTGGTCAACTCTAGCCATCAACCCTATCAACTCTTTCTTACTGGGTTTTGGTTTCTCACTTAGCTCTTAGAATGTTCTTTCCGTAAGGGTAAAAAACTGCTCTAGCCTGAGGCACCTCCTTGTCGTGGGTTGAGCAAATACCTGTCCACATCCCATACTCCATACCCATACCCACACCTACACTGACACACAGACACACACATACATATGCCTTCTTAGGCAGGAAATAAGGAGTTAGTTTTCCAGGACTATAGTTTTTATTTTACTTTCTTTCTAGGAGCTGGTAGCTTAGAGTCGGACACACAGCATGTACGCAATACGCACTGATGAAGTCTCGGCCATAATGTAGCTCACAACCACAGCATCTAAATTACTTTTCGGATAAGGCAAAATATTCCCTATACCTAACTTCGCATGAGAGAGATGTTCTCTTTTTTTTAATAAAAAAAAAATCTGTAAAATTTACTTATAAGTAAGAAACATAGGTCTTAGAGTTTCCTAGGATTAAAAGCAAAAAAAAAAAAAGAAAACAAAAAAAAAACCATTCCTTTTTATCTTAATAAGATGCCTTGTTCAAAAACGGACCATTGCATCTAGCCTAAAAAAAAAGAAAGATAAACACATAATTATTTCTATTTCCAGTTGGTCTGGACAAAACCAGAATGATGGAGCCAGCCAAGCCAGAGGCAGTAACTTCCCCAGTCAAGATTATCCTTTAAGAGTCCAGAAAAACTGGGAGGACATTTCAGTTGCATTCTCTTCCTCATCCGGTTTCTGATCAATTATCAGTGTTAACACTTGATCTTCAATTACTAATATACTTCTTGATTTTCAGTGGTGAAATGGAATCATAAGTTGTCTTACAAATGTCACATTCTCTTGCTATATTTAAACTTTTACATGCACTTTAATATAGCAATTATCTATTTTACCCTTATTATCACAACCTTCTCAGATTCACCACTCGGCCGCTGGGCCAGCAGCCTATTTTGACTTACTTTTATCCCTCCAAAACTATGCTCTCATTCCACAGTTCTTTAGACCACTGATATTTCATAGCATCATAGCAAATTAAACATGAGAATAGTTGACTAAAATCATCTGAACTTTCTACTTAGCACCATTCAACTATTCTCTTCCACCACTAGAGATACATGGACAAAGTTTAAATGACTGATAGGCTGGGAAGTTATGAGAAAGATGCAAGAATCAGGAAAGTCATTGGAGTAGATGTTATTTGAAGTTCATGACAGGTCTGAGATTCTGTGACTCTGTGACATTGCCGAAAGCAGTTTTATTCTCTCCCAACCCAATGTGCATGTAACACTGACTAACTGGGTTTTACATTTACATAACACTTAAATTCTGTTTTGTAAATTTTTAAATAAATTCAAACTATTAAGCCGGGACCATTTGTTTAGTGCTACACCCTGGTTTTTGCATCTCTTGGTGTCATGGAAATATCAAGTCTTTCTGTAACTTGTGTAATGAAGGAATTGCTGTTCTGTTCTGATTTAGTTATGCACTGTTGCAACACAATTTTTATTTCCATGACTTTTTTTTTAGCAAAATATCTACATTTTGTAAATAGTCAAAATCTTTTCTAAAATTTTATTTTTCTCTTTTTAGGCTGTAAAAATGTTTGTATTCTGTGTTAAAATTGGTTACATTTTCTTTTTATGACACAACAGATAATTTTTTAAAATACATATAGACATATTATGTTTTAACAAATAATTCATTTTAAGATATGCCTATTGTTGAGATTTTCCACTAAATGTCGTTTTGTCCATGATGTTCTCTCAGCTCCAGCCATTTAAATTACTCAGGCTCTAGACCTCGACTCCTGTCCTTAAGTAACTGGAGTTATAAATACTGACTCTGAGAACAAACTTGACCATTAACCTGGCATTAACCATGCCCAACTATAAATCCCTTAACCATTATCAAAAGATAATAAAAGAAAAACAAAAACAAGCATAAAATTTGAAACAGAATCATGTTATTTAAATGTTTATTAAGACATTCATATTAACAACTGGATACTTTATATATAAAATTGATATTGGCCAGGATAACTCTAGCATCTGTTTTTAGCAGGCTTTCAAGACTTAAGATAGCAATCCATCAGCACTTTCTTGCCTTTAGCATTTGTAAGGTAATAATTAACTGCTTCAATTAAAGGCCATTGAGGGACTTGTACCATGCAGCCCACACGGAAATCAAATGTATGGTTTTCCCAATGTTTTAATCAACTGAAATATAAACATAATATAGTCTTGATGAAGGTGAAGAGCACAAGAAAAAGTCTATATTAAAATATCTCCATGTTACCTTTCACTATGTTGCTGGGCACCCTTTCGAATAAATACATTACATTAGCAATGCTTTCCTTTTATAGAGGATAAGAAAAACACGGATACTTGATTCATTTTCTTGCGGTAAACTGAATCTGGGTTTGGGAAGGCAAATATAGTCTGCAATTCAGTTAAATGTTTCACTGCAATACCTGCCTACTCTGAGGAGTTGGGATGGAGGAAGATGTATTTGAAAAGCATCAGGTGAGAAGTTGAGGAACACTAGCTCCCCATTCACCAGCTGTGTGACTATGGGTAATGTCGCATAAACTCACTGTTGTGCCCAGAATAGAATGAGAGGATTTGACCATATGAGCATTTTGCAAACTGGGCCCTGAAGGGCTAGGTTTCCCAGGGTTTTCAAACATTCGTCCCTCTAAACTTCCAGTTGCTCTCTCCCAGCCTCAACAAGGCCTCTCTGTTTTTCATTATTATTTTTGTTTCAACATGTTTTCTATTTTGGGTTTTAGGAATAAGATTTTGAAGAAAGAAGCCTCTAGTTTATAAAAGGTTGGGAAACTATTGGTCCGAATTAGCACCGGCTCTCTTTCTAGCTCACAAGATCTTTGCTCTGGTTTCTACCGATTCCATGAGCCCTTTGCCCCAGTGCAGCAGACCGAGCAATAAAAACAAAGAGTGAACAAAAATCTTTGTCTCTCATGTCCTTCATCCCCAAAGCTTCATTTGGTAAATTTAATTGATATTTGCCATGCTTACTAAAATTTTCAACCAACAATTGATTCATTCTTGAAGGCCATTCTATCTGCTAGGTTCATTTGCACTTTGCAAAATCTCTTTAATCACTATTTCTTGTTTGGACAAAGACAGTTTCATTTTTTCCAATGCGACTAGGTCCTGCTGTGTGCTGTTCTAGGAGTATAGTCTTCACTTCCTCCGCTGGGTTAGTAGCCTGAAAACAACAATACAAGTTAAGTTTTAATTTCTGGCTAATAATGTTTTTGCATTTTAACTTATGAAGTAAAGTAAACAGTATTATGCCATCGTGTGCTAAAAAGCAGCAATAAAATGTACTTATAAAAAGCAAAGAATCATGTTATGAAGTACTTTACATTCTGAGATATGTATCAAGAATATTTTTAAAAACATTCCAGAAGTGTGGGAAATAGTTTAAAACTATAAATCAATGGGTGTGTCATTATAGTTAAATCTTTTCGAGTGCTTATCTGAGGGGAGAAAAACAGCTTTAAGAATTACTTTATAAAACAGTACACAGACTTTTAAAGGCTGTTCGGAAATTTGTTCCACAGAGAGTTTCCACCTATACTCTAAAGGGGAAAAAGCAAACTAGGTAAATAGAGAAAGAAGCTTTTATTAACTAACGTATCCCTAGGAAATAGTTGACAAGATAAAGATTTCTGTGAAAAAACGACTTAACCAATTTTAGGTCTTAATTTTATATTTTTGGACTGTAGCACACAAACCCTTGAAGACTGAAATAAATGCTATTTTGTAATTTTCTATGCTAAATACATGAAGGGAGAATAAATAGTTCCTTTTTTTATCACTTATTTAAAAAAATTAAGATGTATATGATAATTTAATGTATTATACATTGTGAAAGGATTACCACAATCAAGTTAATTAACACATCCATCGCCTCACACAGTTACCATTTCTCTTTTATTCTATTGGAAAATATTTCATCATATCCCAAGGAGAAAATATAAAGTCAGAAATCCAAATGAATGAATTTCTAGAAAATTCTATATTATCTATATTAATAAAAGAAAATGATTGTATAAATTATTGAACAGAATATTTCACAAAGAAAACATTTATGTTTGATTTTAGAATCTGTTTTGTATTTATAATGCTGACAAAACATGAAATGTAAAATATCTTAAAATTGTATTACTAGGATCTGATTTCCCTGGCTAAAAAAAATAAAAAACCAACTAAGTAAAACAACAATAGAAGGCTGTGAATGTGCCCAACCCTTTGGAAAGTCAAATAAAACAATTTAGCAGAGACTAAAAGATTCCACTATGATGGGGCACTAAGAATGTTGGCTTCCCCATTCTGCGAACCTGCTTCACAGGACGCCATGCAGGCCCCGGCCTTCTCATTCTCTCAAACATTATCACAAACGCTGACTCTGTACTTTATAAATTTGGTCCAAGTTGAGGCAAAGATCTTTTTTTCAAATTCTTTCTATTACATGAAAAATAGTCAATGGGCAAACTCAGATTATCAGTAATAAAGTAAAATAGAAGAAAAAAACCCCTGAACTCAAAGAGGGATTAGCCAAATGGACCTGGCAAGATAATTAGAGGACCGTGAGAAGAACGCCCATGGGTGATTGAAATTTGATTTCAACTATCCTAATTGTCAGATACCTGGAAATTATAATGCCATAGGAATAAAAACACATGCAAACTGAATTGAAAACGTGTTTGAAAACCAGTTCACACACTAATTGTGACTTTGAATCAGTTAATTAACTCCTCTGTGTTACAATATTCTCATCTTAAAACAAGGGTAAAGGAGTAAGGACATCACAGAGTTGTTATAAGATGATATATGCATGTGTTAGGGGAACATGTGGTTGAGAGCACATGTTCAACATAAACTTGGAACTGTATTAAAAACATTCTGGGTCTGGCCCAGTGGTGCAGCGGTTAAGTGCGCACGTTCCACTTTGGTGGTCCAGAGTTCACTGGTTCAGATCTCGAGTGCGGACCTACGCACTGCTTGTCAAGCCATGCTGTGGCAGGCATCCCACATATAAAGTAGAGGAAGATGGGCACAGACGTTAGCTCAGGGCCAGTCTTCTTCAGCAAAAAGAGGAGGATTGGCAACAGATGTTAGCTCAGGGCTAAACTTCCTCAAAAAAATAAAAATCTAAGAATTCTCTTCTGTCAGCTTTAATATGTTTTCAGAGCTTAGGAATAGATATATTTATGAACTTTTTATGCCTTTCTTAATCAATAAACATGGTGTATGTCTAATTATAATTTTATTAAAAACGCAGGCATTACTTTAAACATATTTTTCAAAAATAAATACTTTTCAAAAATTTGGAAAACATGATTATCTTATATTTAAATTAAGACAGTGGAAGAGAGTGCAGAATATGATAGGAGCTAGATTTCCTGGCCCAGGAGCCCTCTTCTTATGACATGTCAGGAGCTAACAGGAGTGCTTCCCATCTTTTTTTTTTTTTTGAGGAAGATTAGCCCTGAACTAACATCTACTGCCAAGCTTCTTCTTTTTGCTGAGGAAGACTGGCCCTGAGCTAACATCCGTGCCCATCTTCCTCTATTTTATGTGGGATGCCTGCCACAGCAAGGCTTGACAAGCAGTACATAGGTCTGCACCCAGGATCCGAACCGGTGGACCCCAGGCCACCGAAGGGGAACATATGAAGTTAACTGCAGTGCCACAAGGTCGGCCCCACTTCCCATCTCTTTAGACTTAGCACCCTCACTCACTGCTCCCATACTCTTGCTGTACTTCGCTCGGACCATGTAGAAGAGAGTGTAAAAAGGAGAGCTGGAACTGCCTGACTCAGCCTTCATAGCTGTGTAATTAGTTACCCAGTTCTTGGTTCCAGGGCTCCCTCTAGGTCACTACATATAACATCGTTGAGCTTGGGAAATGACAAAGTTGCCCCCAGCTTGTGCAACAGGCTCCCCTAGCAATAGTTTTGGATTGCGGTTTCCTCCTTCAATTGACTCTCAGCAGGATGCTTTCTTACAGGGATCTCTCAAAAGTTCTAGACCAAAAAGAGCCTAGCTTCTTGTTGTCTATATTCGTATCTATATCTATATCATCTATATATTCAGCATTCTTATGGATATTTGAGGAATAAGGCACAATGAATGAGATTCAGCAGAAAAGTCAAATAGTAATAGCAGAACTTCAAGAAATTCAGATATTGGAATTATCACACAGACCTTATAAAATAAACATGTTGAATATGTTTAAGGAAGTAAATGATAAAATCAGAATCAAAACATAAGAAAGAAATAAGACATTATCCAGAAATTTTAAGAAGATATGAAGAAGAACCAAGTAGAACTTCTAGAAATGAAAAAATATTATCTTTACATATAAAAAATAATTGGATGGATTGAACAGCTGATTACACACAGCTGAGGAGAGTCGGAGTAATTGAAGGCAGAGCTGAAGAATCTATTCAGAGGACAGCACAGAGAGATGAAGGGATACAAGCTAAAAAAAATGTTAATGGGCATGGAGAATAGATGAGACTAGGCTAGAATGGAACAGAATTGAATGGAATAGGAGTATCCAAGAAATGTCCAAGACAAAAGAGAGAATAGGTGAGAAGCTTTATTAAAAGGTAGAATGGCTCAGAAATTTCCAGAATTGATGAAAAACATGAATTCTCAGATTCAGCCATCATGCAAATGCAAAACAAGAATAAAATATATGTATGTAAACATGAATTAGATAGCTACATATATATTTATATATGCATAACATATATAAATCCATGCATGTGTACTATTATATGACATTGCATATTACATATTGTACATTATATAAGAGAGAGAGAGATCAAAATCAAAGTGCAGAACTTCAAAGACTAAAAGAAAATCTCTCTGAAAGAGAGAGAGAGACTATTACCAACAAAGGAAAATGATACAATTGTCATAAATGAGGGCAGAGTAAAGTTATCTCAAGAAAAGGAAAACTGACAGAGCTTACACAGGAAAATAGCATCGACAAAACTTTTAAAAAATATACTCCAGGAGGGGCTGGCCCCGTGGCCGAGTGGTTGAGTTTGCGCGCTCCGCTGCAGGCGGCCCAGTGTTTCGTTGGTTCGGGTCCTGGGCGTGGACATGGCACTGCTCATCAAACCACGCTGGGGCAGCGTCCCACATGCCACAACTAGAGGGACCCGCGGCGAAGAGTATGCAACTGTGTACCCGGGGGCTTTGGGGAGAAAAAGGAAAAAATAAAATCTTTAAAAAAAGAAAAAAAATATATACTCCAGGAAAAAGAAACTTGAATTCCCCCCCCAAGAAAACTGAGGTTCAAGAGGGAACATCAAAGAAAGAAACTGATAAACCTATACAGAAATCTAAGCAAGCATTGAATATATACAAAATATAATAAATAACTGGAGTTGAAGAACCATAATAGAATTAAAATATTGCAAGGCATTAATTTGTAAGTTAAGAGGCAACTGGTTAGAGTTAGTGCACCCGGGTTTTTGTATTGTTTTGTAGGATAGTGGAGGTATTAATTAGTTTATACTTTCAAGTTATGTATGCTAGTTTAATTTTAAGTTCAGGTAACAAAAAATCAAGTGTATTATTCTAAACCAATAGAGAATTATAATAATTATTTATTTAAAAGAAGAAAGATAAGAGAAAGTGAGCAAAACATAGAGAAAGCAAGACAAATACAAAATAAAATTATTCAAATAAATCCAAACATATTAGTAATGAAAAAATGTAACTAGACTAAAATGGTTATGTTTATTGTGATTGCATTTTAGAGAAGAGCAAAACTTGTATGATTTTATATTATTGTTGACATTGTTAAGTGCTATAAGCATTGGGAGAAGGAAATTTGGCATTTGACAATGCGATTTGACAACCAGTCTGAGAGTTTATTTAATAGAAGACCACAAAACAGAGAGAAAGCCATGAATGCAATGCATTATTTAAAATTCTAGAAAGAAAGAAAGAGAAAGAGAAAGAAATAAAGAGAGAGGCAAGCAATTTAATGCCGAAGAATATAGGGGAATGTTAACATAAGTTGTGATATAATCATTTGCTAGATAAATTTGCAAGCATTTGAGGCCCGTAGAGACAACGCAACGTCATGACGTAAATTGTAATCAAATAACAGAACTGTTTTATGAACACTGTGGTTACAACAATATATGTAATATACGCATAGAAAAAAACAAATATTTTAAACTCCGTAAGTGACTGTTTAGAGTTGTGTAATTATGGGTGACTTTATTGTATTCCTTCCAAGCTTTCTACAATGTAATTTAAATTTAAAAGGAAAGAAAGGCTTTCTTATTTCAAAAACTGCCTCCATGTAGTATACCTCAGAGTCTTTATGAAGGGACATATAAGCTAGTTGGTCTTAGTGTTTTTAGATTTGTTCACAAGTGGTCATCTAAAAATTTCACAACTTGAGCCGGCCCCATGGTCGGGTGCTTAAAGTTCTGTGCCCTCCACTTTGGCAGCCCGGGGTTCACGGGTTCGGATCCCGGGTGTGCACCTATTCCACTCATCAGCCATGCTGGGGAGCCCTCCCACATGCAAAGTAGAGGAAGACTGGCACAGATGTTGGCTCAAGGCTAATCTTCCTCACACACACACACACACACAAATCACATAAAAATATCACAACTACTACTACAACTAACATCTATGCTTTTGCACCCGCACTGCATTCTCTTTTGTTCCTATCATGGAGAAGCTAAAGTATACAGAAGTCAGACCTTCCACCTCTTCCAAATCTTCTGGAATAAACTCTTAATATTGCTGTATCTATTGTTATGATCTTGGACAGAATACTTCATCTTGCTCTGTGTGTGTGTGTGTTTAATTAAATATGGGTGGAAAGTTGGCTATATGACCTCTGATATTTCTTGCTGCTCTAATTGTCTATGATTCCATCTCACTTGTTCCTTTCATTTTAGAATGGGGAGAAACAGAATGACAACCAATATAAATGCTGATGTATCATTTCAACCGTAATTTACAAGGATGGCAGAATCATAGTGAGGAACTTTGACACCGCATAGCCCACTCCTCTCTCAAGGAAACAAAGCCCTAGGGAGCAGTGCTCAAATTTTACTTAGAACGTTAATAATAAAATTGAGAGTGGAAATCAAGATTCTTGACCCTCTGCCTAGTAAATGAACTATCTACAGAGTGATTAGCAGAGTGGCTGGCTCATAACCATGGTAATAATGTCTTTTTCCCCACTGTCTGTACATAATGTATTTTCTATCATGGATTGAGACAGGAAATATTGATTAAATAATTTTAAAAATCTTTAAAAAAAATTGAAATTTCAAGGATGGGAATGGTAATACCGTTCATTTGCAAATAATTTCACGTTTTCCAAATATTTAATTCAAAAGGCATACCGTATATAACCCCCCTGCTATGCACTCTAAGTCTGCAGAGATGAATGCAAACGTGGTTTTTGTTCTCAGAGGGGCGATAATGATGGGAAAGTTTTATTGCGCAGGTACTGCATGAGAAAGCACTCTACGGAAGAGTTTGTGTGCATATATGTCATTCAATTCTCACAACGTCTCTATCAGTTGTGTGTTTTTAGCTCTGCTTCTTTTTCAAGTGAGAAAATAGAGACTTGGGGAGATTGTGCAGCCTCGCAGCCAGTTAGTAAAAAAGTCGGGATTCAACAGAGTCCAAGCAGGTAAATACTAAGTATTAATATTAATATTAATATATAAAATAATGTCTTTCTGAATCCAATTAGCCATAAGTCATCATTGTTAAGGTGAAAACATATGACTTGACATGGACCTCTTTTTTCTCATCTTCAACCTGTCCACATGTCAGAAAAGTACTTATTTTAGCAATTATGTATGAGAATCATATTGAGAAAGCCGGAGTATTTCTAATCAGTATAGGGAAATAAAGGAAAACGAATAGAGAAGCAATAAAAAATAAAAGGACAAAGGAAGGAGAAAAAGCAAGAAAGTAAATGAAAGGTTTGGGGAAAGAATCAGATTTGGGGCACTGTAAACCAATTCCCAGTAGATGGTGCTAGAGTATAGATATTCCAACATCCAATAAGGCTGGCTGGGTCCCTTTCCTCCTACACATAAAAATAAAACAAAACAAAAAACCCCAAAACCAATCAAATCCTGGGAGATGAGCATTGATTGAATATTTGTTAGTGATACCATGTTTGAATTAAATTATATTTTCAGCCGTATCATGAAAAAAGAGACTATTCGAAATGTGATGCTGTTGCGAGGAAATGCTGGAAAGCCAACATGCATTGCAATCTTTTATTCAGTACTTTTCCTCAGAAATTTCTTTTCAGTGTTCACAAGAGATGTTTTCTATGGCCACTCCATAAGTACAAAGTCGATGGAACTTTAAGGATTCCTGGTTCCAGATAATGAGTGCAATGTAAAAGGAAATTTACAGATGCTCACTTCCCCAACCTATTTCTCAGACTGAAATAAAGAATGAGAACAATAAAATTTCAATATATTGTGATTTTAGTTAAGAACATGCTGACAGGTAAAAACAAAAACAAAAACAAACCAGCTTTAAATTTCTCAACCAATTAACACAGTTATACATCCCAAGAAACTGAAGACCCGACAGGCATTCCATTCCTGGCCCAGGTCAGTCTCCAACAAACACACATTCATTAACATGTAATCCACCTGTGACCCATGAGGCTCCAAGATAGACCTTCTAGTATGTTGAGGAATGATCACTTGTCATTTTCAGTACAACGGTATCTCTAATTTAGTTATAAATGAATGTTTGACAAGGCATTTATAAAAAGTAAACATTTCTCCATTGACTTCTTATCAAAGCAGTATTCATCTGCTTATTATTCCTTGCTAGATCTTTCCACCCCAGTCTCATCTGCCCAAGGGAGTCAATAAATGATTTCATTTCTTTAATATCCAGAAGGATACAGCTATTGTAAAGGGTTTGTAGCGCCCCTGACACAGGAAGGGTTAATCACTGGAAAAGGTTTGCCAACAAACTGTGACCCAGAGGTGAGAAGGCCGGTCAGCCAATGACAGGTAAGACCTCCAGCAGGAGGCAACCTAAGCCAGGCACAGATGGAGACAAGATATCGATATGGGGAGCAGGAAGGGCCATTGCCTAGGAGGTCTTGTCTGCTCCGAGATAAAAATATACTAGCACAGCAAAAACATGATAATATCAAAACAGAGGCTGAGGGAGGGCTCCTTGAGAAATCACTAAGAATTCTTGGCATTCGCTAATTACTTCATCCAGAACACCTGTGTATGTTTAACAGCTGTAAGCTATGTATATATTGAAACGCTGGTTATAATAAACTCAGAGTGGCCATCAGCCCTCTCCGCATCTATCCTGATGTGTACATTGGATTGCGACACCGACAGGGTTTAGAAAGATTGCAAGAGAACATGAGGCATATGTAGAAAGACTTAATTTTTAAATAAGTTTAAATAAGTGGTGACATTTGTAATTTAAGTTTCCTTCCAGTTTCAGATTTCAGGAATAAAATTCTGTGGTTGTAATAAGATTATAAAGGCTAGGCCACTGATGGAAGTTTAGGGCACTCCTCCAGGCACCTACAAATTAGATGGTGCGTTAGTGATGGGCCTTGCCCTTCTTTATCAGGTGTTTCAGGTTATGAGGGGAGGGTACTCATGAGACAGTATAATCGAGATAGTAATTTGTCCTTTGTCCTTGATGCACTTCTTCCCACTCCTACCCGTTCCAAGAAAGTAGCCAGTCCCTTCATGTTTTCTTGCCTCACAGGAGGTTTGTATGGTAGGACAGAAAGGCTGATTGTCTTCCTGGTGCTCCTCGAAGGGATTACGCCCAGGAGAGAAAAAGGAGTCAAGTACCTTGTGGTAAAGAGAAGGAGGAAGGAAAGCTGTCTTCCGGAGGAAGTTGAGGATAGGACAGGAGATCTGCAAGTTCCCAGCTGGAAACCACAGCTTACTCCCTCACAGCATTCCAGGAGGCGAGAAGAGGTTTGGTTAGGTAGGAAGGGGATGGCTGCAAGATATGCCCGAGACGCTGGTGTCTAGGCTCAGGTTCACAGCCTTTGCAAAGTTTACTGCGCTCTCAGATGGAACTGAAACGCAAGGTTCTCCAATTTCAGGAGCCCGTATGAGCGCAGACAAGGCATCTCAGAGGTAACTGAACGCATATAAGACAGAATGACATCCCCCAAATGTCTTGTTTTTGGAAGAACGTGTGAGTGAAAGAGCACCAAAACAGATTCAGATTGAATTATCACGGGATTGGAGCTCAAAGGATGACCTACATTTATGTTTAAAATAAATACCATTTCTGAGATTTCGGGCTAAGATTTATATTTTAGTTCAAGCTTAGTTTCTCATTCTGAAAATTTTTTTCCCTAGGAGTTATTAATTTAACTATGTCAGCAAAAGAAAATAATGTTTGCTTTGTCTGGGAGGGGGAAATTCTCTTTTTATCCATCTTGTGTTCTAATGTCTGACACAAGACCAGATGAACAGGAGAAAATCCAATTTAATATGTACATGTTGGAGATCATACAGAAATGATGCTTGGAGAGGGAACAAAGCAGGCAGTATATATATATATATAAATGAAGAAACAATAAATTTGTGAAGAATGACAGGACAAAGAAACTTAGGTTTGAGGTACATAGTTAGTGAGGAATTTCAGCAGAGCTTAGGCTTGAAGTAGTAAAGTAACAAGGCTTGTTTACGCAGGCTCTTCAGCACTGAAAGCCCTAGCTTCGGTGATAAGGATGCAGAGAGGGCTTCTTTCACATGGGAGGTTAATCTTCTGCTTTTAGGAGGAACGGAGAGAGGAGGGTCAGAATGTCCTTTTAGTTTCTCAAGTAACTTTAACTCAAAATAATCAATACGCCATTGTGGGATATTTGGGGTTGGCCTGCCCTGGGCCCCAACAGTTTCAAAGAAAATAAAAAATGTGAGGATAGAGGAGGAGAATTATATAAGAAAAATTCTTTTTCTTTTTTTTTTTTTTAATGTTCTTGCCTGGGTAAACATATTACTTAGAGGACTGAATGACAAAGTAAAAATTCCAGTAAATGTCATTATTATGCAACAAACTAATGCTTGTGATATGGGAATTAGAGAGGCGTGGAAGCTGTAGATTTTAATATCCATTTTATCTGCATGTGTGCACTGCAACAAAAGAATCATGTTTGAGTTTTTATTTTGTGAACAAAGAGACTCCTTCATAGCTGAATTATCCAATGAAACAGAGAAGTTATCGCTTGCAACATTGTATGTTATGGCAACAAGGAGGTGACAAACAAGAACCTATCTCCAGTCACACTACGATTCTTTTAGTTCATTGTGTTCTCTCTAAAGCTGCCTTATTTCAGTTCAGCAAACAAACAAGTTGTGTGCTAGTTTGTGGTTAGGAATTCTCAGCAGGTAATTTTTCTTGTATTCTCCCTCAACTAGAGCTAAGGCCAAAACAGGCCAGTTCTTTTGACCATCTCCATTTGAAAGCAAAGGCAGGTTTTCCCTTGAGATTCTGTCCTTTGAAGATTCCCAGCATTATACAAGGGAGTCCTGCCTCCCACTCAGCGTTCTATCTCCAGCTCAGCTCTGGTCCCAGGCTTTGTTTCCTGTCCCAACCAAGGGCAGATCTAGTACTCTTTCTCACCATTTCCAGCCTCTGTTAGAACTCCATTTAACACAGGTTTTTATATTGGACTTTCAACTTCCAAGTTTGAATAACCACATCTTCCCTTCATTCTTCAGGGCATTGCATGATTTCTTGGGTTCCCCTACATCCTGCTCACATCTTTCTAAATAATTCCTTTGTTAAACACACTTCTAATTATCTTAATTTAAGGTGCCATATCTTTTCTGATGGAACACTGACTCATACAAGCCCTCTGTTTCCCATCCAGCAAATCCTCTTCATCTATTTTCAAAGTATACCCAGAGTTAGACCACTTCTCCTCTAGAGTTCCCTGGTCCAAGCACCACCATCACTATTCTGTATTATTGTAAGAGTCACTTCACTGGTTTTGCCCTAGAATCTGAAAACCCAGAAGAGAGTGCTATGGAAAAATGCATAATTTTCTGTGGAAACATAAAATTTACTTTTCCTACACTAATCTTGTCAAAGTCATTAATGACCTCTACACTAAAAAATTCAATGTCATTTCTCATAACCATCTTGCAAGTGTGGAATAGCCCTTTACATTTGCCCTTCTACAGTCTATTCTCATACACAAACAGAGCAATCTTTCAAAACAAGTATCTTATCCCTCATGATCGACCCCCCACCGCCTGTCTGCTGTTTCTCCTGGATCCTCATTTTACTCAGGCCGTTCAGGACTTCTTGCTACTCCTTGAATATGCTTAGCGTATTCCTATCTCAGGGTCTTTTCATTTGTCTGGAATGTGCTTCTCCGAGATCTCCATTTAGTTCCTACTTCACCACAACTCTCTACTTAAAAGTCAGATTATCAGAGGGGACTTTCCTCACTATCATATGAAAGGGCATCCTCACCCCTCTCCATGGTCATTCTCTATCCTCCTTACTCTATTTCATATTACTTCACAGTACTTACCACCACTTGACATAATTTATATTTTGTTTATAGGTTTATTTGCTCTTTCCTCTTTGGAATCTAACTTCCATGAGAGCAAGATCTTTGTCTACTTTTTCCAGTGATGTCACTGCTGTGTTTATAAAAGTGCCTGGATCATCCTCAAACCCAATTAAACATGGGTGGAGTGAAATGAAAGAATGAATAAATGAATTATCAAATAATACAGAAATTATGTTTTGAAACCATGGGTGATAAACGGTCAGTCCTAATCCTATTTGAGTTTCAACCATTTTTCACCAAGAAGCAAAGGAGTCCCCTGAATATAATCTCAAATATGATTAAGTATTTGAAAGCTGTTGACTGGCCTCAATGTGACTTTAAAGCTGAAACACAAACAAAATCCGTGTTATGCAATGATTTGTCAGGAAGCCAGTAATGAAGAAATCAGTTGGCTAGATAAACAAGACGGAGATTTTAAAAACTTCAGAACATTGTAGTGGGTTCAAGCTATATTTTCTTTAAGCAAAAGAATATGATTATGCTATGGATATTATAATTAGTTTGTTTTTGAATTGATAAATTTGGCTTGAATAAAATTCAATTCAATTGAATTTATAAACTCTCCATTAGAAGGCAAATGTTAATATACCATTTATGTTGTACAGTTAACAGAAGATAAGTGTCCTTCATCATCCTTTCACTCAACAGATTTACCTGATTTTCACAGTTTTGCACGTGGAAGCCCCCGTACTTTTTATTGTATCAGTATCTCTTAAAACTCAGCTCTTTAATAAAGCAATCTTGGTTTTATCCTACACATCTTTAATAACATTTCAGTAACTCTCTTATGTCCAACTCTACTCCCATTAAATTGTTTTTCCCATGATAGCAGTAGAGTGTAACCTGGCATTTTTCTGAAGATTCTCAGCATCAGAATCATCTGGGAGAGTCAAGTTCAAATTTCCATACCCATCTTATTTGATAAACAAAGAAAAATAAGTCCTACTTAAACCTGCTTAAATCAAATGGAAATAGGGGAAGTTTATTGGCTAAAGTAATTGCAAAGGACAAATGATAATGGCTTCAGATATGGCTTGTTCCAGAAATTCAGATATTATCTCTAGAACGTGCTCTGTCTCCATCTCTAGATTCTATTTTCCTTCATGTTGAGTTGATTCTCAGGTTCCTCATGACAAGATGTTTTTCAAAATCTCTAGCTCAGGAGGAAGGAGTGAGTATCTCTTCCCAGTAGCTCCTGAAAAAGCCCTAAGATTAACTCTGACTAACACTTTATGAAACTCAATAACTTTTTCTCTCTCCTAACAATAATGCTGGAAACTAAACAATAAATTTCTTAGAACTAAATATAGCAAGAATAGTATAAGATACAAAAATTAAGTTATGAAATCCAAATGAAGTACAGAAAACAATCTGAATAAGAACTATCATAGAAAAATCAGTATTTCCAAAATTAATATATAAATGTTATGCAATTTAAATTGTAATCCCAATGAGCTTTTCTATGGAAGCATATAGATTGATTTTGGCATGAATATGGAAGAATAAATCTCTAAGAGTAGCCAAAGCATTTTATGAATATTGAATAAGAACAATTAAGAAAGTAAAGTGGGAGATTTCCAGATACTAAAGTAACTATAAAGTTACTATAATCAAAAGTATATGATATGGACACAGAAATATATAAATATATTAGTCGTATGTGGCCGAACATCTACAGAAAGATCAGTATATACTTTGTTTTAATCTAACTTAGTGAGAAAGAGGGGTAAATTTAATAACTGGTGCAGATATGATTGGTTATCCAGAAGGAAAAAGTCCTGGATAACTACCTTTTTTTTTAGGAAAAATATTGGAAGGAACTGTAGGAAGCTCTTTGTATAAATCTGGGGTGGGGAAGGCTTTCCTAAGTATGACAGCAATCTCAAAACCCATAAAGGAAAAACTGTATATATTTGGCCAATTTAAAATTATGTATTTTTTCATGACAAAAGATACCATAAACAAAATGAAGAGACAAATTCAGAGATATGTCTATAAATTAAGTGGGGAAAGGGTCTATTTTTCTTAAAGTTACTGAAGGATCATCGCATAAAAAATCTGCTTGTGGAATCCACAGAATCCCCTAACTGCACATAAGCAGAGAGAGAAATTTCAAACTTTTTCAATCAAATTATTGGAAAAATTTGAGTTAAAACTGAAGCTTTCATTACCCAGAAATGCCTTTTTAATGAAATGTTACTTCTAGAAAAATATGAAAAGTTACTTAGAGTTTATTTTAAAATAAATAAATAATAAGCAGAATGGCATCAGTTGGGAAATTTCTAGAGTGAAATGGAGTGAAAGAAACACAATGGAAAATAATCAGCAAGATTTCAAAATGTTCTCTCCTGGATTTTCTTTTCTCATCAGAAAGACAAAAGTTTGGAAGGGTCAACAGACTTACACTTCAAGAAGGAATTCTAGAAATGTGAGTTAACAGAGGAAACATCCTGTTTATCAGTCCCAACAGTTGCAGGGAAAAGTTGAATTCCGAGAAATATGAAAGACATATGCCACAAGATAAACAGATATAAATAACATCTTGTAGACTATCTCCAAATTATGAACAAAGCATAGACATTGTATAACAGATATATTTTGAAGGCAGAAATTGCTTTGATTAATGGAGAAAATCCTGTAGCATCTCTTCCCAAGGGAGTTAGAAAAAGATAATCTTGCCACAAACTGCTTTCTCAGGAGGCCGAGGTAACTGTGAGCTAAGATGATTTGCACTGGGGGTAGGTGGCAGGGGGTTGGAGAATCATTCAATTTTGGAGGACTTTAGTGGATGAATGCACTCAGTCTGTCCTAGATTCATGTCATTAAGAGAGAATGAACCAGCTAACATGGCCAAAATCAAGTTCACTTAAGGTAACAGGCCAGGGACGTTTCTCACCATCTGTCTCTTTAATAAGAGTATATCTGCCATCACAGTGGCTAAAACAAAAATACAGAAAATAAAACAGAAAAAAACAACTGTTGAAAAGGATGTGGAACAACCAGAGAACTCTTTTACCTTGCTGGTGGGAGTATAAATTGGTACAACCACGGTGAAAAACTAGTTGGAAATTCTAAAGTTAAATATATGAATGTCTTATGACTCAGCAATTCCAGTCTTAGATTTACATGGCCATCAGAAAGTTATACATAGGTTCACCAAGAATGTACACAGGAATATTCACAGCAGCACTATTCATAATAGACCCAAACTAAATACTACCCAAGCGGCTTCTATCAGCAGAATAAATTCATAAATTGTGGTATATTCGCCTAATGGAACACTCCAAAGCAATGAGAATGAATGAAATACAATTACACACAACACGGAGAAATCTTGCTAAAAGAACGTGGATAAATTTTGCAAGTACAATGTGTCACAAAAGAACTCAAACACAAAAGAGTACATGCTGTTTGATTCCCTTAATGTACAATTAAAAAAAAGGCAAACCAAACTATGGCACTGGAGGTGAGGAGAATGCTCACCCTTGGAGCACAGAGATTGAGAATGAGAGTGGGAACAAAGGATGGAGGGTGGTGTTCAGTTTGCAAAAATTCATCATGCTTTAAACTTATACTTTGTGCACTTTTCTGTATGTATGTTATATTTTAACAAAAATCTCCCCAACAAACTTATGCTTGTAGTATAGAGCAGGAAGCAGTGGGGAGGAGAAGTGAGCAAGTTAATTTTCTTTATATAGAGGCAATAGTTTATAAAAATTTTTAACTAAAAAGGAAAGAAGAACTTTCCATATAGAGAATAATTGGGTTCATAGCTACCTTGCCCAAGAGCCTGAGAAAAACAACAACAAAGGCTGTTATTGCTCCTGCTCCAAAGAACAGTCTTCATAAACTTGGCTCCATCTCCCAATTTTCTAAATCTGTAGAGTAAGAATATTGTTAACTAAAGAGATGCCTGGTAAATCACTTCACCTCCCACAGCAGTGTTAACTTTGGAAAGCCTTTTGACACAACACTATTCCATGGCCCACAAAGCCCTAGTGAAGTGGATTGCCAATAAATACTTTGAATGGGAATGATTGATCTGAGTACATCGTGAATGAGATTCCAGACACCAAGCTAAGCCCTGCTAAGACAATAGGTGAAGTTCTGCCCTCCGAAGGTATTCCACTCTCTTCCCAAGGTGCTGGATTTCTAAACTTCCCTGTTCTCACCTACTCTGACGTGGCAAAACCCCTTGGCAATTCTAAACAGATGGATGAAGATCAAAATGTCAGGCAGAACAGTAAGAAGCATGCTGGAATCCTATGAGGACCACAAAGTATAGCATTCTAGGAAACAGCATGAAATAGGCCAAGTTGGCACACAGGAATCAAAGAATAAAGACTCCTTAGAAAAGTGAGCAGTGTGCAAAGGGGTAAATTGGCGGAACTGTACAAATATACTTGATCAAAAAAGGGCATTCACCCTGTGAAGGACTTTTCACAGAAAGAGAAAATTGCAAAGGAATTTGCAAGTGCACATCCAACTTATTTGCATGAGGAGAGAAGGAGGAAGCTTGAGTTTTTGTGACCAGTCTTAGAAAGAACAACTAAAATACGTATATATATGCACACGTGTAGGTTATATATGCATGTCTGTGTATACACATATACGTATATGCTGTGTATATACATATATATACAAAATTATCATTAATTGCCTCAACCTCAAAAGGCTTCTGAAGTTAGGGATCATGTTTTAGTCATCTTTTTTGGGCCTGGCATCTAAAGTGCCTGGCTAACAGTAGGCACCTGAAAACACTCATTGAAAACAAGTGTTTTGTAGTTAGGTAGAGCTTCTTAATGAATCAGTGGATGATCCCATATTTTCAAGGTTTCTTTGTCCCTTTCTTTATTCTCAGTTGCCAATTTTTATTTTAATTTAGTTAACACAAAACTTCTATAACCTGGTGTTTTAACTCACAGTTTATTTGTCTAGTTGGACCGTCTGAAGATTCACCCCTCTCTATACCAAACTCATGAATTTTATGATAGATACTTGCCATCCTTAAAGCTTTCTTCACCCTTTATGTGAATTCACAGAAGTAGAGGGAATTTACAATCTCAAATAAATGCAATACTATATTTAGAGCATAAGGCTAAACTGGGGTAGAAAACAATCATATTTTTGTAAGCATTCTATTTACATATCACATCTTACTGTTTCCATGTAAATATATATATTCTTTTAACAAGATCAATAAAATTGTACATGCATGATCCACACCACACTGAATTTTGTTTATCCCCCTGTACATGTGTTTATACTATTGCTACATACGCATGTATCCATACACAATAATAGCAGTATTTTGTATTTATTAAAAATATTTATGGAAATAGTGTCTTGCTCCATGTTTACTCTTGCAATGTACTTTTCTTTTTACTGAACCTAATTTGGAGATTTACCCATGTTGACTCATGTCACGTAGTATATTTGTTTACACTACTGTCGAGTATTCTGTTATATGACTACAACACGACTACATTTATCTTGCATCTTCTTTATGAGCATTAAGCTGTTTCCAATTTTTCAGTATTAAAAAAAAGAAAGCTGTAGTGGACCACGCATGCCTTCTTATGTATATGTGTGAGAGTTTCTCAAATGGAAATCCTGAATATCAAGTAAGTCCATCTTCAAGTTTATTAAAAATTTCCAAATTTCATATTAGTTGTACCATTTGTACAACTAAATTCAAAAGTGAATGCAAATTCTCATTTCTTCAAATACTCACCACCATTTCTATAGTCAGACTTGTAAACTGTTACTAGTCTACTATGTGTGCAGTGGTATTTTAGGTTGCTTTAATACATACTTCACTGATTATTACTGAGATGGGTCACTTCTCATGTTTGTTGGCCCTTCATGTTTCTGCCTATTCATAAACTTCGCCCATTTTGTGGGAGAGGGGTGTGCCGTTTATCTTTTTCATATTGATTTGAATAAATAATTTTAATTCTGGACACTATTCCTCTATCTTTACATGTGTTGCCAGTATCCTTTCCCACTCTGTGACTTGTATTTTCTTGTTTATTGAGTCTTTTGTTGGGCAGAAATTTTAAATTTCAATGTAGTAAGTGAACTAATCATTTTCTTATGGATTATATTTTCTGTATCTTGTTTAAGAAATCTTCCCTAAGCTTCCAAACATATTTTCTTTTAAACATTTCACAGCTTGGCCTTCCTCATTTAGTCCTTTAATCTATCTGAAATTGATTGTCTGAATGGTGTAACTTTGGAAGGTATTTCAATTACTTCTTATACAGACAGCTGATTTTCCTAGATCCAGCCTGCTGACGCATATCAGTCCCTAGATTTCTGGTGCTGAGGCTGGTGGGATGAGGACCAAAGAGGCAAAGTTCTATGCTTTTCATACTTATTTCAACTAGGAAAACAATTTTACATATTTAGATGCTGCCAAAATTTCCTTCGAATTAAGGAAGGTACTCTTGAAACCACTGCCATCATGGAAGCTACACAAGCCTTGAATTGAGTTTGATATAGATTTTTGTCCTGGATTAAATTCATATCAGCAGAGTGATCTTGGATATATCACTTCATCTTTCTGAGTCTCCTTTTCTGCAAAAGGATACTTTTAGTACTTATTCCATGGTTTGCATCAAAGTTAATTTAGGAATACCTACTACATTGCCCGACACACAGAAGATATTCAAAGACTGTAATGGCTTTTGTCTTTGGCAGTGAAACAGAAATAGCTTGAGAGAACTAGAACAGATCAAGATGAATACTTGTTTCTCTAATTTTAGCATTAATGCAATGATGATAAATAAGAAGAAATATCCCAGATTTTGAAAGCAATATGTGAATATCTGTTGAGATCATAGGATCAGGCTTCTTCCCTGTGGGTCCTAAGATTAGCCCTGAATGAAATAAACGTTTTCACTGCTGGTTATCCTTTGCAGAGGTTAATCCTAGGGTAGGAAGTGAAGATTCAGGAATTATGCCTGGAGCAAGGGTCAAAAGATGAACCTCATCTCTCTGAAGAAGGCTAGTTTATTTCTTGTTTTACCAGACTCAGAGTGTGCAAAAGTTGAGTGAACAGCTGTAATGGGGGTTGGGGAGGGGTGGCTGTGAGGGAGGAGTGGACTGCTCCTATCCACAGGGAGCAAAGAGAGCGGGGAACTGGTCCAGGATGAGGTCCTGGGAACAGTCTGGGCTTAAGCAGTGGGTGACAGGACATGATTTTTGTGGTTGTTTTTTGGTGTAGTCCCTTCCAATATCCCCAAACCTTCAAGTAATCTTTTTTCAGAATTACTGCTCTCAGTTATGCCATTGAAAAATAGGTAAATCCCAGCACCCATCCTTGGGTATAAACATTACAGGGAGAAAACAATGACCCCTTCTCTCCATCAGAGTGGGCAGGAGAAGTGCCAGATGTCATTAGTCAACAAATGTCTCTGGTGAAGTCAATGACATGGTCAGCTGCCAGTATGCATGTGTGTTGGCAAGACAAAGAAGTTGGAGTGGGAGAAACACAGTGACTTTTTGGAACACGTTTGAAGTGTTCCCCTTGGAAAGTTTCCTAAATTCCTAAGACATGCTTTGACAGTGGTCCTGGGGAAAGAGACAGGGGGCTAATTTCCAGCTAGGGTCAGGTACTATAAAAATGTAAGTGAAAAAAAAAAAGAATTAAGGGCTAATTTGATGAGATCTGGATCTCATAGCTTAAACAAGTGTGAGATGATTGAACAGATTTTCAGACTGAGGAGCTGTAGGCAGCAAGGTAGAAATTAAAATATGAGAAGAGATGTATGCTATCCATACTAGACAATCTCAGACATTTCCTTTTGCTAACGCTTTTCCTGCTCCCTAACTAGATGCACCCGTTTAATCATTAATTCATTTTCACATTCACTGAATGACTACTTATTGGTTGTCTGTTACATGCCAGAAATAGTGCTGGACACTGTGGATACAATGGGAAGCCAAGAAGACTTAGCCTTGCCTTTGTGGAGGCTGCAGGGGAGTTGAGGCGGACATTAAAATAATGAATGAAACCAGGTATTGGGACAAGGATGGACATGTGATCAAAAGAGCAACAAATGAGAACAGCCCAGTGCAGTACCTTATAGAAATAAATGTCACTATAAAGTCTGGAAAAGATAAAACTATGTTTAGTAAATTCACTTTAAAACATTTAGAAACTCAGAAAGACTCCTATTCAGATTCATTAAAATGAGCATTTTGGAACTTGGTCATCTCAGTTAGCTACAAAATTCATTCATGCCACATGCTTCCGTCCACAGGGGTAGCAGATAAAGGCAATAGTCTTGTGTGTAAGTGTGTAGTTTACTATTTGTGTGGCCTGATAGCCATATTGAGTTGAGGTAAACCATTCTCTGTAAATAACTTGAAGGATAGAAGAAAGACCTATAAACTTTTATGATTTTTATTTATTCGGGCTCTCCCAGTGTTAAAAATGTATGATAGAGAATCAATTGCCTCCATCCTGCACTTTATTCTTATCTAAAGAGAAAGCCAATGGTTCATTCCTCACAGGAAATTTGTTTTTATAGCCTGTTAAGCCATAAAACAACTCCCTTTAGCTATTTCTGATTTAAGGTGCACAAGTTACAGTGCTTTCTTGTTTGATTTAAGCATGAACCTTGGATCTTGTGGGTAAGTCCTATGTGAATCTGAAATATCAAATTGTGTATCCACACATCTGGAGGCCTGGAAGCATCTGTAGATTTTACAGTCTAATTAATAATTATGTAGGTAGTAAAATCCCCGAAGACCCCTCTGCCTCTCAAAAATGATTCTGATTTCATATCCTGTCCTATGGATTGACATCACATTTGAATTATAGGTTTAACTGGGAAGAAATTAGAGAATTGAAACGTGGAAATATATAAATGTCTTTATACATTTTGTGCAAGTTTTCTTCATTGAAAAACCCTTGGGACCAGACACATTCGGTGCCCACGTGCATCCCGCAGTGAATAATGTTTCTAGGCTGATCTTCATCTTCGTGATGTTACCAAAAGCCCCAAGGAACTGTAGCTACAAGGAGGACACAGAATTATAAGTATCCACGTATACTTGTGTGTAGCAAGATATTTAATTCCCACATCTCTGCCCTTTTACTTTATTATACGATGATTTTAAGGGCTTCACTCGTCTTAGATTACCACTGATGCATATATCCATATATTATCAACAGCTCTATAGTTGTAATGATTTCTGTGTGTGGTTTCCAGATAATTATTTCAAGTGTTTATGTTAATATAGGTTATTTCAATATCATATTTTGGTACTCTGTGTTGCTTCTGATTACATTTCATAAAATAAATTATTGCTTCCGGATAAGTAAATATATAGCATTAAAAATAACTCATCTTTACATATTAAATGAGAAAGAAAAGTTATTCCCATTTTGCTTTTAAACTTTCTTTTCCCTGTTTTATTCTTATCCATGTTTCTAAAAATATATAAAATGCAGACTTATGAATTATACAAAAAGCCCAATAGTATACTGTTTAATTATGCCTTAGGAGCACAGTAAAAGTGGAAATTTGCATTTTACAATACAACATGTTAAAATAAAAGCATAGAATTATATTTGCTTACTGTTAAAAAAAGAGTTAGAAAAATATAATTATTTAAAGAAAATACCAGATAAACAGAATCCAAGATTCCTGTAGTGTTGAATATACAGAAGATTTGACAGTTTCTTGTGGAAAAAATGTAAGAATAGTTTCAAGTTTGACATACTGTCACATGGATAATATAAATAATTTCAAAAGCTCTTACAAAAAAGGACAAGCAATCTATTTTGTTTATTCCCAAGGATAATGCTGAATTTTATATTTGGAAAGAAAGACTAAGTCCTGATTTTAATTCTCAATGTCTCTGAATTATTTAACGTCTCTGCCTCCATTGCCACATTCTGGTCAATATGGTCATTATCAAGAGCCACACCTCCCTAACTACTCTATCCATTTGAATTACAGCCCAGATAGGCTCTTATCTTCCAGCTCAGACTCCAAGTCCTTCAGAGTGCAACTCCCCTTAATGCTTCAATCTGAATACATGGTCTTTCATCGTCCATTTTATGTTTCTTATATGTTTTAGCTCATTAACAAGTTAAATTTTCTTTAGTTCAATTAAAGAAGCACATACATAGTGCTGGGTACTATATTGAAACGTTTTTTTTTTTTTTAATTTCTATCTTTCCTTTTCTTGCAATGTTATTATGAGCTGAATTGTGTCCCCCCAACAAATCCATTTGTTGAAGTTCCAATCCCCAGTACCTCAGAATGAAACTGTTTTTGGAGATAAAGTCTTTAAAGAGCTAAAGCTAAAATGGAACCATTAGAATAGGGCTCTAATCTAATGCAACTGGTGGCCTTACAAGAAAAGGGAGAGACACCAGGGATGCGTGCACATATAGAAAAGGCCATGTGAGGATGCAATGGGAAGGTGGCAATCTACAAACTGAGGACAGAGGCCTCGAGGAACCTACCCCACTGACATCAGATCTTGGATTCCAGCCTCCAGAACGGTGAGAAAATAAATTTCTGTTGTTGAAGCCACTCAGACTATGACGTTTTGATACAGCAGCCCCAGCAGACCAATACACAAGTATATCTAGTAGATGTGAAAAGAAATTGGTAACATTGTAAAAATGCCAAATTGCCCTGAAGGTAAATTCATAATACAGAGAACATAAGAACTGATATAAAAATGGATTCTGAAGAAATTCCCTCTCATGTCCTTTTCTCTTTAAATCACGCATAGCTCATCAACTACCACCATAAGATGTTCTCTGCTGTCCTAGGTGACTCTGGCTCCCTTCGCTGGCCCTCTTGAGTATCTATTTCCTAGGCCACCGGGAAGAAATATATTTAACATCAGAACTTTGTTCTTCTGTCTCTTTGAGGCTGCTGTAAAGGAAGGTAGACAGAGCTCCCTTGTCTGCTTGTTCAACCACAACACATCTTTCCCTTCCTTTCATACTCATGGTGACATAGTGATGCCTGGGACACTACTACACGAGTGGGTTTAGAACTCCTGAATTACATCACACTTCATTATTGTCTTAAAATATCCTCATGAGACAAGACCTGTCATATTAGAAGTGAGACCTTATCATACACTTTAAAAAATGCTTCCTACATTAGGATGATAGACAAAGAATTGAACTAATAGCACAGCTTAGGGGTAGGATCTTTAAATATCTTGTTAAATGAATTTGAATCCTTAAATTTTTCCTAATTAAATAAGAAATCTTCCACCTAGTCTGGTAATCTAAGAACACCAACTACCTGAGGAGTGGGATTCTGCTTGGAGCTGGTATGATTTTGACCTCATGGCTAACCTATAGGGAGGCATCAGGTCAAGGCTGGCTCTGGGGCATTTTTTCAGCTTGAGCTGTTGTGGAGCTGTGGTGATGAAAATGAATATCTCATTTCACGCAACATCTCCAAGACATTTCCGGATTCCCATTCCAAATATCAAAACTTTCTCAACAAGACTTTTATCCAATTCCTTATTTTCATTTAGAAATCTCTTAGATCTCTAGATTATCCAAATAGTTCTGTATAAAATAGACAAAAATACAATTTTAAAAATAAATCATTTTGTCATTTTTATCTTTGTTGTCAACATCTCCACAATAATTTTGTTTTGCACAAAATGTTTTGTGCAAGTTTGGAATATCCTTTATAAATTATACACACACACACATAGATATGTAATATGTATGTGCATATACATACAAATATGTGTATATATAATTATGGAGATATATAGTTGTATATATAATTATTACGGATGCATATGTCATTCTTCCTTTAATATATTGATATATTTAGTTACGATAAAGATTTAGTACAATTATACTTAATTTTCACTAAAATGACTTCTGATTCATTAAATAGTGAAAAAAATGCTTGAAATTTTATTTCAATTTTTTCCTATTTTAAATGAAGCGTTTTGCAAAATTCTCATAAGAATACTCCAAAATTGTGGTACAAATAAAAAGTACTAAATATTCAATCTCCTTTGCTTTAAGCAAAATGGATGGGAGTGATAAGACTGTTTGAGTACATCTCATACTCTGGTACAAGTGTGTTTAGGAAAAGACATCATCACAGAGAGGAGCCAGGTCTCCAGAACGCAGCCCTCATTGAGGGGGTTGCCCACAGTTTCCAAAATGCCATGCATCTGGTTCTCTCTTTTCCCTCTGCCTTTTGCTGTAGGCCCCATATTTGGCTTGTCTATGACAGTATTGCTAGCATGTTTCCTAACACATTCTAAGCCATGCATCAGGGACCCATTTGACATTACAAAGAACCAGGCCTCTTTGTGTGTTGATGTCACCCTCTTTCTTGGAGAAAAATTTGTTTTCTCCCTACACCAGTGGTCACAGACCTAGAGGCTCACAAGGAATACTCAGTCCTCCAATAAATTTAATTTTGCTCTCATAATCTTTTAAAAAGTAACTCATTGTTGCTCACATTTAAAAGTCAGAAGACTTCACATAAAAATCTGCATTTCTAAGTTCTGTTTGATAACTGAAAGAGCTGACAACATTGAGATAATTTCCTGCCTGTCGACAGTTTACTAGCCTGAGTTAGATACAGCAGATGACCCCTCCCCATTGCTTCAACAAGGACAATTCTCTCATTTTTGGTACTTTCCACTACTCAATAGGTGCTTAGGTTTGTGAGCTCTGTTTTTGATTAAACATCAATGATTTTTCCATATCAAATCTTAAATCACATACTCATTTAGCTTAAACAAGTGACTCCATACAAACAGTATTTCTTTATTGGCACCTGAGTAAACTCAGTTTGTTTGAACATTACTCAATATTCAATATAATGACAGGTTCTTAGGATACTAGAAAGCAGGTTATTTAGGATTTTACTAACTGAAAGTAATGCCATTAAATTTACACTGACTGTATTTCTTATTATTGTGTATTTTAAACTCCTTTGGTTTATTCAATGTGATCATGGGGTGTGGAGAATGGAGGTATCAGTCTCTCTGACAACAAGTTGTGCAGTGGGATAGTCTATGCAATGTATCCCACCATTTTGCTGGTTACAGAGATTGTGAAGGTGCTGTTAGGTACACAGGATCATCACCTCTCTCCCTAACAGTCTGGAGCATGAGACATCAGTCAGATTAGATCTTGGGTGAAGATGGAGAAGCTGAACAGATGGCTGTGTATACAGTTTGCGGAGTACATGAAAATGCAATCTCTACCAGCTTACTGGAGACATCAAACACTGACCACATGGAGCATCTGATTTCCATTAAATAGGATTTACTCACCTGAGTGTGAGTCCTGCTTCTGCTGCCTGCTGAACATGTCATCTTCAGCAATTTGTGGAACTGGCTGAAAGTTTCTTCATTTGCAAAACTGGGATCATGATAGTGTCACTGTATGACGTTATTATTGAGGCTCAGAGAAGATACTTCACGATTCTGTGCCCAGTACATGGTAGGAGTCTGTAAATATTAGCCATAATTATTATTACTATCACCACTGTCATCATCCTCACTTTCACTACATGAGGTACCTTCATCTCAGCCCGCCATTTTATAGCTAATATGGATGAGCCTCTAGTTGCATTTTTTTTTTGATTGGCACCTGAGCTAACATCTGTTGCCAGTCTTTTGTTCTTCTTCTTCTTCTTCTTCTTCTTTTTCTCCCCCAAATCCCCCAGTACATAGTTGTATATTCTAGTTGCAGGTCCTTGTAGTTGTGCTATGTGGGACACCGCCTCAGTATGGCTTGATGAGCAGTGTTAGGTCCTTGCCCAGGATCTGAACCAGCAAACCCTGGGCAGCCAAAGCTGAGTGCGCGAATTTAACCACTTGGCCACGGGGCTGGCCGCTCTAGTTGCATTTTATTCACAAATATTTATTGAGTGCCTACTATGTGTCAAGCACTGGTCTAGGTGCTGAGGTAAAGTAAAACGAAACAAACAAAAAGATAGAAAATAAAAAGCATCTCTGCTTGGTGGATCACATTCCAGCGGGGGATTTCAGTCTGTATTTCAAATATTGGCTGGTCATATCCATGCAGAGAGTGAACCCATGAAGTTCTTGGCTCACACCTCCCCCAATGAGCCCACTTTTGAAATTGGATTTTTCCTGAATGAATTTTTCATTAAGATACCATCCTCCCCATCATCAGTGAGGAGAGAAAACTCAATTTCTTTCCAACTTCTTTCAAGAGAAACAGAAGGAATAAAGTTTGGTTAGGAAGAAGGTAAATCTTTTCAAGATTAACAAATAGTAAAGAAGCAACCAGCAAATTTTATCCCAAGAAATAATGCTGGTGACTTACTCATCATGATTTACTTGGTACGTGTTAATGAAATAGCCATTCAGAGTAGTGTCTGCTGTAGTATTAGGAAAGCAAAACACAGCATCACAACACATCCTGTCAATTCAAATAACCCACCCCCAAGCTGCCTCCCACAACTCACAGTCTATTTATATTAATGCGTTTTTTTACTATAATAATGATATATCTTTATAAATCTTTATTTCATTAATTGAGACATCGTCCATCTATTGTTAAATTATTAATTTATTATTTTTCTTATATTTGTTAAACATATTGAGCACTTACTATATTCAAGGCATTGCTATGAGCTAAAATCTCAGTAGGAAGTTATCTTAATGTGTCTATGACAGAGTTGGTCATAAGTAGACACATCACATTACATTCAGAAACTATAAAGAAAATTGTAAAACACTTTCTATGTACCCAGTGAGTTCTTAGCTTTTATTACTAGATTAGAAAAACAAAACAACATTTTTTAGTACTTGGTAGGAGATGCAATGGAAATGGAACTAGGAAACCTGAACTCTAGACACTGCTCACAGTAAGAGGTTGGAAAAATCTCACATCTACTCTGTGATTTCTTTTCCCAGCTGTGAAATGAAGTTGGCTGTGTTGGATGATCTCTAAGTTCCCTCTAGAGCAAATATTCTATTTTTCTAGTCCCACGCTCAGTCTTCGTTATGCAAGCTGTACACCCTTCCCCTTTATAGCTCTGTCATTATGCATGGATTACATTAAATCATGTTGTGATTCCATATGGAACTCCCTAGTTTACTAGATTTCCCTCACACTCCCTTCTCCCTAGAGGAGAATCAGTGACATTTCAATTTGATGAGTTTGAGAAAAGGCATAGCTGCTTCTGGGCTCTCTTCTCTGATTAGCAAACCTGTAGAAAAGGTACATTCATCTATAATCACTAATGGGCTGAGCTTAGAGGAGCAGGTTTTGTACTTCCAGAGAAGTCTGTGGTTGTCCAAGCTTGCCGGAGACTGATGAAGAGGTATGTGTAATTCAGGTGAAAGGTATGAGCAAGCCTACTTGGTCTGGCTCCAAGCCAAATTGTGCAAAGGTGCGCTGATCATTAAAAAAAGCTACTATTTTGATCTCTATATGTTATATGTTCATCTTGCAGCTGGTACTAAACTTTGGCAAATAATATGGACAAGATTCATTGAGTGTCCTCAAAACCTATCAAAGGGGAAGGCCAAACAAGGAATGGATCTATTTTTTGGAAGGATTGCCTCCTCCTAGGCATAGCCTGTTGCCTATCGCAATGCATTCCTGTCCACAATTGCTCTGTGCATTCAGCTGCTCAAACTCTATTCTACATAAAAAGTTACATGTTCCTATTTTATGGAACCCTAGCATGTAACATTTGATTTCACTAATATTAAAATATGAGTGACTATTTATTACAAAGGAAGGTTCAATATATAAATGCATTAATTATAACATTTCTCTCTCTATATATATATTCCCGAAACTCCATGTATGAAACCTTCCCACATAACTTTTAAGGAACATACATGCAATAAATATTTATTAGGATACTGTTTGGTTTTTTGAGTGTGTGTGTGTGTTATATGTAATAGTAAAACTTTTTCCCCTTTTACTTAAAAGTATTCCATTTAGTTTGTTTTAATTTATTTCATCTTAACATATTTTCTGCTTTTTGATCTCCTGTGCTTTCAAAGAGAAAATAGTAACTTCTCAGTTTAGAAGAATAGGTCAGTCCCAAACAACGTGTATAAGATGTCGTTTATGAGCATGCAAAAATTCTTGGTTTGTATCACACCACTCTCATTGGCCAATGCATTTCCTCTTTTTATTTTATATATTAATTTATTTCTCCATTTTTAATGACATAATGAACACCTACGCCCCGAGATATGTTTCTCCCTATCAGTTAGGCCCTTAGATGTGTTTTCAGGGCCCCAAAGTAGATGATCACTTTCATTTCACCCCAAATGATGCCTGTGAACTTGGCACAGGCCCTCTGTTCCCATTTCCCTAGGAGAGCTTGTAGGTCGGACTCCTTTATGAAGCACCCAAAGTCACCTTGTGAAAGTCACTGGGATGGAAGAGTTGCTTCTGCCAATGTAGGACCTTTCCTTTAAAAGTTTAGTTTAAGATGAAATTTGCTTCAACCGGAAAGAGAACGTGAAGGAAAGGGATCACTGTGAATAGATAGCATCATGTGTGAACATGCAGAGCAAACGTAAGAGGCAAAATACAGAGGACCGTGTTGCTCACTGTCTGACCTTGACTCTGCACGTGGTGGTCCGGCCCTTTGAGACACCTCAGCTGAGGGGGCTACCTTCTGCTGTGCCGATTACCACATGATTATATCAGCTTCCCATTCCTTCACTATTTAACGACAGAAAGAGAAAAAATACTGACAATTTAATTTTCTGTTTTAATTGTGTGGAATGGAAACAGTTCAAACTACCAGAACTTTGTTTCTCTGCAGACGTATCTAATAAAGCCTATCTACTTATTCTACACTGGTATGCATTTGTAGGCTGGAGAGTCTGGCATAGGGTTCAATAGACTTTCAAATACCTATACATGGACACTCTGCTCAATCTGTTTGTAGCAACGCTGGCTTCCTTAGTCTGTTGCCCAGCCAAATTCTAAGCTACTGAAGAGGAAGCCCTATCGGCAAGTGGCTAAGGCTGCTCACAGGAGAAAGTTCAGCAAGTTTCTATGACACTTGATAGCCACATATATTATGGTTGGATTATCCATTGTTTGGAATTTCTATACCCTTCTCTTCTCTTAATTCATGCATATAAGATGAAAGTTGATGGCATCATGGTTTAGTTATGAAAAATATTCACAAGATATACCTTGTTCTATGTAAAAAATTCATTAGAGGGTTTCAAAATAAAATGAAATAAGATTTAAAGTAATATTAAAATAATAGTAAAAGCTGGCCCCATGGCCAAGTGGTTAAAGTTCCACACACTCCATTTTGGCAGCCTGGGTTCGTGGTTTCAGATCCTGGTGGTGGACAGACTCCACTCATCAGCCATGCTGTGGAGGCATCCCACATACAAAAAACGGAGGGAGATTGGGATGTATTTTAGCTCAGGGCCAATCTTCCTCAAGCGAAAAAAGAGGAGGATTGGCAGCAGATGTTAGCTCAGGGCAAATCTTCCTCACCAAAAAAATAAAAAATAAAAATACTACTACTAATAATAATATTAACATAAATTTTAAAGCACTTTAAAGTATTTTAACACCTTGGATTCTTCACTTCCCCCACCCCATCATCAGTGCCATTTCAAAGGAGAGTCATATGCTTTCCAATGAGGCAGAGGAAAAGGAAAAGATGAGGCGTATCTGAACTTTTATTTACAAAAGCTTCTGTGTAGGATAAAATTTTCCTATCTTAGAATCTGGATGATTTCAGCCCAATGTTTCCATCTGAAAGAAAAATGATAATTATAAGAATTGTATCTGTCATCTGAAAGCAGGTTACCAATTTCTTGAACTTTTGCTTGAATTGCTGGATAGTGTATCAAACAAAGAAAGCTCCAAAATAGAAATGTTAATATTACTTCAAACCCTGAAAAAGAAATGAGGCAAAGTGTTACAGAAAAAAAGCATTAGTAAAATTGGTATCCTCAATTTACTTCATATTTGAATACTTAGAATTAAGAGAAAGGGCTGTAAGTATAACCACACATGAATAAAATCACAATAAAATAATTATTATACATTAAAGTTTATTTCAAAATGTAAGCATAACTTCTCACCTATTGGCAAAGACACTATCAAAGGAACAGAAAACAACAAGTGTTGGTGAGGATGTGGAGAACCTGGAACCTCTATGCACTGTTGGTGGGCATGTAAAATGGTGTGCAGTCAGTATGGAAAAAAGTATAGAAATTCTTCAAAAATTAATAGAAAGAATCACCATGTGATCCAGCAATTCCACTTCTGGATATATAACCAAAAGAATTGAAAGCAAGTTTGCACACCCATGTTCATTGCAGCATTATTCACAATAGCCAAAAGGTGAAAACAATCCAAATGTCTATCAATGCATAAATAAAATGTGGCATATACATACAAGGGAATATTATTCAGCCCTAAGAAGGAAGGAAATTCTGTCACTTGCTACAACACGGGTGAACGTCGAGGACATTATGCTAAATGAAATAAGCCAGTCAAGAAAGGACGAATACTGTCTGATTCCATTCATATGAGTTGTGTAAAGTAGTCAAAATCATAGAAATGGAAAGCAGAAAGGTGGTTGCCAAAGGGCGGGGGGAGGGAGGAGAAGGTATTGGTGTTTAATGGGCACAGAGTTTCAGTTTTGCAAGATGAAAAAGTTCTAGAAATCTGTTGCACAACAACGTGAAAATACATAATGCTACTGAACTGTACATTTAAAAATGTTTAAGGAAGTAAAATTAATGTTATGTATTTATAACCACAGTTAAAAATAATAACATTTAAAAATATATAGGTACTATTTATAAGACAAGTGAAAACATCGGAAATATTTCACTATAAAATAAACACTATTGTGATGATGATAATAGTGCCTGTGATCTATGTACTACTAATAATGAAAGTAGCTGTAGAGTACTTACTCTGTTCCAGGCCGTCTGTGTGTGTGTGTCTGTGTGTGTATCTAAATCATAATACAGGTCTGCAAGGTGAATATAATCATGCTCATTTTACTGAAGATAAAATTGTGCCTCGAGGACATCATGGGCCTTGCTCAAGGTGACTCAGTTCAGAAGAGGCAGAGCCACGAATTAAACTTGGGCTTATCTGGCTCCAAAAGCCATAAGGTTGTGTGAGCACAAGACAGAGGATTGAGTACATTCAATTTTTTTAAATAGTAGATTTTAGTGTACTTTTTATGGTTTAAAACACATCCTTTAAGTAGAGTATCTTCGGGCCAGCCTGGCGGCGTACCAGTTAAGTTGGCACATTCTGCTTCTTGGTGGCCCAGGGTTCGCCAGTTCAAATCCCGGGTGCAGACATGGCACCGCTTGGCACACCATGCTGTGGTAGGCGTCCCACATATAAAGTAGAAGAAGATGGGCACGGATGTTAGCTCAGGACCAATCTTTCTCAGCAAAAAGAGGAGGACTGGCAGTAGTTAGCTCAGGGCTAATCTTCCTCAAAAAAAAAAAGAGAGTATCTTAATTTTTGAGATTATCTATACTTTGGTTAGTTCTTTTGATTATTGAAAATAAAAGCAAGTAACTCTGTATGCCAAATTTCACCTTTTTCTCAAGGGCAATTTTAACACAACATTAAAGAGTTAACTTAGTTCTTGAAAACCTAACACTCAGAGACACCATATTAAAAAGCTTTTCTATAAACGGTTTTGCAGTCATGCACCATATAATGACGTTTCTGTCAACAGCAGACCATACATATGACTATGGTCCCATAAGATTAGTACCATAGTTGTACACTAAGTGTGTAGCAGGCTATACCATCTTGGTTTGTATCAGTACACTCTATGATGTTCACACAACGATGAAATCACCTAACGAAGCATTTCTGAAAAATGCAAATACTACAGCATCCTTGGGCTTTGGTATCCATGGGGTCCTAGAACAAATATCCCACAGATACCAAGGGATGACTGTAAACTCCTTTCTAGACTTCTCTTTTCAAGCCCTAGTTTTCACATCTTTTGAACAAGGCAATCTCTCATAGTGAACCAGTGGCTTCTATGGTTCCCCAGTTACAAAATTTCTAATATGACTTCATACTGCAAGAAATTATCCTTAAAGGAAGTTGCCCAAACAAAGTTGTGACCTTGGTGTCTATAATAGAGTACAGCATGGGGAGAAAATTTGGTTTGCAGAATATAATGACTCTATTCTCTTGCAAAAGAGAAAAGAACTGGCCCTGGATACTGTGTGAAAAGCTCTGATTTTGCACATAGTAGAGCCATGGACATTGTATCTAAGACCTAGGGCTATCTGGAAAAATAGCAGGATTCATATTTTGATCATCAAAAATTGTGCTTTTTACATCAAGGCTTAAGCAACTTATTATTTATCTTGGTAGATTATCTAAAAATTGAACTTATGGGAAGTGATTTGGGGAAAGCCTGACCATATCCATTATCTTTACGATCAATTTGAAAAGTCAAATAGGGAAATATAAATGTTAATAATATGTTAGATCTGATGAAACAATGTGCTCGCAAATTTTATCCACTAAAATATGTGGTTTAGAGTTCACTATTTTCTTCTAATAGTGTTCTCTTACATATCATGAGTGAGGTAGCAGGTATATGTGGAATTTTATGCTTTATTAATTTTAATTATTATTCTTGTTTGAATTCAAAATACAAATTCTATCAGATATGTTTGTTGAGTGAATAAATGCTTTATATAGTAATGCATTATACTGAATACTTGTTTTGCACACATTTTATCCAAACCCCTTTTAACTGTGTTGTGTACATCTGATGGGCAGTTCTGTATCCTATCGTCTTTTCATCTGCCATAATTTTCTATTTGTTGATTACTTCAGGATCTTGGCAGTATTATATATTTCTGAAATATATTCAGATATTATCTCATCAAATCAAGATGAAAATAAAGCCCACTTGATGTGTTAGTCACAGCCAAGCACATCCAGTCTTTGATATTCAGTGGTATTCAGGCTTTAAAAAAATGCCCTCACAAATTCTAACATTAGTATTTAGCATCAGATAGTTGGCAGAAGAAATGCTAAGTACAGCGTGATCACAATGGATGATAAATAACTGGTGCATTCATCAAATTTAAATCATAATCAAAACAATAAATATATCTATGTGTATAGGGAGTGAGTATTTGCATGAGGAAAAATAATACAAATCAAAATAAATAGCTCTGTTTGCAAAGAAAATTCAGGAACACAAATGCATAGATCTTAGGAAA
The DNA here is from genome assembly GCF_037783145.1 of Equus przewalskii. NCBI lineage: Eukaryota > Metazoa > Chordata > Mammalia > Perissodactyla > Equidae > Equus > Equus przewalskii. The sequence continues at coordinate 16,468,073 of NC_091852.1, forward strand.
CAAGTGAACTCAATTGCCAATAAATACGATATAAAAAGAAAAAGAAAAAATGAATTTGAAGACTATTCCACCTAAAATTAAACTGCTAAGACACCTCTAGTATTTTATTTTTGTTGTTGTACTAAGGGAATTTGTTTCCTGCTCTCTAACATCTTATAGGAACTGTAAGAAATTTGAGGTAAAAATGATTTTAAAAAATTATGACATTTAGAATGTTAGTGTTATGGTAGCAGTATAAATTGGTACAGTCTTTCTGAAAAGGATTTTGGTAATCTGTATAAAAACTCAAGAATACTTTCATTAGGTGAGTCAGAAATTCTGCTTCTTAGTGTAAGGCTATAATTCAAAAAGAGGCAAAAGAGTTGCACAAAGATGGTCGCCTTAGCATCAGTAAGATACTCAACATCTGCGTTATCTGTGCAGGCTGAGTTGCAGACAATGCAGGTACCCATCCCAGAGACAGCAGATGGGTGAAATGTGCAAGGCCATGCCACAAAATATTATGCAACCATTACAAACAGCAAATTAGAAATATGCTTGGCAATCGTGATTAATCTTGAAAATATAGGGCTTAATGAAAAACGTTACAAATAGATTGAGAAGTAAATAACAATGGCATTTACATAAAGTTCATGAAAATATAAGAATACATGGTAATATATGATAAAATAAAGCCCATTTTATAAGAATACGTAAAGCAAGCAACACTTTAAACACACTAAAAATAAATTATCAATTGGTTGGGGAAGGGCCTGGGAGTGGAGCGTGGGGATAAAAAGTAATAAACAAACAAACAAGGCCAGGCATCGCATGAACAATGATGTTAATGCACATGAACTGGGGACTACGATTAAGTCTCTACACCTGAGATAAAAATAAAATTTTCTGAATGACATGGGAAGAAGGCAGAACGTCAAATGGTTTATGCAGAATGAGAGCAACTACAATAGTCTCCTCTTACTCACAGTTTCACTTTCTGAGGTTTCAGTTACCCTCAGTCAACCATGGTCTGAATATATTTAGTGGGAAATTTCAGAAATAAACAAATCATAAATTGTAGATTGCCTCTATTCTAAGTAGCCTGACGAAATCTCCCGCCCTCCCACTTTGGCCCACCCAGGACGTGAATCACCCCTTGGGATGTGAATCATCCCTTTGTCCGGTGTATCCATGCTGTGTATGCTACCCACCTGTTAGCCGTTTAGTAGCCGCCTCCGTTATCAGATCAAATGTCAGGGTATCACAGTGCTTGTGTTCAAGTAACTCTTATTTTACTTAATAATGGTCCCAGAGTGCAAAAATAGTGATGCTGGCAATTCGGTTAAGCCAAAGAGAAGCCCTAAAGTGCTTCCTTTAAGTGAAAAGGTGAAAGTTCTCGATTTAATAAGGAAAGAAAAAAAATCATGTGCCCAGGTTGCTAAGATCAACCATAACTTTTATTTCAGTATATTGTTATAATTGTTCTATTTTAGTATTAGTTATTGTTCATAATCTCTTACTGTGCCTAATTTACAAATTAAACTTTATCATATGTATGTACGTATAGGAAAATACATAGTCTATATGGGGTTCGTTACTATCTGTGCTTTTAGGCATCCAGTGGGGTCTTGGAAATTATCCCCCCAAAATAAGAGGAGACTACCGTACATGCCAATCTTGAAAGAGGGAAATGCTCTAAACTGTAAACAATAGGAAACAAAAAATTGCAATTCATCTTTATTCACCTTACATATTGACAAATACTTTCACATGCTTGCTCCAAAGACGCCATTCATGGTGCTTATGATTTCATCATCATTTAAGGTGACTGTTTTGGTAGTAGCATATTTGCTGTGGCATGTATTAATTAGAACATAAGTAATGTCTCAGATATGGTCCTGAGGAGACAAATCTTGGCATGACGATTCATCCCTACCTAGATTTCACATCACATAAGAATCTCATGCAGGAAGAGCTGTACCACCATGTAACTTGAAATGAACCCAATTCGTTTAGGAATATAAGTAGATCATTTTAAACTTTGCAACCAATTTTATTTGTCAATGGTTGTGCTCAATCCTAAAAGAGTATAGAACAGAAAACCACATTACCAAACTCAGTTTTCTCTTTCAGTCAATAAAAAAGAGTACCTATGTCTGGAAGCACACAAAAAAATTAGAGGTTAACTTAGTATAGAGAATTTGCTGGACAGTGAATACAATAAGTTTCCAACCCTATTGTGAAGATTTTATGGTAATCACCATGTCAAAAGAGACAGGGGTGGAGTAGGTTGGGGAGTTGGAAGAAAAGTTTATGAACTTCCCAAATTCTTTTACTTATTCTACCTGATCTAGCATTCCCATCTGGTGCCTTGAAACACACTGTGTCCTGCCTCTTCCTTTTCATTGGAGGGGAAGTAACCCCTCACACCTCTCTTCACTTGCTCAGTTATGAACCTTTTCATGTTTTATTTTTCCCCTGATGCTCCCATCTCAGCAAACTGGCTCCCAATTTGTAGGATTCTTTCTAGTATGCACATACTTTAAGGGGGAAATGAACTCTTCTGTGAACCCTCAAATTGGGCCACAAACATTTCAATGGCTGATACTTTAAGTCTGAGAGCTCATAGTCTCAGATGTAAAATGAAAGAAATAAAATCACTGGTTCAATTTTACAAGGGATTCACCTACACGTTGGTCATCATTTATCAGCCAATTACAAATTCATAACTCGAGTATGTGCCTTATCCACACACTAGGGAAATTCCAACACCACGACAGGCACCATGCCAAGTCGATGAGAAAGACATCTCTGTATTTCCTCCTCATCTCCATAACTGTCAGGCAAGGATGGGCTCCAACCTGGAGAGGGTTTCCCATGATGGGGAAGGACCACGGGCCAGGAGGAGATGCCCGCTTTCCACCCTTGCTCCTTACTGCTCTCACGAAAACAAAACCTTCGCCACAGTTACGGGGGAAGTGGTCACCTCTCCAGGAGTGACTGCCATGTCGAATATCATTTTCAGGAATAAAACACCTAAAACAGAACAATGTAAACCTTATTTTTGCCATTCTAAGCATAGACTAAGTAACGTTTCTCCTTTTAAATGTTTAGAAGCAAAGGACAGACACTTTGTAGTTAGTTGAAAGCTTTCTTAACCAATGCACCAAGAGGCAAAATCAGATTCTTGTAAAGTGCTGTGTACCTTTATGCCAGTTCTATTATTTTCACAGTTCGTTTATTCTAACCACCAGACCAAATCCTTTCATGTCAGTCATTGATGTGATAGGAGAAGAGGACAACCGGATGTAGAAAGCAGCCTGGTGGTTGAGAAAGGCATTGAGGCTACAGGAGAGGATTTCATACTTACTACCTGGGGATCCTCGATTTGTCACTTAATCTATGTGCACCCCAGTTTTCTCATCTAAGTACCCTACCTGACAGAATTAGTCACATGTTCTTTCAACAAATATTTATTGACCTCTCCCCCACGTCAGGCACTAAAAACACACAATAAAATTTCACAAGCTAATGAGGAAACTAGATAAACAAAAATAAGATTACAAAGTGAAAAGTGCTATAGAGACGTGAGCACAGAGAGGTCTGTCATTGTTTGAGGATCAAATTAAGTCATTATTAAAAGTCCTTGGTGAATTACAAGGCGTTTAGTGGAAATCCAATTGGCTCTGTCTAGTCTGTCCTTAGCTTCTATTTAAGGGTGACTTTCAGAAGCTATCTTTCTGCCCGGTCACCGGCCCCATGTGGACATGGGTGATTGGGCCAAGGATGAGCCAGTGACCCTAGGAATTTGGAATTGGGACTGTGAAAGATCATCCTCTCTTTGGGCAGCTAGATCTATAAAATCTAAGTCTGAAGATATGATTTAGGAACTTTTTACCCACTGGGAGCATCTGAGAAACTGCGAAAGCAGATCTGAGAAGTAAATGAAGTAGAAACGAAAAGAAATATAAGACAGAGAGAGGCCTCATTCACTCTTCTAGTACCTTCATGAGATCTTGACCTTGGGTTGAATTCTTTCCTGCTTAACTAGCAAGAATTTCTTTCTGTTACTTGCAACCAAGAGGGTCCTTACCAAAAAAAGTTTCATTTTGTTAGCTGTTGCATTGTATAGTGATTACAGAGGAAATACAGAACTTTCTCTCTTTTAAAAGAATATACAACTAAACTGTTTTACACTTCTCAAATTATTTACTGAGACAGCGTTGGTGGGCAGTATACTCACTGGCCACTGTAAATGTCCAGTTCTCTTTGATTTTTGAGGACACTAACGCTTGATTTCTTCTAGATATTTTTTTAAAAAAATGCATCTTATTAAACTGAGCAGCATTCTTGCAAACAGCAATGAATTTATCTTCCAGTTCAGAAGAGGGTGATAGGGTGATCAAAACCATTACACTTATGTTCTACTTAAAAAAGTACCAAGGCTCAAAAAAGAGTTTATCTGAAAGCTGGTACTCAGCATAAATAGCTCCCACGCTCAATATGCAAGCAAACCCTTGTCACCTGTCTTATCTGTCTGTTTCACCTTTCCAAGTTCACAGATAAAATGTGGCTGTCTGCCACAACTTGGTTGGCACTGTTTTCTAAGTAGTGAACTTTGGAGTTAAAAGTGAGAGATCAACTTCTTCAGATGAAAGAAAAAATAACTCAAATATGCATTTAACCTAAAAAGAAAAACTGAGTCCCTAATCAATGCGACAGCTACAATTAGTAAAACTTCATTTTCTCTTAGTTCAGAAAGGAAACAGTGGGACTTCATTGTCTGCTTTGCAGCATGCTGACTTTGCAAAACCTCTCCCATTAGCAATAACTGTGACCATTTGTTGCATTCTTACCACGTGCCAGACCCAGAACTAAGCACTGAATCTTCACCGTCTTTCAAAACTCATACCTCTGTGAGGTAACGTATCATCCTGTTATGGAGGGGCTTGGAGAGAAAAAGTCATTTTTTTCCCATATATTTCCCATGTTTTCTGAGTTTCATAATGAATCATCAATTATTTATCTCCAGCATTTGCTTTTTTACAAAACTCAATTTCTCTTGGGCATTCATCAAACCACCAATTTATGCATCGGTGATTATCAGAGCATTTCCAATCTAGACTTCCAAATAGGTGAGAAGTGGATGTGTCTGGAAGAACACTGTACCCTCAGAAAGATAAGTGAGTTTCCTGCCTCCTTCTTCCCCTATTTAGCTGTGAGACTTCTGTTAAATTACAGCCTCTCTTGGCCTCAGTTTCCTCATCTGTAAAATGATCACGTCAGACTAGGAGACTTCGAAGGCCAGCTCCAGCCTTCAGTAGTCAAAGGAAGAGTGGAAAACGGGGCAGAAGCCTGAGTGGCATGTACAGGAGGTTAACTGCCCAAGAACTTGATTTTGCCGGAGTAGCCAGAGCAATTAGTTCATCAACAAATGTAAGTAACTGTTGTGTGATCGATCACCTGGGTTCTTTTTCAGCCTGGGCCCTGCTAGTTTCTTTTATAAAATTCTCTTTGGCAGCTTTCCAAGCTCAGATGCACTGCTGACTTTTCCAGCAAATTTCTTGGAAAGCTCTGAAGGCGCATTCTGTTCCTGTTGTTTGGGGGTAAACTAGGGCTGAAGACAGCGGGTGTAAGGCTTCCTAAGCATGGGCTGCTGCACCCGCCATCAGACATTCAAGAACTCTCACCCCTTTAGAGAAGAGCCAGGTGAGAAGGGCGTATGTGAGTTGAAGGTTTTTGTACTGACTCTCAAACCTAGAAATGAACATTAGACCTCCTTTGGGAGCTGTTGTAATGTCCTTGTAGCAATGTCCACGTCCTACATGGACCAATTAAATCCAAATCTCTAGGGGTAGATGCATTTTAAAAAGCTCCCCAATGTGACGGGGGGCATTCCGGGTTGAGGACCTTTTTTGGGGAAAAACAACCATCTCGGGAGATCAACAAATACATTCTGCCAATTATAATGAAGCTTGGAAGGCTCTCCCGAGCCCAGAAATCTTGCCAGTCAGTGGGAGGAATCTGGCAGAGGGATCTAATGACAGAGAAGGTTTTAGGGACACTGAGAGTCTCCTAGGAAACAGGAACAGCCTGATCACAGCAGCAGCAGGCCTGGGGAAAGGCTGGGAGAGACATTCTGGGAAGAGAGAGTGAGGAGTCGACCTTGGACCTGTGTGGGGAGAAGTTTGGAGCTGAATTAGGCATTTGAGAACTGGAGCGGGGGATGGAGAGGCCTCTGCAGCCAGAATCGGGCCCCAGGAAGCTGGGAAATTCCAGCGTGAGTGGAAGGAGAGGAACCACATCCGGTGCAAGGAGTTTTAGAGAAGAGGGTAGGATGGAAATTGATCTTGGAAAAAAAGCAGGACGGAAGAGGGAGAAGGGGAAAACTAAACATTTTTCAATTGCTGGTGACCAGCAGAGGTAGGGTCGAACCAGAAGCGGCAAAGAAGCAAGGAGCAGGGAGGGAAAAATCACAGTAGAGAGGCATTGCTTTGCTGTGAGTTTCAGGAAACCAGGAAAATGTGCATGACACTGAACAAGCAAGTGCAGGGGCTGGAGGAAATTTAAAAATCCCGGAAACTTAGGTTCTCTTTTTTAGGTGGGTTTGGAAGATTCCTCTGGAGTCTTGACCAACAGAACAGATTTGTATTTCCACAGCTAGAGCAGTTAACTTCTGAGTATGATAGTCATAGCTTTAGTTTGAGACAATAATCCCATTCTCATCAAGGCAGTTTTGCCCAAGTTGGATAAACACCAGTTTTTCTACCTGTTACTGGGTAAATAATGTGTGGTTTGGGGCTATCTTCCTGTCAAGGTCGGCAACCTATTGCATAATAGATTTGTTTTTTAATTTGGAGTTTTTGGCTCTGTAAATATTTGAGATTTCAAAGTCAGCTTTTAATGAGAATGTCCAAGAACGATCACTGGTAGCCAGTACTTTATCACATAGGGAAGAAAGCAAGTTCCACAGCGAATGCTAAACCTAATATATTCCCTCAAGGGTAGCCCTCAGGCCCTGAGTTACAGTGTCATATTCACAAAATATCATAGATTTCCAAATACCTAAGTTTTAAAAGTCATATGGCCAAAAATCTGACAACAGCTGTAAACCATAGGAATTTTCTGACCCACGGGCAGAAGTTATGCTAATTGGCATTTAATCATGTCTTACTTAGCTAATGAAAAAAAATTTACTCCTAAAGTTGTTCCACGAAGTATCACCTTCTCTGCTATCACTAACATCACACAGGATTAATGTACAGACATTATGTAGCCATATCAAATTCCTTGTGCAAGTACTCATATTATAGATAATTGATAATAATGGCTTGATAATGTGTCATTTGAAAAATTTGCTAGGAGAGGATAATGAGAATTGTGGTGCATTCCCACTGATTGGGGGGGAAATCCATTCTAAAATAATAATTGTGACAGCTAAGGTTTATTATGTGTTTATAAGAAATAGGCATTTTATGGGGCCGGCCCCGGTGGCGCAGCGGTTAAGTAAGCACATTCCACTTCAGTGGCCCTGGGTTTGCTGGTTTGGATCCCGGGTGTGGACACAGCACCGCTTGGCAAGCCATGCTGTGGTAGGCGTCCCACATATAAAGTAGAGGAAGATGGGCACGGATGTTAGCTCAGGGCCAGTCTTCCTCAGAAAAAAGAGGAGAATTGGCAGCAGATGTTAGCTCAGGGCTAATCTTCCTCAAAAAAAAAAAAAAGAAAGAAAGAAATAGGCATTTTAAAGTATTTTATGTATTATTTCAGTTATTTCTCAGAGCCAACCTCTGAAGGAGCTGCTATTTTTTTCTCTGTTTGACATATGATGAATTCTGAGGCAAGAATTTACTTAAAGAAGTTACAAAATTTGCTCAGGCTAACAATGTGTAAGTGGTGGGAAAAAAGGTTTGAACCCAAGTGGTATAACTCTAGCATCTGTGCCCTAAGCCTCTGATTATGGCACCTTCTACTGGAGAGTTCTTCAGCTGGAACCTGAAGCTTCTACTGCTAACAATAGCCATCCTTACTCCTGATGTGACTTCATAATACAAGACATGACCATTCAAGATACATGGGGCTACCCCTCTAAATTGAGTTGAGTTCCACCCATGCACTAAGGGCCCCAGGGATGGTGTATTAGTTTCCTAGGGATGCTTTTGTGTGTGTGAGTGTGAGGAAGATTGGCCCTGAGTGAACATCTGTTGCCAATCTTCCTCTTTTTGCTTGAGGAAGATTGTCACTGAGCTAACATCTGTGCCAATCTTCCTCTGTTTAATGTGGGATGCTGCCATGGCATGGCTTGGCGAGTGGTGCTAGGTCTGTGCCTGGGATCCAAAAGTGAGAATCCTGGGTCACCAAAGTGGAGAGCACAAACTTACTTAATCACTATGCCACTGGGCTGGTCCCCCTAGGGATGCTTTAACAAATTACCACAAAGCTGGTGGCTTACAACAACTGATATTTATTGACACAGTCTGGAGGCCAGAAGTCTGAAATTCAGGTGTTAGCAGGGCCCTGCTCCTTGTAAAGTCTGTAAGGGGGAATTTTACTTGGTGTTCCTTGGCTTGTGGCTGCTTAACTCCAATCTCTGCCTCAGCCTTCACATGGCTTCTCCTCTCCTCCCTATCTCTCCTCTGTCTGTCTCTTATATGGACACTTGTCATTGGATTTAGGGCTCACTCAGATAATCCAGAATAATCTCGTCTTCAGATCCTTAACTTAATTACATTTGCAAAGATCCTTTTTCCAAATAAGATCACTTTCACAGTGTCTGGGATGTGGACATATCTTTTTGGAGGCCACCATTCAACCACTACAGATAGGATGTCACAGTCGCTACCATTGCCCTGTGGTAGAGGAATTGAAGTCAGGTCATTCTGATCATTGTAGATTTTTCTTTTTCTTTTTCCTGTGGGAAGCAGTTTAGTAGGATCTCTGAAATCATTTTCCTGGGTTTAAATACTCAAATACGAGGTCTCGTATTTCATGGATTTGAGCATGTTGATAAATCTCTCTCTATCTCAGTAGTCCTTGTCAGTAAAATGACGTCTTTTAGCAGTATCTACCTCAGAGGTTAGTTAAAAGAATAAAAATTATTTAATATCTGTAAAACACAATATCTGGCACATCATAATCATTCAAAAAATAGTAGCTTCTGTCCATAGAAAAGCAATGCTATAGCCTTAAGGATTAAGGGAGGGAGCTTTATGGAGAAGGAGATATTTGAAATAAATTTTAAAGCATAAATAGGAGCTTTCCAGATGGAGTAAGGAATGAAGAGATGCTAAGCAGAGAAGAGCATATGAAAAGGTAGAGAAGCTTAAAAGAACTTGGCGTGGTTAAGAAATAAAGTAAAATATAAGATGGTAGAAGGTGAGCCTGGAAAAATCTTAAGCCAGAACCTCAAAACGACTCCTGAATCCTCAGTCTCTCTCATATCCCACAGCTAGTGGCTTGGTCTTATGGATTCAGCCACTTGCATGTTTCTCACTGTCCTGGCGTCTTTATTCCTAATTGCCATTACCTAGATCCGGTCCCCATTAAATCTTTCCTGGGCTATTGTAATGGCTTTCTCTGCGAGTTAAGACTGTATTCAGCAGCCAGAAAGAACAACAACAAAATTAAAGTGGCTTAAATAAATAGAGTTTATACTCTTACACAACAAAATTTCTAAAGGTAAGTGGCTGCTTCCATTGTCACGGCAGTTCTTGACAGTTCAGGTGATATCTCTACCATCCTTTGGGCCATTTCCTTTGGTCGCTATATGGCTGCTACATCTCTAGCCATCATATCCATATTCAAAACAATAAGAAGAGAGGAAAGACCATGTCAGGCACTTCTGTACCAGTCTATCATTCAAGAAACCATAGTTTCCCAGAAACCACCAGCAGACATCTGCTTAAGTCTCATTACCGTCGGAGAAGATAAGAAAGTAAATATTTGGCTTGCCATACAGTTATTGCAAAGAAAAGAAGGCTTAATTAGTAAGAAAGGAGGGTAGGCTAGATATTGGGAGTACAGTTAACATCGTCTGCCACACCTCACATCTAGTGATCTTGGCTCCAGTCTCTCCCCAAGTCATGCCCCCCTCCGAGGGGCTAATCAGGTTTCAAATAGATAAATATGACCATATTATTTCATTACTTCCAGCCGATATGCAGAGTGCGTTGCATGTCATTCAGTACCATCTGTTACTGACTCTTATCTGCCTTTCCAGTGCCGTCTTTTGCTATTTACTTCCTTATATTTTGTATTTTATCTGCTTTGATTCTCTCTCCTTCCTCTTAGTCACTGTGCACCTGCAATTTTGTCTGGATGATAGGAGATACTCAATACACATGCGGGGTGTGAATGAATGAATTCCTCACACACCCCAAGTTTTACTTGGCCTCTATACTTTAGCTTGTGCTGTTCCCTTTGCCTGGAATGTCCTTACACTCCATATTGTAGACCCAACAAACACCACTTTAATCTTCAGGATATACTTGATTCTATGAAACCTGATCTTGCTTGCTCTCTTTTTCCTTTCTTGGCTGTTGGAGTGGACACCATGATGTCTCAGCCACGTCTGCTCTTCAGGGTCAATGCACACATCTCGACAGTCATTGGGAATATCTTTTGCTGATAGCTCTCAACTGCATCCTCCCTAGACAATTTTGCCCTTGGTTTCAGGAAATCCCCTAGCTCAGGACTTCCCTCTCTTCCAGGGGTGGCCTGCAGCTAGTGATTGGCAGATGCAGAGAAACAAAGGCCCTGCTGCTTTGACTCAGTTTGGGACAGCTGTGAAGGCTCATTCTAGCCCCATCGTTCCCGAGAGGATCCGCTCAGACTTTGGTTGCAACTGCGTCTGCATTGTAGATCACGTTCCCCTCCTGCCCAAACCTGCTTTCCTCACTTCCTCGCAAATGTAGCTTCTGATAATTCTCCTTAATAAAACTTCTATGTAGAAATTTCATTCAGAATCTGTTTCCAGGGAACCCAATTAAAAACAGCTATGTCGGCATGTACGAAAAATTGCGTTTGATCTTTTGGCCAATGCTGGCCATGTAGGGATGTTTAGCATGTTTATAAACAGACTCTGTCCTGCAGTCAGCTCTGCTATGAGTCTGGACTCCTATCATACCAGAAGGATTATTCATCTTGCATTCAAAGTTTAAAATAGGAAGAAAGATTTTGTAGAAAAAGCGCTATTAGGAAGCCTTGCCACCTCCTCCCCTAAAACTAGAACCTTTATTTAATGCTCCTCCTTTTGTCTTGCCAAAACAACAGTCATGAAAGCCACAGTTTTATAAACACAAGTGTCTGTATTGGTACAGAATATTTACATTAATGTTTAACATTACCACTCCATCTGATCATACTCACATACACCCAAGCCCACCCCACAGCCACCACACACATAAATACCTTCCCACATACACACACAGGAGTGTTCTTGACAGTGAGTAGGAGGTATCCAAGAAGACTCAAATATAGGCCGCCTACATTGGCTCCTTCTCAGATAAGCAGCTTAAATCTCTTTGCTATGTATGCATACAGAATAAAGCCAATTTGCTCCCCATTTTGACAATGAAATACGGTTTTGTACAAGAGGTACCATATGTAGATGACGTACAGCAGATGTCAGTTGCCTATGTTTCTTTGCCCCTGCCAAGATCCAACCGTCTCCTTACTGTTAAGAAGCAGCACGGGGAACAATGAAAGATTAACTTCATAGTAACCATTTGGGGGCTACCAGATATAGGAAAAAGAGGCAGTAAAACACAAGCTTTATAGTTCTCTTTTGATGCTTAGCTAGACTCCTTGGAATGATATCATCTTGGAGAGATGTCATAGGACATCAGTCATGCAGACATCCTCTGGAAAGTATTCCGATCTAGCTATCTAAGCCTAAGATCGGGAGCTATGGAGTCTATGAATCATTTTATTGGCCTGCCATCCTGTTAGTGCCCGAGGTGTCTGAATTGAGCAAGTATTTACAGAATGTAGTTAAGTTACTGTGACTCTTACCAAGGACCTTCGCAGACAGTTGTGGCTCACAAAGGCAGTTATGGTTGGTGCCTGGGCTAGACAACAGAGTGGCAACAGCACAAAAGGACCACAAAGCCTTAGGAGAACCCTACTTTGTTCATTGAAACCCAATAATTATTCAATAATATATCACAGAAAGATAGAAGTGGACTCATATATTACATATAACAAGTATTTGTGTATAAATGTTGGAAAAGGAATAAAAGCAGTTAATAATGCTTTTCTACACAGCAGCTTACAATTATTTACTACAGCACTATGCTTCTATCCTTGGACCCAGATGGCCAATTTCTTGGAATTTATCTTAAAGAGATAATCAGCCAAGGGAATTAAAATGTATGCATAAAGATGCAAATTGTAGCTTTATAACAATGAAAATTTTGCAATTACTTATTTTTTTCAGTGTAACATTTTATATAAGGAATACTTTGCATCTATTAAAAAGCATAGTAGTAACTCAATATTTATAAGCGTGGAAGACGTCTATGCCATATTGTTGAGTAAAAAAGTAGACACCACACCGCATGATTAAGACGAAATCATCCATATAAAATTATGCATCCAAAACCAAACATTCGCACACATATATATAATCGTATAGAGCTGATAGCTGGAAGCATGTTCTTATCTGGTCACAAAAGGATTGGCAAAGATGTTCACTTTCTTCTTCATATTTAATAAAAAAATAAAAAATATCTAAATCTACTTTTGATTTTTAAATCATGTTTTTATGAGTGAAAGTTTTTTTCTCAGTATGCCCATTTCTATACTTACTATACTTAGTTATTTTTACCTGTTATAATATCACTTTTGTTGCTATGATTGGTAACGATACAACCATTAGCATTATCTGACAATATGAAGTTAGGGGGTTACAAATCTCCCCAGGAAATGGGACTGGCACACGTAAAACAGACTCTCTGACATGAGCAGCTGCTGTAACAGCGATGACAGTATATCCCTGCCCTCAAGGGCTTACAGACTGGTGGGGAAAACACAATGCAACCAATGAGCTTGTCTGATCATGCACAGGTCATAGACACGCTGGATTCAAGAAGAAACAGGAGATTCCCAAGCCAAAGGATGTAGGAGAGGAAATACAGCATGGTCCTAACTGAGTGACTTAGGGTAACTCACTTGTTTTCTCTTAACCTCCATTTTTTTTTCTCATTTGCAGTTTGCTGTGGTGACTAGAAAAATATATGTCAAATGCCTGACTTATGACAGGCTTTCAATTGTGTGATAGTTGTGATTACTGTTATTAATATTGTTGCTGTTGCTGCTGTAATATCAAGATATGTAATATTGAAAATCATATGTTGAATTTTATCAATGTAGCCATTCAAAAAAGATAATTCACGGAGGGGGAAGGGCGGGTGTTCTTATGCCACAACACAAAAAATTGCTTTCTTTTCTTAAAAATATGAAGTACTACCAAATTTATTTACTCATAATGATTCAACTTGAAAAAGCTTTTTTTCTATATCTAACTTAGATATGATAAAACATAAATTTTAATTTAACAGCACCTGCTTAAGTCCTAGAAAATCCAATTTGCTGTTGCAGAAATCACACAATTTTGCCTCAGATAGACAACACCTGATCTGTGGCGTATTCTACACCGTAATAAACTTTTGATTCAGTCTCAATTTCTACAAAGCACAAGCATTTCCCTTCAAATACTTATAATATGTTTCATTCAGATAAATTTTATATTACTAGTGTGAAAAATTACTAATAAAAATCGCACACGTTGGAAGCAAAGGTAACTTTAATGAATTTCTCTTTAATTTCTCATGCATGGGTGTTCAGGCTTGACAAATAATTCATAATCACATGTATTGGTTTTTGATGCAGTTTTGAGCTTAATATATTCTACATCTAATACATGGTACCATGGCAAAAAGTAAAATCAATCAGCTGGTAAGTTTTTATCATCACGGCAATATTCGACACGTAAGATGAACTTTAGAATCAAATATTCAGAATTCCAGGATACCAGTTTTAAAATATAGTAATCTCTCAGGCAGTTTAGAAATGGGACTTTCTAGTTAATTTAGTACTTCAATTAACTGTTTATGTGCATATGGATTAATTATTTTAAAATAAGATGCATTTCATACTAAAACTATACCGCACATAGTGTTTTCCTGTATGAGACCTGGGTTGCTCTAAAAAGCCTTGAGTCAGGGCCAGCCCAGTGGCACAGCAGTTAAGTTCTCACATTCCGCTTTGGCAGCCCAGGGTTCGCCAGTTCAGATCCCGGGTGCTGACCTCCATACCGCTTGTCAAACCATGCTGTGGTAGGCGTCCCAAATATAACATAGAGGAAGATGGGCCTGGATGTTAGCTCAGGGCCAGTCTTCCTCAGCAAAAAGAGCAAGATCAGCAGCAGATGTTAGCTCAGGGCTAATCTTCCTCAAAAAATAAATAAAAAAGTTAAAAAAATAAAAAGTCTTGAGTCAATCAATGTAATATATCTCATTAACAGAGTGAAGAGATAAAAACCAAGATCTCAATTGATGCATATTTGACAATATTCATCACCCTTTCATGATAAAAATAATCAACAAACCAGGACTAGGGAAAAACTACCTCAACATAATAAAAGTCATATGTGAAAAACCCATAGTTAACATCTTACTCAATGGTGGAAGACCAAAAGCATCTCCTCTAAGATCAAGAACAGGACAAGGATTCCCATTTTTACAATTTCTATTCAACATGGTACTGAAAGTCCTAGTCAGAGAAATTGTACAAGAAAAAGAAATAAAGAGGCATCCAAATTGGAAAAGAAGAAATAAAATTATCTGTATTCACAGACAACATGATCTTATATTTAGGAAACCTTAACAATTCTTTCAAAAAACCTGTTAGATCTAATCAAAAAATTCAGGAAAGTTTGAGGATACAAAATCAACACACAAAAATCAGTTGTGTTTCTATACATTAACAATGAACAATTTGAAAGAAAATTAAGAAAACAACTCCATTTATAATAGCAGCAAAAAAGAATAAAATACTTAGAATAAACTTAACCAAGGAAATGAAAAACATGCACACTGAAAACTATAAAACATTGCTGAAAGAAATTAAATTAAATATAAATAAGTGGAAAGATATTCTGTGTGGATAAAAATTGGATCAAAATTCCGATGTTTTGGTTTTTTTTGCATAAAAAGAAAAATACATCCTAAAATTCGTATGAAATCTCAAGGGATCCTGAATAGCCAAAACAATCTTGGAAAAGAAGAACAAAATTGGAGGTTTCACACTTTCTGACTTCAAAACTTACTACAAAGTTACAGTAATCAAAACAGTGTGGTACTGGCATAAAGACAGATGCATAGACCAATAGACAAAATAGAGAACCAGAAACAAACCCTCACATATATGTCAAATTATTTTCTACAAGGATACCAAGACATTTAGTGAGAAAAGGACAGTCCTTTCAGCACACAGTGTTGTGAAAACTAAATATCTACCTGCAAAAGAATGAAGTTGGGCCCTTACCTCATATCATATACAAAATTAACTCAAAACAAATCAAAGATCTAAACATGAGTTAAAACTATAAAACTTTAGGAAGAAAACATAGGGGAAAAGATTGGTGACATTAGATTTGGCAATGATTTTTTTGGTATGATGCCAAAAGCACAAAGAACAATAATAACAACAAAATAGATCACTTGGACTTCATCAAAATTAAAAACTTCTGTGCAAAAAAGAATACTATCAACAGAATAAAAAGGCTACCTACAGAATTTGGGAAAATATTTGCAAATCATTTATCTGACATGGGATTAAGATCCAGAATACATAAAGAACTCCTACAACTCAACAACAACAAGCCAAGAGAAAAAGATAGACAAAAGACTTGAGTAGACGTTTCTCCAAAGAAGACATCAAAATGGTCAAGAAACATATGAAAGATGCTCCACATCACGCTTCATCAGAGAAATGCAAGTCAAAACAACAATGAGATATCACTTCACATCCATTAGGATGTGGGTGTGACTACTAGAGTTGTAAAATTCATAGAAATAAAAAGTAGAATGGTGGTTGCCAGGGCCTAGAGTCAGGGGAGAATGGGGAGTTATTGTTGAAGGGGTGCAGTTGCAATCCTACCCTTGATGTCTCCTCTTAGTAGTTTTCCATCCACTGACCCCCTCAATTTGCTCAATGCCTATAAATCCCCTGCTGTTCTTACTGTTTTGAGAGTTGAGCCCAATCTCTCTCCCCTTTTATGATAGTCTCGACACCTATTGCAATAGTCCTGAAGAAAGTCTTCCTTACTAGTTTAACAAGTGCCAGAATAATTTTTCTGTAAGATGGTCCAAATTCACTTCTGGGTATACACCCCAAATAATCAAAAATAGGGATTCGAACAGATATTTGTATACTCATGTTCATAGCAGCATTATTCACTATAACCAAAAGGTGGAAGCAATCCAAATGTCCATTGGTAGATGAACAGATAACCAAGATATGGTACATGTGTACAATGGAATATGATTCAGCCTTAAAAAGGAAGGAAATTCTGGTGTAAGCTACAACATGAATAAATCTTCAAGATACTATGCTAAGGAAAATAAACCACTCACAAAAAGACAAATACTGTATGCTGGCACTTATATGAGGTACCTAGAATAGTCAAATTCATAGAGACAAAAAGTAGAATGGTGGTTGCCAGGGGCTGGGGGAAGGGAAGAATAGGGAGTTATTGTTGAATGGGTATAATTTCAGTTTGGGAAAATGAAAAGTTCTGGAGAAGGGTGGTGATGATGGTTGCACAACAATGTGAATTTACTTAACACCACTGAACTATAAACTTAAAAATGGTTAAAATGGCAAATTTTACGCTATATATATTTTTGCCACAGCAGAAAAAGAAATATGACTGAAATTTTCAAGTGAAAAACTGTAATTCTCAACATATTGGTCTTCTTTTTCAATTCACGGTATCATAACACAGTTCCCACTTATTTATTGTGTTTTTCATTCAGCTGATACCGTGGTATAACTGAAAAATTAAACGTGGTCAAAATTTTCTTCCTAGCATCTTCTCTTGGCAATTAAAAAAAATTTTTTTTTGGTTTAATGGTTTATTCATGTATCACTGCTAACCATTCCAGAGCTGAGTAAACCAGGAATCTTTTTTTTATCCTTTATTTCAAAATTGCAGTGTTTGGATATTTGAAATTTTCTTAAATAAATATAAAAGCCACTCTTTCTTCTAAAAAATAATTTTAAAGAGTACTTGACCCCCAAGAGTAGTTACTATGACTATATTAATAGGTCTGGATTTGACTTGAGAACACAGTGAATCCATTTAGAGAGCTGGGAAAACTCGAGACGACATCTAGTTCACCTGTTCTAAGAAGGACTCACCCATTCCAGGAAGATGGCCCTTTATTATTTTGTTCACTTTTCTAAGACTCTCATTCAAAAAAGTCTATTTTATTTCTTAATAATTCTATTCCCGGTTCAAATCGGCTGTGGTTGACAATACACTCTTTACGAACTTCATTCCCTTTATTCTTCCTACTTAGGAAATAACGCAGTCTGTTCCTATAATGCATGTTGCTGTAAAAGAAATGTGCTCATATTTGTTAGGGGAATCATGCCATCTTAAAGAGGGAGTCAGGCTTATTGAATTTGTGATTTCTCCCAGCATATTATTATTTTAAAGTAAGCATGGGCAAATTTTCTGTCAATCAAAGAGAATCATTATCAATACATGAAGACCTGAGGGTAGGGGGAAGCTCAATCCTGAAAAGCCTTCCTTGACGGTTGGTTTAGTGGCTATACTTTCCACACGTTTAGCTATTTGGTAAAACTAAAAGTGCCGGTGAAGAGTCTCCAAAAACATTTACTCTTATGGTTTACAAACTAAAAAGCGGTTGATTCAGCAGTCTAGACCCTAGGTCAAATTTTTTTTTTTTAATTTTGATGAAACGGGTCTCTTTTAAAAATCAAGATCCTCTTCGATCCAATTCCCCGAGGAGAAATCCTGAGCTAAAAGCCTGAAGAGAGTGGAATTGCCAATGGATATCCAACCGTGTGGAAATTTTATTAGGATTTCAATGATTTCTGTTTGTGCTCCGGTTACAAACGAGAATACATTTTGAGTGGGCTACTTCTAACCACGTTTTTCCAATAAGCCCTGTTGCTGTACCTTTTTGCAGAAATCTAGGCATTTCTGGAATACATATATTGTGTAATAACAGAAACGTCGAGTACCTACCATTTTTTGAGGATTATTCGAAGCTTTACACAAATTTTCTCATTTAATCCTTAATCAGAGCTTTTGAGTTCAGTATAATTATGTGCATTTTTGAGGACACTTAACTGTGGTTCAACGGTATTCTTTGCAAGAACAGGACAAAGAACTTCCACGTATCTTTCGGTCTCCCCAGATGCAAACATTTACCAACTCAGCTTTACCCTCCTCTTTCTCTCCGCTTTTACAAGTAAGTTGCAGACGTGATGCCCCTTTACCTCTACATGTTTCAGAGTGTATTTCCTAAAAAGAAAGACACTCTCTTACATAACTATAGTAAAATTAAAATCAAGAAATTAACCTTATAGGATAATATTATTTTATCCAGATCACCTGATAATGCTCTTTATAGCAGAAGAAAAACACATTGCATTTATTGCATTTAGGTGTCACGTTGCTATAAGCTCCTTGAACCTAGAATTGTTTCAGAATTCTCCGTTGTCTTTTGTGACTTCACACTTTAGAATCATGCAGTCTAGGTCTTTGTTAGAGTGTTGTTAAGCATGAGTTCATCTGATGTTCCTATGACTGTGTTCAAGTTATGCATTTTTGCCTGAAAGGTCCGACGGTAGTTTACATCTCTATCAAAGTTATACGGCTAATGAAAGTTGGGACCGGCGTTTGAACTTGAACAAGAATCCAAAGCCTTGATTCTCAACCTCCACTCATAACATCATGAATAATTATAGAATTTCTCATGCAACATCTTTAACAAACGTTAATAATTTCTATAAATATCGCTGAAGATCTACTCTAGCTCTGCCACATAATAGAACGTGAGGGAAGGGAGAGTAAACGGTATTTTAGTGTAGATCTATTATAGGAAGTACATGTTTATTACCTATTAGGTGGGAAATGCAATTCAAAAATTGATTAATAGACAACATTATCAAAGTCTATTTTGTATGTCGTGGACTATCAGTTTCATGATTCCTTATTTTTCTTGCTTATTTGGCTCCTGTCTTGTTTTCTTCCCCTAAAAATTCATTACACAATATGACAGTATCAGTTTGATTCTATAGTTTGTCAATTTACACTAGGCACCTTCTAAAGAATGTAATATAAACCTTAAAATCAAACTCCTCTGCATTCCAGAATTTCAACTCCTAAAATCTTCGCACACAGTTGATGACTTCATTGTATTATCCTGCTCTTCTAATTATTTCAAAATCCAACAAGTTAGCACAGTAGATTAAAAGTAGTAGAATGAGCCAATACTAGTTTAAAAACTTCCTTATTATCAAAACTCTATACATCCTGGGCTAATTTATCTAATGTCACTATTATGCTGTAAATTGAAACTTAAGCAATAATCAATTAATATTGTGAATTATCAGGGCTGGCCCAGTGGCATAGTGGTTAATTTCACACACTCTGCTTTGGTGGCCTGGAGTGTTTGAGATTTCGGATCCCAGGCATAGACCTACACACTGCTCATCAAGCCATGCTGTGGCTGTCACCCACATACAAAATGGAGGAAGATTGCCACAGATGTTAGCTCAGGGACAATCTTCCTAAAGCAAAAAGAGGAGGATTGGCAACAGATATTAGCTTGGGGCTGATCTTCCTCATCAAAAAAAAAGAAATTGTGAATTATCATTGATGTTTTGGCCATGAGTAACTTTAAATGTAAACATAAGTCTTACAAATACAAACTTAAATTTATCCTAGATATCCTTTATTTTAAAATTTCGGTTTGTATACTCTTTAAAAAATCATAATTGACTTGATTTTGACTAGGAAAAGTAAAAAGTCCCTGAACATAAACATAACTTCTCGATATAAATTGGTATTGCATCTAGAAGAATAAACAAATAATAAAAGGATTTAATTATATTAACTTAGTATCAGAATTGTACCATATCTCAGATATCACCATACAGTTTCAGGACCAAAGTCCTAGAAAATTTATGACCTATTTTTAGAGGCAGTAAGAATTGATATACAATGACACATGACTATTTTATTTAACCCAGTGCTTTCAAAGATGTGGGTTTAGCTCATTACTAGGTCAGGATGAGTGTTTTTAAAAAATGAGATAAAATAGAATAGAAGATATCTCATGGTTTCATGTAGTAATGTAAATATTAATACGTGAAACTTATTTTGGTATGCATGCATGTATATATGTGTGTGCGCATCTCTTTTTCTTTTGTGTACCATATGGAAAGAGAAAATAGTTAGTTTTCTGTGACGCAAAGAACCCCTGAAAGATGCTGGCTTAATTAGTATTCAATTCAAGCTTATTATTTGCTGTTATTTCCTATAAGTAACAAATGATGTATTTTGTTCTTCAATAATTTTCTTGCCTCACGCCCATACTAGATATTTCTAGGGCCTTTTTCACAGCCTCCACTCACCCTCCTTTGGCAATACACATAGATAAACTCTCCACCCAGGTATAGTACCTCCCCCTCCACTCCCGGATTCTCATTAAAGCAGTTTCAGCCAGCGTGCCAGGTAATTACTTAACTTAGTGTTAGAGTTCTTCTTCCTTCAGTTGATAATGATCGTAAGTCCTTTCCTACCTCATGAAATTTGCCAGAACAAAATGTCGATTTGTCTAATTTGCTCACCATTATATATCGCATTTCCACCCCATACTGTGGCTCTATAAGTATTTGTTCAATAAATAAATGAATGAGTACAGATCTACTGACAAGAGTGATTGTATCTTCCCACACGGGATGGCCTTCCTTGTTCTCCTTGCCTCAGGCCTCTTGCTTTCCAATATGGACTTATTTATTTAATATTAACAAATATTTATCAAATATCCACCATTGTTTTAAGAGTTAGGGATACAGCAGTGAACAAAAGTGACAGAGTATCTACCCTCATGGAATTTGTAGCCAGTGAAGGATACAGCAAATAAACACATATATAATCATATAATGTCAGATAATAATAAATTATATGAAAAAAAGCAGAGTAAGAGAATAGGAAATGATAGAATGGAGAGATACAACTTTTTCTTAATAATTATAGTTCTTTTGACATTTAAATTCACATGCAAAACAAAGGAAATTCATTGCATATAGTTTCCCAAATGAAACTTCCTGAAACATTTCACGTTATGCCACTTCTCTCTGTTCAAACACATTCAACAATTGTTCATCTATAAAGCAAGCTCAATAGAATTTCTGATGAAATGAAATTCCAATTCTATTTCTGCTGGAGATAACATCCAAAGTAGTCAGCTCAGGGTTGCTCAATCTGGCCACAAGTATTCCTTCTTGCCTTTAGTCCGTAAACACAAAGCTCTAGTAATATTGGTTAAATTCCTGGTCTTGTGCTTTTCTACCTGATTGACCTACTATCAGTCTACACCTGTCTGAAGCACCCCCTACCCTTCAGGTCCCAGTGCAAAAGCCCCTCTCCTTTCCTCCTGCTCTGGGTCATTCAGTATGACACAGAATCTACTATCTTGTAATTAACTGTCTCCTTGTGGTTATATTTGATCTTCCCAGGTGGATGGCACACTTTTGAAAGACGACAGTCTTGTATTACTTTGCCCTTTTCTTAGTACCTTACAAAATGGTTGGCATACAAATATGCATTTGTTAAATAAGTATTGACTAACCAACTGCATGAGTTGACCACAGTTGGCCTCTGTGGCTCCTTCTGGGCACATACTCACATCACCTGCCCTTTTCTCTTGGTGACATTAAGCCTACACCTGAGACAGAATCATCGCTTGAATTGTCCACTTGACTAGGTCTTTCATTTTCCCCTTCAAAGCTGTCTGTCACTGTGATCCAGAGATCTTACATCATTCTCTGGCACCAACGAAAGCTTTGCTTTGTCAGGATGTTACTTTCTACACTCGCCACAAGGGGGAGCAGCAGTTCTTTTTCCGGAGCCAGAATGACTGCAGCTTCTTGCTCCCACGGGTGCTACCCCAATATTCACTCTACCCCCTAATTGTTCCCATGAATTTTTCTATTTTTGTGTTTTCTCCTGCATGTATTTCCCACATCTTTGCTTCCTTCTTCACCTTAAAAAGAAAATTTTATTTTAGTTTCCCTGATTCAAATGCTGTAGCCACTCACAACTTCTACTCAGGTTCCTAATTCCCTATTTTCAAATAACTGGATATTTAAAATGGCACTAGTACTTTTGGAAAATGCTTATTGTTGGAAACAACAATTCAAAGGGAAACCAGAAGTTATCTTTCAATCAGTATCTGACATGGACAGCAGGTAACATATTTTTTTGTCCCTCGATTTAACTAGAGTGTTGAGTGTGGATAGGTATTTAATACTTGTCACATAGAAAAGTTCTTAGCTAAAACTGGGTGTTCCAATACTGTACACATATACAATTCTAAAGCTACAAGAATATTAGGAATAATCTGAACCAAAATCTTCCAGTTTACAAATAAGGACATTAAATCACAGAGGTCCAATGACAAGTTCAAGGGCTCATTCAGGTCCAGCGCTCTTCTATGAAGCTCCATTGTCTCTCTTATAATGACAAGGTAAAACCTGGCGTATAGTTTAAACAAAGAGATAAAATAGGTCTTTCACAAGTCTGACAATATTATGCTAAAGATCATTGTAAAAATGTTGCTTTGGGTTTAAATACTATAAACTACCTTACATCCACACTTAGTACTAAAGTGTTGCCTTGCAGTTAAAATTACTCAAGTAGATCTATCTGCCAATTTGGAGGGTCAGATTGAATGAAGAAAGCAAGTTAAATAATAATAACAACAATAGATATAATAAAAATAAAACCGTGTAATGATTTTTATTCGTATACAAAAACCATATATGTAAATGCATGGATAAAGTTCTAAGTGCATACAGTTGAAATTGATACTCTGGTGTATACAGTTGAAGTTGTTAACCATGCTTCTCCGGGCAGAGAGGAAGGAGCAGGGGAGCTTTCACTTTATACTGCATTCACTTCCATAATATTTGAGTTTTTACAACAAACACGCATAACTTCTGAATTTAGGAACATTTAACAGGCAAAAATTAAAACTATAAAAGCAATCACCACATTAACATTGCTATGGGAAGAAAATGTTACTTTTGTGAAAGGCCACTGAACTTGATGAAAAAACAAAGACATTCACTATTTTCCTATTGAAAATATAGTCGGTCAGTGATTAACCAGCATAATAATAAGAGCTCAAAATTCAGTCCTAATGGTGCTCTGTGTTGAATTATGTCTAGCAACAACAAGTGGACTTGTTTTGAAGGAGTGATTAAAGAATTCTCATGAGTCACTTCCTAGTACATCGACTATCTTAAATCTACTGTTTGCCACGGTGAATGACTTGAAGAGATAAAGCGATCAAGGTTTTATTATTGCTCAAAGTTCAGGCTCAAAAGTTTTTCACCCTCCACTGGTTCTTGACCCATGAGAGGGCCAAGCCCTGGGAAACGACTTCTAGCTCTCTATAGACTTCTTACCACTGTCTCCTTATGTACACCAACCCCATCAGTTTTGCTTATTAAAATGTAATTATACTGAGTTTCTTTTATTTAAATTTAGCTCCTCAGTTTCTCCTTTCCTAGAATTAGAACATAACAAAGTAATTTGAACCCTTTGTATGTTTCTTGTCCCTTATAGATTTTGATGTCTTTTATTAAAGGGGAACATTTATCCACTCCCCTTCTCCACTCCTCACGTTGCCATAAAGGAAATGGTGCTCAGTCTCAACTCCCAGATTTAGAATAGTATTAGAAAAAACACTTCTATTCCCTCTCTCTACCTGCCCATTTCTCCCTTGGATGGAGTAGCTTATCTGATTGATGAGTAGGGTGAGAATCTGGCGATCCTCAGGGTCAAGCTTCTCTATTGGATGAGGTGATTGGTGTTGAAGTCCTTGTCCATGAATGGCCTGCTCCTTCTCTCTTGCTATTTTCCTCATTGAGTGGTCTATCCTCAAGTGGAACATGCTTTCCTGCTCCAACTCTTCTGTGTTGCTTGGTAACTGCCTGTAGGGAGTGTCTGCCATTCTCTAGTTTCTCCACCTTAGATTGGGACCATCAAATCCTAGTGAGAGGAAGCCCTATGATGTACTCAAATCCAGCATTTTCAAAATAATCCTGATTCTGGACTTTAATCCTCATTTATCTCCTTGAGTTGGTTCTAAATTGCTTATAACCCATAGGAAAAAATATGTATGAAATTAGTATTCGTCTTTGAGATCCAGACCTATATATAAAAGTGTCTAATGTGTCTCTTTACTTGGGCATCTCAAAGCGACCCCAAAATTGACACACTCAAACTTAACTCATAATCTTTTCCTTTGGGTAAAAATAAATAAGCAAAATACTGGTCCTCTTTTGAGCGTCCTCTACCTCAGTGAATGACATAACCTTCTCTTTAGTTGTACAAGCCAGAAACCAGAAGTCTTCGCTGACCTCTCTTCTCCTTCATTTCACATATCCAATTCATCACATTTGTCTCCATCTCCACCACCACCACTCTATTCTGAAACACCTTCATCTCTCATCTGAACTGCTTCCATTGCCTCATAATCGGTCTACCCACATGTTCTCTGGACTCTGTTCAATGAACTCACCATGTTATAAACAGAGGCATCTTTTCCACTCCACTGATGACATTCTATTTCTCTTTCAATGAAGACAAAACTCCTGGCCTAGCCTATAACAGGAGTCAACAAACTTTTTCCTCTGACAGCTAGATAATAAATATTTTGGGCTTTGCAGGCCATATGGTTTCAGTTGCAACTTTTCAACACTGTTATCGTAATGAAAAAGCAGCCATAGACAATGCACAAACAAACAGGTGACTGTGTTCCAAGAAAATTTCACATATAAACACAGTGACAGGCTGAGTTGGACTCGTGGGCTATTGTTTGCCAACCCCTGTCCTATAATGTTCTGCATATTGTAACCCTATTTACCTCTCTACTTTCTTAGACAGGATATCCCCATTGCCATTGCCATTCCAATGACACTTACCTCATGCTTTACACTCATCAAATTCTTTTCCACGATGGGAATTAACAAATGTCTTTCTCTCCGCCTGCCTGGCTTTTCTATCATTTCTTCACCTGGTTAGCTCTCACTCAGTCTTCCAATCTTGTCCCAAAGCCACTTATTTAAGGAAGCCATGTGTATAGTGTCTCAGAGCCTCACAGACCCTTCCTCCGCAGCACCAGTCACAGTGGCAATTCTTATCTTACAATTATGTGAGTAATGTTTGTTCCCTCCACCTCTTACCACCAAATTGCTAGGGCAAGAGTAGTATCTTTCTTTGTTTATCATTGCATCCCAAGAACCTAGTGCCCAGCCTATGACTGGCACTCAGTAAACTCTTGTTGATGGGCTGAATAAATGAATGAGTGCATGGGTGAATTATTTCCATTCCCATCGCCACTAGCCTCCAACATCCCATTGGACCTGTGCCTATTTTCCCAAGTCCTCTCTTCATAAATTGTTTCTAATAATATTTCTCTCTCTCTTTCCGTATCAATATCCCTTTTTCTGTACACTTGGAGAAAATTTGTATTGCTGTTAACTTACCTCTCTGTCCTTTGCACATGTCTGCCTTTTCTGGTGAGTGTTCTTCTAGCTTTCCTTTGGCCCCCAAATTCTTATGCCACAAATGTGTCAAATCTATCCAGCCCAAAACCTCCTGGAACATTGTACTAGTGGTAGAACATAGTTGCTTTTACTTACTTGTAATGAGGGAGATCATGCACTCCAGGAAACCATGGGGGCCTCTCAGTAGGAGGGGTAAAAAAGGACTTAGAAGATTTGGACTGTATGTTTGGTAATTTGGGGGAGAGTTCTAGGAAGCAGGGCTTCTGTTCTGGATTGGTTGCTGCTTTCAGGAAATCAGGATAATTCTTTGATTGGGCGTCATAAAAATTGTTTTCTAGGAAGTGGGAAAGAATGGAGTAGAGCTAAAGTTGTAATCCACAAAAAGACAGTGGTTACTCATATTAGCCAGATTAGGGTAATACTTTGTCTTTTTTAGTGTTTGGACAATGTTCTTGTTTTGTCTGTTAAGACATGATTACAGAAGCTTCTTGTTTTTGCCTTGAACCAACAAGTTCACAGAATGGGCTTGTCTGGTTTCAGCATTCTCTGAAATTTATTTTCAGTAGGAGAACGCCACGGCCTAGCCTTGAGTGGCAGGCTAGTTCCTAGAAGCACCAAGGCCTTATAGTAGTTCCAGGTAGCTCCTGGGTTTTGGAAACTGTTGTTCTTTTCTCGGGGTGAGTCCTCCCGGGGCAGGGTGGGCGTACGTGGAGGGTGTCCACACACACAAAGGCTCTGTGTGCCTAGTTCTGTGTCTCGTACTCTGTGTCTGCACAGGCCAGACTTGGCCAGTATGTAATAGAATTTCAAGAGTGGCTACTTTTGTTTATCATTTTGCATTTTGTCCTAGTTGAAAAGTCACATTAAGTCATAAAGTTAGCTAAATAAAATTCCTCACCTGTTGAAAAATGCATGGCATTCCTTGGCCTGTGCTCACTATTATAATCACAGATAAGAATTTGAAAGCACAACAGCTCTCCAAAATCTCCCCCTAATACATCACTTTTTAAAAAAATCTCTTGAGTAATTTTGTCAGGATCATCTTTATGTTATCAACTGAGAAGACAAACAACTGAATTTTGGAGAAGAGCCAATCCACCAGCAGTAATTATTGGCTGTAGCCATCGCCCCTGGGTATGACGTGTGAAAAGGATTTTTGAGAAGAAGCCAAGACTAAGGTGCAGCTGAGGGCTGTGATGAGGAAAGGTCTGTATACTGTATGCAAAATTTGAAGGTTCATATTACTATTAGAGGGTTCAGTGATACAAGAGGTGCATGAGCTGGCATTGGCAAACGGGAGTGAAAAGCACCTGACTCACCCAAAACCCTTTGGGATCAGTGAAGCACAAGTTATGGAAGTTTCTGGAAGTCTCTGTTCAGTACATATTTCTAGGGGAAGAGTTTTGATCCTATCTGAGGATATACAAAGGCAGTGATTGGTCACCAGGTCAAGGCTGAACAGACGTGAAATGCTAAACCATTGATGGGACATACAACTTCTTGGTTGGGGAGCTGGTGTTGAATTAGAAACAACTGAAAATGTCAAGCACCACCCACATACAATGAATTTGTATTAATATCATTATTATTTATAATTTAATTGCATAAAATAACCTCTAGATGTGTAAATATTAGCATGTGCGTGATTATCTAGAAGAGAGAATATTGGAAATGTGGGTCCTGAGGGAAAAATACTCAGAAATAAAAGGGCTCAAAGTGAGATCACAGGAATATATGAGATCCTTAGCTTTCAGACCTCTCCCTAAGTTCCTTATCCTAGTCCTCCAAATATTTACCACTTTTCTTGAGTTCTTTCACTTTCTTCTTGTTGGCAAACAGATCTGCAACTGGAAACATTTGACCTCACTTGGTGAGGAATCTCTTCTCTCCTTGATTAATGCTTCCACTGTGCTACAGATACTCCACCTGTCCACTTCTCAGGGGACCTTTCCATAAATTCTCTCTCTCTCTCTCTCCCTCTCTCTCACACACACACACACACGCACACACACACACGCACACCTTCAACATTCTCCTGTCTCTATTAGCTCTTTTATTTCAAATACAACATGATCAAATCTCTCCTGTTAAGAAAAATGCTTTCCAAGATTCATATTCCTTACTAGCTATTCTATGTTTAGGAAATGAGAAATAGAGACACCTTGTCTCCCTAACAAATTTCTTGAAAGAGTTACCTAAACTCACTGTTTCTCCCATCTAGGTGCTCATGCATTCATCAACCCACTGAAATTTTTTATCCCTTTCAATTCTACCTAGAAAACTGCTTTCATCCAGATCACTGACTTGTTAAGACCCCAAGCCTGGTTACAAGCCTGGTTGTAAGCCTGGGTTACAAGTTGTATAGCAAATTGCTCCAAAACTCAGTGGCTTAAAACAACAATTAATTGATTATCTTTCTTGGTTTCTATCTGTCAGGAAGCTGGTCAGGGCTCAATAGGGACAATTTGCCTCTGCTCCATGATGTCTGGAATACTCCAAAGCTGGGGAGTGGAATCATCTGGAGTCTTATTCATGCACATGTCGGGAGGTTGGTGATGGTTGTAAACTGAGACCGTAGCTGGGCCTTCGCCTGGAGCCCTTATACGTGGCCTCTCCATGTGATCTGGATTTCTTCACACAAGGGTGGCTGGTTTCTAAAGGGAAGTGTCCTGAGAGAGAGAGCCAAGTAGAAGCTTGTTATGACCCAGCCTTGGAAGTTGCATAGCATCACTTCTGCCACACTCCATTGGTTGGGCAGTCACAGGTTCCCTCTCACATTCACTTATATCACCCTGCTTCCTGTACACATCACGTCTTACACAATAGGACATGGGAAATCTTGGTGATATAAAACTTTTGGAAAACCCAGTAGATTTTTCTGATAGAAGTATTGTCAGACCTTTTTTAAAGGATTAGAGCTGAATCAACTCGATGTTAGTAGTAACTGAACCCATCATAAATGCAGTTCCAAACCTATTCATGTTTTCTTTCTAGTTTATATTCCAGAGTAACAAGTTATATATGCTAACCACTGATGTATGAATGTGTCTTTCCTTTTTCTAGTTTATATTCCAGAGTAACAAGTTATATATGCTAACCACTGATGTATGAATGTGTCTTTCCTTTTATGCAGTTCTAGGAGGAATATTTAGTATTCCTCATTCTGAAACCTGCTAAACTTATCTATGTTGACCCTTTATAACCTTGATAATGATAGATCTCTGTTATAGCCCTTCTCAAGCTCTGCTTTTGCTCAGTGTACATTTATGAATTGTGTTCATCTATTTTCAATTTGAAAGTCTTAAATATTTTGAACAATTTAGTAGTTCTTCTCAGGACCTTTCCATTTTCTTTTGATAAAGAGTGCCTAGAACTTCACTAAATATTCCCTGAATTAGTCATATGGACCTGGCTGCATTTTTTTCTTTAAAACCGAATATCTGTTGTCTGATACTTCTTCCCTCAGAGAATTATAAAATACCAATTTTAAAACAAAGTCCAATATTCAGCATTTCAAATGAATAAATGGTTCGTTACCTAAAAGAAGAATGGGAGAACAGAGGAGGAAGTAAAATTCCATGAAAGCGGCATGTTTAAAAAACAAACAGTGAAATAGGAAAACTACCCATTAGATCAAACTTGAACTTTGAGATAGCAAATCTAATGGCCAAGTTACAAAATTTATTAGTACTTTGATGTTTGAAATGGATGACAGTGATAAAGAAAAGTGTTCCAATACATAAAAAAAAAATCATATTGGCACATTCAAGCACAATTACAAGGACCAGAGTTCTTAGTGGTATTAAAGGGAATGAAAGTTTGAAAAGAGTGCAGATGAAAAGAAGAGATGCAAATATGGTAAAAGGCTCAACACAATTTAAGCAATTAAAGTTAAGCAATAAGAGAAAATTGATTGATTTTGGGAATAGTGGCAGGAGACGATCCATGGTCCAATATTATCTGTTTTCCTCCCATCCTCTCCCTACTCTTGTCTCCAAATCCAGCTGGACTGAGAGCAGAAAGCATCACCACTTACTTGCCCAGAAGCTAGAGCAACATCTTAAGCTTCTTTGGTGACCCATAGACATTTGTGGAATGGATGAATGAATACTGGGGGCGACAGGGATAGGAAGCATTAGTGAATATTTAACTTATTATTTTCATTTTATTTTCCTTCAGAAATCAAAGGATTCTCTGTGTTTAGGCAAAAAAATGTAACTTTAACTTCGTGTCTACACGGATCGGTAGAAAAGGCAACACACTACAGTGGAAATAGCCCACGGCAGGAAATCAGGCATCCTAGGGTCTCAGCTGTGCCTGTCACAAAATATTCAGCGTAAATGCCATTACGTGGTTGAGCTCAATAATGCTTTGGTTTCTTAAATGATATAAAGGTTTTCAAAGTAAAAACACAAAATAAAACACCAGTATATTTGAATAAAGTTAAATTATGCTCTCAAATCTAACAAGCCAGTTGATTAACAAAACGCCAGACTTGACATTAAAAATGGTTAAAAAAATATTAGAGTACGTTTTCTAGGTATGTTAGTTATTCTAAAGATAGAACATACAGCACTGTCTAAGGATCTGGAATTGCTTTGCTAATTAAGACTTTGCCAGATGTAAAAGGATGTCACAACAACATAGACTTAAATTCAGACTTCCTTGAAATAAGAGTAATTCTAAACAGAGAAGAACACAGCATCGCAGCTTTATAATCCACGTGAATGAAGGCAGCGTTTGAATTCTGGTTTTTCTTGGGAAAACAACTTTCTGCCTCAAAGAAATAGTGTTGACAAAAGCTCATTCTTAAAAAAAGGATCACAAGATTTTCTTAAACATCAAAGGTCTCTTACAAAACATTTTGGATGATAAAGTGTAAATTAATCAGACACTTTAATATTGGATATCCCTTTTGAAAGTATATACAAGACCTGAAAAATGAAGACCTCAGCTCAGTAGTTTAAAACAAAGAAAAGAGTATTGCAAATTTGTTTTGTATTATTCTATTCTATTCTATTCTATTCTATCCTATCCTATCCTATCCTATCCTATCCTATCCTATCCTATCCCCTTGAAGAACGTGGCTGCTTCTGGTCTATCAGGAAACTAGCTTGATTAGACACAAGCTGAGAACTCTGTC
Organism: Equus przewalskii; assembly: GCF_037783145.1. Lineage (NCBI taxonomy): Eukaryota > Metazoa > Chordata > Mammalia > Perissodactyla > Equidae > Equus > Equus przewalskii. Next base: position 16,499,037 of record NC_091852.1, read on the forward strand.
TTGCCCATATTAGGTAGTGGCTCAGATCTCATTTCATTAGCTTTTCGGTCAGCCCCATACACACAGTTAAGGGATCCTCCAGAGACAGGCAGAGTTAAATACCGATTTCAGGGTTCTCCTTCTTTGGCTGTCTTTTCTGGCATTCCCTTCTCACTGGCAGCCCTGGGTGCTCTGGCCTCCCTCCCCTTGTCACTCTTGGAAGAACAGCCTGCTTCCTATTGGAGTGTTAGCTGGCTCACACTCCCACGGCTGCAAATGAGGCTGCGTAAAAGACAGGGAACTCACCCCTGTCAATTGCATCCTTCACATGTCAACTCCCCTCCAGAAACTGCCTAGTTTTGTTCATTCTCTAAAGCCCTCTGGGAGTCATTTTTTGTATTTTGTCCAGAGGTTTTAGCTGTTATGCGTAAAGAAGTTTGATTTGTTAAAGTTGGCTTCCCTTTATTGGAAGCAGAGCTCCGTTTTTGTTGGCTTGTTTAGTTTGTGGAGGGGGAAAGGGGCTAAATGGGGGTGAAAGAGGGCTTGTGAACTTCTGTTGGCCTATCTCAGGTCAGCTTATGTGAGGGAATTCTTTAACATTCCTGGAGCCCACAGTTATAGGGCACATCCCTTTGCAGCTCCAGAGTTCAAAACTCAATAAGGAGCATGTTCATTCATAGAACATGGTCAGAAGGGGCCAAGTTGGGAGGGCAGAGGGTTATAGTAGGAGGCGACCACCTTGCCCAGCTGCATGGATATTTTCCCCCAATATAAATATATTGTCAAATAGTTCAAGGCCCACTGTAGGTTCTGGAATCTGTCTTTTCATTGTCTTTTTTTTCTCTCCTGAGTCCTAGGCTTAAATATTTAAATATTTAAAGTAAATTAGATAACACAACATCCTAAACATAAAAAATTTTTTTCACATCTAACAAACTTAATAACATATCCCTAATATTATCTAACACCAAGTTCATACTCAAATTTCCTCAATTGTCTCAAAAATGGCCTTTTCAGCTTTGCTGTCCAAACCATGATCCTGGTAAGGACCACACATTGCTTTCCTTTCCATGAATAGTATTCTCTTTTTGTGGCCATTGCCTGTTGAAGGAAACTGGAGATCTGTCCTATAAAATACCCCATATTCTGGATGTGTCTATGACTTCCTGTGATTCTAACTTTTTACTCTAATCTCTGTATTTCTTATAAATGCAAAGCTAGAGCTAAAGGCTTTATGGATCTTAAGTTAATCATTTCGGTACTAGAAATGAAACTAGGTGATATTATACTGAATTTTGGTATGAAATGTAATACGTATATATTCATATATATATTATTGAGGGTCTCTGTTTAGTCAGAATGGGTGGCTAATTTTGTCAAATGCCTTTAGAGATGATTACATGACTACTGTCCTTAGATTTATTAATATTAATTCTAATAGTGAAGCATCCTTGCATTCCAAGAATAAGTCTAATCTGGGATATATTATTCTTTTAATGGACATTGTATGACTTTGCTAAAATTTTAAGATTTTTACGTCAATATTCATGTGCGATGTTATTCTGTAGTTTTCTTTTTTGTTCAATCATTAATTTTGAAAACCATTGTTATTCCTGTTTCACAAAACAAACTTGAAAATTTTCATTCCTTTTCTGTGCTCTGAAACAATTTAAATACTATTGTTATTATCTTGTCTTTAAGGCTAGTGAAATTTTCATCTAAGCAGTGTCTCAGCTGCATCTCGTTGATTCTGATATATAACGTCTTCATTATCATTATTTTTAGCAACCCTCCAATTTTGTTTGTATTTGCCCTTTGATTCAATAGTTAGTTAACAAATTCTTATTATTTCTAGGTAGAAAGTTTTTGGTCTTTTTTAGTTTGTTGAATTGTATTCAGGAATTGTTGTTTGCATTATGTCTACTTTTTAGAAGGTGATGAGGTCTTTATGTGACCTAACAGAAGAGCAATTTGGGGAATGTTTACATAAACACTTGAAAATCAGATGTACTCATTACTGAAGTACCAATTTTTGTCTCCACTGTAATTTGTAGCCTTTAGCGTTACATATTTCCTTCCTAATCTTATTAAATGCTTTTCAGACTGAATTTCACCTTGTATGTTAACAATATTACTTTTTGTATATTTTCCTGGTAATTATTGTCCATTCTTTTATTTTAAACTTTCTGAATCACTTTTTTAAAGATATATTTCATACATGCAATGTAGAGCTGGATTTTTGTTTTGTGACTCCATCTAAATATTTGTCTTTAATGGGTGAAAGAAACCCATTTATATATTGTTATAATTGATATATTTTGTCCTAGTTCTACCATTTTATATTATGTTGATTGGATACATATGCCTGATCTGTTTCCTTTGCTCATTTTTGACTGTTCTTCAGATATCTTGGAAAATTTATATTTTCTACTCTTCAGGTCTCAATTTCAATGCCACCTTCTCAGAAAGGACTTGTCTAACCTAGCTGCGACCTTCAATGCCACAACTCTGAATCTTTTATTCCTTTTTGCGTTTCTCCATATCATGATCAGTACTTGAAGTTATCTTATTGGTTGATTAGTTTAATGATTTATTGGTTCTTTTCCACTAGAACACAAGCTCCTATCTAACAGGATCTCTCTCTTTTGTTCTCATTTTCTCTCTTTCTTTCCTTTTCCATGATATAATCAGAGCCGTAACAGTATACATTGAATATTATTAAGTAAACAAGGTACTTGATAAATGTTATGCCTATGTTATTTGAAACTGTATTTTTTTTCATTTTTCTCTTGTACTCTTCTTAGTAGTGTCTTACTCATTTTAAGTACTCAGTAAGTTTTTTACTACTTAATTGAAACTGTGAGGACTCTAAACTTACATAAAATGTAAAACACAGATGATGAGGAAGATGAGGATAGCTAAAACTTGTGGAACACTTACTGTGCGCCAGACACTGTTCTGAGCCCTCCACATTTAACTCACTTAATCCTGAGAATAATCCTACGATAGGTACCATTGATATTTTCCCACATTACAGATGACAATATTGTCACAGAGTGGTTAAGTAACTTTCTCAAAGCCACATGGTAAAGACTTGTTGATGTTAAATTAGAAGTTATCAAGGCTATAACTATATTTGAGATAGGAAATATGTGTAAAATAATGTCATCTGAAAAGTAGATTAGTACTAACTTAATATTTTATTTTTTCACTATTGTCTTATATGTAATTCTTATCTCTGTTATTGCATTTTAAGCTTTTTGAAAGCAGACATTTTTAAAGTCCCATAGTGTGTAAAAGGGTGCTACCTTTTTTTTTTTTCCTGAGGAAGATTAGCCCTGAGCTAACTACTGCCAGTCCTCCTCTTTTTGCTGAGGAAGCCTGGCCCTGAGCTAACATTCGCGCCCATCTTCCTCTACTTTATATGTGGGATGCCTACCACAGCATGGCATGTCAAGTGGTGCCGTGTCTGCACCAGGAATCCAAACTGGCGAACCCCAGGCCGCCGAGAAGCGGAACATGCGAACTTAACTGCTGTGCCACCGGGCCAGCCCTGGGTGCTACATTAATAGTAACAAAAATAGTATCCTGTATTTACGTAGCACTTACTGTGTGCCAAGCTCTGTTCTTAGTGCTTTAAATATAACTCACTTAATTCTTACAACAGTAGCTGCTACCGTTATTCCCATTTTATAAGTGAGAAACTAAAGCACCAAGAAATTCATTAACTTTCCTAGGATCATAGAGTTTGTAAATGACAAAGCCAGAATTTGAACCCAGTCAATCTGGTCCAGAGTCAGTGCTTTTAATGATTATGTTCTGTTCCTCATTGAGGGCTTATGAGTGACTAAAGAATCTAATGAGATAAATATTTTATTGTTGAATAACATGATTCAAGGCATAATTTCTCCATGTTCTTACTTATCCAGGTTCCAGGTTTATACTCTTAGATAAATGAAATAGGAACACAGTATAGATATTAGTGAAACATACTGGATGAATTAAGGGGTACATTTGTAAAAGTATGCAGTTCTCAGAGCCTATAATTTCTCCTGAGATAACACTGATCATAAATTAACATTAAATTTTACATGATTTGTGAGAATCACAGCCATGTTTTGCACTTATTCAATATTGTTGCCTCTAGATGCAACGTATACTGGATATTAGTAAAAATGCCCATAAACTTAGAAGCATTAATATGTTTAAAACAAACTTGCCAAAATAAACTTGCCAAAACAAACTTGCCAAAAAAACCCGCAAGAAAGATGATGATTCCTTTTTAGACATATTCTTTTTAGACATAGCTTCCCTACTGGGTCTAAATCCAATTACAAACAAATATAAATTTCTTTTATTTCTTACAGGGTATTATTCTATATTTCAAAAGGAAAGAAAATAAGAGATGATTACATACAAATTTCAAGACAAAACTAGGAATTTTGCCCATATTCTTGACTGTAGCTATATCGTGAAACAAAAGTAGTATTTTCCAAGCAAAAAGAAATAAGCATTTAAAAACAATAGCTACAATTACAAACTACTGTTGAACGAAGTACGTGTATGCAGCACTAAGAGCTGCCTTTAGATCGCTTTTCAAGATGAGTCCATTTACAATAAGACAAAAATACATAATTGCCATTAGAATACATACCTCATTGTTTAAGACTTACTGAATCATCGCAAACAAAAGTAAAACACTGGAATTACAGGAGGACATGAATCACTACTTCTTTATATTAAAAAAAAGACATTTTTTAATCCAAAGAATTACTTATATATAGTATTTTATATAAAGTATTATATATCTATTTCTTACATAGAAATATATATTAGTCATAGAGTAGAAAAGAGAGGGATTATCAAAAGTTGTCACTACAGACAACGAAGCACATATTGTGATAAAAATAGTTAGAAAGAGTTAAAAACCGGAATGAAATTAACCATTGAATGCTAAGAATGCAGAAGGATTTTTTCCCTCTTCTTAAGCATTTTTTATATTTCCACATTTTCTAGAATAAATGTGATACTACTTTTAAATCATTAGGAAGTGTTACAGAGCCTGGCCCAACTGCATAGTGGTTAAAGTTTGCATGCTCTGCTTCAGCGGCCTGCGGTTCTCAGTCTCGGATTCTGGGTGTGGACCTAGCTCTACTCAGCAAGCCACGCTGTGGTGGCATCCCATATACAAAGTAGAGGAAGACTGGCACAGATGTTAGCTCAGGGACCATCTTCCTCAAGCAAAAAGAGGAAGATTGGCAACAGATGTTAGCTCAGGGCCAATCTTCCTCACACACGCACAAAAAAACATGTTAAAAAATTCTGCTACAAAAAAGTAAGGGGAATAATTATTTATTTGAGAGGATTAGCAATTTAAAATATTCAACATATCTCCTATTTGGCCTGAAAACCATAACCCTTGTAATTTCAAGGTTAGTCAGGTTAGCATTAAATGGCAGAAGTAAGTTCAGCATCTCAGTAACAGAAATAATAAATTCATAGTCCTCTGTTGAAACCTTTCTATAAAATTCAATAAAAAAGATTAAATCACGTCTTCAATGGCACATTAGAGAATCACCGGAGTATGGTACCATGTCTATAATTTGACCTAACAATAACAACTAATAGTAGCAGGTTATCAAAATTCACTTAACCATGAAAGCAATGTATAAACCATATTTAACATAACTAGCCCAAACAGCATAATTTATTCACATAAACAATTATAGGTATTCTAACAAGAGAAGAATAATTGAAATTAGAGGGATCTACCTTCTCAAAGACTAAAACCCAAAAGTATTTTTCACTTTTACTAGACTTAACTAAAAATTTTTGAAAGGTAACTGAGCTTCCCTACTGGGTCTAAATCCAATTACAAATTTTCAGGCCAACGATTAACAGGTTCTGTCATCTTCACTCAAGAACAGCTAGAAAAGGTACCCGCGTTTCAGAAAAAAAAAGATAAATCAATGTGCAGATATGAACATCATTACCCATGCTGGGCTTCTCATTCTTGCCCGAGTCTTATGTCAGAGAAGAGGACTTTCTTCTGGGTCATTTATCTCCATCAATCCTCTTTCTTAATCCCACAGAAAGTCAAGGCTTAAAGTTCTTTCACTTTTAAATAAACATAGGTCTTCATAGGTGGAGGAGAGCCCCAGCTAGCAGGTTTCACTCATTTCCTTAAAATTCCCAGAAGTTCCACTTGGTCAGACTCACTAAATAGAAAATGACAAATGCTTAACTTCAACAAACTCCATTTCACAGCAGTTTAGGGGAGAAATAAACAAACAAACAGAACTACAGATGAAGCTGATGTATGGGTGGACAGGAAAAGAGACATCTGAATTTAAACGGAACATTTCCAGGAACAAGAACACAGGCAAACTTTCTCATCCTCTTCTTGTTCTTCAGGCTGATATGGAGATGCGTATGGGACTCCTACTTCTCTGTTAGTCGACTCCAGCCATGGGCTTCTGTCCTCTGAATAAGGGTATGGGCTCCTAGCCACTGCAAATTCAGGAGATCCTCTCATTTCGTTGTGAGAACCTTCAGAGGATGACACATGATACGTCTTAACTCCTTGACTATATTTGATTTGGGTACCAGTGAATTGAGGTACGAGAGTTTGCCTTGCAAAAGAAAGATGAAACAGACTGAAGACAATTTCATCCTCATTGGGGACTTTTTTGGGCTCCTCACAAACTCCTCCTGAAATAGCTGATGCTGACTCACTGGCTTTGGGGACGCACTTATTGTGGCCAAGTTTTTCATGGCACTTGATTGTGACATCTCAGATTAGCAAAGTTGCTTGGCAATGCAACAGTCCCCCTCTAGGCTTTTTCACTTTGGCTTACCTACATTCAAATTTTAAACTTTCAGAAAGAGCACAGATGGTTTTAAGACTTAGCATTTAATATTTGTAAGGAAAAAAAATATTTGATTCCAATTTATTCTCCAAGCACAAGAAATTCTAAGTTCTTGTGCTAAGCAATTCCATTTATATCTATGTGAAATGTCTTTGCCTTTTCCCTCAGTCTCCATCCCAGCTGTTCTCATCACTGCTTACACTCAGAAAATCTCTCCCTATGTGCATTTGTAGTCATAATTTCTGCTCTAGAAAGGAATATGCAGCAATGTGAGTAATGCCTAAGCCTAAGACCATAACATGATTGGCAAAAGAAAGGGTGGAAAGAAGGAAGGAAAGAAGGAAGGAAGGAAGGGAGGGAGAGAGGAAGGAAGGGAGGAAGTTTGCATCTGAACTGCCATTCAAGAAATTGCTTCACTATATGTGACAAACAATACTTTCAAAAGAACTTATATGCAGAGTAAATAGCATTAAGATTCAAACACAATGTAATAAGTAGAGTGAACATTACTCCAAACCTTAGTATATCAACAAATGTTTGTAAAGAATTTAAAAGAAAGATATCTATCACAGTATAACTTATTAATACAAATTATTTAAAATATTCAAAAGTGAAGGAATGATTTATAATATATTAGTACATATGCCATAAGGAGATACACTAATATCCTATGTGGACAATAACATTGATGTTGTGGATTATTTAACGACAAATGACGATGCTAATAGTACACTAGATTTTTAAGTGTAAAAGTAGGTTTCAAAAGTTGCATGTAGAATATTACTTCATTTTTTGCAAATATAAAGGTGTATACGTATGTGTGTATATGTGTGTTTGTGTGTGTGTGTAATAAGGGCAATGGAGGTGCAAATTTTTTTTTAAGCAGTGGGATTATGGGTGATTTTTATTTTATTCTTTTTCTAAATTTTCCTCAATAAATACGTACTACTCTTATAATAAGAACAATAAGGCAATTCAAGTTGCTTTTATACATGTTGTGCAGTAGACTAAGTTGATTATCAATTTATGGGTGCTGTTGTATATAAATCATCTCCAAACCCATCCTCCTACACTCTACTCTGTGATTCTGAGGTTTTGAGTCTGCAAATAATCTTTCTCTTTCCCAGCTGATTTCCCGTTAGATTCTCCCAATAGGGGTGCTAGAGGAGACTGAAAGGCAAAAACGGGGAAGAGACATGCTTTTTCTATTTGTTTCTAGGGGGTGTCATCTCAGCGATGGCCTGTCTTGTCACAAGCTGCAGCAATTTCACTCACCAGCTTCTTTCAGCACTCCCAGAACAGGCCTTGGTAGTACCAGCATAAGGCTGGCAGTGTCCCCTCCCAGATACTACCCCCATTTACCGAGTCACCCCTAAAACTGGCGTTTGAGTGGAAACCAGAGCAAGAGAAGGCTCTGCAGCCAGTCCCGGCTTCAGGGCAAGCTGCTCTTCCGCTTGCAGACCCACAGCTGCAGATCCTAAGACCCCAGGAGTCTGTGGTAAACAGGAGTACCACGGGGCGTCTCCGGCAAGCTCCAATAAGACAGGAGTACCACGGGGCGTCTCCGGCAAGCTCCAATAAGACAGGAGTACCACGGGGCGTCTCCGGCAAGCTCCAATAAGACAGGAGTACCACGGGGCGTCTCCGGCAAGCTCCAATAAGACAGGAGTACCACGGGGCGTCTCCGGCAAGCTCCAATAAGACAGGAGTACCACGGGGCGTCTCCGGCAAGCTCCAATAAGAGGATTGCGTTGCGGACCTCCAGGGTTTGGGAGCAAATCTATATTCTCTTTGACGTATTCTTTTGAGAAACAGTTCCTGGAGTGCTTTTGATCCTGTGGAGCCTGAACTCCTGACCGTGGAACATCAAAATGACCATGCAATCTGAACTTCCCCTCACGAACTGGGTGTTATATGGCCAACCAAGTCAGAAGTTTGGGCAAGTAATAATCATCAAGTGGAAATGCTTTTGAGAGATGCACATGAGAAGATGGCTCAGTGCCTTCATTTGTCCTTCACCTTACTGGCAGAAGCATAAATAATTACAACCTTCTAGGAAAGCATCCTGACACTATAAATATTATACATCTTGGCACGTATCCTTTACTCACTATTCTCACTCCTCGTATTGTAGCCCAGAGAAATGAAAGTATCAGTGCATAAGGACACGTGACAAAGATATGACAGCTTCGGAAACAAAGTGAATGTCTACCAACTGGGAAATAATTTAATATATTATGATAGTTCTATATAATATTACTTAATCATTAAAAGGAATGAACTAGATCTCTATATATTTCCCAGGAAATAGGTTCACGATACAGCTAAGGGGCAAAAGTAAGACCCAGAGAAATACATACAACATTACATTTATATAAAACAAAGTGGTAAAATGTGTTTTATTTGTGCCCTGTGTATTTGTATGTATGCTTATTTGATTCTATATGCTTGGAAAAGGTTTAGAAAGACATACACCAGGGAGGTAATTGTTGGCGACATCATTGATGACTAGGGAATGAAGTGAGGGGGGGAGTATGGAGTAGAGGGAGAGGGGATGTCAGTTCACAAAACGACTGACTCAGCATGTAAGATATCATCCCATTTATGCTGTTTTCTATATAAATCTGCCTGACTGCGTAAAGATGCCTAATGAATTTGACCAAAATGCTACAAATGGATATGAGAGTAGCAGGATTTCAGAGGATTTTTTACATCCTTCCCTGTAACTTGATGCATTCTTTAAAGTTTTACAAAGATTATACATTATTTATATAATCAGAAAAACTGATAAGACTATTTTCAATGAAGAAAATAGATAGTAACATAAGCAGTATTTTGTAATTGCTGTTTTTAAAGGCATTGAACTTGGAATGCTTTTTTAATTTATAGGTTCAGAAATGATAATACTCAAGAGAGTGGCTGGGATTGAAGATTACCTTTGCTAGACTGGAAATAAAAGTTTCCAGCTAACGAATAGTGTAGATCCCACATGAGGAAGGGCTGTGCGTAACTTGCATCATGGACAACGGTTTTCAAAATCTCTAAGCCCCTCTCAGTCAAAGGTGTGGCATCGTGAAGATGGAACTACTGAAATCCAGTATGTGGTCTTTGCTCTAACATTGTTTGCTATCTTCTCAGTTCCTCCTGTTTTCTGGGCCTGGAGTTTCTGATTGAAAGGAGCCTGGACTAGATTAGATGTTCTCCAAACTCAGGGTCAACAGACTCAGATAGGGTGAGCTCTATACCAAGCATAATGAATCAGAATTTCTAGAGCAGGAGCTCACAAGTCTCTATTTTTAACAATCCCTCTCGTCTGGAAGGTTTGAGAACCATGTGGAACTCCATGTCACATCTGTTTTAAATCTTCACTGCCTTATTTTTCTGCTGTTGCTGCCACACCCTCCCAGTGTGGAAAAGGTTATCTCCAATGATCTGTTGCTGCTTCAGTGACTGATGCTCATGACTGACGCTCATGATACGCACTAGCCTTGGCAGGGTTTCTCAAGGTCTGGGGAAGGGAGGAGAGATGGTTTTTCCTCCAGTATTATGTGCCCCTGAGGTTATTGAGGCTTAGCAGGTACCACCTGGATAGAAGAGAAACCCTTGCTTGATGTGATTTCCTTATCTTAGTGGTGAAAACTGTGCTATCCTTGAGAAGTAATGAAATGGGTTTTCTGGGTTTGTGCTATATTAATTGATCTGCCCCTAACTACTACTGAGATTTTTCAATGTATAAAACAAAAGGAGTGAACATTTCTATTTTGTTACATAAATTTGACATTCTGAAACTTATGTCAAATTAAGCCACTTTTATTAAATATCTAAAGAATCCAGCTCATTGTGTGTCTCCAAAAGGAAAAATGTGTTCTCTTCTACACTCCGTATATTCTGAATGCCATATAAAGACAAAAGTTCAGTATATTTTTCAGATAAAATGCTTTCTACTCTTCAATTTATTGTAGAATATTCACATATTATCTTTTTTTATTGCTTTCTAATTCTCATAGAGCTGAAAATAATGTGAGCAATTAAATATTCATTGCCAGTGATGAACCCATTAGAAAATCTACCTCTTTGAATATTTTATACTTCTATGACTAGTTTCAATGTGTGAAAAATGAGAGGTGTACTATGTTAAAAAAATTAATTGCTACCATTCTAAAACTATATTCTTAAAACAAATAGTGTGATATGTGTGAGGTTTTAATTCTATTCATTTCTTTATGTATTAAATATCTTTAATTAAGAACTTATTATGCCCCAAGGATTTTTCTAGGTGCTGAAAATTCAGCGGTGAACAAAATATTGCCCCATTTTCCTTGATTTTGGATTCAGTTGGAGCATTGGTCATATAAGTAGAGAACTGTAATAAAATGTGATAAAATGGTCACAAATAAAGGCATATAAGAACTTTCACTTCATTTATAACTTCCTATTTCTCCTTAATATAATAAAGTACAATGATATATGTAACTGCTTCGATTATGTTTGTGTGCCTTCAGCCACCAAATAAAACACATTTTAATGTTACTATTGACCCTGTTTTTCACTTTAAGAAAAGGTAGCTTATAAAAACGGCATGACTTGAATGAATTGCCTGCTAATTTCTAAATATTAGTGTTTTAAAATGGAGAATAACATGTGTAGAAGCATATGTATATATTATATTTAATAATATGATCAAATGCTATTATATTCATAATATATTATACTTAAGAATATAATTATAAATGTCAAATATCATTTTTTTCTATTAGAAAAGCTTTTAAAAGTGCTATGTGGAATTTTCTCCTCTCTCCTCACTTTTCTTTTATTTCTTCTTTTCCTCGGTGTCAGAATTATAGTGTTCAAGCAAGTGAGGTGTTAAAAGAAATCTAAGAAAAAAATAGAAATAATAATAACAATAAGTCAGAAATGCAACATTAACAAAATGCATATTTAACCAAGTCTGGGAGATCAAGCCAGACGGCACTTGGTAAATACTCTTTGGAGACAGTCAGGCTCAAAGGTTGTATTTGCTGTTGTGCTTGAAGTTTGCTTTGCGTGAATCTAAGACACCAGATGACCAGTAATCTCACTTGCCCTTTCTTCTGCTACTCTCTGTGGGCTCTGTATACACCTCCTTTCCCCTGCAACCTTGCCTGCCCCTAGCCCTCTCCCAGCTCACTTGTTCTTCTAAAGATGTCTGGGATGGTTAGGATTCAGCGGGTCACACCTTAGCCTGTCAGGACCTGGCGCCTCCTGTGCCCAGCATTAGTTCATCGCTTCATTTCCCCTCCAAAGGGCCCAGTGACAAGTCTGCCTTGTTAGACATAAATCTCAGGGAGCCCAAGGCAGCCAGCAGTTTCCCGTTTGGTTACTTGTCATATCTCCTTATGTTTTGGCAGTCTGAGACACCCACAGCTCTCAACCTCAGCAAGGGCCATGCCAAGGAGGGCGAGCTGTAGGACAGATGACTTCACGCAGGCCTTTGGGTTTAATCTGCACAAGGTCAGCATTCACAAACTGCGTATGGTTAGGCACGTATTCACAACAAATGTTTTAAAGTTTCAGTTCAGTTTAATTCAACTTCCCAATCATTTATTTAGGTTATGCAAGCTCAGGGAAACTGCACATGGGATTGAATTTAAAACGTTTAACTTATCACCCATTACCAGTTTTGATCTCCCCCAAAACCTTGCAAGAACAGTGAGTAAATATTCTTCCATTCCATTCATTTATTCATCCATTCATTAATTTAACAACCTTTTTTGAGGATCTGTTCTGTGTCTAGCACAGCTCTTGGAGTGGAGCTACAAAGATTAATAAGATATTGTCCCTGCTCTCCACGGACTACCTGTCTCATGGGAGAGGCATAGAGTTAGACAGATACTACATAGAATAAATGCACTGACAGAGGTAATCTAAGGGGAGTATGTCCAATATGGTGAGATAAGAGGCTACACACAAGGGCTGGATGCTCCAAGGAGGTGATGCCTGAGTTGAAGCATGAAAAAGAAGTGAGAGTTTGCCAGGAAAACAAAAAACCCTGACTTATTTTGGTGCTATTTTATACTTCTATAAAACTCTATGACGTCCTCATTCATATTATTGCCTCTCTTCAGATATTTCAAGCCAGGTTTAATGTAGTTATAAGGACTAGGCAAGGTCAATTAGCAAATAACTGGCAGAAATGGGACAAAGCAAACTCATTTTGTCTGACTCATATCTAGTGCTTTTTTCATGAAGCAATATTATTTCCTTAGGAGTAGCTAATTCCATTTTGAAGAAAACATTGATAGTAGAGAAGAAGTAAATTATAAATAGAGATAACTCAAATCTAATTATAAGCCAGAGAACGAAAATAAGTTTAAGAACTTTGTCTGGAATACTCTAGTTTCTTAACTCTCCCATACAAAATAAGTGGACAAAAATTTCCATTTATTTTTTAAATTAGGCTTATTATGTGGTAAATATTTTGTCATTTTTGTAAAGCACAGGCTGCCATTCAAACTTTGCTAAATAAGAATGGAGTTCAATTTACAGTTAAATTAAATACAGTTGCTGAAGAGGCTAGGGTTTTTTTAGGAATCATCAGAGAATTTAGAAGCATACTCCAACCTAGCCAAAGAGAATGTTTTAAAATCATTTTATTGAGTAATTAGAGGAAATGAAACATGTAAAGAATATAAATACATTTCTCTTGTAGATTTTCTTGGAAAAACAGCAAGGGGAACATTACAAAAGATCACCAAGAATAATTTCACAATGGAAAACCACAAGACTAGAAATGGCAGCTCTGCCAAGATTTGCTGTGTGGCTCTGGATACTGTGCCATACCAAGGTGAGTCTTTCTGCTTTCTTTTGTACAGTGGCGATAATGGCCTCTATTGTGTTTCAATTTACAAGGTTTCAGTGGATAAATTAAATGATATATGGGAAATAATTTGAAACATTAGACACTATGTATAAAGTACTAAAAAGAAGAATATTTGTCTTCATTATTACAAATTAAATATTTTGTATTAGCAGATATTCAAGGGAAAGAGTTGATATACACATCTTAGGAAAACCCTGAGTCTTCCCACAGGTAGACTATAACAACTGTTATGTTGCTTACAATTTATTTTAAATCCTTCAGCATAGATAGTATGATATATGGGTGGATAAATTAACTGTAATGTACATGCTAGAATGGATTCTTAACATTCAAAGTATTCTAATTAGGATAATTAGATAGCACTTGAAAGACCCTAAACAGTGTTGTATGACTTCCAATAACAAGGGCTTCTAATATCGCCATCTCCACCTGCAACAGAACAGAAGAGATGTTTGAAATACTTTTTCTGATTGTAAGGATGACACAAGAACCTGGTAAGTCAGCCTCCTAAAGTCCTTCAAAGCAGTGCCCCGGTCCTAGGACTCCTGTTCTTTCCCATGGCCCACGAACAAAATGGAAGACTCATATAATTTCAACTAGATGACTAGCTGGTCCTACTGTCACACGGGCCTCCAGAGAACCTTTCATGGAAGGTACTGGTCAGTGACTGAAGGACAGAGTTTTATTATTTTAATGGATTTTTATTTTTTCTCTCTTAATCCTTTGTGTAACAAAGATTAGAATTACAAACATGTACTTACAAATAAATTTATCATCTAATATGCATTTCAAACAACATGACTGTTGTAGGAGAATCTTGCAACACTAAAAAATATGACTTTTTCTCTACAGGTTTATTTTCATGGTAAACAATTGAGAATTCAGAGAAATTAGTGAACATTGGAAGCAATAATATAAAAGTTACATTTTTCGTGAGTTGCAAATTATGGAAAAATGGAAAGTGTGTACATTTTCAATAAGGAATTTCGTTAATGCACCTCCATAATAAATGGTTTCCTCAAACAATTAAATTAGAATCACAGTTCTCATTATACATCTTTTACAAATGTTTTCAATAATGTGTTGTAATATTCAATCTTCCTAAATTTTCTAAACTTTAAAAAGCTTGCTAAGCAAGTTTGGAAATCAATAAATTATGTTTAAATCAATGAGTTATTTTCCTATTCCCACTGCTTCCACCCTTCTCTTCCCCAAGCCAATGATAAATGCAGACTCAAGTGCAGGAAGTGCAAAAAAGCTTAACAGCGCTTAGAAACTTGGGCCACTCTCCTTTAGGTGTTGAAATTCCTCCTTGTAGAAAGTCAGGAACTTGCATTCAAATAGATTAAAGCCATTGATTGGTTAGCTCTAACTACCAACATCTGTGAAGTAGTTAGTGGTCCAATTTGTCCCTTTAACATTTATTTCCTTTGTACCAAACATCTTTAAGGTTTAAAATTAGGATTAATTTCTTAACCTTCCTGTTGTAGTACTTATCATCTCTCTCATTAGTCTGATTTGAGTTAATTAGAATCTGTGGTTAGTTCTCAATCTGTGTTATAGGAGAACAATTGAAAAGAGGGGCACAGACACAATTATGTCGTTTTATTGTCTGGAGGAGACAGAAAGTCAGTGGGGCTTCCCTTATTAGGTTAATATCTACCTGACTTCAAAATGTTCCAGTGCTACAAATAGCACTGGGAGCCATTGCACATTCCAAATTCCATCCCTCTTTCCCTTGTCCTGCCCCTTACAATCCAATTAATTCAAAGGTGATGGAAGAAAAGAAATGCTCTACATGTCAAAATGACACTGTCCATTACGTGATTTACAGAATGAGTGGTAGGTGTGATAGTACTGCGTAAATTCACATTTTTACTTTTAAAATAAATTCCCTTTTTTGTCACCTTTTATTAAAATCCCACTTTAAATCAATATGGATGAAGTATGTGCCTGAATAATGTCTTTTGACGACCACAGTGTTTTGATAAACGTAAGAATGAAATAAATTATAAAAGATTGTGGATCCATTACTTCCAATTTTTTGGCAATCTAGCAGTTATGATGTTGTTTGATACTCCAAAAGGAAATTTTGCTTTTGTGTATAGGTTGCGAGGCCAACTTTAGTTATAAGGGTAAGACATTGCAATCTTCAAAATCTATATGGTTTAGATCTGGTCTAAGTTTCAGTGAACAAGTATGCTACTTATAAAAACATCAAAAGAGAAGCATAATATTTGATATAATTAAGTATACATGCCATTTACTGTATTCAAGTGAATATAAGTTTCCAATTCAAAGGTTAAAAATTAGTAATTGATAAGAATATTATCAATATGAATGAATCATTAAAGTTTAACAAGTAAAGGTTTTTTTAAATACATAGGTACCAACAATATTCATAGTATATGTAGAAAGAGCTCAAACTCACTCCTTAAGAAAATTCTAGTTGAAAATCACTGGGAGCCATTAGAACATGAATAAATGCAAAACAAATGAAAAACAGATTTTAAGGTACCAAGATCAGCTGGTAGGAAACAAAATAAATGTCAGCTACTTAAGAAATCTACATTGAATAAGAAACTACTAATACTCTTCCAAAAGGGATATTAAGGAATTATCTTAAAGGTATTCTCCTCAGAGTCCTCTAGATTCATAAAAGTATGAGCTAAGTTGCTTTTTCATTATCTTTAAATAAAACATTTTGCAGGAAAACAGTGTTTATTACCAACTAAATATAGATTTTAATTGACTATAATGTAAAGTTTTTTCTCGAAGATAACTATTTTTGTTGGGAAGATTTTCAAGAGAGCTTGTTTTCATAGGCTCCCTTAGATTAACTATATGGAACTAAAACAATAATAAACTAGATTTCGGGGACACTACATTGCTACTTATTTTTGGCTCTTTTAAAACATAAATTAAATAACAAAACATAATCAAATATTTTTTATTGGAAACCAATATTCTGGTCAAATTTTAGCAACCAAAAATATAATTGAATTGTTTCCCTTTGTTATCATCTATTCTTAGCCTATAAATGTTACATTCATTTTTAGTTGCAGTAGTTATGTTTATGGGGCTGTCTCACCAGTTATAAGAGTTATAATTTTATTTGCAAGGGAAAAATGTGGCAATTTTGTGTTCTGTACCAACTCAAAGAGGAAATTCTATTCCATTTTCTCGGCTGTGACACAAGGACAATACGTGCTTTACTTATCTCCTGGTATTACTATGAGAATACTGATAAAGTGTGTGTGAAAGTTGGGAGAGTAATAAAACCTTTGGCAAACTTAAGATAATACCAGAATTCTTACTGCAAATCACTTAGATTAATGCACTCTACCTGGATGATTTGAGCAGAAAACAATTTTCTGCGAAAGCATTTTATAATACTGCATGTCGCCATATTGCATCTTGATGCAAACACGCAGTTAGCCAGCCTGTATGTCTGTCTTTGTGCCAGATGGAAAGGAACCCCATCCTCCAGACAGATGCAGGCCTTTGCCAGGGCTGTGGCTTGGTGAGCGAAGCAAGGGTTAGGTCTTTTAGTTAGGAACCCTTGTGTTGTGAACAACCTTTATAACGATGCACTGTGACCCACCAAATACGCTTTAATTTAAAAACTCAGGTTTTTGCTAAAAAAAATTAACCTAATATGGGCCCCGAACACTTACTAACAACTAAAATGGTCTCCTCATAAGTAAAGAGAAACTTACGCCCTGTGTGCTTAGGTTATTTGAGGCTATATCAAATGGATATACTAAAAAATACATGTAGTAATAATTGGCCACAAATTTATTGGATATGCTCAGAAATACATGTAGTAATAATTGGCCACAGATTTCACCAATTGCAAAGACTGTTAAGCTTTAATTGCTATTTACAATGTAGATCAGTGTTGTTTCGTTGAAAATATAATGAGAGCCATGTTGTCATTTGAAATTTTCTAGTAGCCACATTAAAAAATATTAAAACAGGTAAATTTTAAAAATGTCAGTATTTTATTTAACCCACTATATCCAAAATATTATTAAGCCAACATGCAAACAACAGAAAAAAATCATTACTTTTTTATTTTTTTCTGTATTTTTCACACTAAGTCTTTGATATCCAGTGTGTATCTTATACTTAAAGCAAATCTCAATTCTGAGATTTTAATTTTCATCAGAAATACTTCATCTGTATTTAGATTTCAGAAAATTTACAGTTGGTAAAGTTATTCTAAGTATATTTAGAATTTTTTAAACATAAAATTGAAAAATCAACAGCTGGCCCAGTGGCTTAGTGGTAAAGTTTGCGTGCTCCACTTTAGTGGCCCAGGGTTCGTAGGTTCAGATCCCTGGCATGGACCTAACATGACTCATCAGGGCATGCTGTGGAGGCATCCCACATAAAATAGAAGAAGACTGGCATAGATGTTAGCTCAGGGCTAATCTTCCTCACCAAAAAAAAAATTTAAAAATCAATTCTTCAGTCACACTAGCCGTATTTCAAGTGCTCAGTAGCCACATGTGGCCTGTGCCTACTGTATTGGACAGCACGGTTTGATTACACAGCTACTATAAAAATTTTCAAGTATGTGTTTACTAATCATCAGGTAGACTTTTGGATAATCTTAAGGTATGATTTTGGAATTTTTTAAAAACGATATTTAAATTAAAAAGCAAATGATTAAATTTTAAAAAGTAATATTTTAACAAAATACATAGATTTATATAAAAGATTTTATAGGGTAATAAAAGTCTACTTTGTTGAAATATTAATTTTCTATAGTTGCTTATTAACTTACTCTGTTGATTATCTTTTTTTCACAAAATGACTCATATCTGTAATAGCCACGTTCATAATTTTCTGTTTAAAAAATAATGATGCAAATGATGCTGCAATAAAAAAAAAAGTGTCTCCTCCTCCTCATCTTCTAACTTGATTGAAGTTTGTATTTTTTACTTTCAAGAAAGAAAGGGGAAAACAGTTCATTTCTTTGTTAAGAAGAATGGCCTTTCAATAAAGAGGAAGAATTTGGAGAAGTTAACTTTAATGCTTTATATTATTATTTTTTTTTAAGTTGCAACTTGGAAAATGAAATTGTGAAAAAAATTCTGAGTATTTACACTCAACTGCTTACTTTCCTAGTCCTTGGAACAAGGCAAGAATTGCAAACATCTACCAAGCATTCAAAAAATCAATGTTTACTGCAACTTTTTTTGCACTATTTTTTCTACTTTTATATCCTTCTCCTACGTTCTGGGAAATTTCACTTTTTAGAGATAAGCTTTATTATTTTGATGGGAAAAATTCCTTGAGGATTTGTTCTATTCTATTATTTTATACAAGGTTAGTCACCGTTAAGTAACAAGATGACAATCTTGAATATATGTTCTCTAAAAGAAAGCAAAATTGAACGTAATAACCTTCCCTTCTAAGTAAATGGATAAATATCACTCAGACTCTTGATGCGTTTTTGCTTAATTAACGTTGCAAGTTTGCATTAATTGCATATGTAAAAATACATTTGCACCTAATAGTATTAGGTGAAATACTAATATTTCAGACATTAAATATTTTCACTTTCCTGATTTTATTCACTGAAAATATTCATGCCTCAGTTTTTCTAAAAATATCTTGGAATTTGTGTTTGACACTTTGATGAGATAAAAAAAGACCAAAATTTTATAATGGAAAGTCATGTAAAATAATTTTCCTTAAAACTTATGTTGTTTTAAAATTACATACTGAAAAAAATCACACTACAAGCCTTCATTGTCTGAAAGCTTTATATGAATTTTGCTACCCCAGACCAGTCAGTGAAAAAGTGTCCAAAATACCGGGAGCCAGTTAATCACTAAAATTTCAAGTCTTCCTTTACTGAATGTTTTCAGTTTGCAAAATCTATTCAACTACATTGGCACCTTTGTCTGCGCTTGATTTGGTGTGCATTTGAATGACTTTTACGGGGAAATGACACCAACTGGTTCAAGGTTCACAAATTGTTCTTCTTCCCATTGAAAATGACAGAGGGCTCATGTAATTTCCTTCAGAAATCAGAGAGAGCAGAAGTCTTGCCATATTCCTGTACGTGATGTCCTCTGAATAGAGAAGCATTGTAATATTTATTCCAGCAATGTAATTCATGCCACTATAAATATGCTGAACTGTCCAGTAACTCCATGAAGAGGGAATGAATTGCAGCGACAAAGAAGTGTTCCATGCACAGAATGACATGCAAATAGGAAAATGTGCGGCTTCATCTCTTTAAAGGAAAATAGCTTTTATAAGACAAATCTTATTGCAAGAAGTTCTTTAACACACCTTAAAATTTTTATATGGGCGTTTTATTGTGTGTAATGCTGTTCTGTTCGTAATAAGTCATATATCAGTTAAGGTATAGAAAAACATTCTGTTCCACAGGTTTTTATTTTGAAGGCAATAGTTACAAGGGAATTTGAATTCCAGAATTTAAAAAGGAAGCTCCATCTTGATATTCTTTGTGAGCTTATAAGCTAACAAAATCTCTTTCATATTTTGGTGTTCCTACTGGAAAATGTTTTTCACCAATGTATAATGCCACATTTAGCCATGGAAATGTTAATATTTATTCATAGGCATCACAAAGAACACGTCTACTCATGTTTACATTTTAAAATAGTCTAATTAAAACGTAATAATTCTTCATACTCTTTATTTAAACAATACATCCAACCTTGCTGTGCTTTCCTGAACGCAAAGCAGTTGAGAGTTGTCACTTCGTACGTGGGGAAAAATCATATTCCTACCAGCAGGCTAACTGCAGGTCAGCTTTGCCCCTTTACATTTATGCATAATTTCGGATTTTTGAGCCCCAGGATACAGGATGGGCAAGGGCAGGATGGAGAGCTAGAGAATGTACTCAGAATTTTCTGGTACATTCTTCACTCTTCCCTAAACCGCTCTGTGTTCTTCGCCTGCAGATGCTAGGCCCATCTCCTTGTTGATGAAATAAAGAAACTGAGATTATTGGGAGCTGGATCCAAATGTGTGCTTCTTCCTCTCTCCTTCCCTGCCTTCATTTCCCATAAAAGCACACTACTTCCACAGTGCCAGCTAAAGACCATAACACATTCTGCCATCCTGCCACATCCACTGTGACCCCTCTGCTTCTCTCGCAAATAAAGAGGAGCAGATCGGGAGAGGTGTGTACTGCAGTGGTTCTCAAAGTCTGTTCCATTCCAGAAGCATTATGGGAACTTGGTAGAAAAGGCAAATTCTTGGGCCCCACTCAACCTGCTAAATTAGAAACTATGGGAATGGGAAGCAGCAATTTGTGTTGTAATAAGTCCTCGAGGTGAATCTGAGTTTGAGAACCATTGTCATAGTGAAAGCTGACACAGAATCATTAAAGTCACACAGAAGTAGAACCATGTGCCCTGACTCCCAGCTCAGATCCGCTGGCCCGAGACTCTATGTATGTGTGAACATCAGGCTTCTCATGCACTTATATTTAAGACTTATTTGGATAATTCTTGAAACAGAACTTCTCCAGGACTTACTTAAATTGGAGAAATTAATGACAGCATGGATTTTCATATTTCAATAATGCAAAAAATAAATGAGAATATAATGAGGAATGAATACTTTTTATTAAATGTTTCTTGACTTTGAAGATCATATTGGAGAAAATGGCTCTCTGCTGAGACTCACTTGTTTCTGTTTCTAGGCACATCTCCTACAAATGGGAAATCTGAATGTTTAAAAGTGCTCAACAAAATATTCATGAAGTCTGCCTCAGTGCTTCTGTTTGAGAAGTAAAAAGTCTCTTGTAGGATATTAATGTGTTAAACCACATTGATGGATTCAAATACCTTCTTACTTTTCTTCATCTTGGTATCAGAAAATTCATCTAAAGCACACCAGTGAAAGAGTAGTCAGTTCCCTTGGCACTTTGAGACATTCTAATGTTTCTGTACTATGTCGTTTTATTAGCCTATAAACCTGTGAACATCAATGAACTATGGGCACCATCATAATTGTTTTATTGTTTGCAGCCAAGAGGTACTCTGTATCCTTCTGCTCATAAAATAGCTTCTTTCTCAACTTGCTTCTGGTAGCATCTGTGTATTTTCATTTTGTATATTTTTTAAACGTTCATAGGGTATCCTCTCTTATCCTTTAACATATTCAGAGATCTAACAACTTCACAATTCAGTGGGAAAAAATGAACCATTTTTCGTCTCTCCAAGTTAGTATTTCACAATGATCACAGCATGATAGTTTAGCATGCGTCTGAAGTTTTCAAAGGGGGCTGGCACTGGAATCATTTTATTGCAATCCAGTTTTAAATATCCTGTATGGTATTAATTTCTAAAGTCACAAGTTGTGGAAAGAAGACAAGTTATCAAGGATGATTATGCTTAACAGGCCTTGATTTTCCTCCACCTCGGGCATCCCCCACTGTCTCTAGGGAGAGTTTATGTTAAGTACAATGAAATTCTCATCTCTTGGGGGCTTGTACTGCCAGACATAATCCAGGTAAAAAGCATTTGCATGGTGCAGCCAAGTATATGACTTAGTGTGCTTATGAGGGGATTCCTTTTGTTCTGTAAATTGATAGGCGCAGCCGGAGTGATTATGTAAATAATCAAAGGAATGAAAGGCAATGCAGAGGGTGTAACCCTATCCCAGGCTGCCAGACAAGAGACAGCATGTACCTGGCTGCAAGCTGGGCTGAAGCGAGGTGTCTAAAACTGGAAGCAGTTGCTTTTTATAGCCATGTTCCTCAGGGGACCTATTCTACATAGTTATGTTAAACAATTTCCTCATCCTCCCGGTGCTGCTGTGTGAGATTCTAAATCGTTCTCTAGTTTGCTGCCCACAGCTCTCTTGGAACAAACTTTAACATGCTTCTGAATTTAGCTTGCTCTGTCTCCACAACCATTTATTAAAAAATATGTTATGTACCTAGTACACATAGGCAATGGTTTCTTGCATTACCCCCTAGGATGATGATAAATGTTTATTTGTGCAATTAATAATTATTTATTGAATACACCTACTTTAAGCCACATGCTATACTAGTTTCTGGGGATATAATGCTAGCAAGACACAGTCCTGTAACAGCTGAGTGGATGTGACAGATGCATGGACACCCTAGTGTGATAAGTTCCGTGGCTGGAAGGCATTAGGTGCTGTGAGAGCCCAAACAGTCTTAAGGGGTCTGGGAAGTTTTCCTAGAAGAAAGTCCTAGAAGTAGTAATTAACCAAGTGAAGAGAGACAGGGAAGGTGGGGGAAAAAAAAAAAAAGAAAGAAGAAAAGAAAAGAAATGGAGAGTTGTTTATAGAGAGAGAAAATAGTATATCCTAATTCACAGAAGCAGAGGGAGTTCTGTTCAAGGGAATAAAGAGATATTATGAAGCTCAGAATTTAGGACAGAAAAGTGAGCGGTGAGGCTGGGAGGTAAGCAAGCCTACACAGTGAAGCAAATTTAACACTCTAGGCCAAGGAGCCTGAATTTTAGCATCCAAAGCACAATGGGGATCCACTCAGCAGGTTTTAGCAGTGAGATGACGACCAGATTGGTGTTTCAGAAGGATTTGTCTGGCTCTGTGGAGAAAGGATTAGAAGGGCCAAGACTGGCCAGCTACTTCAGAGTGACTAGCCTCGAGGCAGCTGTGACTTGCTGCATTTCTTGCTCCTTACTAATAATGAAATGTCTTGAGTGTTCATTCATCCATTTTCAACCTCGATAGGGACTTTTCTTCAAATAATTATCATGGAAACACAATTTAGAGAACTATCTCATAATTATATGGCAACAAATAGCTAAGGTCATTAGGTCTACTCCCTGCCTTCAAAACAAACCAATGTCCTAAAAGTCAAGAATGTTGCAATCTCTGAATGACCTATCCCAGCATGGCCTTGCCCTTTATAAACAACCCACAGAGAGCGCCTAGAACATTGGAGATGTTCAATAAATATCTGATGAAGTATTATTTAAAATAATCTCCTCTTGTATCCTATAGTCTAGTATGATTATAGAAAAACATTAGAATCCTTTTTCTAGCAAATTTTTGCACATATCTTTAGCTTTTTCCTAAGTCTCAGAAGCTTTCCTTAGGAAACTCAGTCATATCAAGAATATCTTATCTTCAAGTGGGGGAGGGAATCTTTTAAAGAATAACTTTTATCTTAACTGTGAACTTTAGCATCAAACTAATTTAAACTGCAATCATTATATAATGACAAAGCACTTCTCGACCCGGCCTTTCCCAATGTCCTATAGGAGAAAATGTTTCACCACTGAGCAATCATTCCATGTTATCATTGCTACATTTACGAAATCAGTCCTCTTCTTCTCTACCTGCTTCAAAATGCAGTGTCATTATTGTGCTGCATAATTGCAAAAATATTTACCTGCAGATTTACTGCTCAAATAGCAACCATGTAAAAATCAAAAGGCTGTCGGCATTTTGGCTTTGAAACCAAGATTGCTTCAGCTAAAGTGGAAGCTGTTTAATCCCAATTGCATTTAGCAATACAAACTGGTGACCAATGACTCACTCTATCTGCAACCTGCTGTGGGGATGGCCATCTATCTGTCTATTCACATTATATTTACTAAGAGAAAGCTGTAGTCAGTTATTCTTAAACATTTGCGTGTGAAGCAATATCATTTTTTCAAAGTAGGAAAAACTCACGTTAATGTTTAATTTGCTCTCTTTAGATATGTCATTTGAGTCAAGTTATTATCCCCCGTGGCAAATAAGTAACAATGAGCAACTTGGGAGTATAAAGTATATACAGAGTCACGCGTGGCAAAGGTTGAAAGGCAGGCCCATGTAGCCCAAAACAGTTTCCTAGCTGGGGACACAGAATACTTAAGAGCCCAAGTGCCTCCACCAGTCCAGGCTCATAGTGCTGATTTTGGAGGGCTGGAACTGGAACCCTGGACTTCGAACTTGAATCCAGGCTCTCTTCACTCAATGCGGCATCTCAATTTTATATTAAGATTTTCCAAATTGGAGTGATTAATAGGTTGTGAACTATTGAAGGAAAAAAAATCATTCACAAGGGATATCTTTACACTTTGATCACCTATTATAGTCATTGACCTCTGGGGAATATTTCAGTTTATTAGCCGGCTTTTCTTCCCACTGCCAGTAATTAGCTAAAATTTCACAAATGCATGCAAATTTGACCTATAATTTTGTGTTCCCTAGTTGGTACATATACTCAAATTCACTTTTTTTGGAAGGGCTTCGAAGATGTCTCTTAAAATAATCATTGACTTGCTTTCAGAGATTGTTTGATGCATTGGTAACTCCTGAAATATATTAATCCAAGTTGTCAGTGGGTTATTTCCTGACCCACAGAAGATATCCAAATTAGGGATGAATGATTTTTTTCTCTCAAAGCCTTTTTCTTTTGATAGGCTGACTTGGTTCAGAACAGGCTCAGGCAACATAATTTATGGTTCCTAAAATAGAGAGCAAAAGAGACTCCAGTGGCTCTCCTAACATATGGGAGCCTGGGGAAAAGATATATATACAGATAGAGCCTCTGCTCCATCTCTATAAAGTGTATAGGAGTGAAGAATTGATAAGGGCTCGTGATTCTGCACCTGGGATGGGTCCTACAAAATGACAATTCTGATGAGAACTCTTCATTAAGTGCTTTCACTGTAAGACTAATGGACCCAGTGGATTGTTATCCAGCTACAGCCATGACAGCCAGATTTGAGCAAGATACCTGGGGAGAACACTTGCTCATAACACAGCCCTGACTTTCCTCCTTAAAAGTTTGTTCTTTGAGTCATGCTGCTTCTCTTTCAAGAATCTACTATTGGGATACCTATCCTCATGACAATTACTTCTTAGGGATAATTACTTTCAGTAACTTTCATTTTTTCCAGCAAATACATATTAAGCTAATATATGATGTGACGTGATAGCTTTCCTATGTAATATTTACTATAGTATATAATATAACCTCATATGTCATATAAGTATAATTGAAAAAACTTCATGAAATAATACTACATGCAGTACACTCTAATATATTATTTTCTACCGCATTTTATTCTTAAAAATGCTGGTCTCAACTCACCAAATTGACATCATCATACTTTAGTTTGACATTAATTTGACTCATTGTTTGATTTATCATTTGAAAAATGCTGGTCTTAAGCCATATTAAAAATATTATTTTAAAGCCACATTTAAAAAATTTGTAAGTCTTGTTAAGAATTTTGGGCTTTACTTTACAAGTAACAAGCTGTTGAAGAGTTTTAAGCAAACTTAAATGGAGTGATCTTTTTGGGCTTTTATTTTATTTGTTTTCAATTAACATTTTAATTAAAGATAACCAATAATTAAACAGATGAGCTTTTAATTAATATCTGAACTGTAAACGGTCTAATGGAAAGTATTGTTAAATCTAAGTTGCAAAAACAGCAACCTCAAACTACCCATGATCAGAAATATTCCCCCCTTTTTTCCAGCTTTATTGAAATATAATTGACATATAAGACTGTTTCAGTTTAAGTTGTACCATGTATTGATTTGATGCACCTATGTATTATAAAATGATTATCACCATAATATTAGCTAACACTTCCATCATATCACATAATTAGCTTTTTTTTTTTTTGTGGTGAGGACATTTAAGATCTACTCTTTTAGCAACTTTCAAGTATTTAATACAATATTATTAACTATAATCCCCCTGCTGTACATTAGAGTCCCAGAACTTATTCTTCTTATAAATGGAAGTTTGAACCCTTTGACCAACATCTCCCCATTTTCCCCACTCCCAGCCCCTGGTAACCACCATTCTGTCTCTGTTTCTCCTTTTGGTATTTTAAGAGATTGTTTTGCCTGCACAATGGAGCACGACTTGGAGGGAATGGAGACATCCCAGGTGTCAGCCATCTATACGAGAGCAGGGAGCCTCAGTGCGCAGAGGCGGGGGGGGGTCTGCCTCTCCTTATCATGTCTTGGCCTGGATATCCAGGAGGCAATTGGAAGGCCAGGGGTTTAAGATGGTGATTTCCATGTGAGCAGAGGTCAGACCTAGGAGAGAAGAAAGTAAAGCAAAGGCGTTATGAAATTAGTCTAATCTTTTGGAGCTGGAGTTTAGAAACTTCAAAATATAGAGCTTACTGTCCTCTTACCCATGTGTACTTTGCCATTCAAATTATTTAGGTATTTTAGTCACTCACATATTCGTTCATTCAAGATGTATAAAACAATTACTGTGTCAAGACAGTGCTAAGTGTCAGGGATATAGAGACATAAAGCTAACTGCTGGCTCTGAAAGAGAGCCACACATCTTTCTTGAAAGAAACCACATCTTATGATTTATGTATTTATTTCCCTTTTGCTCTTCCTATGTACTTTGTAAAAGCCTGAAAATCTAGCCCGGCTTTGTTGTACTGACAGAAACTTCTAGAATCAGAAAAAAACAGCACCATGGGAAAAAGAAAACTTGAGACAACAAATCTGGAGCCACTTGATTCAAAATAGGCCTCCCCATGGAGACTTTGCTTCCATTAAAAAATCTTTTGAGGTTCTGGATTTTGTTTTAGAGAGTTGCATTACCTTCATCCTCCAGGACAATCTTAGTCCATGTCTTTTCAAAATATGTTAGGTTAACTATTAAGAAAATCAGTTGTTTATCACAAAGAACCAAAGCACGAATGAAAGACCCTTTGCGTTATTCATAAACACATCTCTCTAAATGTATTGAAGCTATCGGCAAGTAATGTTGGCAACAGCTGAAACAGGTTCACAAAATACTAAAGGACATAAGATAAAGATCTGAGCAGTAACACAGAACAGAAGTAGGCTTATTCAAAGCACACTTTCCCCCAAACTCCAGCACACACAATAACTCCCTCTGTGAGTACCAGGCTTCGGTGGAAGATCAAAGAACTCACACTTGAGACTATATCAAGAAATCTAGTCGTTAAAGAGCCAAAAATGTAGATCAGAATCTTCTTTCAGATTAACTCAGGATATGAAGCAAAGGAAAATGGGCAAAAGATCTTTCCAGTGAAGTGAGGAGGGAAAAAGTAAAAGAAAAGAAAGCAGTAATCTATAGTTCAAAGTGGACCCCTAAAATATTGGGCACTCAAATAGTGCATATATTTTAGATGGACTGTATTTGTAGATTGTCTTATCCTCCACCAAATTCCTGATTATTTGTCCCATATTCCTGAAGATTATAAAACCACTACAGAAAATTTAATGTACTTACTGAGAAACAAGGAAGTTCTGAAAACTATTCAATAATCCTGATAACTATCGCTGCAGGGGGACTGGGTTTAATGGCAAATCATTCTTGGGTTCCCACTTGGCCCAAATAATTAGTATTCACTATGTTTATAAGTAGTTTATAATAGCTCATGAATATTTCTTTACTACACCTTTAACTTGCAAAATAAAACAGTAAAAGAAAATGATCTCTAAGCCACCTTCCAGCCTCAAGACTTTATATATTAAAACCATTTGGGGGCTGGCCAGTGGCATAGTGGTTGGGTTGGCATGCTCCACTTTAGTGGCCCAGGGTTCATAGTTTCAGATCCTGGACATGGACCTAGCACTGCTCATCAAGCCACACTGGCAGCATCCCATATAAAAAATGGAGGAAGATTGGCACAGATGTTAGCTCAGGGCCAATCTTCCTCATATAAAAAAAGGAAAAATCTTTTGGACAAGTACACCCACTTGGTTAGAATATATACATCATAAATAGAAAAATTTTGTCAGTAGGGAACACACCTGAACTGTGACATTTCTGACAGATGGCACCACAAGGTAGGTCTTGTGGAGCTCTGAATGCTATCACCATCTTGAAGGATAATTTAGTGTGCTAAATAAAAACTCCAAGTGGGCATTTGACTTCAGAAAACACCTGTTGACAAAGACCACATCTTTAATCTGAGGAAAATGTAGTTCTCCTTGAATTTAATCTACATCTTAGGGTTTGACCTTTAATTTCTTGCACAGTGAGCCAGCATTATATGTAAAGAACATAAACTAATTTCCACATTTGCTGTTATATAACTGATAAAAATAAAGTCTACAGCTTTCTCTTTTCCCATGGCATTCTCATAACCTTGCACTTCACTACAATCCAAAAGGCCCTTGCATATGGTCTTGTCCAATAGTGCACACACCTTGTGTATACACCTGAGGTCTTGTTTATATTTGTTTGCTGTGGTGGTACCCACAAGAGCATTTTTGTGGTAGGTGCTACTATTTGCATCAAAACTTTAGTTCAGGCTTGCCTTATATACACTAGAACCTAGTCAACACAAGTAAATGCCAGGTGACTACACTGTTTCATATGTGAATAGTGCCTCCCAGCATTCTGTGACTTCTGAGCTCTGGTTTAGAGAAAATCACCTCTTTGGTAAGGACTTGAGGAGGCCAGTGGGAGACTTGCTCTGAGAAAGAGGCCACACAGTAAAAGATTTCTGAAGATGCTTTATCGTAATAGCTCCAGTCTTGCTAAAATGATTGGCTTCTGTTCTCTAATAATCTTTTTGTGGATATTCGTGAGAGGGAAACATCAAGAAAGAGATTAGAATGCTATTTCAAACATATTATGTCATGAACTTAAAATACCCTAGTTTATCTACAATGCGTGAGTCTTAAAGCAACCATTCACCTATCAGTAGGTAGAAATATAGAGTATTGGATGGTAGCCAGGGGATCAAAGTTTCAGAAGGAAATACTTTTAATATACTGCATTATTCAGGCCTATAATCTCTTGGATTTTATATAACATTCCACTCCGCTATTTGGAAATGCTTTCAAACCACAGAACGCCTTCATCATTGCAAATAAGTTACTGTGCCAACATACTTTCTGTCACCCTGTTGAGCCACATTATTAAATGAGTTCCCTTACTACAAATTATTTTTTGAGGAACTGGATTCATTTGGTTGGAAACATCATACTTTCAATAACCTTTTAACAGAAAAATCTGGGATCTTATTTCATGGATGCATTCAGTCAATCAACATGCGTTTGTTCAGGCTTTTGCTAGAAGCTACAGGACAGGTTGTAGTGAAGAAAGTAAAGACAATTAAGAAATGGTTCCTTTCCTTGAGCTGCTCAAAGTCTGGGATAGGAAACAGACACATAATCACCATTATAAAACGATATGATTAAGGTCAGAAGCAAGATCAGTGCAAAGTGCTATAACAATGGAGGGGTTAGCAACTGACTGGTGGAGCCTAGAAAGACTTGAAAAGGTAAAATTGAAGGTAGAAAGTGAAGATAACTTAACTGTTCAGAGAAGAGAGATTAAGGGTTTCATGGTATAATTTGCAACGTTATAAATTATAGAAACTTAAAGCATTAAGGTACATTAAGAATACTACAGCAATAGCAATTTATGTGGCAATGATGTTTTACAACCTGAAATATATTAAGGAGTGTATGGGAGATGACAGGGAAAGTAGGATGAAACCTTTGTCTATGTCCCACGCAAGAGGGCTGAACTTCATCCCATGAGAATCTGGAAGCCTTTGAAGGCTTTTTAAGCAGGAAACTAGAGATATGCTTATAACTATATATTAAAAAGACAATTCTGGTAGCTATACTCAAGGAACATCTATTAATTTTCAGTCGGCTACATCACTCTTCATTTTGAAAACTGCCCCTTCCTTGGTCCTTGTGATTCTGGTCAGGCTGGCAAACAGGAGGCTCTACCTCTCTACTATGGGGTTGGGCACATGGCACAAACTTGCTAATCAGACAGTTCCAGGAGTAGACCTGGACCCAAGAGAGCTTAATATGGGCATCTGGGGGTGGGATGGGTGGATGAGAGGGGCACTTTTCTCTGGAATTTCTAGCTAAAAGGCTTATGTAAGCCTGTGGCTCTTTGGCCACATTTGTCACTACATGGATAGAACCTGTTCCAAGGAGGCCAATGGCGAAGAAAGCAGAGTCGAGGGATAGAGAGACAGACAGAATCCTGATGGCATCATTTGAATCCCTGTATCTAGCTTTGTTTGAAGTCAACTCTCTTCTGCAATTCTTTGATTCAATAAATTCTTTTTTTTGTTTATTTCATAAACACAGTTTGAGTTTGGTTTCTGCATTTGTAGTTGAAAATTTTCTCACTAGTGTGGAGAATAAAAGCCAGATAAGAGTGGAATCAGAGACATATACTAAGAGGAATTAAAGTGATCTAGATGAGCCATGATAAAGGCCTGAACTAGACAATGGAGCTAAAGAAGAGAGGAAATATCCAAATGCACAATCCTGAATGAATAAGATTCAGCGACTTATTAGATCTGTGAGGAAGGAAGGTGAGAGGGAGAATGAAGAATGACAGACATGAACCATAAAACACTCTCCACTATAACATTTGGACAGGTAAAAGGTTGCATTCTTAACTAAAATGAATGAATGAAGAAGTAGGATATACTTTGGTTCTCCTTGTGGTTCAGTTGGAGGAAATCTGCAGGGTTTATTGCACCCCAGTGAATAGCCAATGCGAAGAAACAGAGGCTGTGTGTGCATCTTGTTCCTGGTCCTCTGGGAGTCAGGTCCCAAGCTTGATGCAATTAGCTAATACCGCACTTGATGTTCCTTCATCTAAAAGCCAGGCACTGTCAGATGTGATGTGCCAGCTAGGCTGAGTGCCCACAAAAGGATGAGGATGAGTCACTGTGCTCTGCTTCTATGCCTGTCACTGCTTCGAATGGGATCGAAACTTAAACCCTCATCTTTGAAGCCAGTCTTTGCGGGTAACACCAAGCAGAGCACTAATTCAATCTCCAGTTCCCAGAGGTATAAGTGATAGTGGTCTCAGAGAGATGATTCCACATCTTTGCCAAAATGCAACTGGAAAAGATTCCATTGCCTCTATTCAGGAGCTCAAAATTAATCTTGCGTGGTTTGTCCAATATGATGGAATGTAAACAACACAGGCTAAGCAGGGGCTTAAAATAGAAGCTAGTTTAAAAAAGAAAGAAGTCAAGTTCTATAGTATCTAGTATAAATCTATAACCTACGAAGAGCCCATTCAAATTTTCATGCAAAGCCACAAGACTCTACTATAAAGAGAAAGAACAGGAGGCCCACTCATAGACACGCACAGCAAACAGACTCAAGAGAATTTGTTTAGCCTCATGAGCAATCAAATAAATGTCTATTAAAACTAAGTCAAAGTATCATTTCACTACTAATAATTTAGGGGTAAGGAATTAAAATGTTAAAGTGAAACATCATTTTGGAATTGAGTGTAACAATATACAATTTATGGTACTTAAAACCATAAAATATCATTACTCCTACTCAATATTCCTATTCATGGGATTATATCCTGAGGGTATTATTCAGCAGAAAAAAAGATAGGCGCATAAGATGTCCATCATAGCATTCTCTATAATATCGAATATATTGGAAAAATTTTAACTAACCAATAATAGAGAGTGGATAAGCAAAAATGCTACAAAATGTATAGAGGCACATAGATTATAGTTACAAAACAGGGTGGAAATACAGAAAATAAGATAACTTTTGAAATAAAGAAGCAGTATACAAAATTGTATATATACTATGTGAACGAAAAGTATACATTTTGACAAAGACTAAGTTGACTCAAATAAAGAAAACAGAAACAAAGCAATGCACATATTGAAACTTCATTTATGACCGAGATTAAAAGAAAGACAAAAGAGGAGCTACTCAATAAATAATGCTTGATGATACCAGACAAAATCAATTCCAGGTAGATAAAAAACTTGAACGTGAAAGGTAAAACTGTCAAACTTTTAGACGATAAACTAGGAGAAATTTTTTCTGGCTTCAGGACAAGAAATAACTCCTTAAACCTTACATTAAAAGCACTACCATAAAAGAAAAGGTATACAATTGATCTCATGAAAATAAGAAACTTCTGTTCATCCAAAGTCATTCTAAAAAGAGTCAAAATACAAGTCACGAATTGAGAGGAGATATTTGTAGCATATACAACCAACAAAAGGCTAGCATGCAGACTATAACAAGAATCGAAAATTGGGTAAAAGTCATGAATATGTATTTTACAGATGAAGAAATATAAGTAGCCATTAATCAAGTGAAAAGATTCTTAAATCCATTAATAATCAAGCCATTTTGAAATTAAAACCACACTGAGATATGTTTCATCCCAGGGTTGCTCTGTATAGCTGCCTAGATTGTACACAGCTCAACTCCAGGGAGCACCATTCTTATGTACTAGAATATGAGTGTCACCTCCCTAAAGCCATGGAATGCACTGGCCTTGTTTCACAACCACCAAACTGGCAGAAAATCAAAAGCCTACCATATCGGCAAGGATGTGAAACAATGAGAATCTCAGTCACTCCTTACTGAAGTGCAAGTGGCTCAACCACTTTGGAGAACAGTGTGTCATTATTTAGGATGTTTAATGGCAGGTCTAGAGGAAGAATGGAAAAGAGTGTTGACTAGTCATGAACACAGAAATAGGCAGACTTTCCAAATAAAAATGTGAAATGGTATCACTTAGCATAAATTTTTCCAGATGTACTGAGAAGCCTGGCAACAAAAGTGAGGAAAGCAGATCAAGACAGGATTAAAAAAAACTGTCAGGATGGGTGGGGTTAAAGTTCAAAAGCAGCAGATAGAGGTGAACTTGAAATAATTATCCACAGTATCTGTGATAGCACTCAGACTAAGACATGGGCTAGCCAATTATGACCTGTGGACAAAATCCAGCCCCACTACCTCTTTTTGTAAATAAAGTTTTATTGGAACACAGTCTCATTCATTATGTGTAATCTATGGCTGCTTTTGCACTACAACAGTGAAGATGAATAGTTGTGACAGAGACCTATGGCCTGCCAAGCCTAAATATTTCCTATCTCATCCTTACAGAAACAGTTTGCTGAACCCTGAATCAAAATGCTAGGGAAAGTGAAAAAATTAGAATTCTTGGTGAAATTTAAAAGATATGTATTAAAGAAACAATGAAAAAATTCTTGATGACTCTCATGGAAGAGGAATTACAGAATGCATGCATGCTAAGTTGGAGCTAAACTGGAAGATAACAAGGTCCAGAGTGGGTGCATGTCAGTGGGTTGCCAAACTGCTGTCAAGTTGTGACTAAATATGGCAGACTTTTTGATAGCTAGTAAGCAGAGTGGAAAATCTGGAACAGAAAGCCAAATATTTCCTATGAATTGACAAAGTCCTACATCATGTCGACATAAATATAGTTGATTCAATTAAAAAGATCAAAAAATAAATGGTGAGAAGTTGAGTTTTGCTACTAGATTCTCTGGGTATTCAATTGTTTTATTTGACTCCTGCAGTTATGACAATAGTCTTCAACAGACGTATCCACTCACAGATGGATTTATCAGAGCAAGACTAAACTACTCTAACCGATTTCCAAAACTCCAATGGACTACAGGTAAAAACAATCCACGTCTCTTTCCCATAAAGGTTCCTATGAGTTCACTCTAGGTTTGAAGCAAGCCCTACTCCTACAGTCATTCATAGACCTAATTCCTTCTAAATCATCATCATGCTATCGCTTAGGCACAGTCACTCTTTGTGTAGTCAGAACCAAATTCTCATCCTCATTTAGCTGTTTAGAAAACAGAAGGAGAAGATGGAAGAGGTATATTTGATTTTCTGAAGTCTTAGACCAAAAAATGGCACACATAAATTCTGGAAATGTGCCAGCCTCAATTCCTAACGACGGGGATACGTTCTGAGAAGTGCATCGTGAGGCAATCTTGTCATTGTGTGAGCATGATAGAGTCTACTTATACAAACATGGATGATATAGCCTACTACACACGTAGGCTTTATGGTACTGACCTTAGGGGACCCCCATCATATGTGCGGTCCATTGTGGAACAAAATGTCGGTATGCATCACATAACGGAATTATGGAAGATGAGGATAATGGATTTGGGTGGACAAGTAGCAGTGTCTCTCTCATAAGGAGTAATAGTTTTCTATCTAACAGAAGAGAGTGAGCCCACTCCATGCTAAACAGGGATGTAAAGAATATGATTCCAAATGTGGTGATGAGAAGGTAACTTATTAATGATAATTGCTTGAAAGGCAAGCCCATAAAAATTCTTCAAGATTTTCTACTTTTAAGCTGAATTATGAGAGAGATGCAGAGATCTCTCTCATTCGGTAAGGGTTAAGAGGAGGAAATGTAATATTTTTCCAGTCGCTGATACTTCTGTATATTTGTTATTTGGAATATGGAAACAAAGCTGGCAGAATGACAATGTAGTCGCAGAACAAATTAATCTCAACCTAAGATAACAAAAACTGTCAATGCAAAGCTGCCACAAATTAAGAATACTGGCCAGGTGACAAGGACATGGTCTCCTTGCCTCTCAAGGCAAATAAACAGTTTCAAGGGAAGTACCCTTGTGTATTAACTGAAGGGGAACACCAAGTCTCTTGTTTTATTAACCAGGTTAACCACAGTTTCATGAATGGAAAACTATGATGCTAATGACATTCTGAAAATTTTGTGGACTAGGTGTGCTGGTTGGGGATCCTGGTTCTTAACTATAATATGAATGTTTTATCTATGGTAACTCAAGTTGAACCATCGTTCAGGAAATTGGGGAAGTGATAAACCATTAGCTATTCAGAGGATAGATACTGGGTGGTCTATACCCAAATCTAGATACTTCTCTAACACCAATGTCAATAATTTACCAAACTTAAAAATAATTATGGAAGATTCTATTATATATGCAAGCCACTTCTCTCTCACTGCATTTGGTACAAAGCTGAGTGAGGTAGGTCATTCCCTCAATTTACAAGCTGCTGGAAAAATGAGCAAGAGTATGTATGAAAGCTAGATTAAGAGATCTATCAAGATAAAACCAATACATTTCTATAGAGTGCAGCAAGTTAAAGGAGGTAGGGATTAAATTGATTTGAAATGGTGGGTTGGGAAGCATTAGAAAGACAATAGGACTCTGAAGATATTATCAACCTCACCAAACCTTAGTTTTCTCATCTGTACAATGGAGGAAATAGTTGTATTTTCAATCAAGATTTATAAAGCACTTAGAGTAGATGCATAATAGTATCTACAAACAACTGTCAGCTGTCATTGTTGCTGTTTTTGTTTCGGTTAATGTAATTCTTTGAAAGTTTAATTTTGAATAATGAACAGGATTCCAGTCTTTGGAAATGCTGTAGTGTAGAATTCCAGGCAGATGGGGTGGAATCATCAGCTACTGGATACTTCATTGGTATGAAGCCAGCATGTGACAGGATTTAGTATGGATTTACTAAGCGGAATGCCCTTCTAAGCCAGATGCCTCAAAGGCCCTCTGAAGAACCAAGGTCTTTCTGTCCTTGGTTCTATATTTGTAAACAGTGACTTTATTTACTCAATTTTATAAATTTCCTGTTTTACACTGTGGGGGCCTGGAATTGGCCACCCCAAGACACGTCTCTTTGGCATGATGATTATTTAGTGCTGGTTACTTTGCAGACAGGAAAGCAACTGAAAAGTAGAATTTACTTACCCTTTGTTAGGAGACATTTACATTGTAAAGGAAATCTCCATCTGTAAAGACGCCTCCCTCTCTGTACCAGGAAGAACAGGCAGGAATGACCTTATCTCTAGAAACTCTTAATCAATGCCAAAGGCAAAGACTTAAATCTGTAGTTGTTTACTGTACTTGTGTGGTAATCTCCCATGATGGATTGCCCCTCCACCCCCAACATCCTCCTTTGTCATTAGCTGAAGATGATATTTAAGGTGGGAGCTTCAGCTATTTTGGCGAGTTGCTCAGCTTGCCTGAGCCTCTCCCATGTATACATGGTATAAAGCTCTGTTTAATTTTCTTCTGCTATTCTGTCTCATGTGACTTTAATTCATTCTCCAGCCAGACGAACCCAGAGAGGGTAGAGGAAATGTCTTTCTCCCCTACAACACTTTTGAGGGAAAACTCCACCAGCCTCTTTCTGTCTGTCTGGGGTAAAAGAATTTGTCCATGCATATATCAATGACAGCCCAGATATGAAGGCACAAAAAATTTCTATGGGGTCAGTTCTTACTCAAATGGTAGTTGAAGTAAGAATAGTTACATAAAGTCAATTCCAATACCCTGGAATGGTATACTTGGGTCAAGTGGTAAGGAATGATTAACACGATTCCATGAAACAAAGTGGAATCTCCATGCACAGTGCTTCTTAAAATCCAAAGAAATTATTTTGGCATTAGCTGTGTGTTTCTTTAAATTTTGCAGTTTGGAGGTTGAATTGGAAACCTAACTTAATATTTGGGAAAAAATAATTCTCTTGAAAAATCAACTATTTAATGCACAATGAACTTCCCAGAGCTCTTCTAGGACTTTGAACTGTTGAAATCCATTTTCTTGGAGAAACAGGTTAGATTGACTACGGATAATGTTAATAGATTCTATGTGTTTACACAGTTTGTGACCCATCTATTTAAGAAATCAATCTTCAAACAGGAACATGAGGAAGAGAAATGCACCATTGCTCTTTTGTCTAGGAAAGTTATATCCTGGGAGAACCACCTCTCAATGGTTTAGAGAGATGCTTTGAAATCTGGATCCAGGACAAACCATAATACTATTGCCTGAGGGAAACCATTTCCTATGTTCACACACCATTTGTTTCTAAAATGTTTAAACTCTGCATTCTAAATTGGTGTTCTGTGCTTTCAAGCTATAGTGGTCTGACCTCAGAGAGAAATGAATTCCTGACTCTTGGGACATTGTACAAACCCTTTTTGGAACTAATCAGGATGACTTACAAAAGATTTTGGATTAATACTTATCTTTGCTTTTGTCTTTGAAGGAGGGAGAACATGAGAGAAATCATCCTTCATCCTTTAGAAAATGATCAGAAGGAACAAGAAAAATATACAAAAGTTACCCTTTCAGAACATTCTTGAACTGTTAGCCAATACATGTTAATCCTTATTTATGTTGTCTGAATATCTAAGAGTTGATATTGAAACAATAAGACACAGGAGCAAAACATTTAAAATGGCACAAAACTCATATTTCCCCAGGGCGACCATTCCTGGATCAGTTTGAAAGTGATAAGAACTGTGTTTCTCAGGCTTTTAGTATCCACAGTGTTGCAAGTTCTACAGCCCCATCAAAGAATCATCCATTATCTGGAGTAGTCCTGGGATTGTTGCATGCAGTCAGGAATAAGTTTCTATCTGCTTCACCCTTATATTTTTTAAGTAATTTCTTGAGGTGACATTTTCATAACATAAAATTAACCATTTTAGAGTGAACAGTTCAGAGGCATTTAGTCCATTCACAAGATGGTGCAGCCACCATGCCTATCTAGTTCCAAAACATTTCCATCCCTCCAAACTCTTCATCCATTAATGTTTCTCCCCAGGCCTTGGCAACTACCAGTCTGCATTATGTCTCATCTACTTCCCCTTTCGTGATCCATTCATTTTAGTAAGGGTTCTTACCAGGTTTTTGCTGTCCACAAAGCCATCATAGCTACCACCATTTATAGCTGAAGAAAGATGATCCTAGAGCCAAGGGCACAATCTCTCTCTTGGTGGTACTAAGCTGCCATTACCAACCCTCTGCTGCCTGAATCCTGTCTTACCTCCCTGGCTACACCATCTCCTGGGCATTCCTACGGGCCCTACACCTCTTCTGCCATGGTCAACATAGTAGAGTCTTCAAAAATGCCAGTGACGCTGTATTTTCTAGGAGAATATATCTGTTGTTCATTCGTGCATTTCTCTTTATCATGTGAATAACAGAGATAAGTCAAGTACCCCTGGAATTTCTCCATGTGTGTGGGAGAAGAACTTTTCATTAATTAAGAGTTTTTCACTTATTAATTTCAACCCACTCTTTCCCAATCAATATGATGAAAGCCCATGTTTGAGAGAGGCGGTGCTGAGTCAGGGGCGATCTCCATTGCAAATGGCAAGTTGTGATCAGATTCAACCCTCATCTCTGACAACTAAAGCATTACTATAGATGCAGGTTTCCTTTTCTGGTGCCGTCTTCACTTAGACAGTTATTCCAGGAAGATCTTAGCTTCCCCTTTAAAAGTAGCCCTGATGGGCCAATGATCAGTCCTTCAGACATATCCAAAAATACTGAACACTGTGGATTTTAGCCTGAGTTTAGGCTCAATTCAGAATTCTAAGTACGAGTATAAAACTCAGTACTGGGGCAGCAACAAACTGGTATGATTTTGTAACTTTAACATAAATTGACTAAGTTTCTATAAAAGGAAAAAAGTGAAAGAGAAAAGCCCCAAATCAGTGAAGAGGTTTCTATATACATACATCTTTACGCATGTAAGTAAAAATTAAGCAAAAAAAGTCTATAATATGAGACACTAAGAATATTTTCTGATATTGATTGTCATTCATAAGAACAAGCTTCTCAAGAATATGTTCAAACTCAAATGAACAAGCCATAAAAAGCCATGAACCAACTAGGTTTTTTTAAAAAAATGACTGTGCTCTTTTTGGAAAAATAATTTCCATTTCACTCATTAGAGCAGTTTAGATCACATGGAAATCCTCTTCTAAAACACAACTAAAAATGCAAGATAAAAATATAATAAGTAACTACGAAATGCATACTTGGCCCAGTAAGAAAGTAAGAGCAATCCCCAGAAACCAAAAGAACAAAGAGGAAACTAAAAATTGAGAAGTAAACAGACTGTTCCTGTCCTTGAGAATGCGCTGTCTGGATGAGCAAAGGGCTTACCAGCCAAGTAAGGAAAGCAGTCAAGGTTGCATGAAGAGGAAGTGGGAACTGCACATCTTGGAATGGCTTAAACTCACTGAAGAATATTCTAGTAAAATATGTCCTCGGAATCGCTCGATGGGGATGCAACAGCACGGTCATAGCTCCTTGGCCTAGAATGTGGGTATAAAAAAACTCTTCCTTCCCTGAGATTTCATAAACACAGGCTTTTACTCTTTGTCTGTGTTATGTCACTCAGACTTGAAACTGCAGTCCCTCTCAAATGCTAATGAAAGGAGTATCAGAAAGATAACAATAAAACGCTCTTTCTTTCCCCTACAGTACAGAGGAGCAGATATAATTTCATGTCTTAAATTTAGTTCTGATAAAGAGGTGAATTCAGAACATTCACAGAAAAATCTCCCTACGACTCTCCTTTCCAGAAAAGAGATTTACATAAAAATGAATAATCTTGCTCTATTTCATAACACGTTCTTGGAAGTGTTATTTATACAAGTGAAGCTTTTAAGACATTCAGACTTTGGAAATTGTTGCTGTGTTTTGTGAAATCTAACCTCAATGAACTTTTGTGTGTTTGGTCCAAGTAATATTATTTGAATTGACAAATTATTTTAGTTTTCGTTGTTAGCTCAGAACAACTATAAACTTTCTTTTTTTTACCGTTTATGCAAAAAGATATAATACATCTGTGATTCTGTTGAATTCTTTAGTTAAATGATGATTTGAAACTATTCACCTTATTTAAATCAACACAAGATAATATCAAAAAGAACATGATAATTTAAAATATGATCAAATACAGCTCTAGAAAGAAAAAATATAGTCATTGAAATTAAAAACTCAATGGATACTCTAAGGAGTAGATTAAAGATAACTGAATGAACAGCTGAAGAAAACAACAACACTAATTCGAAGAGATGTATGCACCCCTATGTTCATTGCAGCACTATTTACAATAGCCAAGACATGGAAGCAACCTAAGTGTCTACTGACAGGTGAATGAATAAAAAAATTGTGATAATATTACTCAGCCATAAAAAAGAATGAAATTTTTCCATTTGTGACAACATGGATAGACCTAGAGAGCATTATGCTAAGTGAAATAAGTCAGACAGAGAAAGAGAAATACTGCATGATTTCACTTATATGTGGAATCTGCAAAACAAAACAAAACAGAAACAGACTTGTAGATACAGAGATCAAATTGGTGGTTGCCAGAGGTGGGGGAAGGGGGGAAGGGTTGGGTGAAATAGGTGAAGGTGATTAAGAACTACGAACTTCCAGTTATAAAGCAAACAAGTCACAAGGATATAATAAACAGCATAGGGAATACATTTAATAATGTTTTAATAACTTGGTCTGGTCACAGAGGGTTCCTAGGCTTACCATGGTATCATTTTGTAATGGATGTAAATGTCAAATCACTGTGTTGTGCACTGAAATTAACATAATATTGTACATCAACTGTACTTAAATTTAAAAAAACACTAAATACTTCAAAATGTAGTTCTAAAAAACAAACAAACAAATAAATAAAAATAGCTGAATTGAGAATAAGTAAACTAGAGTATAGAATTGAGGAAATCAACTAGGATGCAGCACAGAGAGATCAAGATATGGGAATTATGCAATAGATATTCAAGAACACAGAGGTTAGAATGAGAAAGGCCCATATATACCTAATAGAAATAAAGACGGTAGCAAATATACACATGCTCTGGAAGAAGTTCAACATAGTTCTTCCATTATTTCTACAAACACATTTTTAAATGTGATGCCTCGCACAAGATGTCTAGCAGAGTCAGAAGAAAAGACAATATGGACAAAAGGCCAAAAGAATGACAGGCAAAATGCATGTCTCAATGCAGAGGCTAGCATATTGGACTTATCAGACACAGAATTTAAAGTATTTATACATAAAAGACAA
Source organism: Equus przewalskii (assembly GCF_037783145.1). NCBI lineage: Eukaryota > Metazoa > Chordata > Mammalia > Perissodactyla > Equidae > Equus > Equus przewalskii. Next base: position 16,540,401 of record NC_091852.1, read on the forward strand.
AACGGAAAATTTCAGAAGAGACCTCAAAACTAAAAAGAGGTAATAACAAAGAAATAATTCTTGAACTAAAAACGGCCATTATCAAAAGCTAACTGTATAAATTATTTTATAGGAATTGGACACAGTTGAAGGAAGGATTAGGAAATTGGTAGAATAGAATGAAATTTCTATACTAAAGCCTAAAATAATGAAAAGTAAGAGAGGGTAAATGATTAAAGGGTATAGCGACGTGACGTAATAAAACTCCTGGGGTCCCAGAAGGAGAAGAGAGAAGATGCAATGCAATCCCAATTAAAGTCCAGCAGGCTTTTTGTGGAAATTGACAACTGATTTTAAAATTCACATGGAAATGGAAAGGATGTAGAATAGCCAAAATGACTTTGAAAATTGAAAGACTAACACTACCTGATTTTAAGACTCATTGTAAAATGACAGTTATTATAACAGTGTGCTATTGGTATAAAGACAGATAAAGAGATTAATCAGCAGAACAGAGTCCAGAGGGGCAGCCCAGTGGCATAGTGTTTAAGTTCGCCCTCCGCTTTGGCGGCCCAGGATTTGCCAGTTCAGATTCTGAGCATGGACCCACACACCTCTTATCAAGCCACACTGTGGCAGCATCCCACGTAGAAGAACTAGAATGACTTACACTTATGCTATACAACTACGCACTGGGGCTTTGGGGAGGAAAAAAAAAGAGGAAGATTGGCAACAGGTGTTAGCTCAGCACCACCTTTCTTCACCAAGAAAACCAGAATAGAGCCCAGAAATACTAAACCTACACATACATGGACAATTGATTTTCTACAGAGGCACAAAGGCAATTTAGTAGAAAAAGAATGGTCTTTTCAACAATAGCGCTAAAACAATTGAATAGGTTGCTATAGAGGTGCTGATAATGTTTTCTTATTTTCTTTTTAATCATTACGTTATCTGCAAGCATGTGCCATTTTAGTCAAAATAGTTTTGCATCTTTTTTTCTTTTCTTGCTCAGTCTTGCAAATGATTCTCCATCTAATTATTAATTCAAAGAGTCAAGTTTTGCCTTGTTGAATTTCTCTACTTTGTCCTCCTTTTTTAAATTCAATTCATGCCTGTCCTTACTTTTATTATCTCCTTCTTTCTACTTTCTTTAGACATATACTATTATGGATTTACTAACTCCTTAAAATAAGCAATTAGTTCATCAGATTTGAAGAATCTTTTTCAATAAAAGCTTTCAAGAATAAAAATTTCCCTTGAAATTTTGTTGATTTTGTTGAGTCTCACAGATTTTAAGATATGATAACTTTATTATTTTACATTTCTAGATATATTTATATTTCCATTCCCAATGTAGGTCACCAAATCTAAATCCAATTTAGCTTTAATTCCAGTATGCAAGAGTTTTTAATATTACAATAATCCATAAATGTAACTGACAACATACAGAGTTAAAAAGAAAAAAACTATAAGAAAAGCTAAGATAATACAAAAGAAAAGAATTTCATGAAATTAACACATTCATAATAAAACAAACCTCTAAGTAAAGTAAAAATTTAAAAAACCTTCTTTAAACTAATGAGTTTCTAAATATAATCAAAGAAAACTCATTATAAAAATCAGTCTAAATAGGAAAATATTAGTAATACCTCATTTAAAATCAGCATACACAGGAGGATGTCAACTATCATCACTTAAATTCCACAATGTATTGGATGGCTTAGTCAGTGTAATAAGACAAGAAATATTAATTATAGCCATAAAAATTTGAAAATAAAGTACTCAACTAACTAAAGTAACTAAAGTACTAACAAAATCTGTACAAATCTCAACAGGCAATTTTGTAACTTTATTAGGAGATACTAAAGATTTTCCAAATACATCAGGGAAATATACCATTTCACGGATAGAAATGTTTATACAATGAAGATGTCAATTCTTTCCAAATTCTGATCAATATCTCAACATGGCTTTTCGTGAAACTTAAAGTAAAAAAGATTCTAAAGTGAATACGGAAGAATATAAAGCCAGGAATAGCAAGTACTCTCTTAAAGAAAAAGAACAGAGAGGATGATCTTTTTCTATAAATTTAGGGCTTCATTACAAAGCTATATGTAGTAATTAGGACAGCGTGGTATTCATAGTTGGATGGGCAAAATGACCAAAAGAATAAATAAGAAAACCCAGAAAGAAGCACATTTGTATGAAATGTTATTCTATGACAAGGGTAGCATGTCAAATTATTGAAGAAAAGCAAGATGGTTCAATAAGTCGAACTTGGAAAAAATGGCTACCCATACAGAGAAGATTAATGAGTACTGCTGCTCAGTGGTGTGCTGGTAAACCAACTCTCTAAAAAACAAGCAAACAGAAGAGCCCTGGTTTGCAGCATTTGACAATTCTCATGACTCACATGTTCCACCCATGGTGGAATTCAAAAACCAACACAAAATCACCTGGCTCTCAAGTTCCTGAAAAATTCACAATCAGGTTTCCTCAGCTAGTATGAGCCAGCTGTAGCACACCATTATCTCTACTTCATACCACATACAAAAGTCATTTTCAAATAAGTTTCTAAGGGAAAAATAAAATTGTAAAGCTCTTAGTAGGAAAAGGTATCAAAAGACAGAATAACTTTGGTCTTTGATATTGGGACATTCTTCTTCAAAAAGACACAAAAAATATTGACTGTAAAAATAAAAGATTGATGAATTTAATTGTATCAAAATTAAGAATATTCTTCTCATTAAAAAGATACTGTATCTTAGAATCAAGGGTATATTTAAAAATACCACAAAACAATTAAAAACACACAGACAACCCAATAAAACTGTGCAAACCATGTGAATAGGCATTTTACACAAACAAAACTGACCAATAAACACATGATGAGATATTTAAGATAGTAATCAAAGAAGAACAAACCAAGATTGCTACGAGATATATTTTCACATGTCCTTGATTAATAAAAATTAAAAAGTCTGACACTGTCAAATTCTAGAGAATATGAATCCACAGGGCCATTTTCCACTGAAGGTGAAAATATAAATTGATACAACCACTTTGACATTGTATCCCAAAGTTTAATGTTCCTATTTCTTAAGAATGATCAAATTTGATTCTGGGTATATAGCCAAGAGAAATATATACAAAAATGTTCATGTAAGCACTATTCACAATAGCAAAGCCCCAAAAACCCATTATTAAAAGACTAGATGAGTAAATTATCATCAGAAAGGTATATTACACAGCAGTCAAAATAAAGAACCTACAGTTAACATGCATCAATATGGATGAATCCTATCTGAATAATATCTAAGTAAGAAAAAAAGTCCATTGTTTTGGAGCTGGAAATAACTAAAATTTATATGTATACACATACGTGCACACCATTTTTGGAATATACAGAGATAAAATGGAAGTCAATTAAGAGAATAATGAACATAGGTTTCATAATTCCCTCATTTGGGTGGGACAGAGGGAACAAAAGGATGAAGGACCACAAATACACATGGAGGTTATTTTCAAAGTATTTTATTTTGCATAGTGGCTTACTAGTGCTTATTATGTTATTCCACATAACTAACTACAGAAAATTAAAAAAAAAAACATGCATCTGAAGTTCTGAGGGAATAATATCAGGGTCACAGCAAAGAACAGAAGGCACAGCTGGCTGGAGTTTTGAAGATGAGTTACTGAAGGAACTTTTGACAAAAGTATGGGTAATCCACAAGGGCTACTGAAGAACCCAGAGCTTGAAAGGGTGAAAAGCAATTACTACTCCTGAGAGCCTGAAGAGGTGGAAATGGTGTCATCAGAGCCCAGTGAACACCGGAATTGTAGAAGTCAACACTCTACAATGAGGGGACACTCAACAGGGCCAACAGTCATAGAAGGAAGATGCAACTCTGCTGGAACCCTGCCAGAATGCCACTCAGACATGAAAGAAGCAAGGGAGGAGGAAGTATCCTGGCTTGTCTCTCCTCTCAAGTGCCAGTCTCCTGTCAGCACCTCCCTCCTTTTCCTATTGGTTGAACCAAACCAGAAGCTGGAGGGCAAGAAAGCCATGTCATGAGGCAAAGAGATGAAATGGATCTGGGGTGGAAAACAGAATATCCAATAACATTAGCATGCACACAAATATTTAAATAAACGTCCACCAACAATAACGTGCATATTGGGAGAGATGTGAATGAGTTTTAAATGTTCTAAGTATTTGGATTAGCCAAGGAAAAGAGTAAAAGCATCAGTTAACTTGAAACTTTGGTAAGTGAAAAAATACATGTAATTTCTTGAATAACCATTAAAATAAAAATAAAGGCAATATATAACCCCCCAGCTAATAGAAAGAATAAAGAATTAATTTTAAAATTAATTAAAATCAATGTACACTAAATGTAAAATTAAAATTTAGTTAGTTTAATTTTAAAATTAATCTTAATGAATTTAAAATCAATAAGAAAAGAGGATAAGAAAGGAGAGAAAAAGAAAATAGAGCAGGTAAGAAAAATAAAAGTATTTAATAAGATGGTAGAATTTTGAAACATAAATTCATCAATGCATTATATTACATGTGAATAAAGTAAATGATCCAATTTTAAGAAAAGTTTGTAAGACTCAATAAATAAATAAAACCTAAATATGGGCCATTAAAGAGACATTTGCACTACATACAGGTAAAGAGATTGTAAGTAAGAAGATGGAAGAAGATATATTATGCAAATCCCAACCCAAAGAACAGCTATTATAGGTATAATTTATCAGACAAAGGAAACTTCAGGCAAAAGGCATAGAGGTGAACAAGGACAGCTTATAGTGACGAAAAGTTAATTTCACTAGGAAAATATGGCAATGCAAAATTTGTAAGCATATAAAAATATAACCTTCCTAATGTAAGCTGCAATGATTTGGGGGTTCTTTATTGCCAACCAATAAACAAATTAAGAAACACACATCAAAATAAACCATTAGTCAAGAAATAAATCACAATGGAAATTAGAAATTATTTTTAATTGAGTGAAAATTAAAATATTATATCCAAATTTGTAGATGCTGCTAAAGACATGCTTGGAGGGAAATTTAGAGCTTTAATTGAAAGTAGGCTGAAAATCAAATGACCTAAGTATCAAGAAGTTAGAAAAGAAACAGCAAAACAAACCTAGAAAAAATAGAATGAAAGAAACATGAGAATACGAACAGAAATTAATGAAAAAACAAACAAACATATAGTAGGGGATCAACAAAGCCAAAAGTTCTTTGAAATAGTACTGAAATTGACAGTCTCCTGAGGACACTGGTCAAGAATGTGAGCACCTAACAGCCACTCAAAGAAGGAAATTAAACCCAGAGGAAAGCACTGAAGTAAAAGAATGAATAATGGGCAAAGAAAATGTTGAATAAATGAGTAAAGCAAAATAGATATTAGTTGAATAAGATAATAATTATATAATTATGACTCATTTGGGAGTATAAATCAAGGTAGAACAAAAGTTTATAACAGACATATAACTTGCAGAACAGGAATAGAGAATTGGAGATAATGGATTCAAAGTCTTTGAATTTTTTTATAAGAGAGATAGTGACTAATTTTACACGTTTATACGTGTGTTAAAATTTTTAGGTTAACCAATAAAAATAGAAAGTATTTCTTCCAAACAAGGAAAGAGGTAAAAATGGAGGAATAAAGAAATTGTAGTCAATACGAGAGAAGATAGGTAAGAAAGAAAGCAGTATGCTGTTACCTCTGCAATAGGCTGCCTTCCTTAATAATATTATTAATAATTTTCAACTAGAAGCCTGGCTGCCCAGAAAACGTTTATAATCTTTATCTTTTCTTACAGCTTAGGGTGGACATATGACTAAGCTGTGGCCATTGAGCTCTAAGCTTCAGGGAAACTGCCTCAGAATGCAGCGAACCCTAGTCTTTTGTCATTTTTCTTCCCTTTCTTAATTCTGAATCCTAGAATATGAATGGTGGTTGGAGTTCTAGTAACCTTCTCTTATCAGGAGGCCAAGAGTCATATTTGAGGGATGCTAAAACAGTGAGCTGAAAGGAGCCTCTGTGTCTTTCAACTCTGCCACCATGCCTGCCCCAGAATACCAATTTACAGTCTTTGTTTATGTGAAAGTGAAATCCATTTCCATTTTGAGTATTTATTTTGGGTTTTCCACAATGGGCAACCTAACCTAATCCTAACTGACATAAGGACAAACAGAAAACATGAAGGACATCAGTAATCATGATAGATAGAAATAGATGTAAATGGACTAAACATACATGTTAAAAGCAGAGACTCTTAGGTTGGATTAAAAAATATTAAAAAATATTCTAGCTATGTGCTCCTTTAAGCTCAGACCTAAAATTTCAGGACACTGGAAATTTGAAAGAAATAATTGGTGGGGAGTACTCTCTGAGACACTTTCTTTACCTACAACTAGGATTCCACTCACTTGCCAAGTTAACTCGCACCTCCGAATTTTTTTTGTAAAAATATTCTGACTGTATAATTTGCTTACATCAAGTTCAAAATCAGGGAGAAAAGAACATGTGGCATTAGAAGTTAGGATATTGGTAATTTAGGGTGAGGAAGAAAGGGACAGTGATGCGGAAGATGTACAAAGTGGGCTATGGGGTGCTGAAGTTCTATTCCTTGACCTGAGTGGTGTTATATTATTTGTTCATTTTATGACTATTTATTGAAATGTACACTTAAGATTTTTGCAGTTTTCTATCTATGATATATCTAACTTTAAAAAGTATTTTAAAAATAAAAAATGTATTTTTAAATTATATATGTGTATACACACTCAGTTTAGGCCACAATTTCCTCTGCTTACCAATAGTCAAATCTCTTTGCTCCAAAATCTGATCATTCTTGTGAACCTAGTATTTCAATTACATGACTAAATTAAACGTTGTTTAAATTGTTGATTTATTGGGAGGAAAAGGACAGTTATTTCTATGAAAACTGAGCTGAGTGCTTTGCAAATACTCAGGCTCATCAAGTTGGTAAACACACTGCTGTATAATCTGTGCAGAGGACAAATGTAAAAAAATACAGAAAATCAGAAACATCTCAAAGTAGTCTACGTTCAGATTGCCCAATGTGTCTTTAGTGTCCTTAGTTTCCCCACTTTGAGGAAACAAGCTAGGAACTGTAGACAACACGCTGTGAACACTGTTTATGCAAGATCATTTCAAACTCCAAGCAGCGGATCCAGCTCCAAGAAACAGCTTTGGCCCATAAAGTTTAGCAAAAACTTATTGAAAATAATTATCCTGTGGAGGCTTTAATCTACTGTTTCTTTTAGTGACTTTACTAATCACTTAGCATGCTGATTGTATCAGATAAGAGGCGAGTTGGCCATATCTTAGCAACACAAGACAAAGAGAAAAATGATAGGATATGTGAGGAGCAGGAGAAATCAGAGGTGAGGAAATTTTGCTAATGGGAGAAGAAAGGCCAATGAACAGAAGTTAGCCCACACAAACATACATTCATATACTCAAATCCTGCCTTCCACCTCCATTTTTAACACCAACTTCCCAACCAAGCACAGCTTGTCTCACTGCATACAAGATCCACTTTTCCCAAATTATTAAAACCCAAGTAGGCATAAGAGCAAGGTGCTATCTGCTAAAATTGCAGTGATCAAAAGCAAAGGGATATATATTCATTTCCGGGCTAACCAACCGGCAGAGTCCCCCAGCCATGCTTAAGGCAACATTGAAGAGTCGGGGAGGAGGGATGGCACTGAGCAAAAGAAGTTTAGCTCCAACAAATTGATCCCAGATTTTGAAATCGAACAGGTGAAAAGAAGCTATTTTTGTTTCACCATACAATTAAGTTTGTTAACAAATTTGAACGGTTTTTATTTCAACTACTCATGTGGGCGGGAGAAACCTAGCACATCTTTTCAGCAATTGAGACGAGTGGAGTTTGGAAGAGACTCCTTGTAAAATGAGACAGTAGTTTCAGCAATGGTTGAAGTCATGATCTATATGTTCTTTGGTATAATGACGGCTATCACAAAAGGCTGGAAGAGGTCAGATTCAAGAGAAGAATAAACTATGCTCCATGCCCCAGCCCTGATTGTGTGTGCATGTGTTTGTGTAATTTAGATTGTCCCTAAGAAGCAAGAGGAGATTAAATATCCTTCATATATTACTCCCAAGTTAAAGTTCCAGCTCCTCCTCTGCTGCATAATCCTGGCATGCAATAAAAATACACAACCCAGGATCTGGCCCAGTGGCACATCAGTTAGTTCACAAGTTCCACTTCTGTGGCCCGGGGTTTGCTGGTTTGGATCCCGGGTGCAGACATGACACTGCTTTTCAAGCCATGCTGTGGTAGGCGTCCCACGTATAAAGTAGAGGAAGATGGGCATGGATGTTAGCTCAGGGCCAGCCTTCCTCAAAAAGAGGAGAATTGGCAGAAGATGTTAGCTCAGGGCTAATCTTCCTCAAAAAAATAAATAAATAAAAAATAAAACTAAAAAAAAAAAAATACACAACACTTGGTCCAGTCAATGCGTGCCTCACTTTTCCCGCTGGAAGGGAGGGAAGTGGTCTGATAAAGCCTTTCATCCGTGCAGCCATTCCCAGGAATACACTATTCTTATGGGCAAGCTCTAGGGGCTGGAAGATGCTTACTTCAAAAATAGAGATCGCAGGCCCTGTGGATTCTGGGCAGAAAAGATCTGCCCTTCAAGTAAGGATAAGATTGGAGAGTTCCTTATTCTCTATTCACAATGCTTTACACATAAAAAATACTGGGTAAATATTTGTTGAAATTAAACGGGCAGGTGTGGTAACCTGTTTCCAAAGCGGCTCCTTTTACATGTATTCAATAATGTCTGTTCTAAAGGACCTGTTCTTATGTAACTGTTCAATAAAATATGATCAAGGATGAGTGTACAAGCAGTGAGATGACATGCCAAGTGCATTAGAAAGCTTTGAGCTTTCACTGCCTGCACGTCAAATAAACCAGTGTTTGAATCCACAAACAACTGCGAAGCTGAGAGCAGAAGAAAGCAGCAAAACCCAGCTGTCTGGACACGGCCAGAACACCCCTCTGCAGGTTATGTAACAGCTGTTGTGTAATTGCGCATTTAACTCAAAACACATTTTTAAAAGAGGAAACAATTAGATTTTCCAAAAAGAAAGAAATTGAGAGGAAGAAAGAGAGGGAGAGAGAGAGAAAAGTGTTGAAATAACACAGAAGTTTCGATCTGGTCTTCAAGCATGAGGTCCAGAGGAGGCAGGGAGCTTGGAGATGGTTGTCTTAGAATCTAGGGGGCTGGCCCTTGAGCCAGATCTGGTCTGCCTCCAATTTTTGTAAATAATATCGTATTGGAAAGCAGCTATACCCGTTAATATATCTATTGTCTATAGTTTCTTTCATGCTGAGTCCAGTAAGTTACAACAGAAACCATCTGGCCCCGAAAGCGGAAAATATTATCTGTTCCTTTACAGAAAAAGTTTGCTGACCCCTGTCTGGGATGAATAAAAGGCTTAGATGGATAAAAGAATTAACTGCTTGTGAGGGTGACTGTTCATGTAGAGAACCAAAACAGCCGATTCTCGAACCCATCTGGGAATTCTCTTATGCAGGGAGAATAAATAGAATTAAGAGCCAGGGTTTTGGAGTCAGACCGGCCCGAAATGAAATTCTGGTCTTGCACTTAATAGATCTGTGATCACAAGCAAGCTTCTCACTCTCTCTCTGTCTGTAAAAAGAGGAAGCAAGTGAGGATGGAAAGAGAAAGGAAGGCTCTGGAATCTGATTTGGAGTAACTTTTCCATAAGCCTTAGTTTCCCGACCTAAACCCCATATTTAGGGGAGCTAGCAATTTTCACTGGAAAAAAAAAAATTGTTTTCTTAAATCTTAACAATCAGAGTTAAGAGCATCCAAAGTTTTCTGTCTTGTTTCTACTGTAACTTTTGCTAAAGCTTCAATGCAATAAAGTAGTGTACTTAAAATGGGAGTAGTACAGTTAAAAATTGTCCTTTCTGAATGTTCCCAGCTTGAAACATTAATTTAATTTTAAGAACTTGAATTACTTGGGAGTCCTGTTTAAATTTAGTCTTTGTACAATTGCCTGTATCAACGTTTGATAAATACAGCCAACTTCCAAAACCAGAGGTTACTTTCATTTTAAATGAGTTTTAACAGACGATGTTGCCATATTGCTACTGTGGCGACTGCGTGACAGTGCACTCCGAGTTCCCTAAAAATTCTGCTGACTTTTCTGTTCCCATGTATAACAGAAAGATAATTTACAGCTTCTGAAATCACAATAGGTCTACTTACCCAGCACTGAAAAATACACGTGATGGATATGATTTTTTAAAACCAGCTTAGAATGGGGTCTAGAGAGAGGAGTTTTCTTCTGCAAACAGCGCTCTGCTTTTCTGGGACATGGACTAATCCGCTGAAAGCACTGTTCTGGAGACACCTGGCCAGGGTCCTCTCCTCACCAGCTTCTATTGAGAACAAGTGCCCTTTGAGACTCTTTTTTAATCCTCAAATTCTCTGATTCCAAGTCTGTCAGAGAATGGAAAGTTTCACAGTAGCATAAACAGCATGAAAAGCCAAAAAAAAAATAATAACTGGCCTTAGTGGCCAGAGCAGCTGTGCTACGTAGCCTCATCACAGGTTTCGGCTTTGTAAATTAATTCGTCTGCAAATAGTGCCCGGTCTCCAGATGCAGCTTCAGTGCTGGAGCGCTGGTTTCTTAAGGATTTAAGTTTAGAGTCAAGGGCTTCCTGCCCTAGGTGCTACACAGAAGTAGTGTCGTTTTCTTTTTGCTCTGTTTGTTCATCCAATCATAGCCCGGTATGCAAATAAACCCTAGCCGGTGCAGATAAAAAGGAGCAAATAAAACCAAGCGCTCTATGAGAACGAAATCGCTGATCCTGTCACCTGTGTTCCAGGAGCTGAATCAGAAATGTCGTCAAGCCAGCCAGACATACCTGCCCCACTCACCAATCTGAAGTTTCAATATACGAAGGTCAGTACAATTTATATTTGCTGCTTTGCCCCAGGTTTATAAAAACGACATCTGTTTAAAACATAAAAGGTCAATTTAAGGAAACTTATGGAAAGAGCCCTTTGCAAATATAAAAATGAAAAGCTTGCAAAATGCAGGTCTGGGTTTAGTGTCTCGATCAAATAATGAATTCTTAATCGTATCAGGCAACTTTTCATAAAATTATTTCTTTGAATGTTTCTAAGTGAGAGGAGTTCTCTTCTGTGAGAAAGGCTCTGGTGCCAGGATTCAGGGGACTTCACTAAGCACTTCTCCTAATTTCAGCATAGCCCAGCTGTACAATAAAGGAGGCAAATACCAACCAGAGAAACTTGCTGGCAGGAGTCTAACAACCGGGAAATGATCTAAAATTTAAAAAAAAAAAAAAAAAAAGAGGAGAAACAGCGTGCTGAAGTAACATGATTTTTCTATGTGTTTAATGACTGTCAAAATCGAAGGACATACATCTGATAATTGGATCCTGATTCAAAAACTTCTGACTTGCATTATTTAGCCTACTTTGGGAAAGCTAGCATTCTTATTTATTTCTCCTGCCAAGTTTGTTGCCATTGGAGCATAATTGTTAACTGATAAATATTTAGAGAAACAAGAGCAGGAGCCAGATCCAGACTTAAAAATCCACAGCTAAGAAGAACGAGGAAATGGATCCTGCTTGAGTAATTCAAGAGCATCTCTGAGCTTCACCTGTGTCACACTGTTACATGCCTGCTTTCCTATCAAACCAACAAATAAAACAAAAAACCAGTCCAACCCAAATCACTTAAAGTTAGCTTTATGGCCTGAGGTAGAAAGTAAGGAAAGAAAGGAGCTGTTCCAACTCAGGGAGAGCCATTTTGCTTTCCAAATTAACCAATGAAAAACCAAGAGCATTACAAGTGAATGATAAAGTAAAAGCCCCGCTATTATCTATTTATTTCCTTACTTGTATCCATGGATGGTTTTGAAATCCTAAGTTCTTTGCATTTTTATTTTCATACGCACAAGTGAGGAAGTTGTTCAGCTGTCTAGCTCTTTTCCTTAGGAAACTGTCTACAGAGATTAGATTGTGCCTCTAACATGGTTGACCAGCAGCTGTAAAATGTATTAAGGTGCTATTTTCACCAAGTTTTATGAAAAGGAAAAGCAATTTTTCCATTTAATTTTATTCTAAATGGGAACATGAAAAATGTGGTAAGTCCGTATCCTCCAGAAATTTACACTTGGCAAAGGTATGCCCAAAAGATGACAAGACTCCAGTCTCCCCAACTTTCTTACTCCAAGTGTGTCATTCACAAGAAATTTCAACCCAAAGCAGGCATGTTAACAAATGCATTTCGCAAAGATCAAGATTGTTGGCAATGATTGAATGATCACATTACTATTATTACAAAGAGTATTTTTCCCTATGATATGGGAAGTTACGTTGGTGCTCCGAATGTCACTTTTTTAAAAAATTCAGCTTTGCAGAAGTTTGCAGTCTTCCTTGTATGTCTATCTCAAAGAAGCTCGAATGTAAAATACTCTTTCTGCTGAATTAAGTTTCATCTAGAAGTTATTAATTAGGCTTGTAGGAAACAGTACTAGACAAATGAGATCGCCCTTAAAATCTAACATGCAAACACACATTAGTGAACCTTTAACATAGAGAGATGTTTTTAAGATTGAAATCTCCTGTTCACTTCCAAGTCATTGCACAAGAACACTCCTCTGCAGAAAATGACTGAGCTGAGTGTTCAAAAGAAGGCAAGATTTAAGAACTTCTCTGGGTAAAAATACCCAATGCACATCAGTGAATTTTGATGGCTCTCACACCTTCTCTATAGCTCTGTTTTGCTCAGGTAGCATTTTATTGTCTGATTTAGTGGTTACAGCATTTTCACACTTGGGAGGACACCAGTTATGTATGTAATTAAATCTAAATGAGTGAGCTTTTTCAGATGCCTTTGCATGTTTTTTTACTGTGCCCCACTGAAGAACTGTATTGGATTTGCCCTTGCAAGAGGAGTTGGAAAAGTGATGGTGATTAACAAGTTTCCTGGTTGCAAACCAAGCAAGCAAAGATTTTATAGTGTTTGAGGAATTACCTTCTATGGCCAGCCTGTAAACTCCTGTGTTATTTTTCTCTTACTATTTTAATGTTTTTCTGTATTATCACTAGAAGTAGATTGGTTATTGGGGCAAGATGGAAGAAAGAGACAACAAAGGATGAGTCATAAATTATTGCAACTATGGTGGAAGAGCTGCATATTCTCAAGCTTGAGATTGCTTTTGACTCAAACAAAAGAAGTCATTGATGCAAATCTTTTATGACTTATTCTCTAGTACAGTCTGATTATTTTTTTGTTGGGGTGGATAAAACAGAGATCAGAGTTTAAGAAATACCTTCTATAATGATACAAAAGTTTTTAGAATTTAAAACCTCAATAACGTCATTACAAATCCACATACACCCGGAATCCACCTCTGTCCTCATTTTTCCCCTTTCCAATTCTAAGTGAAGCCTACATCTGCCAACTCATCCATTTTATTGAGGCTTTAAATGAAGTGCTTTGAAAGTTATGTGATCACTGGGCAAACTACATTACCTCTGTCTGCCTCGGTTTTCTTATGTGTAAAATGGGAGTAATAAAGCTACCAATTTCCCAGTGTGGATAAAAGCATTAAATGAGTTTAATGCACACAAAGCACTTGAAATAGTGCCTGGCACATGGGAAGTGATTGATCAATATTAGCTATCCTGGTCCTATTTATTTTTCTGAATTCTTTCCACTTTTCCAGAATTTTCTTCTACTCAACCTTTCCTAAACCTGGTTCCCACAAGTGTTCCTCTCATCTTATTCTCTTCTCCTCGTTCTTCTGTCACTCCTTTTTGCACAGTCATGCCCCATCTGATAAGGATTCCATTGGAACAAAGTCCCAAGGGTTAATCCAGGAGTTCAGGGTTCAAGAACTTCCTCTTACGAGATTTGGTAACTCTATTTTACATTCTCCCTTCACCACATTGTTTTTAACCTTAAAAAAAAGAAGAAATAGGAAATTCAAGAAGATAAGCTTCCTCAGACAGAATTCAAACTCCAGTCTTTAACTTAACTCCTACACTTAACCTACTGAACAATAATATGTTCATGCTAGAAAAGATCGTCATCAGCTAATGACATTTCACACACACACGTACACAGGCACACACACGGAAAACAATTATAGCTAAAATTCATTGTGTTTACTCTCTGCCAATGACTGTTTAAGTTCTTTATGGTGATTTTATTTACACCTCACAATAGCTCTATGAGGAGGCGACTATTCCTGTTTCATAAATGAAGAGGCTGAGGGACAGAGTGGCTAAGCCACTTGCCTTCAGTTACACAGCTAGTTGACTTCAAATGCTGGCATTCTGAGACCTCACACCAAGGGGCTTGTCTAAGATCAATATCGCTGCTTTGGCACATAGAGTGGCTGGAATCCTGTTCTGTCCTTTATTCTGACTTTCACTTGTCCATTCCTGATCGCTGGAGGGAACATGGCCATGAGCCTTCCCAGCTGCTGCTCAGCTGTTCCCAGGCCAACAGGAGGAAGTTCATCGCCAACTTAGAAAAAGAGGAGAACAGTAAGGAAGAGTGGAAGCAAACAGACTTTCTGCTTTGATTGGAAAGTTGGGGTTTGGGCTGAGAGAGGCTGTGATGCAGACAGCTTTGACATAAGGGTGCAGTTTCTATGTGAACTACATTTCTTCAATTCCTGTGCAATAAATAGGAGATCACTTTCCTAAATTTCTAGTATTATTGTTTAACCCATCTTAAAGATATATTTCTGATAGAGAAGAATTATGAATCATTGAATACTATGTGCTAGACACCGTCATCTTTTTTTAAATTCTTACAACAAAGAAATTCAGGCCACACACATTTACAAATATCTTCTCCTCTTCATTCATTTCTCCTATTTTTCCTTCCCTTTATCTAACAAGTCGTTAAACGACTACTCTGGGCTAGGTCTTATGATAAAAGAAGGCTAATATGATTCTTGCCTCATGGACTTACATTCCTGGAGAATGTGTGAGGTGGAGTGGGGAAGAAAATAAGCAAGTAAGTGAATACATTAATCACAAATGATGATAAATGCTGGAAAGAAGATGACTGAAAGCTGGGAGACAATGAGGGGAAGAGTTTACTTTTGATGGGGTGTTAGGGACTATCTCTTTAAGGAAGGGACATTTCAGGTGAGCCTGAGGAATGCAGAGCGTAATGTGGCCGTGGAGAGTGGGAAAAGAACAAAGATGGAGAGGTAACAGCACGTGCGAAGAGGTCTGTGGGCAAGAGCTTGATATGTTCAAAGAACTATCAAAAGGCTAACATGGCCGAAGTACAGTGAGGGAGGGAGAGAATGGATGAGATGAGACTGGAGATGGGGGTTGCGGCCCGATTGCCTGATGGCTTTATTGGACGGAAACCACTGAGGGGCGCTTACAACAGGACAGGACTTAGGTTCAAGACAAAGCTGATTGTGCTGTGGCACTGCTTTCGTTTGGGAAACATTTGTAACTCCCTGCTGACTGAAGCAATATTTTGTTTGCTTTTGGCTTAGAAGCAGTTGAACAAATAGCTGGATGCCTGCAAGGTACAGTGTCTTAACAGGATAAGCCCGGCTTTGATTTCCGGCTCTTCTGCTTATTTAATGATGTGCCTTTGGCCAAGCTTCTAATCTCCTTGAGTTTCAGTTCCCCTGTCTGTAAATTGGGAATAATAATGACTACCTTAAACAGTGGCTGTGAGAATTAAGGGAGGTAATTTGTGGAAAGTGCCCAGCACTTATTAGCTACTTGGACTAGCTCTCCTTAACGCTCTCCTTCCCAAGATGACTCCTAAATTCTAAAATGATTCAGTTTCCAACATAAGAGGAATGATACTTGCCTTGCTTATCGCAATTCAAAACTGCTTTCATCTATTGATCTCATTTGAGGTCCATAATTAACCACTGGGAAGGAGCTGGGGAAGATGTTACTAATGTTCCATTTTAAAGCTGAGGAATCTGAGCTCAGAGAGTTTAAGTGATTCGCATAAGGTCACACAGCTCTTAAAAGGAAAATATAAAATGAACTGAATTCTGAATCTCCTCCTTCAGATCTGATACTTTTCCACAGTTCCGTTTTTTTCCCTATATACTGAAAACAGTAGTACTCAAGTCTCACTGGATTGTCTCTAACAAGTGCTTTCACATCTTTTACTTAATTTGTATCATTCTTTCCTTACTCTGATTGAGAGGATGGAAATTTGGATGATGAGAGAAGAGGAGTGATTTGAACACCAGGTCTCCAAACAGGTGAACCAATGAGAGAAGATATTCTAGAGTAAGAATTCTAGAATTTGAACGTGCAAGTGAATTACTTAGGGATCTTGTTGAAATGGAGATTCTGATTCTGTAGGTCTGAGGTGAGGTTTGAGAGTCTGCATTTGTAACAGACTTCCAGGTTTTGCTGATGCTACTCAAAGCGTGGTCTCTAGGCCAGGAGCAACAGTCTAAAAGTTTTGAGTCAACCTTACAACTACTTACAGGAACCACCATCTAGTAAGGGACCTGACTTCCTGTTTCTCCCAGAAACTCACACTCGACCAGGTCAGAACCACTTGCCTTCCTCTTCAAAAAGCACTTAAGTCCAACAGGAACCAGATCATGGCTACAAACCAGTGATGGAACCAACCATTAACTTTGCTTTTGGGAGATAACCATTCATTATGAATGTAATATTTTAACTCATCTCTAAGGGCTGCTTTCTTGGCAAATATTTTGTTCTCTGACATTTGCCTGATTCAAGAAGTCTGATCAACAAAAATCTTAAAGTAAATAGCACATACCCTAAGGGAGAGTAATACCCCCATTTCATAAGCACTCTTAGTAGTACAAGTGCTCATGGTTCTTTAAACTGGACTTCACCTAACAAATTTGTTGTTGATTGCTTGCCAGAGTGAGGGAGATGAGTGAAAAAAACTCTTAAAGAGTATGAGAAACAACTTGAAAGCTTCTTTCAAGGAAATGCTTCTGAAGTGGCATGGATTAATCTATGAGATGATATAATACTGAGCAGCATAAAAGAAATCTCACAGAAATAGAGGCATTGATAAAATGGTGATACACTTGTCTCCAAATAGCAATGATCTGGCTGGGGGTGGGGGTGGGTTGCATTTTCATGATGCTATTATACTTGTAGCCAGATATGTTACACATTTACCAGATGTCAGTGGCAACGTGGGCAGAGCCAAGTTCAAAAGAACGTAAGCAATAATTGCTTCATAATTAAACATTTATTTAAAATTCACTACTATTAAATTAGAGAAGTAGATATTTGCAGAAACCTGGATTTCATCACATTGATATATTTTGAGTGTACGTGTGTGTGTGTATCAAAAACCCACAAACAGAGGCATTGATTGCAAAGGATGTAAAATGTTGCTAATATTTGGTTTTCTAATATTAAAATGTCTCTACATGATGCCTTTATGGGAATGTTGGAATTGTTAATGGAAATGTGTTTGCTGGGAATTTGCACAAATATCACAGATCTTAAAATTTTGCCTGAACAGCCGCCTTGCCCTCCCTAGGTGCCTTATCTGACTCTTTTCGCTGCTCTCCTGATACATTTTTAGAAGTCGAAGGAATGTAAATAACGACCAATTGAATTAGGCTCTCCTTTTGGCACTTTCTTTAGAAGGAAGAGGGCTTACATGCAATCAGTTGTATTGTTGGCTCTCGATATGGTTCAGTATTAAAGATGTACAGAACGTTGTAGTGCTTCCACATGCTTCCCTCTTTGACACCGGATATTTTGATGTACAGAACTTGTTGACAAATATTTTTGTCATCTGTGGGACAGCGAAGGTGTAGCTCAAAACAGAAATGCTTTAACATCTTCTCTTTTTCCCTGACTGAGTTGAAAAGGCGGAAGGGGTTTTTTCCAAAAACAAGGAAAAAGTATATTCACTCATGCTCCTGAAGTCAGACTATAATATAAAACAGAAATGAAGGGAAAATTTTATTTCTCCTACTTTTGTTTTGGTCACTCTCTCATTTTGCTTTCATTCTTTTGACTGCAGTTAAATATTTTCCTCCCATCTGTTATTTCCTCCCTAATTTCCTCTTAGTTTTTTTTTACTCTGAGTCTCAATGTTTAACTGTGCTGCCTCAGGGTTTGGATTGAAAGTAGTTGCCAGAGACCCAGCTTTGATTCTTTTCAATGTTTAACACCCCAACCTGACTTTGGTCCAGTCTTTCTCTGATTATTTATCCCCCATGGCATTCTTTCTCCCCACCCTCACCTCCATGGTCTTTGGTACTTTTTAGGTTTTTAACCCTGAGAAAAGGTTTACACCCTTACGATGCCCATCACTTCCTGTACATTAACAACACCACCCATCACTCCACATCCTGTGACCCAGGCTCTGGGGTTTGGAAACAGAGGTGACATAAAATGGAGACTCATCATCCTTCCTCACCTTTGGCATATCTTAAAAGAAATCCTTTGTGCACTGAAAATGCGATCTGTTAAAATCTCTCTGCCACCAAGAAAGCACTGGCTTCCCTTGCGGGATCTAGAGCCGCTGCCCCACTTGCAGTTCTGCAGAGAAAATGTGAATTTAGGGCACCCTAAATATCTGGTGGAGGGAGTCAGGGACTCTGCCTTGTAAGCCAAAATGTTCCAAAATCTCCTAGCCACTGAGAAGGCTGATAGGTTTTATTTTACCTATTAGTCAAATCCAGCTTGATCCAAGCCAGAAAAGTTTTGAGGAAAATGCTTATTTAGAATTGTAGCTTTATACCAGGCACATTAAACCTGTACCCTGGAAAGAAAGGCTTTTTTTTTTTTTTCCTCAAAATTGTGAGTTATTCTTGGACACTAAACTGCATTCAGGAAATGCCCACTTTTTTTTTAGTCGAAGGTCATATGATGCATCCTTTAAAATCTAACATATCTAAAATTTAAAGAGTAAAAATTGATTTTTAAGTTGCTTCAACATTCCCATTGATTGTTTCCTCATATAAGAAGCACTTGAAGTCCAACCATATGCATAGGCATCTGTAATTTTCAATCAATATTGTGAACTTTAAGTTGAGGTCCACTTACATATGTATTATTCAAAAGTGTCCTGAGTCCAAAATTCATAAATAGAATAGAGTTAATATAATAGTTAGGTAGGAACCAAGAACTCTTTTTCACTTTTAGGCCATGATCCCTTTTTCCCTAAATTTGCTAACATTTAGTGTGGTTATCACCAGAGAGATCATTTCAACAGGCCTAAAATAGGTTTGATAGTTACTATAATAAACATAATTAGCCTATACTTCTCTGTATAACCATTTTATATAACTGGAGGCAGGATGATCCTTCGAAAACATTTGGCCACACAATTAGCTAAAGGCTGTGTCAAATGTAAAGCCAATAAAATCAAAATAGAAAAAAAGATCATTAAGGTAGTTCCTACCAATAAATTCTCCAGAGCTAAGGAGAAGAAAAGGATGGAGCAGTCTTGTTCTTTACAGCAGCCTCGATCATCTCTTTATCTGTGCTGAGATCTGGTTGGATGCTGAAAGGCCTCTGTTTATGGGATAATGTGTAATTTTCAGACTGTACTGCTACGTCACTCGACTCTAAAGCCTTATGACCTCATGCCTGGGATGTTAAAATTGTCTCCAGGCTAATCTCCAAGACTTTGGATGCTCTGCTTTAGATCCATTTGGGGTACATTAAAATCAGTATTCCTAAAAATATCCATTTGATCCTCTCACTCCCTTATTATATTCAGGAACAGAGTCCAAACTGCTCACTCTGGGCATCAAGAACCACCACAAATTGGTTTCGTTTTCATTATTGGAAGGAATCTAGTTTCCACTGGAACTCTATTTTGGGGCTAATCTTTTGACTATGTTACAAATATCCCAACAGCGTTCCCTCCTTTTCCATGTTGTTTTCCTTTTTTACCCCAATCCAAACCTATCCTTCAAGGAAGCATTCTTCCAGCCCACGTTCCTCTGTTCTGTGAGTTCCATTCTGCGATTTATTGACTAAAGCACTGCTTCAGTCATTTTGCAGTATAACCTTCAATTCTTTACTGGCCGATCTCACTAGAAATACACTCTCTTCTTAGATGATAAGCCCCTTGAAAGCAAGGGTCATCGTTCACTCATCTCACATTTTCCCACTGAAACTTCCAGATGTCTCAGGTATTTACTCATTATTTGATGAACACTTTTCTGATAAAAGAAACGTGACCATTTAGGATTATGAGAATGTAAGCACAAATTCAAAAAAAAACTGTGTTCAAAGTGTTCTCCTATATTAAAAGTTAAAACTGAATAATGCAGGGCAGTTGCTGGTAATTTGGGATCATCTACGACCGATCTCTTCTGTTGCCTGAAGGCTCCCAGATAAACTTGTATTCTTCCTTTCGGTTAATGCTCACTTAGAAAACATTCACTGACTTTAATCTGAAGGGGGAGTTTTCTGTACAGCTTAAATGCAAGAGTCTGCTAATGAAATTGGATGGTATATACATATAGAAATGGTTCTTTCACCAAAAGAGATTATATGAAGGGAATAGAATAAGCTATCATATATTGAAGCATAGTATTGAGAAGTTGAAACCACAAATTATCACAGACTTGAGGGAAAAGGACTTAGGTGGGAGTTGGGAAGTTTCACTGCAGGCCTAACAAAATATAATACGTACTATATCTTGTTTTTATTAGATTTGGGGTAAAATCATACTATGGAAGAGTGGAATTCTGGCTATGTCTCTGGCGGGGTGAGACTTGTGCTCTCCTAGTTTAGAAATATAAAGTCTGAGGGGGTGATACTATCTTTAGGGCAGAGAAAAGGGAGAATTAGAAATGTGTGAGTGAATCTGATGCAAATTTTGCAAGGCTGGCTAAAGAAATTAGGGCTAAGTGCCATGATGTCTTTAGTTTTCTCTTTGGAATTTGGTGAGCTGATAGGTAGATTTCTACCTTTAATAAAAGGCAGAACATAAATAATTTAATAGTAGTAAAATGTTATGTTAGAAAAGAGAAAAAAAGAAGTTAAATCCAATTGGACTGACAAGTAAAATCTTCATGAGGAGACAACATTTTAAGCGAGTGTTTGAAGTATGAGTGGAAGAAAAGAGTGAAACTCCAGTCTGAGGAACAGCATGAATAGGTGTGTGGAGCAAAGAAGGGCCTGGTGTATGAGACAGTAGGAAGAGGCTAAAACAAAGGGTAAACTGAAGAAATAATCGGATAAAAGGTTGGAAAAGTGTATTGGGGCCAGATCATAAGCCACCTTAATGCCATGCTAAGGAATTTGACAAAGAAGAACCACTGAATTGTTCTGAGGAGAGGACAAAATCTAAGGTGGCTTGGCTTAGGAAGATTATGATAAAAGGGTGAGAATTAAATTTGAATTAGGCAGAGATGTAGGGCAGGCAGAACAGAGCAAGGGTTTTTTTCTGATAGTGTAGAACACAGTGATTCAAAAGGATGAGTAGCGATTGTGTGTGTCATTACCGGAGAGGGAAAGCGTTTGTGTCTGAGAGGGAGAAAGGGAGAAAGCGAGAGAGAAAGGGGGAGGGAATGTGCACCAGCAAGCCTGAGAACTTTGGTTTGAGGTAAGAGCAGCGTAAAGCTAGAGATGACAGTGAGCTCAAATTGGGATCCGTTGATTAAAGTTGTTTCCCCTGGGAAGAAAAAGACAAAGAGGTAAGGGTTAGAGATGCATACCAGAAAGTACTCTTTAAGAGTAATTAGAGGATTTTATAAAATGCGTTTCTGATAGCTACAGTGCTGATTCACCCTGAGAGCCATTGGGCAAGTCAGTATTTTAGTCTGAATTTATCTTTCTTCGAGTTGAACTAAGATGCCAACGATTTTTTCATGAAGGATAATAGGAATTTTATGGTCTTCATCTGTATTCCATTACCCTATCAGAGACACAAGGACTTTCTTGAAACATCTACCTTTCTCATACCCCAATATATGTGTCCTTGGACAGCTAGTCTCTTCATCTGAACTGCTTTGCACCCCTGCCCCTTTATTTCTTCACGCTGATGTCTTTTTCCTGTCAATTCCAGGCTAGCACTACACTTCTTCTAAACTCCCCCAAATACATAGGTTCATGCTGTTGTGTCCTATGAATAATTAATTGTATTGGCTTGAACAGGCCAGTAAGGATGCTTATCCTTCCATTTGTTTGTTAGTAAATCACAAATACCATAGGGTACCCTTGTGCAGAATACCATAGGTCTTACACATGTGTAGCTACTGGATTAAAGTTTCCTTGGTTCAGTTTTAAGTTTTTCAAGAATTCTTTTCTGAGGTTAAAATCACTCGAGGACTGGGATTGTATTGGACGCTGAGGATAAGCCAGGAAACCAGACGAACACCGCCCTTGACCTTATTCCTTAAGAGGGAAGGCAGACGTTTAAAAATGACTTTTTAAAAAAAGTGACAAATCATACAGTAGAGGTATAGGAGACCAGAAGACTATTTCTGAAAACAGGATGTCTGTCTAAATAATCTCATAAATCCCAAAATACAGAATCAATTGTACTTAAGCATTCAGGGATACATGGTAATATATATTTTATTAATTTGTTAGAATTTTAAGCTATATTATGGACACTGCCCAAAGAATAGCCAAGTTAGTGCAAACTCGTAGGTTAACTTAAGAGACTGCTTTTATTTCAAATATACACAATATAAGTTATTAAACTAACAGTATATAACCTTGATAGCTGTCACTGGGGACTTTTTAATAGCTAAGTAATTTGTATTTAGTATAGCAATGGATGTAAGCCTTGGGGGTCAGTGTTTCAATACATTCACTCTCAAGGTTTCACTATTAGTAACTTACCTGTAAATATCAAGTAAGGAGACATGTCTGAATAAAGCTATATGTTATAAATCTAGTGCATACGTCAACCTTCATTTAAAACTACATGTATCGACTACCTGTGAGTCAAAATTTAATAAACTAGTTCATGTTGTAATATTAAATCTAACAGAAAGTTGTAATATGTCATATTTAATACTATACTTACGACTATTTTTCTGTTTCAATAATGAGAACAAGGAGAATCAGGAGGAAATAATGGGATGAGAGGAGAGAGAAGAAATTCTAGCTTTTGACAGAAACAAAACATAACTTTATTCGTCACTAAAGGAATACTTCTTAATTTGGCTTCATCAAATATTTTTACTCTAGTGAAAGGTGAATGAGATAACAAAGATCTATTCAGCTCCATAATGAGAGGCAAATTCAGGGCTGCAAAAGTTGAAACTCAGACTTTTTAATGACGTGCTAATACTGTTTAATATATCTATTCTTTTATTGTGCACACAGAACAAAATTCCATATTTTCCAGACCTCTCTATTTCTTTAGATGCATCTCTTTCTCATAGATACCACTAAGAAATCCAGTACCTGATTCCATCTGAAGGCAAATAAATTATTAACTAATCTTTTAAAAAGAAGAATGAAACCCTTATGCCTCTTAAAAGTTAATGAAAAAAATATCACTAGCCAATTTTTTCTAAGCCAACTTCTTTTAAAACTCTCCCTCAAGCTACCTTTAAAACCGTAAAATAAAAGATCCAAAAATAGTTATTTATGATAACAAATCACCAGTAGCTCAAGATGAGTATGTTCAGAATCTAAAGTGGAAAGTAGAGACAATGATTCGTAAAGATCAAGCCCACCAAAACCTCCACTCTTGCCTCAAATTTATGGTTATTTCAGATAAAAGTATCTTTTCCTAGATTGCTTCCTCCAGTGCATATTTTCTGGTGTTTAGATGATTTCACACCTTAGTGAAATTTAAAAGTATTCTTTCCTTTAGTGTTCGCGTGCATGCGCGTGTGTGTGTGTGTGCAACATGTCTTAAACAGCCAACAAATCCTGGGGAGGGGCTGCATATGAGGGAAGTGTGTCTATAACATTGGCCTCGCTTAGGCATTCTGTAATGCTTTAGTTTTGAGTTTATAAAAAGTTTCCAAAATGTCCGACATATTTAAATGCCTTTTTATCTACTTTCTCTCCGTCTGTACAGATCTTCATAAACAACGAATGGCATGATTCGGTGAGTGGCAAGAAATTTCCTGTCTTTAATCCTGCCACTGAGGAGAAACTCTGCGAGGTAGAAGAAGGCGATAAGGTGAGTTTTCCAAGTCTAGTTCTGTTTTATGCCAGGTTTCTTTCTTTCTCATCATTCTGAGCTCCCAAATCCCATTCCAAAGTTCAAGTAGACAGGTCATGGACATACGGTTTCTGGAGCCGTCTGGGGAAATTTTCCTGGTACATAAACAGCACTCAGTAGTCATGTAATGATGGTGAGGCTAGGCTTCTTGGATGTTCTGGTGACTTTTCTCATACTATTTTTCCTTGCTTGTTTTTCAATTGAAATAGTGTCTAGATTTATTGTACAAATAGACCACATGTGAAGTGATTGGTGACAGATTTAAAACACAAAGAAATCCTTTATTTCTATTAAATTGTTCTTTTTAAGCTGCAAAATGAAACTAAAAGAAAATTTAATATAAGACTTTTAGAACAATGTAATGCCAAGTTATCTCATTAAAAGCCATTGAATTCATATTAATCAGTACCTTTAAAATTGAATTTAAAATGACCTAAATTGAATCACAAATTCAAAAGTGTTGTTGCTCTCTAGCTAATAATACTAACAACAACAAAAAAAACCCAACCTTTATTTAGTGATCATTTTTTTTAATTCTAAATCTTGTTTTAATTTAATACTCAAAGCAATCCTATGGGGAAGGTACTCTTTTTAGCCACTTTTACAAATGATGAAATAGAATGGAAAGGTTGAGTGATTTACTCAAGGTGACATTGTTAATAAGTGATGAAGTCAACATTCAAATGCTGTCCTCTGACCCCAGAGCCTGTGACTGGCAGGGCTGCTGTCTTGCTTTATCATCATTGTATAAGCAAGACAGGGTAATATTAAATAGCCCAGGGGAAGGTGGGGGGGAGCCTTCAGAATTTTTATCTGAACACATACCTTAAAAAGTGTATGTGTTTCTCAGTTTAATATGAAATGATTTTTCTGGTCTTTAGTTGCCAGATATTATCAAGCTTTAAATCTCTATCATATAAGATATGAAGAGGTAAATTTTTTGGCTGAGTGAAAAGATTACTGGCAGATGAAGTCAGCAAACCCCAGGATAATACCGTTTGTGACACTGTGTTTCAGTTCACTGCAGCAATCTGACATTCCTGTCCAGTCTCCATTCTTTCATTACCTTCTCCTCAATCAATGAGATCACTAATCTCAAGGTACTAAGCCTTGCAGACCTATTCCAAGATAGCAATAGACCTGAGGCGCTCTTTAGGGTTTAGGGAAGGCCCTGGATTCAGGTTGCAGTATTATCTTAAGAAATAAGACTCGTGCCTCAAGGGGCAAGAGTGCAGAGTTTAGCCAGAGAGGTCAACAGCTTGAGAAGTAGAAGCAGAAAAGAGTGGAGATACATGTCACCTGCCTTCAGATTTCACTTTCTGTATATACCAGAGTTCATCAGTGCAGAAATTCTTCAAGGGCTTCTTACTGCCTCTAGGAAAAAGAAAATTCTTGTGTCTGGCCTGTCTCAGGCTACCCCATCAACATAAGAGTCTCAACGTCATCATGCCCAGTATCATGCCCCAAACTCTGCACCATGGGCTTGATGCAATCTTCAGGACCTGGTTCAAGTCATCATCTATAGTCAGAGCACAGAGGTTCCACTTTGTATTTACCCTCTTTGAGCTTCTGTTCCTTTTTGTGTAAAATGAAGAGATAGGAAAAACTTGGGGGAGATTAAATAGGAAAATATGTAAAGTGTTTTAGCAGTGCCAGGCACATAAATGGAACTTCAGTCATTACAGGGTTATACATTTCTTTAAAGCTTTCTCTCACCTCCCCAGGTAGACTTGCTCTCTTCTGTGTCATAGAAGATTCCATTTGCCTATATTATAGCCCTTGTTTTATATAGCGATTGGTTAATTTGTCTGAGACAAGATGCTTCTTATAGAGATCAACAACACCTCTCTCCTTTATACCCTCAGTATCTAACACACTTTAGCCAATAGATAAATGAAACATTCTTCTCCTCCATCCAACTTTGAGGTTCCATATACCCCACATACCTCACCTTAGGAATCTGGTACTAAACTGGCTGTTGACTAAGGCAATGGTTCTCAAAATTTTTTGTGCATCAGAACTCACTGAAAAGCTTGTTAGAATATAGATTGCTGGGCCCCACCCACCCCTAGAGTTTGTTTAAATAATTCTAGAGTAGGGCCTGAGAATTTGCATTTCTGACAAAATCTCAGGTGAGGCTGTTGTTGTTGGTTGAAGTGGGATGGGGGAATACACTTTGAGAACCACTGAACTAAGGGATTAAGTCATAAATTGTGTCTCCTCTGAGGTGTTAGCATTTAATAGAGAGCATGGACTTTGACCGGTAGGAAAGTTGATGACTGGAAACTGTGCTGTGATCCTCACTCTGCACCTCTGTGAAATGGCCCAAGACCAGACCTGGGCAGAGAAATATTACCTCTGGCCATGTGCTAGGAGACCCAGAAGCCTGTGTCCTATGAGCCATTCCCAGAAATGAGAGAAAATTTATTCTTCACATTCAACAAAGATAAATCATTTTTATTAGAGGCTTCTAGAGATCTGAACAGCACTACAGTACTTCGAATGTCCTTCTAGTTGCTTGAGTGGCTCTGGCAACCCTGGGGAGGTAGGAATAGCCATCCAGGGCAAGGTGAGGACACCGTTGAAACTCTGACAGCTGCCTACGCTTTCTCTCCAGAGGTACAAATGCCACTCAGGAGGGAGACTGCGGAGCTGTTTGCAGTTTGCAATTAACAAAAGAAAAAGTCTTCTTGATGCTTTAGCTCTGGGGCCTTGGACATCTCACTTTGCCACTGGCTTCTGGGATTAGTTTCATCAGTAAAACAAATCTGTGCCAGGAGTTCCAGTTGAAATCTTTCAGGCAGTCTGGGGACTTCTCTTGGCATTGTAAATCAGATTTACCTTTTCCTAAAGTGTAGTGAGGGACAGCTAATGATCATCTCTGAAGCTCTAGAAATATTTGTCATTTATTTGCTCTGTGCTTATTGACAATTTCTCCTGCTCATAGAAGAGCAGAGTTGTCTGTGCAAATGTACGTCAAGGACATTCACTAATATCCAGCACAGCTTCAAATCAAGTCACAATGTTAATCAAGTTGGCTGGATCTTTGATCACTCGGGTTAAATTGTTCCTGGTATAACCTGTTCACAGTAAGCAACTGTTTGCTCAACACCCAGTGCTTTTGTCATCATATTCTTTTTTGGAAGGATCCACTAACCTTTGTTTTTAAATAATGATTGCTGTTCTCACAATTTTTCAGACAAATGTATAGTAACTTCTAATACTGCTTAGTGAAAGCTACAAATCTAGTAAATTACACAGTCAATGTAAACCTAATATTCTAGAACTGACTCTTTAGAAAATAAGCCAAGAGGTTTTAAGGATTTGATTTATAAGGAGAATGGAGCTAACAATGGGCTATATATCACCTTTCAAGGGTGTTATAAAGAAAGGAGGAGGAGCAAGAACAAACGGAGGTTACAAAGCAAAGCACAGATGTGGGTGGGAACTGTTTCTTTTCACTTCACTGCTTCTTTTAGGCTATATTGACTAATCCTGCAAATTGCTTTAATACTAGAGCATGACCTAACACATAATTGGTGGGGATAAAAGTAAATGTCTATTAAAGTAAGTGCCTATGACGGGTATAAAAGTAAAACTGGTCTGATAACTATTTTATCCACATCTGAATGAATTTAATATGGAAATGCACAGTCTAGGAATGATAGAAAAGTTGAGTCCTCCTTACTTATACTTAAGAGGCATGTGATATTTCATAATCATTCTGATGTCTTCATACATTCAACTTGTGGTCCCTTACTTCCAAAAAGCAACGTTGAAAACATTATAAGGCAAAAGTTGTTATTGACGGTAGCAAATTTGAGTTAATGTACCCAATTTTTTTCTTGTTAATTAA
Source organism: Equus przewalskii (assembly GCF_037783145.1). Taxonomy (NCBI): domain Eukaryota; kingdom Metazoa; phylum Chordata; class Mammalia; order Perissodactyla; family Equidae; genus Equus; species Equus przewalskii. The sequence continues at coordinate 16,568,488 of NC_091852.1, forward strand.
AAAGTTATATCTTTAGAAATACTAGTCCTGTAATAGAAATCCAAAAAACATTAGCCCTGGGATTAAAAACAAAAAAACAAACCATTATGCCTAATAGTTTTGATTAATGTAAAAGCTTTGTTATATAATGAAACCAATTAAAATATGATTTATTATGTAAATATCAACACAAGCAAATTATTTATATAAGGAGCACCCTTATGTAAAATCAAGTTTATAAGATAGGTAACAGAATTCTTCAATGTTTATTAGCTGCCTATTGTAGGCCCAGAATAGTAAGAAATATTATAGGCTTATAATACAGAGAGCAGTTGATATTCTTTGCAAAGGAGATCATTATCAGGATAGTCTTGCAGAGTTATGAAACTGGATTTCGGAGGCAGGTGTGAGATCAAACTTTGGTTCTACTGTCTGCTAAGTTTCAGGTCCTACAAAGCAAGGTCCATGATGCATAACAATAGTAGTAATTGTGGGGTTATAAAGGATTTAACTTAGTACCTGGAGCTTAGTAGACTCTTAACTAGCAGCTATTATCAAGCTGGATTAGTTTGGCAAGGGTTTAAGTAAGCTGTAATATTTGAGCTGGGTCTAAAAGAATATGTAGGATTTTGAAAGTAAAAGGGTGTGTTGATAGAACGTTCTCGGCAAGGAGAATTGTAGGAGCAAAGATGAGAAGGCATTGAACTACACAGAGTAGAAAAACTTGAACACAAGTTTGGGTAGGTGAGGCGGTGACCCAAAATATTGGACCCTGAAAATCAGAAAGAAGAGTTTGGCCTTAGGACTGTAGGCAAAAGGGAGGAGTTGCAAATATTTGAAAGGGAAAGTGATAAGATAAAATTATTTGAGGAAAATTAGCCTGGTAACAATAAACAAGATAGTTTGGGGAGAAAAACGATGGACTTGGGAAGACTAGCAACGGTATGAGATAATAATGGCCTACAATAATCCAGAGCAGTGAAAACTGAAAGGAAGGATTAAAATATACCAGAACTGCTGAGGGTTATTTTAAGGTTGTTTTGACGGCTACAACTACAATAGCAATTGCTGTCATTTAATGAACACTTAACATGATGTCTGTCACATAGAAAATGTGTTTCAAGTGTTACCTTATTTAATCTTCAACACAGCTCTGGAAGGTAACTTATCCCTATTTTAAAGATAAGAAAACTGAAGCTTAGAGAAGTCACATCACAATATATTTCACGTAAAAATATTTTTCACAGTCTATAATAGTATACTGGAATGATTATCTGGTTGTATATTTCTCCCATTCAATTGGAATTTTCAGAAGGGCTATCTCCTTCCTTCACTATTTTATCATTAGTAGCCTGATGTTGAATAAAGCATCCCAAATAAATAGCATCCTAAATAAATAAAGCAGCCTGATGCTACAGAATAGAGTATTTAGCAAATCTTTAGATGGAAGGATGGATAGATGCCTGAAAGCTTACAGAGCTAATAGGTGATGAACCAGAATTCAAATCTAGATTGTTTGTTCCAAAGCTGTATATTAACTACCATTATTCTATTTCTGCCCCTGCAAGATAAAAGATAAAATGTGAGAAAAGGAGGAGCATGATCCAAAGGACATACCCACAAAAACATCTTTATTTATAGTAGCATTCTCCAGGAATGTATTTTCCATATGGCAGTTACTTGTCATGAAGCCAGTCTCTCCATATTCCTTTGAGAGGCCAGGATGCCTGTGATAAACCATGTTTGGCTAAGGTGGATGGCGGAACACTGAGCAGAAGGATCCAAATGAAAGCTGTGTCACACAGATCTGTTGAAACACAGAGCAGCATATATTTTGTAAGCTGTGGTATCCACAGATCATGCTGGCAATTTCAGATTCTTGTGGCTTGATTTTTTTTCAAACAGTGCTCTCCAAATATACCTTGGAAAAGTTTGGAACCTATGGCATAAAACACTGTCCAAATATAAGCAATCAATGTGATTAACTGAATGCCCAAAATATGACTACATATATATTTCTCAGGAAGGGCAAACAATAATGCATATATTTTATTGTATATACTCATCATTCTCTCAAAAGTTACACAGTGAGATACACACATGTATGATGCGTTATAGAGAAAGAATCCTTCTTATAGTCTGCAAATATTATCACTTAATAGACCAGATTACACTTCTAAAATATGCCTCTTGCTCCAGATCATCTGAGTGTGGTGATAAATACTGTAAAAATTGTTTACATTTTCATTTGCAGACTTGTAAGTTTGGGCTTCTGAATTGAATACAGCCTAGGGCAGAGGATATTAATTTGAGATCCATGCCTCCCGAAGCAGGTGGTGTCATCCTTGAATGGGTTTCAGCTTAATCACAGGCAACTTAAAAAATGTTAGGACAATTTTCCCCTCACATTCTCAAAGGAAATTATGTCTCCTGCAAAAAAGACAACCTACTGACCTAGGATGTAGCCATGATTTGTTGAACTTACATAGCTCCAAGTAGTGACCAGTCCTATATCCAAAGGAACATTGAAATAATCTGTGCCTTTAAGGTGTTTGCAAGTGATGATGGAAAACAAACAACTTATGAAGTAGGAATGGAAGAAGTGATGATTTTCGTAGTAGTTACATTATGTAGGAGCTGAGAAGAGATCTGAATAGGGCTCTGTAGGGAATGGAGTAGCCAGGGAAAAGTATGTAATTGAGGTGGACTAGGAAAGAATAGGAGGAGAAAACTTCATTCAGAAAAAAGAGCATAAGTGAATACAACATGAATGAACACCAGGAGGCTAGAATTAGTGTGTAATGATTTGATTTGACTTTTGCCTGAATTAGTGTAATTTTAAGCAGTGCCTTAATAAGAAGAAACTGACTTCTTTACTGAGTTAGGGGTTGAAAAGGATCTCTTTGTACCAGTTGGGAAATGAGAGGTTGTCACGTACAGACCCTTCTTTATATCAGTTCCACTACCTTTGTACCTTTTTCCCTCCGCACAAAAGGAATGAGCACATGTTTATAATGTTTAATCTTCAACAGTGAAACAAAATTCAGCAAGTTCTTTGTGAGAGTGCACAGGCTGTAGAATCACTAGAGATCAAAGAAGTGATTCACTATTTTAGATCTTGAGCTTTGCCTAGAACTCTTGGTAATCTAATCACCAAAGGATTTTAATTTAGTGGTGAAGAGCAAAGGCTCTCCAGTCAGATGGGATCCATTTAAAACTCAGTTTGGCCACTTTCATCTATTGACTTTGGATACATCTCTCTCTCTTTGCTTCAGTTTCTTCATCTGTAAAATGGACGATGTATTTGTCTCATAAAATAATTGAAATTAAGTGACTTAATATGTGTAAAGTAACTAGAACGTTGTTTGACACCTGGTAAGCACTCAAATGATAGCAACTATTAAAACATAATAATTTTGTTCTGGGAGATCAAGAATGTCCTATGTGTGTGGAACTCATCATTCTAAAGATTAGGTAGCAGGTGTAATTCCAATACATGGTAGTTGAGTTTGAACAACGTACTAGACTGAGATAATGAAGACACAGTACCTGCTCATGAGGAGCTTTAGTCTATTCTATAGGGTTGTTGCCATTGGATTTGTAACTATGTGCAGCCTGCTGAATTGGATTCCCTTTGACTTGCAGGAGGATGTTAACAAAGCAGTGGCAGCTGCAAGACAAGCTTTTCAGCTTGGCTCTCCATGGCGTACCATGGATGCTTCTGAGAGGGGCCGGCTATTATACAAGTTGGCTGATTTAGTTGAAAGAGACCGGCTGATCCTGGCAGTGAGTATTAACCAAACTGGGCAAACTGGGTGGATAACCAGATCTCTAGAAAACATTTATTGCTTGGATTGGCAGGTTGTTTGGTTTTAGTGATCACTCGTCAAGCTCTCTACAAACAAAACAAAGAGACTTGATCTACCAGCTCTCTCACACGGGAACGTTACCGTTTGAGCTAATGCTCAGATAGTAAGTAATCTGCACTCTAGTTCTGGATGATGTTAATTTCTGCTCCCAGAATAGATTCTACAGCCAAAAACTGACAAACTTTGAGTAAACCAAATTTAAAAAATTTCTTTCCTTTTTCTAAAATTTCTCAGAGTCTTTAACAAGATCACAAAAATGTGAATATCCTAGAATAATATACTGTTTCTCGAACTTATTTGACCACCGAATTCTTTTAGTGGAAAATCTCGTAAAGTTTGCTAAAGGTTCTCAGAATATTTACCTAAAATAGATCTTATTTCACCTTGCTCTAGCCTGACAAGATGCCTAATAAGTGGCCACTTTTTTTCTTCTTGAAATGTGTTTGTTCACAATGGTCTTGATCAAATTATCAACATGAAAAAGTAAAGAATAAAGAAAAAGATCCAATCATTCATATGTTTATAAAAATTCTGTTTTTATGTTTATTGCTTCTTTTTTTTCCAAACATTTTGTCAGTTAGGTGAGCCAGCACATAAAATGGATATGGGAGCTGTTTCCTTGTTTTCTTCTCAGCTGGGCATGACAGTGAAGCCGGTTTAACACAAATCAATATCAAGATCAGGTTTCAGAGCAAATTTTTATTTTTATTACCTTTAGAACCTTAAACTGGCAGTAACGAAGAGGCCTAAATTTAAAAAAAATCAACATTAGCAATTACAGGTAATCAAAGCATCATTTTTTACTCAAAGATTCAGCATAATTCAAAGTATACAAAAATATGTAATTAGAAACTATATACATCAAAACTCCATTAACCAAATGTCCTGTAGGAAGAAAGCAGAATTTACTAAAACATGGCTTCTCTTATTCATTTGATCTTTGGATTGTAGAGTGTTGACTGCCTCTGTGAGCCTAAGATCCTAAGACAAAAATCATGTTTGATTAAATTTTGAGTTGGCATGCATTATCATGTAGAGATACAAGATTATGTAATTGATGAGAAATAGCTTTAAGAGTTTATCACTGGTACATTCCCGCCCCAGCACAACAGTAGGTCCCAAAGAGCTCTATAAAGTTCTATTTAGGATAGGAGGAAAAGAGGAAATAGGCTATCCTATAATGGTTAGAGCACTAAACTAGAAAATGTTGAACTTTACTGCCTGACCATTCAAACAATAATTATGATAATGGTGGCAAAATTGGAAATTTCACAATTAAAAATTCTGTGGAAGAAACTCTATGAATGAAAGATCCAGATGTCACTTAAGTTTGTGTGAATTGATTGGTTATATCCAGATGGAATGCAAAAATTAAAATTGATTATTGAGGCGTTATTAATAGTCACTGACACTAAATTGCCACCCACAGTTGTATGATACAATAGGTGAAATCTTGCTGAAACTCTTATCTGACTAAGGAGGCTAGGTGCCACTCTCACCAGCTGTGTGCATATCAAATTGTGATCAATTCCTAGAAAGTTGATTGGCTGGAGCACATTTAGAATGAGACAGAAGGAACACTAAGGTTTAGAAACCAGAATCTCCCTATCCTTTCTACCTAGATCTTGCTATGAGACCATAAGCGGTTATTTTAACTCTTTTTTTCAGTCTCCTTTTTAAAAAGAAGAGGTTAGACAGATGACATAGAATTTCTTCCTTATACAAAATTCTCTAACACATGATCATTCAAAATATTGACTATATTTTTTTTAACCTAAAATTTTTGTAGAAGTTTAAATTTGGGATTTGATCTCTTTTTCAGACAATGGAGTCCATGAATGGTGGAAAACTATTTTCCAATGCCTATCTGATGGATTTAGGAGGCTGCTTAAAAACATTACGCTACTGTGCAGGCTGGGCTGACAAGATCCAGGGACGCACAATACCAAGTGGTAAGCAGCTTTGGGAAGCACCAAGGCTGGGGATGGGTGAGGAGATTGCTATAGTGTTGATTAATTCCAAACTCTCCCTTTTAAAGATGTCAACCAAATAAGGCAAAATTATTTACTCCTCGACTTTGAGACAATGCAGTTCTGAACCCAGAAGTTCTGCTAAGATTCATCAAATGGCTTTTAAAATTTTTTCAGCATAATCATGCAGAAAAGAACAGTATAGATATTTTAGAAAATATTAAAGTAAGAACATTCTTAAGCCCACAATTACTGATTTAAAGCAACTGTCTCTCTATGGACCCAACTTTTTCAAAGGTGGCCTCCAACATTATTTATTTGGATTTTATTCCAATAGTGACATTTATACCCTTTCTGTAATGTAATTATTTGAGCCTCTTTGCATGTTCCAGTGTGAGTCAGTTATGCTCATCTGTGCCTGTTCTAAATCAGTATAGTTACAGCAGATTAATTAAACAAACCAATTCAAATTGAATGTTTCAAATAGCTTACAGCAAGATGGGACTGTGTTTATAGCCTGATTAAGAATTTGTATGAGTGAATATGCATGTATGTGTTTTAGTATTTTAGTAGAGTATGCACAAAATGGGATAGGAATATGAAAAAGCATCAATTTGGAAAGCAAGATGGGTAGAATTTAATTCATATAAACTTAGTGACTATAGAAATACAACACCCTCCAGGACTGGCCCTGATGGACATTTCCAATCTAATAGGAACATCCACAGGTTAGAAGTGATAGCCAAGAAGTTAAAAGGGGTGATTGAGAACACGGTGATACCAAGAAATGTGGCTATTTTAGAAACTCTTACCTTACTTACCCTTTGACAAAATGGGAGAAGCCATTCAAATTACAAATAGATCTTGATAAAAAGTCTTCATGCTGTGATAGCCAGGAATCTTTTGTGGGAACTGGAACAGAACAGAATATAAAGCACAATGTCATCTCAGGATGACCACAGCAAACTCTGAGGCATTTGAGTCAATCAAATCCAGACTGAAAAGGCATGTCTTTTACTTCAGCCATTTCTCCCCCATAGATTAAGAGAGTTTGCTTTTATTGTTTGGTAGGCAAAAAAAGAAAACAAAACATTTTAGAACAAGCCAGTAGGAAAGGCTTATTGCTCATAGGGAGATATTTTTTAATTCTACTATTTTCTAACTTTATTATTTTTAAAATTATATTACTTAAAAAATGTTCCATTACTGGTAGAACTCAGAGCTACCAGAAACAGGAGTCTAACTGTTCTTGTCTTAGCTACGTACCTTTTACTTCCTTTATCATGAAAGAAAGTAAACTTTGAGAATAAAGATGAAACTTTGAGAAAAAGGGTAATTTAGAAAACAGCCCTCATATGATGAAAGACAGAATTAAATATCTTTCAGATCTTTTCCAATTTTGCATCTTTGCTTTGACCTAACTCAGTTTACCTCATTTCAAATTACCATTTGAGCCCTCAATTTTTCGTTCTGTAAATAGTTAAAGATATGTTCTTCTTTCTTTTTAATTATTGTCTACATCTTCCTCTCACATCAGCCCAAAACCACCATTCTAGGAATGTCAAGCACATATGTCTATAAATAATTGTGTGTTTTATTTTCCAGATGGAAACTTTTTTACTTATACAAGACACGAACCTGTTGGTGTGTGTGGCCAAATCCTTCCTGTAAGTTGGTCTTCTATACAATTTTCAATCTTAAAAAAAAAACAAGTTCTAATTCTATTTTATTTGGTAATGAAACTCTCTCCAGCACAATTGGATGCTTAGATATTTGCTAAATGTGCTAATGTTGAACTTGGGTCTCTCTGTGACTAAGCTCCTTAGATATGAATTAGGTAGTCCAGAAACCCATGCATACCCTGGCATATCTCTCGAGTGTGTTTCAGTATTACCGCATCAACAAATCTTTACCTTTTATTCTATTGTTTGTTTTTAAAAAGTTGTATTATAGACTCTTTTTAAGACTCATGCTTTCCATGTATAATGCAAAGTGGTCATCACTGGCACATGTGCTGAGGACAGCATTTTAGTGAAATGTTGTATGACCTACTACTTTCCAGCTTTTTCTGTCTCCTCATTGGGACTTCTCATCAGGGAGAAATGTAGCAACCAGGGTGTTCAAATCCTAAATGAAACTTTTTAATTAAAATGGAAGAAACTATTGGAGCACTGTATGGAATATATCCTACCTTTAGATAAGAGGCCTTGATCATTTAAATTCCTCTTCGAGAAGGTAGTATTTTTCAGCAGAATCATGAAGATTTTCTTGTAAGCCCAACAAATAGAAGACTATCTAAATGATTTCACATTAACTGACATTCAAAAAGGACAAATAAAAAGATGGTAAAGTGTCCTGAAGTTCTTAGATGAGGAAGTAGCAATGATTTATCTTCTGCTTCAATAAGATTGAAGTGTATACATATCAACATTTTGAATTAAATTGTTCATTAATTCAAAAATCTCAATAAAATTCATAAAAATTACACAATCCTGAATACTCATACTAGCTAATATTTACTGCATGCCTATGAAGAACCAGTCACTCTGCTAAGCGTTTGGCCCACTTTCTGGATAAATCCTCAGGACAACCCTCTGAAGTAGAGGGGACTTTGATCGGCACCTACAGGTGATGAAGTCACGCATGGAGAGCGTGGAACTTGTCTGAGTCCACATGGCTGGTCAGTGGTTGACCTGAGATGTGAACCAAGCTCTCAGCCTGCAGACCCTAGACCTTCTTTGTCTTTAGCAAGATATTTGTCCTAGAAATAAACATTACTAAATATTATTATTGGGGAAATAGTTAGAGTAAATGATCTACAGGGAGGGAGAAATAATCACACCTTTTAAACACTTACAGATAACTTACAATATGTTTAATAGTGAATGAATCTTGATTTCTAAACCATGCAGTGATTTTTTTTCCTCGTAGAAAAAGAACTCAAAATAACAGCACCTGATAAAGTTTTACAGCTCTCTCCTGTCCCCTTCTCCTATCTAGTTGATTTGGAGCCTTAGCGCATTTACAAGTTGCTTTTAGCAATGAGCTTCATTAAAATACACCAGATGATTAAACAGAACTACAATTATTATTTCACATCTACAAGGAGTATACAGTGTAGAAGTTAGATTGGAGAATGTGACTTTCAGCAATGCAAAGACTCTATTATTATCTATTGCTTTCTAGTGGAACTTCCCATTGCTCATGTTCCTTTGGAAGATAGCGCCTGCCCTTAGCTGCGGAAACACGGTGGTTGTCAAACCGGCAGAGCAAACTCCTCTCAGTGCGCTTCATGTGGCAACTTTAATAAAAGAGGTGAGTTTCCTAAGTCAAAGGCTGCACAAGAACTCAGGAGTCCTACTCTACACTAGGAAGACCTCATTTGGTGCTCCTATAAACTGCGTCATCTCTCAGCAGTTCCTGTCCAGTGGGGCAGATGTATTTAGTGTGGCTGCCAGCTGGAATTTCTGTCAGTCAGCCTAAGTGAACCTCCACCCAAGTGGAACCAGGAAGCCAGACTCAAAGGCTTCATGTCAAACAGTCACCTTATGATCACTTCTTTGTTTCTTTTGCCAAACTTTCATGAATGCAAATTCGTGTTGAAATTGATATAGCTTTCTTTCAAATGTTGAAATGTAATTTGGACTAATGGCCTGGAAGTTCTGCAAATTTGTTTAAAATAGCCCATGCAAAGGTTGTAGGCCTCTGTGCCAGTATGCTTGCTTGTAATATTGGGTCACATTATTTTTAAACACATCTACCCATGAGGGGATATGTTTATATTCTCTTTTCTGTTATGATTTTCTCTGCATTTACCTTCTTGCTCAAAAACTGGCAAATTTATTTTCATCAACTATGCAGATTGCTTTAATATCGTCTTTCTTGCAAATAATTTATTGTCGTTTGTCTTTCATACCTTACCAAAACTTAGAAAACAAGCTTAAGTCACTAGAAACTTAAATTTAGGAAATTTGAACCCATATCTTAAAAATATTATTTGCTTCAAATTGAAAAAAGGCAAAAGAGATGTCAAAATGAAGCATTTTGGTGCAAATAACATGAAATTTTAATGTGCCTATCTCAGTTGCCACACTGTTTTCTACCTGAAAATTCTTTGACTAGGAATGAAATCAATTCTGTGAAGCTTAACAGTAAAGGGAATGACTGTACTTACCAGCATTTTACTGATTAAATGATGCCAGTGGGAATTGGCAACCCAGTTGTTACGCCCGAAGCAATCAACAGCTAGAAACTGAAAATGTGAGATCTCTTTAGCTGCTTCTTTTTGCTGATTGGATAGTAAACACATTGCTTTTCCTCTTTGTGAGTAATTTACCAAACACTGTTACACATGCTGTCTTTTTGCATTGCTATTATGAAATTTGAGACGGCCACCGCACCGTTGGAGCAACGATGCATAAAAGTTGAACATGGACTTAGCCTGAGGAGAAACGGTCCGTCAATCATGCAACCCTTGAGGTTATTTTAAGTGGGCTAAGTAATGAAATAACAATAAAAAATAATAAAACCACTTAAGTGAATTTTTCTTGGTAGAGAAACTGATAAGGTTAGCAAAAAGAGGCAGCCATGATCCCATACTGTTCTCTTTATTCATAGAATTAAATTCTCAAGTGTCATCACTTTTTTACTTTTTATCTTTTAGGCAGGGTTTCCTCCAGGAGTGGTGAATATTGTCCCCGGTTATGGGCCTACTGCAGGGGCAGCCATTTCTTCTCACATGGATATAGACAAAGTGGCCTTCACGGGATCGACAGAGGTAACATCATTTATTCAAGCCAGTAGTTAAGAATGTCTGCATCTCCAGCTGTCAGGAGCATGTTTTATGTAACTGTGTTTAAGCCGACATTTCCTTCAAACAGAAGTTCTTTCTGATGATTTATTCCTTATTCTAGCCTCAAACATGTTTATAGAACATAAGCAGATGTAGCTGAGATGAAACGAAATACCTGCTAGAAACTCAGAAGAACTGGAGTAAACAATTTTTTAGTGTGTTCATTATACTTTCCCGGATGAGAAATATGGCCAGTTAGACTTGGTCATATGATTAGTAAAGTTTATGACAGAAAATATAAATTAGGCCACAGTGATTTGTATGAATGAATGTAATTTTATCCTGTAGAATACGAAAATAAATAGCCGAGCCCTACCCTTAGCTCCTTATTTGGGGCTCTCTCTTCCCCGAACATTCTGAAAGGGAGCCAGCAGCTCAGCTTCTCTGGATGTTACTGCTGGCCCAGCCTACCTTTTCTGCCTCTCTGGCTCCAGCTTGACCTTCTAGAAGGTTAAGGAACAGGGCCCCAGCCATGAGGATTGTGAGGAAAGGCAGGAGGGAGAGAGTGAGCAGCTTAGAAGGTAGAGTTTGGGAGAATGGAGTCCCATCTGTTGAGATGATTTTTCTATTGCAAGCAAAAGAAAGTGGTGAAATCATACTATATCAAGCAAAAAAGTTCTTGAGTCATTCTATTAGATTATATGGCATTGTTAGATGTTCAATACAAAATATAATGCCTGCCTCTGCTAGTATATGGTATAGAGGATAAGGAGTATGAATAAACTTCTTTTTATAAAGCTACTGACACAAATAAGACACAAGGCAGTTTGTGATAAGATACTACAATGTGTACAAAGTACATAAGGGCATTCACAGGAGGGGCTAATGATGTCTATGTGGGTGCTAGAACTTGTTCTGGGTTTTGAGGAATGGTTACCTTTTTAGCTCCTGGGAGATTGAGAAGCAAGAAAAACATTCTAGATAGTGAGTAAACACCAATTTGATTATTTTGTTCTCCTCATTAGCCACTCCATATAAAGAAACATTTTCATAGAAAACTGAAATGGTAGAAAATTAAATTTTATTTTTCTTGATCTTTTTTAAATTAGATAAAGAAATATATATCTTTTTCACATTTTTTTTTATGTACACAGAATAGAAAAAGTTTGTGTTCTGCACACCCCTAACTGACATAGGAGAAAACCAATCCTACATTCAGGATTTTGTTGACAAAACAATTGGGAATGTTCAAGACATGGCAGTAACTTAAAAGATGGTGAAGTCATAGGTTGAAATCACAGCAGAGGAGGTAAAGGCAGAGAGGTACAAGTTCCTCAGCATGGCATTCTAAACCTTCTGCCGTAGGGGCTCCCTGTGGAGCAGTTCTGAATCCCACACCTGCTCGCTTCTCCAGTTTGTCTGGGTCGGGGGTTCTTGCTCCCTGATCCCATCTCCAGTGGCACTGTCTGTTGATCTTGGCTCATCCCTGACCCCCTGTAGCATTTTGAGGGCACTGTAGCTTCGCCTGCTCAAAAAACTTTGAGATTAGATGTCTAGGAAACATCTGGGTTCAAATTCTGACTTTACCCCTCCTAGCAGTGTGTCTTCCAAAATTGAAGAATCCTTGCTAAACTTGAGTTTCCTTATTCATAAAAGAAGAGTAATAATATCTACTTTGTTGAGTTATACACAATAAAATTGAATGAGCTAATGAATAGTAAAGCACTTTAGTACCCTACCGTGTACACAGTAAACGATGTGATTATTATGTGTTCTGTACTCATTTCCATTTTCCCATTCCTTCCCCAATTCTTTAATTTCTCACACTAATTCAAAAGGTGGGGGGGAAGAGGGCCCCTGTCCATATAATATTTCTTCATCTCTGCCCCATCACTTTCTGATTATTCCATGTATCTTTTCATTCCTCCAGGCTTTTGCTCATTCGTGGCCACACCTACTGTAGTGTGGCTCCCACCACATTACCTGTCTAGCTTTCTCTGCAGTCTCAGGACCATCCTGAACTTAAAAACTCCCCATCTGTGTTCCCATTATCCATGATATATAATTCTGGTAGCGCATGCCCATTGCTTTGTCATGTGTCTCTCTCCCTTGGTGACCATCCTCAAAGACTGTCTTATTCATTGTTATCTCCAAAAACCAGTCCAGTAACCACTTCTGAATAAGCATTGCAGAATTAAGTGTGACTTAGATGATTTTAAAAGCCACACAGAAAAATCAGTCTTTCTGGGCTCTCTTTTAGCTTCAGGTTTGTTGCTTGGCGACAGTAGAGAACTTGACAAATGGCATGAAAGAAGCAAACAATGGATTTCATATTTTATGGTCGTTGTAGCAATGACCTTCATTCTAAGAATTTCAATGTCCCGTTAGGTTAATTTAAAACAGAATCCTACCCACATTGTGCAGGACATAACGTTACAACATTTGCAGGAGCATTTACTACTCTGCCCCACATGGCAAAGCCACAATATCATGGAACATACTGTTTGCCATATTCCTCATAGTTCTTATTTTTTCTTCATTGCAGACCTTTTTGGGGAAAATGATGAACCTTTATTTTTTTCCACATAAGCGAACAAAATCCTAGGACAGCAATTGGTGTTTCCTTGATCTGGCTTTAGCTAGACCTTTGGGAAAACTCAAGCAAACCTTTTATTTGCCATCTGAACTTGTGCTAAGCAGAAGACGAAACTTTCTCCCTGACTCATACTTCTGACCATTCCCCATTCTAGTTCTTTTGACATCTGTAGCTTGTAGAAAAATGCCTCTGATCTTACTCCCTTCCCCATGACAAAAATGATCAAATTTAATGAAATTTCTCTAGTAAACATTTCTAAGTTAGAAAACAAAAAAGATACAGAAAGACTTTAGAGAATTCCAAAGGGGAAAGGCAAAGAATATTATCTAGGAAACAGAAGATTCCTAATCACCTTAAATGAAAATTTGGTTTTTGAAAGAGGTCATGAAAAGTATGTTGTGGAAGGAAAATGGGATATCAGAGAAGCTTCAGACAGGCTCTCCCCACTGCAAGTCTACTCTTAGTTTATTTGTATTAACCTACATTTAAGAGTTTGATTTAGGACATGAAATCTTTAATTAAGATGAAAATATTAGCAGATTAATTAATGCTTTACCCTGTAATGCACAGTAGCAGTCAATTCAGCAATCACATAAAACATAAACATATACTCAGGAAGCATCTACTTATCTTTTGTTAAGCTGAGACAGAAACTCTTCATTAAAATCTGCTGTGTCAAGTAGGAAAAGAAATACAGAGAATAAAAGAAGCAAGATAAAAATGAATCATCTTTTGGGGCCGGCCCTGTGGCTGAGTGGTTAAGTTCACGCTCTCCACTTCGGCGGCCCAGGGTTTCACCAGTTCAGATCCTGGGGGTGGACATGGCACCACTCATCAGGCCATGTTGAGGCAGTGTCCCACATGCCACAACTAGAAGAACCCACAACTAAGATATACAACTATGTACTGGAGGGATTTGGGGATAAAAAAAAATAAATCATCTTTTTAAAAAAATCAAAGATTGCATTGTGCATTAAGACTTCGATAAAAATAACAACAAAGAAATAGTTATAAAACAGTCCAGGTTTTAGAGATGGAAAAACAAAAACAACTACAGGAGATAATCTTGATGGGAGGCGATCCACAAAGAAAAAAAAAGGAAAACAATGTCTTTCTCTGAAGAAAGGCAACTAGCATTAAAGAGGAAACCAGAACAGTAAGATTCCTCAGTGAGGCAGCAGCACAGAGCACAGATCCAATTTCTTTCTTCTAACTCCATGTGGAGGGAGAGAAGGAGAGAGAGGGAGAAAGAGGGAGATAGAGAGAAAGAAAAACAGAAAGAGAGAGATCTATCAGTCAATCAACTGCTAAGTGAGCCCACTGTGATAGATAGTGCTGAGAAGAGTCGTGCAGTGGTAGGACATTGTCACTGCTACCGAGGAGGTGACCTCTGGGAAATTGATATGTATACAAACAATACAATCCAAGGAGGACTGAAGGCTTTATGGGAGGTCAGAGGAAGAAATGGTCATGTTCCCCTGAAGTCATCAGAGAAGGCTTTGGAGAGGAGCTAAGATATGAGCTGGATCCCAAGGAAGGGTAGGATTGGAGGCAGCCCAAGTCAGTGGGCATATAATGAGGAAGAGAGAGAGCTGAGCTGCAGGTGGTGGTGAATATGCCGGTTTGTCTGGACAGAGTTTGCTGGATCTCAGTAGAGGGGTGAAAAGTCAAATAAATAAGTTATGGTTGGATCATGATATGTCAGATCGATCAGTAGAAAGATGAAGTTCTGATTAAAATGAAAACTGACCTGTCTAGCCATGCACATCAAGATCAGCCATCGTGTTCTATACCTCCGTTCTCATGAGTGGTTTTCTGATTCATCATGCGTTTATGCTTGGATGGAGGAGCCTTTGCTATCTGAAGGTGCCAAATCTTGAAAAATGCCATTTAATATTCCTCCCTAATGAAACTGAACTATGGCACAAACATTATATAGATTTAAAGTGCTAAAGAAACCTGCCTTCATGAGAGCGGATTAAGCCTCCTTTGTAACGCTCCATTTCAGGTTGGCAAATTGATCAAAGAAGCTGCTGGGAAAAGCAATCTGAAGAGGGTGACCCTGGAGCTGGGTGGAAAGAGCCCTTTCATTGTGTTTGCTGATGCTGACTGTGAGTAGAAGCCACTTTGTTAACTTTTCACCCTTCTATTTTGGTGTCTGACCATGCCATATAGTGAACTTGAAGTTTACAGAAGAGTTTGCTTCTAACATCAAAGTGCAAGACATTACCCAGAGTCCAAAATTACTCTGGAAAGTCTCTTAAACCTTCCTAAAGCTATAGCACCTAGATAAGTCTAACATAGACACTATTTTTCCTGGTTTGGTGTGGCATTTAGGGGTCATAATATATAAATTTTTTAATTCCCTGTCTTTAAATATTGGCATCACATTAAGCATTGTGAGATACACTCAGACATGGTGGACCAAGATCAACTGGAGAGATAGCAGTTTCACACTTGCCTTCTCCCTTCCCTCTGGGTCATCCGTTCATTCAATGAAACGGCCGGAAGAAAATGAAACCTACTATTGAAGTAATTTCTCTTTTTCCCCCTTACAAGTGCCATTGAATTTACGTATATGAAATCTATAAGTACAAAGTACTCTACTCTGTAATAGCCTAGGTTCATTCTAATTGTATTATCAGAATTCACAATTATTTCCTAAATGCGAGTCAATTAGCGAAATAGATAATCAAACACTCATCTAACTCTTTATCAGCTGCATCATCAGTACAAAGCTATAAACACAAATGGCTCATGGAATTGGCCTATGTCTGTATTGTGATCTCAACTGAAACTTTTCAGAGCATACTATCTTATTGTATATTCTATAAACATGGCAAGGTTCCTGATTTTACCAAACTTTTCTGTAAACTGCTTCCACTATAACCTCAGCAAACACGATTAGCTAGCAAAATAAAGATAACCATATCCAATTGCTATAATGTGGAATTAAATCCTTAACATTTAAGAAATTAACATGCTAAGAAAACTTTCTTCTGTTTGTTTAGGATCAACTAATGAAGCAACCTATTTCTTCCTTTTAAAGCCCATTCTTTCATGTCAAATAAACAGATAAAGAGAGTTTATAGGCACATATGAAATAATACGGCACGCTTTAGATAGGTCTGGGAAATGTCCTTCCTAGACTAAGGTTGTAAAGTGAGTAAGCAATTCTGATTACTAGGCTTTTTGTTTTGTTTTTGTTTTCAGAAATATCACCTTTCCTATTGATCAGGGTATCTAAGAATGTTTTAAAATTTTTATTTAATATAATAGATAGTGCATATTTTCTTTGTTATTTATTTAAAATCTGAGGCCTGAAAGAAATATTCACAGTCATCTAACTAATTATTAAGAGGAGATTTTTGGAAAAATCTTTTGCTGTGAGATTTAATCTTATGACGCTTTCTACATTCTTGGCAATGCCCATATTAAAGTGTTATTTCTGTAGCAAATAAAGGATCAGAAAATTTAATTTGTCAACCAGCTGATAAGAAGTGGAATGTATTGAATCTAGGTCTGACTACACAACTCATGATTTTTCTATACCACCATGTTGCCTGTGAGAAATATGTATAAAAATATGTAATCTTTAGAAAATATCTCTTCTCTAATGTGACTGTCTTCTTTGCAGTGGAAACCGCCCTTGAAGTTACACACCAAGCGTTATTCTACCACCAAGGCCAATGTTGTGTAGCTGCATCCCGGCTTTTTGTGGAAGAATCAATTTACGATGAGTTTGTTCGAAGGAGTGTTGAGAGGGCTAAAAAGTATGTTCTTGGAAATCCGCTGACCCCAGGAGTCAGTCAAGGCCCCCAGGTGAGTATGCAATAGACAGAACAGCATTCATAGGGCACAAGAGTAAAGTATCCTCTTTAGGCCTGGTTTTTATTAAGTGAGATTACTTCCCATCCGTGGACATTCCTAGGTCACAATATGGTATCAATTTGGTGATTAAAAGAACAATGAATCTAAATCTCCATGGTAAAGAAAGCATCCTGTTATTGTGTTGTCCCGTTTTCATGTCTAGAAACAGTTTAAAAGACGTGTTGGGAATTACAGATGTGAGGGAAAATAACAAATGCTGTGAATTTGTGTTCCTCAGTCTGCACACCTCTTGATTCCTGTGTACAGTTCTCTATCCACTTGGAAGTTCTTATACAATCCTATCATTTATTCCTCAGAATCAAACCTTTGTCTCAGCTTCCATCTCACAGGTACAGGCAGCTAGCATGCCTCTAAATTCTTTCCAAAGTCTTCAGTTACTCTGACCTTCTAACGGTAACATGAGTGACCTAAAAGGTCCTGAGTTCCTGAATTTGTGGCAAACTTCTCCTTTTAGTTAAAACCCAGTTATTCCCCAGCGTTCTCATTTTCTTCTGTGTACTTAGAACCATTATCAATAAGGTGTCTCTCTCTCTCTCTCTTACCCAAACAGTCCTCTGTTTGTTTTCTGTTGTTCAAGCTCCTGGACTTTGGTTCTAAATTGACTCCTGTCCTTTCAGATCTTGATCCAGAGCAGTGATTCTCAACTGGGGACGATTTTGCCCTCCTCCAAAAGAGGACGTTTGGCAATGTCTAAGACATTCTCGATTGCCATGACTGGGGGAGGGTGTAGTGCTACTGGCATCTAGTGTGTAGAGGGCAGGGATACTGCTGAACATCTTACAATGCACAGGAGAGCCCCACAACAAAGAATTATCTGGCTCAAAATACCGATAGGGCTGCTGTTGAGAAATCCGGCTCTAGAGTCTAGACAGTAAGCTGATAGGCTTTATTCTTTCACACTAAAAATTATACACTGTTCCATGTTGTTGATTTGAAACAAACACCATCCTTGACTTATTCGCAAAATTAAATTTGATTAACCAAAATTTATTGAACATTACTAACAGCTAAACCCTGGGATAGGTACCTAGCAATGCCGAAACAAACAAGGAGGATGTGCCATCTGACCTCACAGAGTTCACAGTCTAGATAAGTCAAAAGGCTGCCTTGGCTTCTCTGCTCGTGCCAAGATATCCGAGTAGGAAAATCTTAGGACTTAGGCAAACTTAAAATCTCTAAAATAACTTAACTGACAAGTAATAAGTTGTTTTAGCCTGATCCCATTATATTTTTTAATTATCTTTGAGTTTAAGGAGTACATAGTATTTGCTAATTTTGATCATATTTGGTAACTTTTCAAATAGATGCCAAGATATATATTAAGTTCAATTTTGACTTGGTCTCCTATTCTAAAAAAAAGATGGGATTCAAAGTTTTCAGTTGTGATTATTTCTCTCTCTAAATTGTCTATCTATCTATCAATGTAAAAGTTAAACACTTTTCCCATTAGATAGATAGATAGATAGATGGATAGATAGATAGATAGAAGATAGATGTGTAGATAGATATCTGAAGAGGAGAGGAGAGGGGAAGAGAGGGGAAGGGAAGAGACTATCTAAGATGCTTCATATTAAACATTGTTGGGAAATGAAAATACGTTCCCTCATTAGAAGACCTGCACAATTCAATCAGAGGCTCAAGAATTGGGCTAGAATACCTCTGTATTTCTAAGAGAAGAGAGTTAAAATAGACTTTAAGAAAATACCTATTCATAGGATTCTTAAGTAAATAATCCAGTGACCTAACTGCTTAGTATAGGACTTTAACCTCTATTAATGAATAGATTTTTATCACAAGTTGCACTGAATAAATAGAGTAAGTAGCTATCTTGAGACTTTGAGAAGTAAAAGACTGAAAAGCCTCTGGGGCTTCTTTATCTTTAAAAATACCCATATGCTATAAGAAAGAGCTTATAGAAAGAGACATTCACTAAGCTTTTATATATATGTGTGTGTGTGTGTGTAGAAGCATATATATATGTAAATTCTTTATTGGTAAAGTGCCTTTCCAGTTTGATTTCATAGACAAAAATGTGCATTTTCCTTAACAATATGGAAAAATCACCATCTTCATTTGAAAAAGAAGTGATGACATCCACGTAAAATGTACTCACATTATCAGCAGAGTCGCCTCTTGTCGCAGTGCAGAGAGATGGGCTTTTGTGTTAAAGGCTGGATTTAAAATCTAACCTCCCTAAGGCTGTTTTCTCATCCGTAAAATAGGGGGTAGTAAAATCAATTTTGAGGAGTCCTTGTATAGTAAAATGAGATAACCTATATAAAGCATC
The DNA here is from genome assembly GCF_037783145.1 of Equus przewalskii. Taxonomy (NCBI): domain Eukaryota; kingdom Metazoa; phylum Chordata; class Mammalia; order Perissodactyla; family Equidae; genus Equus; species Equus przewalskii. The sequence goes on from NC_091852.1 coordinate 16,587,872, forward strand.
CATCTGAGTGCCTGGTTCATAGTACATGCTCAAATTCCTGTTAAATAAATAAAAAAGGCATGCTTCCATTTATACCTATGATACAATTATCATTGCAGATCAGTAACTTCATATATCTACTCTCATTGCTCTTGTTGGTCTGTGGTTTCCAGATAATTTGAAGGATGTGTCAGTGTCATTTCTCAATTTGCCTTCTTTTTTAACCGATCAACCCTAAGGAACCAAAGAATTTGCACATTCAAAGACATCGAAATGTATACTTTGAGAATGTTACAACAATACCGTGCCCTATCCCATTTCACAGACTAGCCCCTGAGCTGACGGCCTATCACACAGTAAAGAGCCCTTGCTATATCCTAGCATTAGGGAGAGGTTCCTGAGGGCCAGAAGGAAGGCTAAGTTCAGATAGGGTCAATCTGAAACCTTCTGAAGGTTTGTATTTATGGTGAATCAAAATTAGCCAGACCAAATGGAATAGCTCCTTAAGCATAAAGTGAAAATTTCTGTCATTCGTCTTAAACTCTAGTGCAATGTTCTGAATCTTCCCTGTGCACTTAAATCACCTGAGGATCTTGTTAAAAATGCAAATTCTGAGGCAGGAGGTCTGGAGTGGGGCCTGAGAAGAGCATTTGGCCACCAGGTCATGCTGGAGCTGCTGGTTGTAGGACCGCATTGTCGGTAGCAAGACATTAAAATATAAAGTCCTGAATTTTTAGAAATTAGTGATCATCTAAGTTTTCCAGCAAACAAATTCTTTCAGCCTCTATCACCCAGGGCATAAGCAGGGATCAGATTATTACCAAGTGTCCGCTCTGGTCACAGGCAGGGAAAGGCCATGATTTGGGAAACACATCTTGAAATAAAAACCAAAAAGAAAGAAATTGCAATTTTTGAGGGCGTAGGCAAGTTAATATCTTGGAATAGGCCAGAGAAGCAGCTTTGTGTGGAAGTGCATAGATCTTGACTATTTATGGACAGACTGGAATATATCTTAACCAAGCAAAGCTACCCAAATACCTAGGGCACAACCTGTTAGTCTGGTTTTATTAAATATTACATGGTAATTTAAATGTGTCTTCCTATTAAACCAACATTATAACTTTCTTAATCTGCTGGAAATAAAGGAATGTTCTCTTTCTGGAATATTCAATTAAATATTGTGCACTGAGGAGCATTGAGCAATATTGTACCAAATATTGTGCCAAATTTTAGAAAATGGTTTCTCGTTTCAAATAGCACTTAATCTAATTGGATATGGGAACTGGGGTGTGAGCAGTCAGACATTTATGAAACCTTTGTCTGGGCCTTGGAAGATGGGGGAGATTGCAGAGTCAAAGAAGATAAAGAACAACACATTTTAAGTAGTGAAAAGAGACAAGTTAAACTGGACAGAGGCCCCCACCTTACCTCTTGGATCTCTGATGTTTTCCGTTTTAAAACTTAACCCCAGCCACACCTGAGAGAGACAAGGCAGTCTTCACCAGTGATTTGGGCTAGAAGAGTCACCCAATCTTTCAACCTCCCAGAACAGGGACTGAAGCAATAGGTAGCCCCAATTCTCATGCATGGAGGAGAGGTATGTGTTCCTAGTGGTTCCAGTCAAAACTCTGGACTCATTTTTTTCCCTTATAAAAATATTAACAAACCATTTAAGTTCTGTAATTCTTGTCATATATTTATATATGGCCCATTTAACAAAGCAGGATGGTAACAATCAGGACAGGCCAGAAAGTGGAACCAGACCTACAGACTGCCCCAGAGGGACCTGAACCGGGGAGGATGACCAGGCTGGGTCAGCACGGATCTGGCCAGAGGGGATGATCAGGAATGAGGAGAACCGAACAGAAGACTAGGAGTCTTCCTAAAGTCCTAAAGCTTCTGCTTTCCTATTGTCATATTTAATCAAACTCAGTATCGAAGTTCTCTTTTTCTCTTTTCACTTTTTAAAATTTCATTTAGAACTATAGTTCCCAGGTAAGTGTGTTTGTTAACAGGCATTTCTTCCAGGCTAAATAAATGACACTTGTGTGAAAATGTTGATGCGTTTTCAGTGCCCATACACTTTCCTGATGTAACTGTAAAACAAATACTAAATACAAATATTTATCTTCAAGGTTTCTTTCCAGAAAAGTCATGAGAATAAAATATACCCAAAGAAAGAATCTGAGCCTCTGTCAGCTGTTTTGACTCATTATTTGACTTAGTAACAATATCCTGGCATTTTGAAGCCTTCGTTAACAGGCCAGGCAATGTATTATCTTCACAAGCTGCTAATTTTTTTTTCCTTTTCGTGTGGGATTTTTCAAACAGATTGATAAGGAACAATATGAAAAAATACTTGACCTCATTGAGAGTGGGAAGAAAGAAGGAGCCAAACTGGAGTGTGGTGGAGGTCCGTGGGGAAATAAAGGCTACTTTATCCAGCCAACCGTTTTCTCTAATGTTTCAGATGAGATGCGCATTGCCAAAGAGGAGGTAAATGGTTTCATTCTGTTCTGTTCCCTTTGTTGCCCGTATTTTGTCCGCATGTGTGTTTACAAAGTGTCTCTTTAAAATTATCAACTCTTTGAACATGTCTCTCAGTAAATGTTACTCCTCATTTCTGTTACTGATAAAGGTTTAAGTTATTTGTGATCAAGGCCAAAAACAGTAAGGAATTCATTGGGCAGGCTGAGGATATTCAGCCAAACACAGATCAGGATGCCTTAACAATTTCTAGGTGCTTCCTTCAGATATTTAAAGTAATGGCAAAGAAAGTTCCATCTTCATTGTTACTTTTTCTCCTTTGGAAATAATACATTTGAAAATGATTGGAAAAGGATAGCGAGATGCAGGGTTTTTTTTTTTTTTTTTTGCTTTGTTTTGGTTTGGTTAAACTTATTTTGGGATAATTGCTGCTGTGAGAAATAATACAGAAAAATCTCATGTAGTCTTTACCTAGTTTCCTTCAATGATAGTATCTGACCAAACTACAGTGTAATGTCATAGCAAGTATGCTGAAATTGATACAGTCAAGATACTGAACATTTCATCACCAAGTGAATCCCTCATGTTTCCCTTTGATAGACAAGTCCGTGTCCCTCCTACCCCACCTTGGCTTTCCCTTAACCACCAATCTGTTCTCCATTTCTATAATTTTATCATTTCAAGAATGTTAAATAAGTGGCATCAGGCTTCATGTAACCTTTTGGGATTGGCTTTTTTTCACTCAGCATAGTTCTCCATAGATTTATCTAGGTTGTTATGTGTAAGGATAGTTTGTTCTGTTGTATTGCTGAGTAGTATTCCATAGTATGGCTGTACCATGGTTCATTTAATCATTTACACATTGAAGAACTTCTGGAATGTTCCCAGTTTAGGGCTACTATGAATAGCCCTGCTATAAACATTGGTATACAGGTTTTTGTGTAAACGTAAGTCTTCATTTCTCTTGGATAAATGCCCAGGAGTACAATTGCTGGGTCATACGGTAGATGCCATTTTTTAAGAAACTGCCAAACTGTTTTCCAGAATGGCTGAAAAATTTCACATTCCCATTAACAATGTATGAGTGATCCAGTTTCTCTGCATCCTTGCTAATGTTTGATGTTGTAACTGTTTTTTATTTTAGCCATTCTGATAGATGTATAGTGATAGTTCATTGTGGTTTAAATCTGCATTTCCTTAATGGCTAATGATGTTGATCATCTTTTCCTTGCTTACTTATTTGCCACCTGATATCTTCCTTGATGAAAGGTCTCTTCATGTCTTTTGCCCATGCTCTAATTGGATTCTTTGCTTTTTACTGTTGAGTTTTGAGTTCTTTTTATATTCTAAATGCTAGTCTTTTGTCGGATATGTAGTTTGCAAATATTTTCTCCCAGTCTGTAGTTTGTCATTTCCTCTCCTTAGAAGGGTCTTTCTCAGAATAAAAGTTTTAATTTTGAGGAAAATCAATATCCATTTTTCCTTTCATGGGTAGTATTTTTGGGGTCAACTCTATGAATTCTTTGTTTACCCCGGATACAAAAGACATTTTCCTGTATGTTTTTTCGTTTAAGTATGTGATCCATTTCAGGTTAATTTTAATATAAGGTATGAAACTTAAGTCAAGGTTGTTGTTTTGTTTTTGGTTTTTTGCCTATGGATGTCCAATTGGTCCAGTATCATTTGTTGAAAAGACAGTTTTTCTTCCATTCCATTACTTTTGCAACTTTGTCAAAATTAAGTTGTGCATATTATGGGTATCAATTTGTGGGTTCCCTATTCTGTTCCATTGCTCTATGTGTCTATTTCTCTTGCAATATTCTCTTATTATGGTAGCTATATAATAAGTCTTGAAATTGGGAAGACTGAGTCCTCCCACTGTATTCTTCTTTTTCAAAATTATTTTAGCTGTCCTAGTTCCTTTGCTTTTTCATATACATTTTAGAATAACCTTGCCCATATATATATATATCTAAAGTATCTTGCTGGAATTTTGAGAGGAATTGTTTTAAACAAGTCTATCAATTTAGGGAGAATTAACATATTAATTATATCGAATCTTCCAGTCATTGAACATGGTAGTTTCTTCATTTATTTATAGCTTCTTTGATTTCTTTCATAGCATTTTGTAGTTTTCAGTATACATTTCCCATAAATATTTTATTAGATTTATACCTAAGTATTTTTGAGCGACTGCAAATGGTATTTCTAATTTCAATATACACATGTCCATTACTGCCGTTACAGAATTATAGACAGTATAATAAATCTAGAAGAATCAAGTAAGGCCACCTCTCCAACCCCCCATTATGTCCATCGGTTTGCTCCTGACCAATAGCCAGCCAGTGCCTTTTTAAACAACATCATCAATAGGCAACACACTATTTCTTAGGCATTTCCACATTTGGAGAATGTCAAGCACTAGAAAGTTCTGCCACTGGCTCTCTAGGAATCCCTCCTCTTATATTCTACCTGCTCGTCCCATATCTGCCCTGTGGCTTTTTTCCACTAAGAGCCATTCATATATATGAAAACAGCGTTCATCCCCTACATTACTCCTCACCTTTCATGTGCTCTTGGTTCTATGTTTTTTAGCTGTTGCATTTCCTAATTTTCTAGACAAACATATTGCAGTTAAATTAATTAGTTAAAAAAACTAATTAACATCAAAAAGAATGTTATCCAGACATATGACATATAACTAAGAAAGGCTAGTTTGTGTTTAGGAATTGTAAATAATCTACCTCATGGGCACTGAAAGCTTTTAAGAAATACAGAGATGATTCATTGGCTTCAGCCTATGAAGGTGTTACATGATACGTGACAATAAGATGGCACTAATAACTCAGATGTATTGAATCATTACCCTTTCATTCAATAAACTTGTATTTCATGTCTATGATATGACAGAGAATCTAGAAGAGTTATTTTCTTTGCCCCCCAAAATGTCATCAAACCAGGGGAGCAGTGCAGAATCAGATTTGCAAACATGAAATAAATGGAAAGATGAAAAAGCAAATGCATATGAATAACCAAACATACGTAGTTTCTCCACATCAATTCAGCGCTCAACTGATTTGTAACTTTTGCATTTATTGACAAATATTTGTCTATTAGAGCTATTGTTCTTGTGTATCTTGGTCAATAGAAGACAGAAAGGACTAGGGAAAAAATCTTCAATCAAAGAAACATTCATTGTATTCTTGTAATATACATAGTAGGACAGCTTGTGGGCCACTTCAAAATAGGATCCTGGAGCCACATGCTGTGTTCACTTAAAATTATGTGAGATATTAATATGTTTGTTATGAAAGCTGCTATATATCCAGTTCCTGGGTTACAATGTCAAGATTAGATTTACAATTTAGGGTTTACACTCAACCTCTGTTGAATGGTAGCCATCCCCCCTCCAACACTTAGATTAATGATGAACACCAGAAAACTATTTACCTTTGTAGATTTTTGTATCCTCTCATTTATATTTCCCAGAAAATTCTGGTAACTTTCAGAGAAGCCCCTCTTTCATTTAATTTTAATAAACGTTTTATGGAAAAATAATATAGCAGCTTGATTTTTGAGAGAAAACCCAGTTGTTTTTCTCCCATCTGGGGATGAGATACAGGATGAGTTGAATCTGAGCTGCACTAACTAGAGAGTCTAGCAAAAATGAAGGAGTGATTTAGGCTGGAATTGAGCAAATTGTGATTTTTGTTTTCTGCCCTGTGATTACAGTCATTACCAATGAACTTATCCTTTGGTGAGTGCAAGGTGCCTGAGGATTTAAGCTCTTGCAGTGGTGAATTGTTCCGTCGGGTATATGTGAATTGCATAAGATTTGGCTAAAGAGTAGAATCTGAACAAAAATTCTTGTTGTTTCAACCAACTTGGCTAATTATGAAAATATCTAAGTCCAGTAGAGTAGTTGATATTATAGTCAATACTACACTGATGTTTAAAACATAGTTATTATTATCAGTCATTGCCCACTTGTTTATCCAGTAGATCAAGCTTTGCTTTCTCGGGCTTTTATGTAGAGTCTTAGAAGATGAGGAAAACTAGGAAGAGAATTTAAAACATTCCTAAATGGAAAAGGAACTCCAAAGTAAATGATTTCATGCACAATAGGTATGTTCTTGGAAGCCTAATTCCAATTCTAGAAAGTGAATATTGTCTTTTTTTTTTTTTCTGCTTTATCTCCCCAAATCCCCCCTGGTACATAGTTGTATATCCTAGTTGCAGGTCCCTCTAGTTGTGGCATAAGGGACGCTGCTTCAACGTGGCCTGACGAGCGGTGCCATGTCCGCGCCCAGGATCCAAACCAGTGAAACCCTGGGCCCCCACAGCAGAACGCGCTAACTTAACCGCTCGGCCACCCGGCCGGCCCCGCCTTATTTTTTTTTTTTTGTACCCCCTTGGTTCCAAAGAGAATTTACACATGACCACTGCCTGCCTTAGCCTACCATTCCAGCAGCTGCCATTTTGATTCTTACACAGAGGTTTGAGATGAGAAGCAAAATCTTAATCAACTTAGAATAGTTTGTAGGGGAAAAACCTACAGTACCATTTAAAATATTTAGTTTTAACCTATTACTTTAATTTATTTCATTCATTTCTTGCGGTATAGATATTTGGGCCAGTGCAGCAAATCATGAAGTTTAAATCTTTAGATGACGTGATCAAGAGAGCAAACAATACCACCTATGGCTTATCAGCAGGAATCTTTACCAAAGACCTTGACAAAGCCATCACAGTCTCTGCCGCTCTGCAGTCCGGGACGGTGTGGTAAGTCAAACCTATGCAATATCGCCTTTTCAATGTTAACCATGTCAACAGGTTATTTTGAACCTTTTCAGACATTGATTTTTCCTTTGGAATCACATGGCCTGCTGGAAAAGCAGTTGCTGCCTTAAAAAAACAAAAACAAACCAAACAAACCCTGCTACATTAGAAGAACTTGAGAAGGGTGTTTTTCTTTTATTCTATCCAGCCTCCTGAAATTGCTTGCTCAAAATATTTTATTGATGTTTGGGTAATGCAAGATAAGTGTTACTATTTTCTAGTAACAGTTGTTTCTAGGCACTTGGTACTATGCTATCCACAAAGGAGAAAAAACTTGTGTTTTAATCAAGCTAATTAAATAATAGGACAATATTTATTTGGTGCCCTTACGTATGCAAACATTTAATTCTTACATCAGCTTTTTACTCTGGGATTATTAGAGATGTCTGAAGATCTTAATTTGGAAGAATGTATTGAGTTTGGAGGAGCATGTCCCTCTCATTTCTGACCTGGTTTACGCCTCTGATTTTTATACCTCTCAGGCTGTTGTAATTCTCTACCGAGCCCTCAGTCCCTGGACTGCTTTGTTGGTAATTTTTGGCCTGTGAAACCTCACTTTCTCCCCTCAGTCCTGACAATGGCCCAAGATTATTTTCCTTCTCAGTAATGTCACACCTACTCCGGTTAAAAATCCACTAGACATCGAAAAGTATTTCTCCTTAAGAGTCAGCCAAGGGGCTGGCCCCATGATGGAGCGGTTAAGTTTGTGCACTCCACTTTGGTGGCCCATTGTTTACCAGTTTGGATCCCGGGCATGGACCTACACACCATTTATCAAGCCATGCTGTGGCAGGTGCCTCACATGTAAAGTAGAGGAAGATGGCCATGGATGTTAGCTCAGGGCCAATCTTCCTCAGCAAAAAGAGGAGGATTGGCAGCAGATGTTAGCTCAGGGCTAATCTCCCTTAAAAAAAAAAAAAAAAAAGAGTCCACCAAGCAATCCTTGCCCTTCTTGATAGCTCTAGAATCTTTTTTCCTAACCAAAGAGAGAGTCATCATTTAGTTACTATGTACTGTATGCTAGGCACTGCACTGCATTCTTTATGTTATCTTATTTTAGTTTGCAACAACTGCTTAACTGTTATGTCAAATTTACTGATGAAAAAATGGAAGCTTAGCCAGGTTAAATAATTTATCAAGGTCGTACGATAACTGGCAGCTGAGATTCAGACCTATTTTCAGACTCTACAGCAGTGATTCTCAACACTAGCTGTACATCAGAGTCATCTGGGGAGCTTTAAAGGTGTATAAACTGGTTTGGGGTGGAGGAGGGAGTACATCAAACCCACCAAGTATACCAATCTCTGTGACCGAGTCAGGGCATAGGCCTTTTATTTAAAGAGTATTTTTCAAAGGTCCCACGTGATTCTACTGTGCCACCAGGAATGAGGACCACTGCTCAAAAGCCTGATTCTTTCTATAATGGGGCGTCTTCTTTCAGAGACTCTTAAATAAAATAGAGTGAGTTCTTCTTAAATAATCAGTATGGTTAGTGATTACTGTAGAATTTTCCTGTGATAAAATTAATAAAATTCAGCATTGCTGTTGCATGTATGTATATTATCTCCATTTACTAAAGACCTATTAGCTACCAAGCACTATAAGAAGCACGTTCTATACATCATCTTACTGATGCCTTGAAACAACCGTATTAAATATCATCGCTCCCATTGTACAGAGGAGGGAACCTACTTAGAGAGACTAGATAACCTTCCCAATATCACTCAGGTACAAAGGGGCAGACTAGGGTTTCTGAGCATAGCAACCTCCTTTCTTTACAACAAAAAAGGATCATGGAAGGAGAGTCAATTGACAAGGCTGATCATTTTGAACTTACAAATTTCTCTAAATGAATATTTCTCAGTTCTCTGTTTAGTTATCCTAAAATCATTTCATTTCCAGTGTACAGTCAAAACAGCAAACTCATTTTCTGCACTTTTTAACAAAGACAAGTTTCAGATTTTGACTTTGGAATAACAGAATGCTCTATTCCTGCTGGATTAAGAAAGTTGTTATGACATCATTCCACCCAGTAGTGTGGGAATCCTCAATCAGGAATTTCTATGCTATTAAAACAGAGGTGACCATATTCTTATTGCTATATGTTGTAGACCATAATAATGTTCTAGCATGGTCCCAGACATGGTAGGCACTTGATGTTTTCAGGATAACTTTTTAATTCCAGAGTTGTTGGGATTTTACCCATAATTTCAAAGTAGGGATCTGATTCTGTGGTTTAAAGAACAATTAAACAAAGCTGGGACAAGTTGTCTTTTAAAGGTGTAAAATTATTTAAGAAACTATCGTCATCAGAGAGAGACTAGGTAAGAACTCTGTGGTCCAATGAGAATACGGAACTCTGGGAACTGGAGCAGTAATTACTGTAACTGAGAAGACATCTGAATGCTATCTCAGGATCAAATTAGTAACCAAACTCTTCCAAGCATAATACAATTTATTTGTAAGTCATAATATTGTTTACCTATTATAATAGCATGAAGGGGGGGAAAATATTTTAAAAGAACATTGTTTCTCCCTTAAATAGTGTTTTTCTCTCTTGTGTATAATGAGAATCACGTAGGTAATTAGATTTTGCTGTTCACTTTCGCCACCAGGAAATTTAAAGCTAGACAAATTGTTTGTGTCCTGCATAACTGCATTCTGATTTTTCTCCCTTGTCTTGATCTTTATCATCATTTTTTCTTTAACTCTAATTATTCATGTTTTTTAAATTGTATTTGTTCAGAAATATGGCAAGGAATAAACAAATTCGTCATGAAATCCAACTCTTCCCAAAGCCTGAGTTTAAGCAACATATTGAAAAATTAATGAAAAATAGTGAACTGAGTACTGTGACGCATATTCAAATTGCAAAAGAAAATGGATTCCAGCCTGTTAAGCACACAACTCTCATGAGAATTACAAAGCTTATTGAATATAGGCAGTAAAGAACCCCCAACCAAAAAACTCCACTCTCTAGCAAACCGTATCCTTCCTCCGATGGCAACTGGCTATTCTATCTTTTACAATTCAAATTACAACTTCTAAGGGACATGATGTCCTTCCAAAATGGCTATCCACACACAGAGTTGTACCATTCTATTTGTTTGTGGGTAGTATATATGCATATACTTACTTATGCTTCTGCAATCTAATTTACAGAGTTACTTTTTTATCGAAATGAGTATGTTATATTGAAATTAATGGAGTTCTTAAAGAGCTTTCTGAACTTGTAAAATCCCAAATTTAGGAATTGTTTCTAAATAACATACTAAATAATTAGCATGATCTCTAATGTACTTCTTTTCTTTTCAGGGTGAATTGCTATAGTGTGGTATCTCCCCAGTGCCCCTTTGGTGGATTCAAGATGTCTGGCAATGGACGAGAAATGTAAGAATCACTTTCTATTAGGATTAATGCTTATCTTGATAAAAATGGTTGTCACTCTCAAGGAATTGATTCATAGTCACTACTTGAATTAAAACTTGCCTCTGTTCTTTTTTGGAGATTCATACTGCCAAATAGCTTTTTAAATGCTTGATTAAACCTATAGTGCAAAAAAGTTGATGGCAGAAGGGAAATATAACTTATTAAGTTCCTACTGTTCATAAGGGACCATGCTAAGCACCTTACATTGGTCATTGAAATATTGCTTACTTTTAGACTTGCGTGCTCTATGTGTGAATGTAAATTATTTGAGAAACATTTCTAGAAAGGAGATAGAAACTACAAATTGGTCATTGTGAGAGGTGTGCAAATATAAGAACACTCTAATTATTTGAATAGACCTCTTAAATAAGTAAATCAGGTACCTTTATCTCAAAAAATTTTTCAGTGTAAGAGGAATGATTCTCATTTGTTGAAATAGTATTGATGTAGATTCTAAAATTTTAAACTACCTGAATGAGTTATTTTTGGTACTGAAATATAAACTTAAAAGGAAATTTGACTAAGGAAAACATATTTAATAGTCATGACTAAACTGAGAATATATATAAAAATGCATTTATGAGCCTTCAGCTGCTTTTGAAACCAGGGTTTATAGACTTTTTTTTTTTTTTTTTGTGGTGAGGAAGATTCACCCTGAGCTAACATCTGTTGCCAATCTTCTTCTTTTTGCTTGAGGACAATTTTCCCTAAGCTAACATCTGTGCCAATCCTCCTCCACTTTGTATGTGGGTTGCCGCCACAGCATGGTCACTGACAAGTGATGCACATCCACACTTGGGCACTGAATCCAGGCCTCAAAGCAGGAGCACCAAACTTAAACACTAGGCCACCGAGCTGGCCTCCAAATACAGACTTTTTAAAAATGTGCACATGTATTTGTACACACAGAAAGTAGTAGTAATGTGTTTGCTTAATTTTATTCAATATAAATATTTATTCAATAAAATTAACCATTTTATTTCTTAAAATTTTCTTATGTTTATCAATGAGTTTTAAAAGTCACGAAGAAAAAGACTCATCATGTACAAATCTTATGGAGTCAAACATAGTAAAACTGCCCATTTTATAAATAGCAAGTAAAAATGAGACTTAGTTTCTAAAGGTCATGAATGCATTAAATAGACATGTACTTTATCATTTAAATAAATCAGCAAAATTGCAATGAAACAGCTATCTTGGGACAGCCAATGAAAAGGAGGAATGATTAACAGACATCCATTAAACACTTGCTGTGTATATAAGGTCCTAGGAGCCCCAGAAACACAATGCCATGTCTCATCCTTCATATAATTGTGGTGGCAGGAGGAATATGTAAAAAGATATATAGTGCAAAATAACCTACACATACTATGAAGTAAATAATAGTAGACTGGGAGTGCATACCTTATGGAGGTAGAGAATAGTTACAGTACAGAGCACAGTATTGGAGAACAGAAAATCTGGGCATCGCCAGAGTGTAACATTTATGGCATCTCTCTAACTCTCATCTGTCAGACGGGATCAACAATTGTGGGTGGGGATAAGAGTGGAGAAGGAAGTAAAAGGTTTATGAGCTCCTTTCCAAGCTTTAGATTCTATGATTGTGACCCAGTGGGAATTCAGTGGATAGAAACTCACCGGCAGTCAAAAGAATATGAGAAGACCTCACGGAAAAGATAAGACTTGATCTAGGACATGAAAACAGTGTAGGATGTCAGTAAGTAGAGAAGAGGTCATTCTTGAACAGAAGGTTGCCTGTGGCACGTTGAGAGGCTAGTGAATTTGGTTGGCTGCTGGGGATTCATGGGGATGGGAAGTACGATTTCAGAATTAAATAGCATACACATTAAGCAGTCTTGAATTCAAGAAAATTGGCTTACATTTTATTAGTGGAGCAGTGAAAAGCCATGGATATCTTTAGAATGCTGTTCAGGAGGTAGAGAGTGGCAAAACATCAACCCATAAAAAGTGTGTGGCCTAGTAGAGAAAACGTAATTGGAGACTAGCTGGTCTGCATTTGAATCCTGACTTCCCGCTTGCTAGCTCACAGCCTGGTTCACGTTATATAATTTCGAGCCTCTATTTCCTCCTATTTAAAATGAAGAGGTTATATTCCTCTTAAGATGGGTATGAGAGTGAAATGATGTACTGCATGTTCTTTCCCTAGCATCATAACTGTCACAAAGTGGGGAGTCAACAAATGATTTTTTCCTTCCCTAAGTTCCATTTCTTTATAATAGCCGTTGCTGGAGAGTCCCTTGGCAGAACTAATTACTTTGTACAAAAAGCTATAACAAAGGTTAGATTATTCTGAAGGACAGTTAGTTCATTGCTGGCTAAGCTATCTAACACATTTCCCTAGGAATGTTGAAGATAAAATAATCAAAAGGGATGAAATAACTAAAGTAGACCAAATATGTCAATTTCTTTGAATACAATTTGGTCAAACTTTAAGTTCAAGGTATAAGGAAATCAAATAAGAGAGGGATGGAAAACAGGAATCAACCATCAGTAATTTCCTAAAAATTTAGAATGTGGGTGTAGACAATTTCCTTCTTTAAAATACAAAGGAAAAAGTTATACTGTAATTTTTTACTTCAAAAATTCCAGCTGAGGATTCCATAGTTTTAATGCCTACCTGAAACCAAATTTGGCAAATTTAATAAACAAGTCATTTGCTGCTAGATGTTTAAAGAGAATTATTGAAGCGATAACCTCAAATGACACCCAAGAGTTTGATTACAGTTTATCCTCAAAGATGGAAAGTCAGACTTGATCAGTTGGGAACAGAGTACTCAAAGAGCCAAAAATAGTGGTATGTAGACCCCAGCATGGTGGTGACGCTGAATGCCCAGACCTGAACTTGCAGTTCAGATCATGATGCCGGCACTTTGATGAGTTACATGGCAGAAATTTCTCCCTTTGTGTAATTGCACTGGTTTTTATGTAGGTTAACATAGGTCACTTGAGACTTTACTAGTGTGCCATTTGAAACTTAATTGGCCTCAGCACTTCACAAACTAATTCTTTCCTCCTATCCCTTTCAGAAAAAGGGAGAATTATGGGGCAGGCTCGGTGGTGCAGTGGTTAAGTTTGCATGTTCTGCTTCTCGGCGGCCCAGGGTTCCCAGGTTCGGATCCCGGGTGCAGACATGGCACCACTTGGCAAAAGCCATGCTGTGGTAGGCGTCCCATGTATAGAGGAAGATGGGCAGGGATGTTAGCTCAGGGCCAGTCTTCCTCAGCAAAAAGAGGAGGATTGGCAGTAGTTAGCTCAGGGCTAACCTTCCTCAAAAAGAAAAAGGGAAAATTAAAGTGTTGTAAACTATTACGCTTACACAGAGAGCTAACATGAATATTTCTTGCTTGATTTTATTTGCCAAGTCAGTTCAGCAAACATTCCTCTGTGCCTACCTAATTTGTGCCGGGCTCATTTCTAGATACAGAGTGAAAACAAATGTAACTTGATACTGGTACCTTATTACAACAGTGTGGACCCTGGATGAGAAACATGGGTATCGCTTGGAAGTTGTTGGAAATGCAGAGTCTCAAGCGTCTCCCCAGACCTACTGAAACAGAATAAGCATTTGAATCAGGTCCCAGATGATTGGTACATTGAAGATTTTAGAAGCACAGAACTAGTAACCCACAGACCAGTAAGATAAAGAGAATGTAAACAGATTATATCTGTTTTATATCAATTTGTCTTATATCAATCATAGACATGGGGATGTCTATGCATTGGAATACTGAGGAACAGGACTTATTTCAGCCTGAATATGACAATAATCACACTAAGTACTCTCCAGAGAGTTTCAAGTGTCCACGTAACTTCCATGTAACTCAAAATACAATGGAAATCCTACTGGCAAAAATCATGGGTTAATTTATCTAACTGTGTGAGATAAAATACTAAAATATTATCCTTTAATGGGTTTCAGACAACTGAGGCTAAACCCTTTAATTACTTTGAAGAACATGCTCATTGAAGCTTTTAGACGGTATTTTCAGAAGCTTAATGGCCCAAGAAAATAATCAGTCTAAGAGGATTAGGTTACCCAGGAGAATAAGATGTCTTCTACATACCTGTCTACATCACCAGAAGGGAGGGGTAGAGAAGGATCAAGATCTCCTTCCTCTGTAAGCCTACATGTGGTGATTGTGAGGATTGTAAGAGTACTCTTGTGTACACGTAATTTAATCCTCTCATCAAAACAATACAGAGGACAACTTAGCCTAATCTTTTTAGTTGTCTCTTCAACAAAGGGAAATCACAGTCAGTTTCCAAAACGGGTAGGAGGTCTTGATAAACCTAACAACAAGATACCAGGGTCCTCATGGATAGACTCAGGTTGATTCTTCATCATTTGGGTTGGATTTAAGAGTTATAGAAGCAAACAGCAGGGGTTGTCTGAACATGAAAACCCAACAACCACAAAAAGCCCAAAGGCCTGGATTTAGGCCAGTGAACGCTCTCCCTCTCTTAAAAACAAAACAAACAAATAAGAAGAGAAAACCATTCTAACAAAGATCAGGTTTTGTTTAATTCATTTTTAGAATTTTTTTTTTTTTGCTAGGAATCAAGAATCAAAAGATATTGTTAAAAGTACAGCTAAAAAATATTTTGTTTCAAGCTAGATTAGGACATGTTAGAATGAAAATGGAAGCATAGTCATTCTTAGCTCCCTCATCATCTCGGGGCCAATCACACGTGGTAAATATGCTAAGCTAAACTATATTTGAATTTACAGTTTTTCTATACTACTCAAGTGATTGTATATTACTACTCCTTTTGTACTATGCCCGTCTTATTTATTTGAACTTAAACTAGAAATGATAAAAATCTTGTTGGGAAGAATTGTTGTTTTTTGGTTTCTTGGGTTTTTTTGTTTTGTTTTGTTTTTGTGGTGAGCTCTTTTATAGTCAAGTAGAACAATGTCCGAAAGGAACAATTTCTGTGAAAATAAACTGAGTGTACACAGTCATTTAAAATACAAAAAAATTGTTTAAAAATTTTCCCCACAAGGGGATTTATGTAAGACCAGATATGTTATGGTTGGCTAGCTACTATTTGAAATGCTTCTGTACACAGAAAATATTTTCCATTGTGCCTAGCCAGACAAGCAAGAACAAGCTTGCACCAAAGCATGGACTATAGGACATTCGCACTGCTGTGCTAAATTCTATCGGTTTTTCCCTCCCTTTCTAGGGGAGAATATGGTTTCCATGAATACACAGAGGTCAAGACGGTCACAGTGAAAATTTCTCAGAAGAACTCATAAAGAAACTACAAGAGTGGAGAGGAGAATTCTCATGGCTAAGCATCTCTTTCAGTAGCTAATACACTATCGTGAATTTTAAATACAAAATTGTTCTTTTCCTGATTTTTTTAAACATAAGCAGATCATATTAGCATTAATACTAGCATAGAAAACTTGACATCTAGCTTATTCTGAAAGAATCATTTACCTTCAGATATATGACCCCCAAGTCCTGTCTAATAAAATGAACAGATTTGGATGCAAGATGTCTCTAGTTCTGTAATAGTCATGTGCTTTTCTTTGTAGCTACTTGTCCAGGATGATTATTTTACAGAAGAGGATCAGTTGTCATTTAGCTTCTTTCTCTTAATGGCCCCTTCAAGTTCTTACCATATCTGTTAACTGCAGAGTAGATAAGCTCTGTTCCCAGTAGTTGTGAAGTCCTTGGAGTCTTTGGAAATGTTTCCTACAATGTCATGTCTGCTTGTCAAATGAAGTAATGCCTGAAATACTTAGCTGTAATCTAAACATAAATCTTAATAAAAACAACCTTGCATGATTCTTGTTAAGTGGATTTTTTCAGTAGAAGCTTTGGTTATGGTGACCTACTCTCCCTGTCACTCAAGAACAGTGTTAAATCGAGCATAACGATGCATTGAAAAATAAAAGTCTAATCTGCTCATTCTCAAATGGGTAAAGAAATGTATTTTATTTTCTAGAGGAATCCTTGAAATCAAGAGCAAACATTTGAGATAGATGGCTTCAGTCTTTCAGCAAGCATTTACTGAGTTCTTGCAAAGTCCTGGGCACTATGTTAGGTGTTGTAGAAAACAGGGGGATAGTGGATGGTCCTTTATCTCAAGGCACCTTAATTTAGCGGAGAGTAAAGACACCATTGAAAAAAACAGATGGGGCATAGAACGGAAATGAAAATTCTAAGGACCGGAAGAGTGGAGTGAAGTGCCAAAGGGGTAGTGATGACCTGTAACTGAGGGAATGGGGAGTGGCCTCATGAAGGAAATTTGACTGGATATGAATCTTAATGATGAGCAGATTTGCAGTGAAAAGAAGTTCCACAGCATAGTCTCTCAGGAAATGTTCAATTGAAAACAATTTTGAAAAAATTCTATATAATATTTTCCCCTCTTGGAGTTTCAAATTGCACATTGGCATATTCTAAATTCTGAGAAGTGCTACAACCTGCTTAGTTTTGTTTAATACAATTTTTTTTCTAAATTTATCTAACTGGAGACCTTGCCTTCCCTTCACCCTCAATTAATAGCAAATAACAAGAAACCCACATTGGAAGATGCTGTTCTATGCGACGAGGTAGCACTGAGGGTTCTGAGGAGAATCCGGGGACCAAAAGGAAGCAGTTGGGGAAATGTCCTCTGTAAAACTAACTAGACCTTACTTATATATATTTATGTCCTCATACAAAGACCTTCTGCTTGTCGTGCTCCCATGAGGGAAGTGATTAAGCTCAAGTAGAATAAGTGAATATTTTTGTGTGTATTACTGTACATATTCTAAAATATTCTTAGTTTAGCAACTTAAAGTTTAAGCCTAGTAATCTTTAAGATGACATTTTTTTCAGATTCAGATTTTATATAAATACGTTTATCATTTTACATTAACAGATTCCTCAGTGACATATTGTTAGGACATCATAATAGCTGCCACAGAAGAGTGCAAAATTCTAGCTTCTTAACCTGAAATAATTTCAACTCCAATTGCAAGAGTTTCCCAAACTTGTATGGGCCTATATAAGATTTGCAGTCTGGACTATCTTATAAGATGTGGGACATAATTACCATTTTGAAAACTGGAAGAAGTGAAGTGTTGGAGAACTGAAAGATGTTTGGACATTGAGAAGGAAAAATATCCAAATACAGAGGAGGGTTGTGTTTTCCAAAAGCCAGACAGTGTCTACACTATAAAAAGATGTGTTTAAAACCATGAATAGATAAATTAATAGGTAGACAAGTTAATATTGTAATGGCATCCCACCAGAACACTTTTAAATGTAGAACAAAGAGGGATGAACACGGAACAAGACAAAAGCCAGAAGCAAGTTTAAATATTTGAAAATTAAATCTTCGTTGTATAAATAAGACATTACAGGATTAAACAGAAAATATCTGTTTAATATTGGCTTGTCCTGACTCTCTAGACGTTATTTGCATTCCTTTCCCTCCTATTTGTGAAGCTACACTGGCAATAATTCTTAAAACCTTGAAAAGTTAAAGGGTATCTTATTAGTCCGTGTTCTACAGGAAATACAATAAGGAATTCTATCATGAAGAATTCAGTTCAGCAGTCATAAATATGATCTCATTGTCCTCCATATCCACATGGTATGAAGTGTTTTCATCTGCGGGAATACCAAACTAAGTCAGAGAAGCTGGAGGTAACTGTTGAGGCACAGGGAATGTCAGGGGTCAGATATGGGTTCTCAAATGTCTAGCGTCCTTTCCTTTTCTTTCATTTTTCAGGATACACGCTTCTGGATGTATTTTGAGATAGCCAAGGACAAAAGGGGGAATTTTTCTTTTTTGTTAAATTCTTGTGGCCAACTGGAAATAGAAGTAACTCAAAAGTAGGGAATTTTAGCCATATCTTCACATAATTTGGGAGAGAGTGATGAACCCAAAAGACCCCCTTGCCTGGGCAATGCATGCTGTTTTTTGAGTGTGTAATCTCATTGGGACCTTCAGAAGTGCACATGTACCATCAACTAAACTCTTACCTTTTGGTAGCTTTTTCAGAGTGTATCAAATAACCAGGTTACATTTTCACATGAAGCACAAGTTTCCAATTAGAATTTCATTTGCTGGGGTCAACAAAAATCTCTGGGATACAAAAATTTAGTTAGGAAAGCTTTATTGCCTGTACAGTTTGCAAATGGGGGAGACGTAGCCTTTGGCAGCAAATTGAAAGTACGCTAGGAGGAAGGCAAAGGAGGCAAAGGTTTCTAAAGGTAAAAAGAGATAAATTACACAGGCTGTTTTGCAAAATTTGTGTTTGGTGCTGGCAACAACTCTTGCTTATTGGCTACATGTGATTGGTTACTAAGGCCATCCCTAAGGCGAAAAGTTCTTTTCTACAGGAGTAAGCCTATTTCTTGAAAGAAGGTGAAGATGACAACGTGAAGTTTAAAAGTTACATTTCATCTGGGTAGAGATGTGGTGTGTGTGCATAAGCCCCATTTGCTTAATGGCCTCCCAGCTTCATTTTAGAAGCCTTGATATATATCATTCCATGTTTTCATTGCTGTCCGCACTGATTTATCTTGGGATTTTTTTTTATGTTCTCCTGGGATGTGTTTGAGCCTTCCCATTTTGATGGTGAAAGACTATATAGGAAGGAGAATTGGAGACGATGGCTGAATTCCTTGGATACCAAAATTCAGTGACTGCCAGGAGGGCCTGAAAGCTTACTCTCGTAATGTGCCGAGGCTGTGGTATTCTGCAAGAAATCATTCTGAGTCATGACACAAACAGGGAGAAATAGCTCAATTATTCCTTTGACATTCTGTGGAAGAATAGAGATGGCCTCTCTCTCTCTCTCTCTCTCTGAAAGCAAGGCCACAAAATTCCTGGGAGGGGCTTGATATTATTATGTCTCTAAACAGATCATTAGATTGTGGGAGGTGGTTTTATCCTAGAGAAAAATAGTCACATCCATAAACATTTAGGATAATTCCAAAATTACTAGAAAGTCATCTTTCTTGCCTAATGAAATACCTATGCCAAAGGTATAACAATTCTTTTCTCACATTTACTTTTTCGTCACGTGCTGACTAATTTCACAAGCATTCAGTTTAACAAAAGAAAAAAGGACAGCTCTGCGTTTTATTGAAGTCTTCATAAGAGGCTGACATAGTACTATCCTGATGTGATTTCACTACAGTTTTAGGATTTTAGTTTTTTTACTTTTTGTCAAGTCACTTACTTAAAGATTCATCAGGCCTAGAAAAATACACTAATTATGAAAATGCAAACTGATTAGGCTGCCAACTGATTTGTTTATTAACTTTTCATTTTAAAATAATTTCAAACTTTTGGAGGCGCTGCTATAGCAGTGCAAGCAGCTTGAAGCCGGGTACCTGAGGGTTACTGTTAGATATTCAGTAACAACGTGATTGCCCTTTCACCTTGTTCCCGACAGAGACATAGACGAATCTTGCCAATTTTCTATTTTCTTGTTTGACCTGAGGGGTGGCTCAGGTCTCAACGATTTGTGAGTTTGTTTTGCAGAAGAAAGAGAATGCCTTCTAGGAGGTTGTGGTCACCAGTGATTTGCCCCCAGCAGCCCTTGCAGATTACCTGGGCGCTTATCAGGAGTGACCCCTTTGTTTCTCCAAAACGCCTCCTGCCAAGGCCTTTAGCTCTACAAAACCTCCTGTTTTCTGCTCTTGCTAAGGTGGATTTGAGCGAACCCATGCTCCCACCTTCTTGTCTTGGCCACTTGAATAAACGCTTCTCCATCTTCAATCACCAATGTCTCAGCGTTTGGCTTGCTGCGCATCGGATGCACGAACTTGAGATGAAGAGGTTCGGTATCAAACTCTCAAGTATCTTTTATTCACAGATTTTTAATATTTTCCCACATCGATTTTTTTCATTCCCATTCTTTATATAGATTCATTCTTTCCTTGAGACAAACTTTTAAGAATAACTCTTGGACTTCGTGTTCTTTTACCTCAAAATACTTCAGTACCTTTTTCTAGAACAATGTAATTCTTTCACTAAACCACAGTATAGTTATTGTCAACTTAAAAAGCAAATTTGCCTGTTATTTGATCTCAAAGTGAGTTTATTCAGGAATAGCCAAGAGAACTGAAATGAGGGAATGTACCTGCTATGGCGAACCATAAGAAAATCTGGAAAAGAAAGGGAGCTGCATTTATAGAGAAAAACAGGGAGTAAGGAAGGGCTGTTCTAAACAAATATCCTTTGGGGGAAGTAGCAGTCCAGGGTAGCAACAGCTTCTCATTGGCTGAGCAGTTGCTGGGTGGGGAGAAAAGTTTTCCTTCAGAAGTAAAGTAGTTTTACTTCCTGTCCAAGTTGCCAGCATCAGTCTCTTCCTGTTTGGGCTAATTAACAATGTGTGATAAGGCATGAGCACTTCCCCTACAGGCTTTCCTGACTCCAATTTAGTTAAGGTTTCTTTTATTAATCTCCACATTATCTAATTCAGAAAATTTATCATTGATAAAATACTAGAATCTAATACACAATCCACATACAATTTTCTCTGATTATCCCATTATTGTTCTTTATGGCATTATTCCCTCATGATCCAAAACCTAATCCAGGATCATGCATTTTGTTTACTTTCCGTGCCTTCCTTTTGTCTTACTGTTCCTTAATAATGGCAATATAACTTGTAAGTACACCTAATACTTAGTCAGGTTGGTTAGTACTGTTTTGTCCTGGAGAGAAACTTAGAAGACACACAAAACTCACAGAGTTACTGGGTTAACAAGAATCAGAGAAAAGGAGGTTGATTGGTTTTAAAGAATAAATATTTCATTTCAAGATTGGATTGTTAATTACCATCCTCCATGATAAACTGATAGGGATATTTACATAGGCTGAAAAATATGCCTTCTCCCTTGGACAATTTTGAAGAAAAGCTATATGTTCCCTTGAGGATATTAGTGCCTGCTTGTGTGTATTATTGTCATATTGCCCCTTTTCATTTCACTTCTTAGCTTACTCATTTGAATATTTTTCCTCACTAACAGGTTGCCTACATTCTGATGACACCTGGGGAAGCACTTTAATTTTAATTAGTTATAAATTTCTTAACCACATAGTAACATTTTAAATGACTTTCCTTTCAAAGTCTACTTGTGGTAGCAAGATCTTGACCCTTTGAGTCAAAGAGATGGAAAATTTTGATTGCACCCCTCACTAGTTATATTATCTTAGGTCAGTTATTAAACCTTTCTCATTTAGCAATCATGCAACAGATAATGTTGGCTATTGATATTTGGGAAGTAATATAATGTTCTGTGTAATCACATAGGTCTTTGGAGCTCAGGAATCTGGTTTCAAATCCCTATTCTGCACTCACTGGCCTTGAGATTTGGGATCAGATACCTAACTTGTCTAAGTTCCAGTTCCTTTATCTGTAAGAAGGAATTAATAATGGTACTTATCTAATTGTACTATTCTATTAAATGAACTAATGTTTGTAAAATGTTTAACAGGGTTCCTAGGATATATCAAGTGCCCAATACATTACCAATCTACTGATGAATGTCTCAGCATTAATAATAACAATATCAAGAAAAATAGTAACGTTTCTTTAGACACCAAAGAAAGTATCTTTCTCTTGACCTCGACTTTGTATCTTCTATATGCTCTTTTTCTCAGCCTTGCAGCTAGTGTCCTAGCTGTTAAGCTAATCTCTGTTAGAATCCCATAATTGTGATTTGCTCATCCCTTTCATCATTTAAAAAAAATATATTCCCTTCAGATAAAGATTAAAATTTATCATCAAAGAAATAACAGGGTGGAGAAGAATGTGAACAAAAAACTTGGCTTAGAGTTGAAGTTAGAAATTTAAATACATTTAATTCCAAAGTGGGGTTAGTTCTAATAAAATGAACTCAGCTGCCTTTCACCCCTGAGTTGCCAGTCATCATGATTAATCTTTAAGCTAATGGTCAGGGACAGCGGGACCAAGTGACTGACAAGCAGAAGAGACTGGTTTCAAATGCAACACAGGAGCCCACAATGAAGTTGGTCACCCGGTGATTGATTCAGAGACTCAGCCCACATGGATTCAATGAGAAGGATTAGGAGACTTAAAAGCACATGGCTCAGCATTTGTGTTCGATGTTCAGTCATCCCACATTCATGTAAGCACAAAATGTCAGAGCTGGGAAAAAACCCAGTATTCTGCTAGCCCAGGAGCTTCGTTTCACAGAGGCATGGAGAAATCAAGCGACACGTGAAAGGTCACTAAATTACCATTGGCAGAGATGGCTGATACCTCTGTATTCTAACTCCTGGTTCTGTGCTACTGCAGGTGTCCCATGTGGCATCGTAGATGTTTAATTGATACTTGATTAAACATGTAACATCTATAGCTTTATTTTATTTGTCTAAAAAAGAAAGCTATGCAATACTCATGGTTACATTTTGTTTGAATGTATTTTATTTATTGGAATTTATTCTTCTTGTCTAAAAAAGGAAAAACTCTAAATGACAATATTTTATAAGCCTTCAAATAACGTAAATTAATTTCAGTCACTTGCAAAGTGCCTTGATTTAGTTAGGCAAACAAAAATCCATTATATTTATTTATTTAACAGTTATCGGAAGTCTATTATGTACAAAATACTGTGGACTGCAAAAGAAACAATGAATATTAAGGACTTGTTCTATGCAAACAGTTCTAAGTGGCTTACAGAAGTTATTTGCTTCATATAAAAATGAAAGACCTTGCTCTCTCAATGCCTAAATATAATAGAGATGAGAAATACACACAAAATCACAGAATAACAGATAGAATGTACAAAATATGATAAAATAGCAAACAAAATCTGTAATTGTTTGAAAGGAGGAAAATGGTTTCTCCCTGCAGTGGCTTCCATGGTGCAGGTAGCATTTGGCTCAGCCTGACATAGAGCAGGACTTGAACATGTCAAATGAAGCAAGAAGGATGTTCTGGCCTGGAAATCAGGAGAAACGTAGGAAAGCCCAGTTTTATACAGTGAACAGTGAAGGTCCTGCCTGGTTTGGAGACAAAGCAGGACAAGCAGTTTGGGGCAAGATCATGGAAATCTTGAATTCCAAGTTAAGCCAGAAAAACTTAATTAAATAGACAAAGAGGGACCTTCAAGTGAATGGTAAATTCATTGAGATTGAATTTTTTTCGATTAACTTTTAAATAATTTGTAGATTCAACTGTACTTGTAAAAAATAAAAGAAATAGATACCATATACCCTTTACCCAGTTTCCCCCAATGATAACAGCTTGCAGAACCCTAGTACAATATCACAGTTGGAAGATTGATATCATTACAGCTAACATACAGAACATTCCATCATCATCATCACATGAATCCCTCATGTGCTCACCCATGTCCCTCCCATTTTTACCTCTTCCTTACCCCTTGACAATCTGTCCTCCATTTCTACAATTTTGTCATTTCAAGAATAATACAGTATTTTGGGATTGGCTTTTTTTTTTCCACTTAGCCTTAATGAATCTCTCTGGAGAGTCATCCAAGTTGTTACATGTATCAAAACATAATACATGTAAAATACATGATTGCATTTTACCAGTTGTAACTAGAATTTTCTTGACAGGTCCTAAGACAGATATCTTTAGAGAGGAGGGTTTTTGTTTCTTGAATAACTTCTGAATAGAGTTGAAGTGTCTTATTGTGCCCCAGCCAAGTGCAGGTATAGAATGACAATGAAAAGGTGCGTGAGCAAGTGGAGAATCTGTTGGCAGAAACACAGAATGTTCCATTTCCCTAATCTGGAAGTGTAATTGAATCTCCTTTGAAGTTCTGAGTTAGATTTGAGAAAACAGAAGGAACAATTCTTCAACCATCCCTGTTAGAAATGCGACAAAACCTTGAAGGGTACAGTGTAGGGCCCTCACGTGACAGAGTGTGCCTCGTGGTCTTAGACAAGCACAAGCAGATCAGGAGATTTTCAACCCTATGTGTCTTCTTCATCCATCTCCATTCACAAGTCCTCCCCAGAAAGCCTGAGGTAGAAAGCATGTGTCTTCTCCCGCAGGACTTTTCAACACACTGGTCCTTACCCTGCCAAACAGATTGGTCTCCTCCAGCTTCTCTCTCATCCAGAAGAGGTTAGATTGTCCCCACATGAACCTGGTTCTTTCTCCACTCTCTCAGTTGCTGACTTGGGCTAAGACTGCCACAGCACTCAGCAGCACTCCAGATCCTGCCTGCAGAGTGAAAGGCGCAACTGCCACAGAACACAACGGAACATTCGAAACAACAGCAACCCTCACAGAACACTGGGTTTACTCCACTCTGGGTGCACTCCATGAATTGTCTCATTTCCTTCTCTCAATCACCAAGTGAGACTGGTACTATTTTCCTCATCTCGTAGGTGAGGAAATTGAAGCTCATAAAATTTAATTTGACAAAGCCGCATAGCAGCATGAAGATTCAAAGTTATGCAGTCTAACTACATAATCTTCCTCATTCTTAGCCAACAAATCATAATAACTTGGCATCAGGCCCAGTCAAAAATCACAAACTACAGAATATTATTAGCAAAACGTATTTTTTTCTTTGCATAAATATTGCATGAAAAGTCATTGAGGTTTTTCAGATTTCAAATATATTTTATTTTTCTCCTCTTTTTTGTATTTAAATCCAGACCTCTCAGAAAAGTGTTATATTCTTATTGGCCTCTGCTGGCAAAAAGATCCAAAGCCAGTGGTCTTGGTGGCTGGTGGCCCCTGAAGACACAGCTGCTGGAGAAGTCCTTTCATGTCTCTCTCTCTCTCTCTCTCTCTTTTTTTTTTTGGTGAGGAAGATTGGCCCTGTGCTAACATCTGTTGCCAATCTTCCTCTTTTTGCTTGAGGAAGATTGGCCCTGAGCTAACCTCTGTGCCAGTCTTCCTTTATTTTGTATGTGCGACGCCGCCATGTTATGGTTTGATCTGCACCTGGGATCTGAACCTGCAAACCCTGGGCTGCCAAAGCAGAGTGTGCAAACTTAACCACTATGCCACGAGGCTGGCCCCCTTTCATGTCTCTTTAGTGCCCACTTTCACACAGGGCCAGATGAATGAAGCTGTCATCTCTCTCCTTCATTGGCCCTACCTGCCAAAAATTTACCCAAATATTCCTCTGCCCAGTTCTCATTCACGATGCCCATAAATTTCCAAGGAGAGCTGCATTGGGAAGGGATGCAGGTCTCACTAACACCGAAATGATGACCCCATAGCATCACTCCCATAGATTTCTAATGGCAAGCAGAGTGTAGAGCAGGGTGCGTGGGAACAGAGTCAGAACATCAGGAGCAGGTTGGAGAATGTCATCTCTGCCTCCCACAGCGTGCTCTCTATTTGGAGGTGGAGAATGTTCAAAACAATGATCTCCACAACTCTAGTGTCTGTCCGTGGTCTTAATTAAGCCCAGTGAAGTGATTATGGTACTTTAACATTTCAAGACTTTTAAGCTACTCTCAGCTGATTTTCAAAGATAATGAATTTTATTAGGGCTCATTTCCGCCAACAAAGGGAGTGCCAGTTTTTAGGCAAATGAAGGAAAAAGGAAATAAAAAATTTCCTTTCTTAAGGAAAAAGGTAGAAAAGGAAGTATTTAGATTTAAGAATGTTTTAATAGTTAAATGACATAAGATTTCGAGAAATAAGGCACCAGAGCACAGGGAGACTGTAGGACAGATACTGAAGGGGGAGGAAGAGCTGTGTTTCATTGTAGTATTAACTTTGGTGGCGTTTCTTTAAGACCTAAGTCAGTGGTCCCCTTGATCCAGGAACCTCCCTACCGCACCCTTTCCTCTACCTCTCTTCCAGTTAGCAGGCTCCCCTGTATGCTCGGTAGCACACTCGGTTAATCTCTCACCTAGAAGTTACTGTTCTCAGCTGTACCCCTCTGTTTACTTGCTTGCTTCACACATTAGACTGAGAAACAACAACCTGAGAGTTGATTCTACACCTTTATTTTACATTCCTAGATCCAATATGGTGGCTACCACTTATTAGACTTTCAAACAAAACTTAAGAATGACTTTCTACTCTGACACCCTGGCCATTTGCAAGCTCTGGTGACACTTTCAAAAAATATGTTTTATCTGTAAAACATATGTATTGGATTTGCCATGACTCTGGTTTTTGCCATTTGCTCTTACCAGTCCTCTAAATCTGGGGATGACAGAAAGGGCATCGATACCAGTAATCAGAAAATGGAGGCTGAGGGAGAGCCAGAACTACTCATCATTGCACAGATTGCAGGTGAAAATAATAAGCTAAGGAGATCAGAAATACACTCCTCTTTACATAGACAGGCACTTTGATCCTTATAAGAAATACTGTAGAGTTTTTGCACAAGAGAAAGCAAAACTCAGCATCACACAGACCTGCTTCAAGGAGCCAGCTCCTAACTCTGATGTGAATAATTGTGCTACTTTGGGTAGAATAACCATTCTAGGTTTTACTTTCTCCATCTCCTCAGTGAAATGGGGATATAATAGCGAAAACTTCAGAGGGTTGTGAGAATTAATCCACATAAGTAACTAACTTAGCATTGGCTTCAGCCCATAGTCCATGATTCATAGACGTTAACCATGAAATCATTGGTTGCTCAATCACTCATGACAGCTAACATTTTTGCTGCATTTTATATGGCACTTCCACACACGTTATTGCCTTTTATTCTTGTAACATCTCATGAGGTGAGCTTGGAAGGTATTGTTATCCGGGTGGATATATAAGAAATCTTAACTTTTAAGAGATTTACTGACTTGTTCAAGTTCACACAGGTAAGGCACGATGGTGCAAAGATTATCTTCTGTAAAGTGATTTCATTTCTCCAGGCTCCTGGAGACAGTGCTCTCACATCAGTAGTCATTCTTTCTCTCACTACACTTTCAAAGTAGAGCCTGCCAGAGAAGCAGCTATGGCAAAAAAAAGTACTTCACTGTTGGGGGCAGGGAGGCTGCAGGAAAGGAGGAAGGAAAGCACAGATGCAGGGGGACAGTTCTCATTCACGATGCCCATAAATTTCCAAGGAGAGCTGCATTGGGAAGGGATGCAGGGCTCACTAACACCGAAATGATGACCCCATAGCATCACTCCCATAGATTTCTAATGGCAAGCAGAGCGTAGAGCAGGGTGCGTGGGAACAGAGTCAGAACGTCAGGAGCAGGTTGGAGAATGTCATCTCTGCCTCCCACAGCGTGCTTTCTATTTGGAGGTGGAGAATCTAATCACACTTCCCTTCATATCTAAAAGATGGACAAGAGAGCTTCCAAAGAAGGTCTGAATGGTGATGGAGGTGGGACACTACAGAAATCTCTAGATCTTTCCTCCGAAGAAATATTGGAAGCAAAACGGTCACTATTAAAGAGCCAAAAAAGCTCCCCAAACAGGATTTACAGCATGGAGCATTCTGAAAGGTGAGAGCTCCGAATCATGCAAATCCCAGACTTTGTATGAAACTAAAACCGAGAGGTTTGTCACATCCTCTCTCCAGGCAGAAAGTGCTGGGGTAGATGAAATGTTTAGCTACAACCTGCCCTTGGGATAATTGCACGTTCCGAACAACATCAAACAAAAAGGCAGTCTCGACTTTATTGGCACGAAGTGCTGTTAGGTTGTCAAGAAACCTGTGATCTCAAACTGCAAGAATAGGCAGAAAATGACTGTGCAGAGGATATTAAAGGATTGCAGGCTATTCTCTCCATTGTTGCATTATCATTTTTTTCTCCATTCATTTGGAGTCAGATTCTGGAGGGGGGAAAACTAGGTGGGATTTTCCCATAAGGCAGATGTTGCAATTTAAAGAAAGAGAGTGGTTTTGCAGAGCTTATAAAAGTCACATCTGATCTTGTCCTGGTTTATAAGTTTTTTTAGAAGCGAAGAAACGTAAGCAGCTATGACATGATTATACCCAGCAGGTGAAAGAGAGGCCCTGAAATTACATTTCTGTTAGTCATCCACATGTCAATGAACTTTCCAGGGCTTTTTTGGTTGTGACAGAAGATTTGCCATAGATTTGAGGAAAAAGTCAGAATAAAAGGAATGCAAAGCCAAACTCTTCCCTCTAGAAACAAAGTCTTCCTAAACCAGACATAGGATTATAGGTGGGAAGGGACCTGGTGTACATTTTAGTTCAGGCCTATTGTTATATAGATAAAGTGATTGAGGCTCTGAGAGGTTAAGTGGGAGGGCTGCCATCACACAGCTAGTTAGTGGGAGCCTCACGACTAGCATCCAGGAGTGCTAATTTGTAGCCTGGAACATTTCCCAGCATCATCCTACCACTCACTTTTCTAAACATAAAGTATTTTGCATCTTCAGGTTGGAAATGACT
The DNA here is from genome assembly GCF_037783145.1 of Equus przewalskii. NCBI lineage: Eukaryota > Metazoa > Chordata > Mammalia > Perissodactyla > Equidae > Equus > Equus przewalskii. Next base: position 16,616,932 of record NC_091852.1, read on the forward strand.
TGAGAGTTTCTGGTACACATCGCTGGTAGTTGTGTCTTTTTGCTGGCTTAGCATGTGTTTGGGGAACCAGCTTTTCTCCATTCTCACTCGATATAGTTTGGGAAAGTTGGAATATATGGACTTCCTCTAACTTCAGGCATGGGCATCAATCTGAGTATGGTCAATCAGAGTTTTTATCTTCCAGGGATGGCTTGGGGATTGGTGTTGAGTTAGGCACATGGTCCCAGCTAAGACAACCAGAACACTACCCAGGACTATTGCTAGAACTACAAAGAATGATTACTCATACATCTGGCATATAGAATAAATGAGACCTAAGGAATCTAATTGGCATACAGTTTTATTTTTCTCTCCCACTCTCCCTTTTAGTGGGAGAAGTTCGTCTGAGCCTGTATGAGAACTCTAATAGACTGATGCATTTCTTTTACTCTCAAGGAATTAAAAAAATTTATATTTTTAAGACATAATTCAACATTTAGAATGTTAAGGCCCATTTGTTAGTCAAAGGCCCACCTTTCCTCAAAGGGCCAACTACTTGTCCTCCTCTAACTAGAGCTTGTGGCAAATGAAAATTTACAGACTGGAAAGCAGTAAGAACAGACTCCTGTCTTCTTATTTCTCTCTTTTCCCAACTTACATCTTTATCTCCTCCTTCTCCAACTTGCTAAGCATATTTCTTACCCTTTAGGCTCAAATCTGAGATGGAGCTGGGGTTGGGTGAAAGGAGAGGAGAAAGTTGGTGGCAGGGAAGTTCTTACTTACCTGGTGCTATTGTGTGTTCTGGCTTTGTGCTTTCTGAGAATTGTGGGTATTTTCATGGGTTTCTTGAAGACCTCCAGCTGGGTTCTCACACCATCCGTGCCCTCAACCAGATGAATATTCTTTCCTTATGCCTGGAAACTTATTCCTACCACACCCATCATATGCCTGCAATCCGATCTTTCTTTTTGACAGGATCTGAGAGAGCTACCCTGACAGCTCTCTCAACACAAACGGCCCCTTAAGGGCTGAACTGTGTTCTAATCCCCAGTATATCAGAATGCGACTGTATTTGGAGAAAGGGCATTTAAGGAGAAAATTAAGTTAAAATGAGGTCATTAGGGTGGGACAATATGACTGACGTCCTTATAAAAAGTGGCAATTAGGACACAGGCACACACAGAGGAAAGAGCTTCTAAGGGAACAGCAAGAAGGCAGCCATCTGCAAGCCACCAAGAGAGGCCTCAGAAGAAATCAAACCTGTTGACATCTTCATCATGGACTTCCAGCCTCCAGAACTGTGAGAAAATGAGTTTCTGTTGTTTAAGCTATCCAGTCTATGGTATTTTGCTATGGCAGCCCTAGCAAATTAATACACAGTCCAGGCAAAACTGCTATGAATCATTCTTGCTGTCAAACTTTGGAAGAGCAAGCTTACCATAACAGCAATTCTCCTACATTTTACTTCTAGAAAAGCTAGTGAACTTTTTTCTCATCATCTAGATTCCTCAGGAGAGAGCTGAAGAGGGGTCAGTTGCAGTGGAAACTGACTGCAGGGGACAATATCAAGCTCTCAAAACAATTCCTTTAAAGTTCCCCTGCTCATACCTTCTCACAGTTTTCTCCAAAGAACTCTTTCTCCTGATTCCTCCTTAATATCACACAAGCCAACCCTTTTGATCAAGGTGAGGGATTTTCATCATTGTATAATGTATTTTGGGTTAACTCTTTGCAAATTCCACATATGGTTTAGCACCTCCTCTGTAATACAATAGATACTGAACTTCAGTTAATAAGCTGAAATTTTTATCTATCTAAATATAAAATGATGTCCTCCATGACAAAGGCCTAGGTAGCAATAAAGTCAACCCACAAAGAAAAGTAAAAGTAGTAGTTGGAAAAAGACAGAGTCCTGATATTATCATTTGCATCTTGACTTCAGCCATCACTGAACACGTTCTATCTTGGGACATTTCAGTCCAGTGAGCTAACTTTAGAGCCAGCATTCTTATTGCTTGCTTCCTCATTTCCAAAGCTTCAGTTGAAATAAAATAAATCTCTTGGTAAGGAGCTTATTTTCAAGTGCTGTATTATTGGTTGGGTCAGTCCCATAATCCTGTCATAAAACTGGCAGTAGTGGTCATGGCAGCTGGAGAGCTGGGTGTGGTAGTGTGATCCTGGAGCCTTTATTACTCAGAGGGTTGGGCAGGAGTATTCCTTAGAGCTCAGGAGTCCCTCTGGGCGTGGAGGTTTGACTAAGGAGGGGCAATGGAGACTGAAGCAGTCTGAATCAGGGCAAATGACCAGAGCCAAAAGTCTTTGAGCTGTGACCATTGCAGAAGCCGAGGTGATTAAGTTTTTTGCATCCTTGCGCTTCTCAACAATCTAATCAGTCATCATTTCCTGTCAATACGTTCACTACAATATCTTTTGCATCTAAACTTGATTTTCCATTCCTACAGTCTATTATGTCAAGTGAGGCTCTCAGTAAAACTCTCACTTGGGATTCACTGTATTTAGATAAAGTACTCTTACTATACAGTAGTCCCCTCTTATCCACCGTTTCTCTCTCTGCAGTTTCAGTTACCCGCAGTCAACAACAGACCAAAAATATTAAATTCTAGAAATAAGCAACTCATAAGTTTTAAATTATGTGCTGTTCTGAGTAGCGTGATGAAATCTCCCACTGTCCTGCTCCATCCCACTTGGGACCTGAATCATCCTTCTGTCCAGCATCTCCATGCTGTGTATGCTCCTTGCCCATTAATCACTTAGTAGGCATCTCAGTTATTGGATGGACGGTTGCGCTGTCACAGTGCTTGTGTTCAAGCAACCTTTGTTTTACTTAATAATGGCCCCAAAGTGCAAGAGTAGTGATGTTGGCAGTTCAGATATGCCAAAGAGAAGCTGTTGTTAATCTCTTACCATGCTTAGTTTATAAATTGAACTTTCTCACAGATCTGTAGATATAGGAAAAAAACATCGTATATACAGAGCTCGGTACTATGCAGTTTGAGGCATCCTCTTGGGGTCTGGGATCATATCCCCTGTAGATAAGGGGGGACGACTGGACACATGATTTTGCATACAATTTCATGGGATGCACCCTCTGAAATCCACGTGTGGGTGTTATAACTTAAGAGCCTCTCTTTTGTAGTTTGGTCTGAACTGGCTGTCACCATATGAGCTGACATCTTGCACAAGGCAAGATGAGGTTTTTTATTATTTCATATTTTTAAATCTAAGATTTTATCAAACATTTTATTATGTGCCAAGAGCTATGCAAGACACTTTTATTTTGCATTTATTCTTATCTCAACGTTCTGAAGTACATTCTATTTTTATTCCCACTTTACAGATGAGAAAACAGGTTTAGTGGTGTTACGTAAAGTCACAGCCTGTGGCTGACCCTGAACTCAAACTCAGGTCAATCTCTGAAGGATCGCCTTACTCTGACTTCCTTTTTGCACCTCCTATTCTTCCCCTGTGGCTTCGCTCATCAGCATTTCCCTAATCCCCCTGCATTAGTCAGGATAGACCCTATTGTGCTGCCATAATGGATAAACCTCCAAATCTCAGTGGCTTTGCACAAGGAAGGCTTATTGCTCTCACGTAAGGTCTCCTGTAGGTACTGTGGCCTTCCCTCATCTTTTACTATGCCGTCTAGAACGTGCGACCTTCAAGGTAGCCACTTTAAGGGAAGAGATAGACGAAAGAAGCACACTAGTTTTTACCTGCCTCAGCCAAGAAGTGATACATTACACCTACAATCTGGCTTACAGAACCTCAAGAAATTTTACTAGCTTTATATTCTCTGCCACCATTACAGGAAAATGCATTGTATTTCAAAGCCAGCTCAAAGGACTACATTTTCCTGAATATTAAATACGCTCAGCCATTTTTTCTATATATTGTTTCCCAATCCTCATGTCACCATCACAATGCACACCCCACAACATACAGCTCGATTATCAAAGGGGCTGGAAGAGGAAAGCTTTTGGTGACTCTAATTTTGAGCTTATCAGGTGTCCATTCTTTCTTTTTGTGGATACCTGATTTCTTGTGGTGAATGGAATCTGCAGATAACCTAGACATATTTGTGTGCTTCTGCCAGCTCGCTGCCAAATGTAACATCTAAACCTCTGAACAGCCACTCCAATGTCCAGCATCCACATATCAAAATAACAAGATTCTATAAATCCTCCAAAGCAATTTAGGAAAAAGGGAAGAATCTATAACTAACTGGACAGTAATCAAAACAAGATGCTGTAAGAAGCCTAAGGGAGAAATATAGAAGCTATCAGATGGTTCTATCCTTCAGTAAGGAAATACACGATGCTGGAAAATTGCCTTACTAGAATATAAGAGGAAGAGGAAGACAGGTTGCTACTCTGAAAATGTTTGCCCATGTTAATCATGACAATTCCAATGGGATATATATCCCCCTGCACTTTTTTATATTTGTTTTTACCTTTTCAACTATAATAAATCACAGTCATATTTAATGAGCAGTAGGCATGGCACTAGGCAGTGTGTGTATGTGCGTGTGTGTGTGTGTGTGTATTCCACACAACTTCTCATCATCCTGGTAACATTACAAGGGAATGAATCTTCATTACATAGTGAAAAAAATTAAAGTGCAAGGAGGGTAAGATATTTCTTCAGGTCATAAGCCTAGTAAGTTGTGAAGCTGTCATTCAAACCCTACCTGGGATGACTTCAAAGAGAGTCCCCCTCACGAGATTAAAAAAGGGGGTCATAAGACCTCCTCCAAACCCTCCTAAACTATTCCAAATAGACATGTCAGACTCTGCTCCATCTGGACCAGCCAACTTGTGGCAGAAATGAGAAAGAGAATGGAGAGAACCCATAGAAGCAGAGAGAAGAATGGTGGTTACCAGGGGTGGAGGGATGAGGAAAATGGGGGAGTGTTGGTCAAAAGGTACCAACTTTCAGTTCTAAGATGAATAAGTTCTGGAGATCTAATGCACAGCATCGTGACTAGCAGTAATCATACTGAATTGCACACTTGAAAGTTGCTAAGAGAGTAGATCTTTAGAGTTCTCACCACACCAAAAATAAAAGAAGGAAAGAAAGAAAAGGAAAGGTAATTAACTTGATTGTGGTAATCACTGCACAGTGTATACAGATATGAAACCATCACATTGTATACCTTAAATATACACAATGTTTATTTGTCAATTATACCTCAATAAAACTGGAAGAAAAAGAATGAGGGGACAGGAGCCTCGAGGCTTTACTCTCTTCTCATCAGAGCCCTGAATAAGAACCCAACCAGGTTAATGAGGATGAAATCATGTCTTCCCTCTGCCCTTACATGCTTTCTCTCCACCAACTCATTCATTTCTTCATTCACAGGTTTGTTTACTTGCTCATTTGTTAACTCCATTATTTTTTCTCTCTTATTGTTTGCCCTATTTCTGAATGCTTTTCTATTTAACTCCTGCTTAGTCAAACCTCCACACCCAGATGGACCCCTGAGCTCAAAAGAATCTTCCTGCCCAGCCCTCTGAATAATGAGGACTCCAGATCCACACCACCACACCCAGCTCCCTGAGTACTGTGACCATGACTAGTTTTATGACAACACAAAGGCACAGAACCAGCTGGCAATAAAACACTTGAAAAGAATCTCCTCATCAAGGCAGTGGTTTTAATTCAATTGAAACTTTGCAGATGAGGAAGTAGGATTAAAAGCCCAAACGCTTGTAAGCCAGGCAGCCCTGAGTTCAAATCCTTCTTCCACCAGTTCTCACTGTAGGACCTTGGTCAAGTTAAGTTTAAAGTTGTCACTTGTAATGTGGGGATAAAGATGGCATACAAGCCACAAGTTGAGAAAGTTAAACAGGATCATGTAAAACACTTAGAACACATGGCAAGGCACATGCCGGTCACCCTTCTTGGTGGTGGCAACACAGCAAAGAAGAACACTGAGAAATTCCACACTCTTTCTCAGCATATGCTCTAATGAGAGAGGCAGAGATCATAAAGAAATAGACAAGGAAATATGCAATATTTTGGCTGGTTATAGTGCTTACAAGAAACACAAAGCAGGACAAATGTCTGAGGGTGGCTGTGGGATGATTGGGTCACTCTTGAGGGGACACGGGGTGACGGACATAGAATGATTGCTGACACATCTGCCCCCGCTCCACACAGGCCTCACTAGGTAGACCCCAAAATAGGCAGTACCGTTGTGGAGAAGAGGAGAGCAATTCATAATCTCTATCAAAAAGAAAATCAATGTTTGTACCAATTCTTCCTTGCTCTCTTTTTTCCGGTATGAAGACTTACCAGATTCCCTGAGGATACCCGACTGGGCCATTTTGTTTAACGAATTGCTAGCCAAACTCACTCTTTCATCCAAATTTGTTAGCCTGGAGAACCCACAACACTTTCAAGAAGGAAGGGGCTGGAGGCCTTGCGAACTTCATAGCCATGCACCTAATTCCCAGGCTTCGAAGTCAGAAGTCTTACATGTGGTAACAAACCTGAGCTAGGATGTTTGCAGGACCAGCCTCTTAGGCCAATGCAGAAGGTAACACTTCTAGCATTCCCTGGCTTGTCATCACTGGGTCACGAAAGCCAACTTGAACTGCTGCCCTAAAGGGACCTACTCTTGCTGGTAAGGCAAGAGACCCTTAAAACATTAGTGTCCAGGGTGAAAAGGGTATTTGGCAGCAGTTCCCATACGTTCCTTATGCCCCTTCCGCTCTGATTGGTGTCTCCTTGTGAAGCTTCCCATTCGAAGAAAATGCCTCTGAATCTCCTCTCTCCCTTCCTTCTTCTGTCTGGGGCACCCTGCCAGGAATGTTCAGTCTTCAAGGTCTCTTTAGCAAGTCCTGAGCTCCCAGGAGCCACTAGCATTTCCCCACACCATCTGCCTGGCTCTTATTTCTCCTTGACCTTGATGAGGCAGCCCTATGCCCGTACAGTTGCTTATTGCATGTGTCTGGCTCCCCACCCCCTTCCCCACTGCTGTGGTCCTCACACCAATAACCAGATTAATTTGGGTCTCATTGAATGTGACAGCTTACTCCATGAGGAACCAGCCTTGCTCTTTTTTGTATGATGGCTCTTGCAGCTCAATTTTGATGTGCTGGCTTCTGAGAGATTATGGTTCTTTGGCTTAATAGGATAGAGGCCTGTTTTCAAGTGACAAACCTCTTTTTAGTGCATCTGTTCTGGTTTGTGCAAACTGCCCCACATAGCCCTCTTGAGGGAGCAGGACAGGGGGTGTGTGTGAGACAAGGCAAGGTGTGAATGGGCCAACTGAGGAGAGCCCCTCCTGAGCCCCCCAGCTCCAATCACATCTCCTTCTCTACCTGTTTATATGGTGTGCTTCAACAATAGGTTTTTAGTTGAAAAAGGTTATAGAAAAGGTTGAATCTTTCCGGCCTGGCTACCCCCGAGGCCCATTAAAGGCCTGAAGGTTTCATGGTGGTGTGACACGTCGCTCTACCAGACCCTCTGCAGACCAACGCTTGTCTCAGAGTGGAGCCATGACTTTGGCTTCACCCCGTCTTCCTCATTCAACAGGTTATTATTAAGAACATATTCTGTGCAGGTGGATCTGAGCATGACATGACATCCTCTTCAAACAAAACTGAGTATTATAGGTCTGCCCTCTTCTATGTGAACGTCTCGATGCTGGTTTTTCAAGGGACACAAGGTCCCTTAAGAAGTATCTCCCAGGAAGCTGTATGGCTGTCACATCTGCCTGGGCATCCCAGGGTCCCTGAGGCATGCTCCACGAATTACAATCTGAAAAACCCTCAGGGTCACTAAAAGTAACTTGGTGGCATCATTTAGCAAGCGTTACACTAAGCAGGTGTTTCTCACATCCACCAACAGATTATGATGTTTGTAAACTTCCCATTTCTCACAAAGAAGGATAGATCCCAGGGGAGAGAATAAACTGGGTCTCATACCACACCAAAATTAGAAAAGTGAGGAAATGATTTGGGAAAACTCTTCCAGGGGGGCCTGTCATACAGTGTCTGACCCTTGGGCAGTGGCGAACTCCATCCAGTCTCCTGCTGGGAGAAACACCATACTCTATCCTTCCTCGAGATTTCCCCAGGTTTACACGCAAAACTCAATCCAGCTCAGATAGAGTCCATCTTAAGACACAGTTCAGGGAGCCAATAAAGTTTCCTTTAAGTTGTATCTCTGACCCTTGCAATCAAAAAAACTTGACTAATTCTCATTTTCCCCCACTTCTCTCTCTCTCCCCCTCCAACCCCTCCCTCCCAACATACACACTCACAATCAAGTAGGAAACATTCCCATTTAAATATATGGAAATATAGGTTCCAAAACTCCCATACTATTCCCTCTGCCCTTCTCTGCCATCTATGTGATATATGCAACTTTTCAATGTTTAGGCAGCTTCATTTACACATAAAAAAGGGACAGGGGCAGGAGGTGACGGTTATCATCACAATTTATTTTTTCTTGTCACATGTCCTAGAAAAGAAACAAATCATTCTGGGATAGTTCAGTACTTTGAAGAACGGCCTAGAAACACAAGTAAGAGGTCTCAGAGCTTTTCCAGTCGACACAGCTACAAGAACAAGGGTGTCCGATTCTTCTTTTGAAGAAAGCTTAAAATGCATCTCACTATTTTGGAATATGTGACAAATATTTTAAATGCCTCTCTTGGTTTCCTTGTTTTGTTTTGCTTCCTTCCTGCTGCTCTCAGGGAGTATGGATGAAGGAGATGGGGTCCTAGAAAGGGACTAGACAGAGAACCATTTCTTGAGTTTTTTGCCACTGAAATAAAAATATTATAATAATAATAGTTACTATTTTTTTTTTTAAAGATTTTATTTGTTTCCTTTTTCTCCCCAAAGCCCCCCCGTACATGGTTGTATATTCTTCATTGTGGGTCCTTCTAGTCATGGCATGTGGGACGCTCCCTCAGCATGGTTTGATGAGCAGTGCCATGTCCGCGCCCAGGATTCGAACCAACGAAACACTGGGCCACCTGCAGCGGAGCACGCGAACTCAACCACTCGGCCACGGGGCCAGCCTCAATGGTTACTATTTTTTAAATTCTGCTAAGCACATCATGGTTTCACTGAATCCTTGTGACATCATGCAAGGGAGTTACTATCTCCACTGTACAGATGAACACTGTGGCTGGGACGGTGGGGGAGGGGAATTTGCCCAGAGCTGTAGCAGTGCCCTGGCTGCTAGGCACCACTGTCCTGAACCAGGCACTTCACACTGACCCTCGTGTGAAATCTGCACAGCATCCCCAGAATAAAGGCATGATTACCAACTTTTTTGTAACTTGTCAAAGTCACAGGCTAAGTGGTGAATTCAGGGCAGAATTCAAATCTAGGTCTTTCTAATTCAAAAACATGTGTTCTGACTACTGTACCATGAACGTTCTTGTACATTATCACAACAAACGTCCTAAGCTTATGCATAGTCCACCATGAGAGATTTATCATTTTGCTATGGAGTTTCTGAAATGTGTTTTTAAAGCATTCTCAACAAGCACTTACTGAGGACTCCTCTGGGTCAGGCCTTGGGCTGGACACTGCAGGCAGGGCTGTGATGGAGACAGCCCAGAACTCGCCCCCAAGGACCTCACATTCTAGGAGAGTCGGGAGATGTGGGGGAGGGCAGAGAGTAAGTTAGAGAACAAAACACAAAGTCACGCGCTTACACAACACATGCTCAGTACGACAGAGGCCCAGTAACCCCTAATGCAAGGTTTCTCAACCATGGCACTATTGACATTTGGGGCTGAATAAGTCTTTGTTGTAGGGGGGTGCCCTGTGCATAACAGGATGTTTAGCAGCATCTCTGAGTTCCACTCACTAAATGCCAGTAGCCCTCTCCTTCTCCGATTGTGACAACCTAAAATGTCTCTAGACATTATCCAATGTCCCCTGGCAATGGGAGGCCAGGTGGACCCCCGTTGAGAATCATTGCCCGAGAAGTATTCCGTGGTAGACATAAGCAACAAAACTAATAAAATGGCAGGCTGTGCTGTCTGATTTTTAAACATTTCTGGCTTATTGTGTGCCAAGTACTTTAGAAAGCTAGTCTCATTCCATTCTCATAATAGCTTTAGGATGCGTACAAATTGTGATGATGCCTATTTTATAGGCTAGGTCTGAGGCACCAAGAGCTTAAGTAATTGACCCAAAGCTGCACAATAGTGACTAGCAGAGCTGGGATTTGAGTCCTGGACTCTTCTTCTTACTCAAGGCACTGAGATATGAAAAGCACTTTTAGAGTCTTGCTAGGCCCACTCACTTTCCTTACATGTCCACAGACTAAATATAGAATTATCCACATAAGAGAATGAATATTTACAAGTTTATATGCAGTGTAATCCTTTTGTGGATATTCTATCTTATCCATCCTGGATCTAATTAATCTAGTTTATGTGGATGATTCAGTTATGGGAGTCTTGCCCATGTATCTAGCGACAATAATTTTTAATTCTGAAGAACAGAATAAGTTTTAGATCTTGGTTTATCTTTTGGCATTCCAACCGCTAACTATGGAGGCCAAAAAACTGCCCAAAGATAATAAAATGCTGTTGGCTGAGACTAAATGCATCCTGTTATTTCTATTGGAGTGATCTAACAACAGGCAAAATAGCAGGGCTAGAAACCTCCTTCTCCTTAAAGAAAGACCTGCAAGAGATCCTCAGAGTTACTAGAAAACTTTCATTTAAATTGCCAATTCTATCATTCAAGCAATGCAGGTAATTTTACATTTGTTACATCTTCTAGTTATTTTTCAGAAAATTCTAAGAGGACTGTTTCCTTTACAGACAGGGTTTTAAAATAGTCCATTTGCTAAGCTTAGATAGCCAGGAGAGAATAGTGGTCATTTTATAATCATCTTTTACTCCAGTGGACTATTAGGATCTGCTCCTCATTATTCAATTTTTTTATATCTACAGTCTATTAGTACATTATGCCAAATCTGATAAGTACAGGAACATCAACATAGGGATCAGAATTGTCACTGATGCTGTATTAAATTATTGGATTTAATTATGGATTGTTGTCTTTGAAATCAGGACTTGGGGAGAAAAAACCACCAGTGATGTTCTGACTCCAGGTGGCCAAGTCTCTGACTCACAACGAGCCTGCTGCACTGGGGGTCAGGGAGAATGAGCACTGACTGTATGGCGGACCTCGGACAGTCAAGTCTGTGCACAGGGGACACCGTGACACCAGATACCTGTCTTGGTGTCTTGGGACTTTCAATGACTTGATTTAAAAGAAAAATCATCTGTAGGCGGGATATTGTTTATACGCTTGGCTCAAGTTTGCCTTTGTGCCATTTCAGTAGAGAGAAAGAGCACTGGATCTGCTAGTTAACGTAATAAACCTCCCCCAAGAAACAGGGAGATTGGCCAACTTAAAATGCAAGGCAAGTTATTTTCATGCCCTTTTAAATTACATTAGGAACAAATGTTGGGAAACATTGCGCCGATCACAAATTTACAATTTCCACCTTCAATTACTACATAAATACTACATAAATATAAAATAAGGAACCAATCTAAATGGAATAGAACTACATACATTTCACAAATTTCCACAACTGAAGGTTTTCACTGATTCTGATACAATTTCCCCCACTTACCGCAAATATTTACCCCATATTAAGAAAAGAAAAGCTATTTAAATAATGAGCCTAGTGGTCATGTATACTTAGGAAACAGTTACATTCTTACTCGTTCAAACACTTCATAACTGAGCAAACTTCCTGCTCCACTCTGATCTGGCCGACTCCTGGTTGTCTTTTTAGACAGATACTTAAATGTCACTCTATAAAATTTTTCCCTAACCGCCTAATTGTGATTAAGTTCCCATGTTACACTCTCTCTTAAAAGCTGTACCTTTTATTCATAGCATTTACAGCAATTTATAATATTATGTGTGTGTTTATTTAATGCCGGTCTTCCCATTTAATGCCTTATTTACCCCATATCTCAAGGCCCTAGCACCATAGCAGAGACAGGGTGCATATTTCATGAACGAATAATGAATAAATGAGAAGCAGAAATGAGAGTGATTATGTGTTCCCTAAGAGAAGCAAAGAGCAGTCCCTGCTCCTGGTAAGCCCGGGCTGTATTTTGTTTCTCTTTCAAAAACACCCATGATATTCCTTCTTGTATATTTATAATAAAATTCTTTTTTCTTGAGCCAGCTGGAAGGAGTCTCTGTTCCTTGTAACAGAAGTGTCCTAAGTCATAGCCAGAGAATGGGGCACATTGACATAACAGTCAAAGCAAATATGATAATAACAAGGTAACATTCTAGCAGGAAACAGAGGAAAGAAGTCCCCCCAGTGTTATTTATCTTTGCTTCATCCGATCTGAAACTGAAACCCTCAACCAAATTGACTTTCTATGTTTAACCCTTTAATAAACTGGCCTCTGACTCCACCTGGTGGAGATATAGAAAGCTGTGGAAACAAAACAAACCAATGAGGATAAAAAGGCACCAGATCTATTTCAGTTCTCAAAAGGAAAAGACACATACCCAAAAAGTCAAATAGATGACGTTCTGGGGTGTGTTTTACCCACTCAGAGGCCCTGAAAAGAAATAGGTTGGAAGCATCATTTGCCTGTGACTCTTGGCTCCCAAGTTCTGTCACGTGTTTTAAGAGTCCAGGGACCTGCAAATTCCATTTTCCAATTACTTGCCAGCAGGCTTCTGGTTAGTTTCTACCAATGGGCAGTACGGGCAGGAGTTTGGAAGGCAAGAGACGGGAGAAGGGACTTGCTTCTTGTTCCAGATTCTGTGGCATTTTCCAGCAGTAGGGGAAAATAGGCACTCCATCAGCATCTTTTAGCACTTCCACTCACAGGAAAGAGTGACGTCACCTGCTGAGTAGTGGCCCCTCAGGGTCCTAGCACCTGTTAGGTGGTGCTTCATTTGTGGTTTCAGGAGTGGCCCAGGCGGGCCCCTTCTCCATGATGCTGGACTCTGGTGACACCATTGGCTCCATTTATTCCTCCAGCCAGAGGAATTGTCTCTGCTCTCAGCAGCTGCTTAACACAGAGTTACTCGAGTATAACTAATTTCCTGTATTAAATGCATCTGTTTGGAAGACCAAACCTGGTTTCTGATCCACTTCTGTCTCAGAGCCTAAACATCCTGATTCTGATCAAATTCGGAAAGTAAAGGAAAATCACTTGGTAATTTAAAAAGTTAAATATTTTTTAGAAAAGCAGAGAAGAAACTATATGATATATATATTTTTTAACCTTAGAAGTGACACACTAAATTACAGTAAAAGGCTGGCATGTTTGCCTAGACAGACATTTAAATCTTTTAAAATTTCCAACTAAAAAAACCCCACACATTAAAAATGAAATCTCGGATTGGATAGATACTTCTAGTCACTTCCTGAGTTCAAACATTCATCAATTACATTATGGCAAGATCCTCCAAACTATTCTCTCTGCTTTGAATCTCCTCTCTTTCCAAACCATTCTGCACATTGTTGTCAGGGTTACATTTCTAAAAATCAAATTGAAAAACTATCACACCCTTCTTTAAACTACTGGTCAACAAAGAGATTTAAAAAGTAGTTAACTGGGGACAGCCCTGTGGCTGAGTGGTTAAGTTTGCACACTCTGCTTCAGCAGCCCAGGATTTTGCCAGTTCGGATCCTGGGCGTGGACCTAGCACCGCTCATCAAGCCACACTCAGGCAGTGTCCCACATAGCAGAGCCAGAAGGACCTACAACTAGAATGTACAACTATGTACTGGGGGGCTTTGGAGAGAAAAAGGAAAAAAACAAAAGAAGAAAATTGGCAGCAGATGTTAGCTCAAGTGCCAATCTTAAAGAAAAAATAGCTTCTCAGAATTAATCAAAGAAATGCATATTAAAACAGTAATCTGCTAACTCTTCCTCTCTTGGATACAGCTTAAAATAGTCTTCAAAGGAGCCTTTCTTGACAACTTTGTGGTCAACCAATTATAGCACTTTTAAAAATAATATGCTAGATAAACAAAATAGAGAATAGAAAAACAATAGATGAAATCAGCAAAACCAAGGGTTAGTTCTTTGAAAAGATTTTAAAAATTGACAAATCTTTAGCTAAAATGATGAAAAAGAAGACAAGACTCAACTGAAATCAGAAATGAAAGAGGGGGCATTACTACTGATTTACAGAAATAAAAATAATTTTAAGAGTACTATAAACAATTGTATGCAACACATTGGCTGTCCTAGATGAAATGGACAAATTTCTAGTAACATACCACCTACCAACACTGAATTACAAAGAAACATAAAATTAGAATAGACCTATAACTAGTAAGGAGATTGAATCAATAATCAAAAATCTCCCAACAAATAAAAGCCCAGGACCAGATGGCTTCACTGTGAGTTCTACCAAACATTTAAAGAAAAATTAATACCAATCTTTCTAAAACTCTTCCAAAAGATTGAAGAGGTGGGAACACTTCCAAACTCATTCTACAAGGCCAGTATTACCAAGACCAGATAAAGACATTACAAGAAAAGAAAACTATGGACCAGTATCACTGACGACTATTGATACAAAAACCCTCAAGAAAATACTAGCAGACCAAATTCAACTGCATGTCGAATGCATTATACACCATGATCAAGTGGGATTTATTCCTGGAATGCAAGGATGGTTCTACATACTAAAATAAACCAATGTAATATACCACATTAATAGAATAAGGACAAAAACCACATGATCTCAATTGATTCAGAAAAAGCACTTGACGAAATTCAACACCCTTTCATGATAAAGACACTCAACAACCTGGGGATACAAGAAAACTGCCTCAACATAATAAAGGCCACATGTGAAAAACCTACAGCTAACATCACACGGAATGCTGAAAGACTGAAAAATTTCCTCTATGATCAGGCAAAGGCAAAGATGCCAACTTTCACGATTTCTCTTCAACATAGTACAGAGCAATCAGGCAAGAAAAAGAAATAAAAAGCATCCAAATTGGAAAGGAAGAAGTGAAATTATCTCTGTTCACAGACAATTTGATCTTATATGTAGAAAACTCTAAATATTCCACAAACAAAAAAATTGGTAGAACTAATAAATGAGTTCAGCAAAGTTGCAGGATAAAAAATCAACACAGAAAAATAAGTATTTCTATACACTAAAAGTGAATAATTCAAAAGGAAAATTCCATTTACAAGAGCATCAAAAGTAATAAAGACTTAGGAATTAACTTAACCAAAAAGGCAAAGTTAATCTGTTTCCTTATCCGCACCACTCAGATGTATCCAGCATGTATGCTTTGTTCTTTAACAATATCGTGAACTAAAGCGACACAGGGTCCCTTGGAGGGTAACTCCTTCCAAATCATAGAGAAGAAAGACAAAAGTCTACATGAATCTGGATTACATTGTTTTTGCCAAAAATTTGCTCCTTACAATGAATTTGAATTTTTTTAAAAGTCCTTCTTAAAATTTCTAAACTTAAAACAAAGTTTTGTTCCTTTCACAATGCTTCATTCATTTCACTGTAGAAGTTGACACCCCTGATGATTCTACCAGTAATAATGAAACACTTATGAAAACATATGTAAATTTCCAGTGGTGCCAAAACATATCTCATAATGACAGGGCAATGAATTACTATGGTTGTCTATTTTAAAGTGTACTTTGTTCCTGGAAGAGTATTGGGTTTCAAAATATAAAATTTCATAAAATACACGGACTTAAGATCTCATGACCTAAGAAGGAAGAATCAATACAAGAAGGGGCTCGCCATAAGTAAATGGCTCAGTTTTGCATCACATTGAACTGCTTCCCTCCTGCAACTCAACTAAGAATCAACTGATTAAGAATGCAAATGCTGGGGGCCAGCCTCATGGTCTAGTGGTTAACGTCCCTCACACTCCACTTTGGCGGCCTGGGTTCACAGGTTTGGATCCCGGGTGCGGACATACTCTGCTCATCAGCCATGCTGTGGAGGCACCCCAAATACAAAGTAAAGGAAGACTGGCACAGATGTTAGCCTAGGGCTAATCAAAGCCTGGACCTTGGCAAGTCTGAGAGAATATTCTTTTACTTTGGGATTTTGAAAGATTATTTCTACCTCTAAAAAGGTATAAAAATCAGCATCTGGTAAAATTACTGCAATGTTGGGAAAGCAAAAGCATAAGAATAAAAATAAGACTATAAATATAAAATGAAATCATTAATTAATGTAGTTAAACATTTTCATCATTAGCTTTACAGGTATTTAAATTTTATTGTAATATGTGTAAGTGGTGTTATATTTTGTGTATTATATCTGCTCCTTAAGTCGTTTAAAGTATTTAAGAGAATTTCATAACTTATGTTTTGATTTTAATTAATATTTAGAAGAGTAAAATTAAATAAGTTCATAATCATTTAAATATTTGAGATATTTTAACTTAATTCCAAAACTTTGATAGATTAGCCTTGAAAGTAGTATAAAAATATTTAGATAGATTGTGATTGTTCAATATTTAAGTGAATGTTAATCACACAAAGGTCTTCTGTTTAATGACTTAAGCATTAAACAAACTAAAAGAAGTTTGCATTTTCCATTGTGGAGCTAAAGGATCTATCAACAACTTTGACTCTCTCTGCAAAATGCCACACACTGATAGGAGTATGTATTATTCACTGGGGTTGGGAGAAGGATCTGTCAGCACCTTAGTCTCTTCCAGAACCAATGCCTTAGATACTTAAGGACCAGAGACCAGGAGCCTAGCAAGTCTGTGACTTTGGCTGGTTTTGGCTTTGAATATAGCCATGCCTTTTAAGTTTTATATTTTTTATCTTTTACCTATCTGTTATATATTTGAAGCAGATGGAGCATTGCAGTCATGATGATCTAGGGCCATCTCGATTGAAATCTCTCTTATTGGACTTTTAAAATTGAACTGGTGGGGCTGGCCCCATGGCCTAGTGGTTAAGTTCGCGCGCTCCGCCACGGTGGCCCAGGGTTCGGATCCTGGGCGCAGACATGGCACCACTCATCAGGCCATGTTGAGGTGGCATCCCATATGCCACAACTAGAAGGACATGCAACTAAGATATACAACTATGTACCATGGGGGATTTGGGGAGATAAAGCAGAAAAAAAAAAATGATTGGCCACAGTTGTTAGCTCAGGTGCCAATCTTTTTTTTTTTTTTTTTTTAAAGATTTTATTTTTTCCTTTTTCTCCCCAAAGCCCCCTGGTACATAGTTGTATATTCTTCGTTGTGGGTCCTTCTAGTTGTGGCATGTGGGACGCTGCCTCAGCGTGGTCTGATGAGCAGTGCCATGTCCGCGCCCAGGATTCGAACCAACGAAACACTGGGCCGCCTGCAGCGGAGCGCGCGAACTTAACCACTCGGCCACGGGGCCAGCCCCTCAGGTGCCAATCTTTAAAATAAAATAAAATAAGATTGAACTGGAAATATTTTGTTAAAGATACCTATCTCTCAGGGTGGGCCCGATGGCATAGTGCTTAAGTTCAGCATGCTGCATTTCAGCAGCCCAAGATTTGCATGTTCAGATCCTGGGTGCTGACCTACACCACTCATCAGCAATGCTGTGGTGGCAACCCACATACAAAATAGAGGAACATTGGGACAAATGTTAGCTCAGGGCCAATCTTCCTCACCAAGAAGAAGAAAAAAAATATCTCTCTTACACTTAATCACAAACTCCTTTAGGCTTCATTTTTCTTTGTATATCCAGGCCCTGAGACACAGCAAGGTGTTTAGTAAATATTTTTGAAGAAATTACTGAGAGAGTAACACTTTGTGGATATGTCCTGGAAATGCTGGAAAGGGAGGGTTGAAACTATTGCTCATATATTATTGATAGGAAAATAAACTGGTGCAACTCTTTGGAACTCAACTTAGCAATGTCTATAAAGAATCATAAACATGGTCGTAAGCTTTGACTCCACTTACAGGCATTTGGCCTTAGGTAATAATGAAAAAGAAGAAAAACAAGAAAACAAAAATTGGAAACAAACTGCATGTCCACACACTAAGAATTGGTTAAGTAAATTACAGTTCACTGGTTAGATGGAAAATTAACTTTTCACTAAAAATATGTTTTGAATATGATATAGCAATGTGAAAAAATATGGTATAAGCTTATTTTAAAGGCAGCATTTAGAATAATTATAACAACATTGTGAAACACATGGATTAAAAAAATGGAAGAAAATAACATCAAAATTGTAACAATGTTAATTCCATCCCCCTTCTCAAATTATGTGAAACATGGTTTTGTAAATTGCCTTGCCTTCTGTAGTTAAATTTACATCAAAATTAGATATATTTAAAAAATTTATTTCCTGCGACTATATTCAGTTGTAGGAATGAAATAGAATATACATTTTGGAAAAAGTGATGTTTAATCTAGGAACAAATTCTACTTTCCACTTTTAGCTCATAGCAAGCATAAATTTACTTTTGATGTATTTTTACAAGCTTCGTACACATGGTTAATGCAAGTGGATGTTGCAACAGTCTTTGGAAAAATGAGAAGAAAGGGAAAAGAATCACAAGGTTGAAATTACAATGAAATAAGGCTCAGAGAGACTTGAAAAAAGTGATTAAGCATCTCAGCTAATGGGCACCACCAACATGAGACTGAGGTCACCTTGGGCCTCCCAGCCCCACCCAGCCATCAATCTCCCCAATCATGACTGCGTTTGAAGTCCTGATTTCTCTCTGGAGTTTCTCTCTGGAGGAGAGTACTTCTCAATCCCCTCTAATGTTGAATGTTCTTTTATAGCCTTGATGGTAAAAATCATTTGGCACAGCCTCAACAGTCCTGGCAACTCTGAGATTCTTGCCACAAACTCAACAATCCAGGGAATTTCATATTCTCTCTAACTCCTCTCTTCTTGGGATGGGGGGCAGCGAGGATTACATCTTTTCTGGGGACCTAATTTTATCCAAGATCCCTGTTTGTCTGAAGAGACGGGGTAATTGAATGTTACCGTGCATAAAAACACCTAGAGAGTTATTAAAAACATAGATTTTAGGGCCCCACTCAGAAGAGATTAAGATTTAAAAGATAAAAAGGTAGAGGTCAGAAATTTGTCTATTTAATGAGCATCTTTAATGACAATTCTCATCCCTACTAGTGAATCTGATGAGATGTTACGTGGCCTATTTGTTGAGAAAGAGTATCTTAAACACTTTTCAGAACAGTCCCATGCTGTACATTTGTCATGAAAATGCTCCCCATTCTGACGCCTTCCCTGAACTCATCCACAGTTGATTGGACTGGGGTGGATTTCCTCAGACTTTCCTGACCTACAGACACTTCCCAGTTCATTAAGAAGCATCATTAAACTTTGGGAATTTGCACGGACGCTGTCACTGTCTTTGTAAGAAATTTTAAGAAGTGTGCGATCATCTCTTTGTTTACCAATTTATGAGGCATACCTTCAAGTCTGCACTAGGGTGGTGATTATTCAGGGTTCAAGATAAACTCATCATTCATTTGAATTCCAGGCTTCATTTCTAAGCTGATGCCCTGTGGCTAGAGAGAAGAAAATATGCTATCCTTGTTTGTGCTCCGAATAGCCTTTTTATCTCTTGAGTTGCTAAATCAACGTCTAATCACTTCAAATAAATCTGACCACTTGTGACCAGTGCTAGTATCACTTGGTACCGTTGTTTCAGACTCCCAAATGGTTCTTCTCCTACCACCTACTTTTCTGGCTCTTATTTATATACATCTTTGGATGAGTCTTGAATTTAAGCATCGCCACATATTACTATTATAATCATCATTAACATCATTGTCATAAATATCAAGCAAACACTTATTAAACACATACTAAGTGACACATAATTTTCTAAGTACTAT
The DNA here is from genome assembly GCF_037783145.1 of Equus przewalskii. Classification (NCBI taxonomy): domain Eukaryota; kingdom Metazoa; phylum Chordata; class Mammalia; order Perissodactyla; family Equidae; genus Equus; species Equus przewalskii. Next base: position 16,636,790 of record NC_091852.1, read on the forward strand.
AGATTTCATTTTATTTCATTTCATCTTTGGAATCTTATGAGATCTTATGAGATCTTATGAGATCTTACCTCTATTTTACAAGTGAGGAAATCCCATAGCGGATGTTTCTCTCTCATTCCTTATTCTGAACCTGCACTGAAATCTCCTCAAAGGGCATCCCATACAGTAGCAGCCTTGGGCCTTATAGTTGGTTCTGTTCTTGAGATATAGTCAATCTTCTGCTTGTGCCTGTAATGCATGCTTGTAAAATGTGTAATACTTTTGGGTGCATGTGTTGTGGGGGAAGTTCTACTCTCAGAAAGGTAAAATATTCTAAAAATCTTCAGTCAAGGTATACATATTTAGTATTTTTCCCTGCAATGGATCCTCAATGGGTAGCACATCCCAGTGTGTCAACCATGTCAACCACGTGAGAGTCAAAGCGAGTTTCTTCCTGGCTGAGCTCAGGTCACATGCCCGCCTGCTGCACCAGAATAGAGACAGAGAAAAGGGGCCCCATTTGGCTTCCACAAGGGAGAATCCAGCTGAATCCACAATCAGAAGTCAATCTTGCCAATGGTACTGTGCTGGTTAATTTTATGTGTCAACTTGACTGAGCCATGGGTATTCTGGGTGTCTGTGAGGGCGTTTCTGGATGAAATTAACATTTAAATTGTGGAGGGAATAAAGCAGATCGCTCTCCCCAGCATGAGTAGGCCTCATCCAACCAGTTGAAGGCCTGAAGAGAATAAAAAGGTTGGCTCTCTTACAAGTAATGGGAACTACTCCTGCCTGACTGCCTTGAGCTGGGATTCAGTTTTTCCTGCCTTCAGAGTAGAAGGGACACATTGGCTATTCCTGGGACTCGAGCCTGCCAGCTTTTGGACAGGAACTACATCTTCAGCTCTCCTGGTTCCCAGGCCTTCTGACTCAGACTGGAACTATACCATCGGCTCTGCCAGGTCTCCAGCTTGCTGACTGCAGATCTGGGGACTTGCCCGCCTCCACAAACATGTGAACCAATTCCATATGCACGTGGAATTGCACACACATGTATGCATCCCATTGGTTCTGTTCTGTTTCTCTGGAGGACCCTGATTAATACAGGCAGGGGGCTTGGATACCAGACAGCCAAAAAGTGGCAAATGTTCACTACAAGAGAATTTTCCATCATTTTGAACAGGTTCTTAAATTTGTTATTTTCCTTCTCACCTACACACTTCATTGAAGAGCTATGGAGTAGGATTTACCGTTTAAGTATCTTGAAAGAAGTTCATTTTTATCTCTATTGTATTGTTACTTGTTTTTTTTTTCATTGTTCCAATTTGTAATTTTTTAATAAAATAAGATTAAAAATGCCCTATTCAATTGTTTGATCCTCACTGTACAAATATTGTCTGGGTCAAATTAAAATGTTAGGTTGCAGGCAGCACTACAAGTTGAGGGCTTGCAATGCTTATTTTGCAATTGTATGAAATTCCACTATGAACACACCAAAGTCAAGGACTTCTGGGGCCCCGTGTCCCCTCCCAGGAGGCAGTTAAGTCTTTCCTCCTCCTCACCCTGCTATTAAACCAAGGCTGTTGGAAACTGCCATGGGGAGTGGCAGGGACATGGAGGGAGTCACTTTTCTCTCCCTCACTAACTCAGCTCCTTTATCTGTAAAGCCTTCATTATACAAATAAAAACAGAATAATGAAGAAACCGGCATCAGAAAGAGTATTAGGAGTGAGCCAAAGTCGAATAATCTAACAATCACCTGTTAATTGGAGCCGGCCTGGCCCTGCGGAGGGAAGGTGTGAGCAGTTAACGGATATGAAGCCAGGTTTGCTCATTAAAGGACCGTTGTCTCTAATCACACAGCCTGTCATTTCAATAGCACAGTCTAATGGAACATAGCACTTCATCAGAAGGCACTCATTAATATATTAAAGCAATTATTGCAGCGAAAATGGTTCATTTTAATAGAGATAAAAAAAGAAGAATTAAACTACTGCTGATCAAATTACTTACCTCCCAGCCACAGGCTGCTGGAGCAGCTCAACATAGTACCATTTATCACTAAAGCAGGTCAGACTCCTGCCTCCTCTGCATCTCCAACACTCTATTTATAAAGGGGATCTACTTATCTCTTTACCGCAGCGATGAAGTCTGAAAATGAAAATGCTAAACCTTCATTTCAGGACGGTAGAAAGGACACACTCTTTCCCTCTCACACCAAACCCCAGAAAGAACAGAACATATATTGCAAAGGATATTTATTCACGCTGAAATAATCATTTAAAAAGTTCTGTCTTATCATAGATAAGAAGTTGTAAAAAATCCTGGAAATACAAAAGGCCAACATGTTGGCTTTATAAGGAAACTCATAGAACCAGAGAACTGTGAGAAAGTCCAGCGGAAAAGCTGGAATAGAACTCAGGGTATGCTACATTGGTATTTCAATGTGGAATTTTTCCCCAGCCTGTTGAAATTTATGTTTTTCACCATCTCAAGAAAAATCAAGGGAAAAGGGAAAACAACTTAATTCTTGTGTGAGTCCAGCAATCAACGTGGAGGCATTCCTAGTTCCAAGTCATTCACTCGTATCAAGTTGAAAGTAAGACCTTTGGGGCCAGAAGGTGAAGGCCAACATTTCCAGGAAATAGACAGGAGAACGGAGAAGAGGAGCAGGAAGGATCTAGTCAGTCTAGCTGTCGTTGTCACGTTATAACGTCATGTTAGAAATGGGCATTTATGGCCCTGTCCGCAGCTGTGAGTTATTCTTGCAAGTAATACAAATATCGATGATTTTATTCTCATAGTAGCCTTTAGACAAATCCTATGAATGGTGTGCCAAGAAATAATTAGTCTGGAAAGTAAAATGAGTGCTTCAATGAGCAACTTCAGCTAGCGATTTCTGTGCAGTACTGTGAGCTTTGCCGGCAGATCCTAATGTTATGTTACTCAAACAACGCCCAACAATATTTTCTAGCATTTCCCAGTGTCTGAATATTTCCTTTAGGCTACAGTTCTTTGTAAATACCCTCAGAGAAGGATCACAAGAAGGAGATATGAATATTATTGAAAAATACTCCCTTGGGAAATCAGAAACTGATCTGAAATCTGAATGTGCAAAAGCAATATTGAGTTCAACAAAAACTCAAAATTGTTTAAAAAGGAAATGATACCAGTTCAACACAAGGTTGACATAAGGGAAGCCATATTCTAGAAAAGAAACCATAGTGTAACCTTGAATGACTTCTGGTTAACTAACCTTCACTCACTAGCTCCTTGGGATCTTTGCTTTAGTTTTCCTGGATGAGTGAGGTCTGTCTCTGGGGGATTTGCATGTTTTGTAGATTTTACGGCCCCTCTCAGCTGCAATAAGATGATAATTTTGTTCTTTTGAGTTCTCTAGGAATGTGATGGTCTCTGGACAGAGATTCTATGCTGATATCCATGACAACAGAAAGATCTGATGTGGCAACTCCCAGCGAGCAACACCAAGGGGTTCAACATTTTCTAACTCCTCCCTTATAACCCACTGGCCTATATAACTGCTTCAAGATTCTGTGCCCCTCTTAAGAAGGTTCTTTCAGACATTAGTCAGCCATCTCTCCTCTTGTCAGCAAGCTGTAATAAAAAACCCTTTCTCTCCTACCACCTTGTCGCGTGACTATTGGCATGTTCTGTGGCAGGCAGACGACCCCCTACCTTGGGCAGCAGCAGAAATAAACTTATATGAAGCAATATGTACCCTAATACCCAACTTGAAAATGGTTTTGGATGAGTGAACAAATGTCAATGCAGAATAAAAGTAATTTTTGTCATGAAACCTAAATCAAGACCATGGGTGGGGCAACTAATTCTTTGTATATCGTAAAATTCAAGAATGTTAACTTTTAATCATTAAATATATATGACAATCTTTACATTTTTAAATGATTTTTATTTTACATTTGTTTTGTTTTTATGTTCCTTACTTTTCAATGTTTTCTATTATAAATGTCAATATCAAGTAGAGATCATTTTAATGTCATCAAACTGTATAATTTTGTCCCAATATATTTGTTGATAATAATAAAATCTCTGAACTTTTAGTAAAACCCTACATGAGAAAATGATTTACTGCTTATTATTATGATCACACTACTAATTAAAAATATGTAAAGTATCTTTTAATGTACAGAATAACATCATTTCACAATTCCTGGGAATTCTGATTCTTCATTCCCAAATCCCAAAGATTAGTCTCTTCTGGGAATTTGGAAACCCTATAATGATCTAAGCTCGGAAGTGGTGAAAGGCAGGATGTAGTTGTGGCACAGGGAAACAGGCTGACCAGTCCCGCCCCGACTCACTCCATGCAGCAGCGTCTGAGAAGACAGCAGGTTGCCACCAGGTGGCAGTAGGGAGTATGAGAGCCTAGGTCTGAGACTAGACAAGGCCAATGAGAGAGGGAGAGACCCACACTCAGAAGCCTCTTAGACTAACTCTCCTTAGTTTCCTTGTAAACTATTAAGGTATCGAAACTGTCAACCGCCTTAATTTACCTTTTCTGATTATTCATCTTTCCACTTGATTTTGATTGTTTAGCAAGAAAATATACCTATTGTGATTTCTTTTGTTTTCAAAGTGGGAAGCACACCGGTAGCTGGAACAGTGTCTGGCACATGATAGACACTCAGCAAATATATGTCAAATAAATTAATGGATGAGACACTTCACAAAGGAACAGAGGATGCTTTTACTTGGGACTGACTACTTTCCTGTGAGTCAAAATTATGCAAACTCAAATTTTCCATAAAGATTACGTTGTAATTGAAGATTAGATTCTCTTTCAGAACCCTGATATACAACCTTTTATAAAATAACTACACACGTTTGTTATCCTTTTACACTTCAACCAATTGGAGAGTAAAGAATCAGCTTTAACAGGAAGCTTAAAATTTCTTCAGGCACATTGTAAGAATTATCTTAGCAGAAGTTAATAGGAGACTGAGATGTTAATCAGATATAAGAAAAACAGACCAAGGTTAATAGTCTTGTCTTCTCATCTGAAATGTACCTGCTCACTTGCATATAAAATTGAATCTACACTACATTGCATATAGTGCAGATGAAATTGGGATCCAGTTATTCAAAATCTGTGTGTTTTGTGTGCTACTCATCAAGAGTATTTTCCAGGATTAGAAATGTAAATTGAAGTCAAGCCTGTGTTATCACTTAACTACTTCTTAAATTGTCTTTATTCTAAAGATAATTGAAAGTAAAATATTAACAATTTAGCTAGAATTTTTCTATTAAGCTTAAAAAACTGTCTTGAAAACCATGAGCTATGTCACAGTCGGAATTCCAGGAATGTCAATTCAACAAGATCATCCATGCCAAATGTCTGCTATAACAATCCCCCGCACATTTGGAGTTCCATGTGCCAGACCGGACACGGAGCCCTTCACAGACTTTAACGCAGCCACTGCTCACTGAGCCCCTGGGGCAAGCGCTGTTATTCTCCACTTTACAGGAAGGACACTAAGGCTACAAGACAATGTGTGTTTCCCCAGGTCACCTAGTTAACACGTGGCAGAGCTGGGAAGCCAGGGGACCTTGGACTCGGAGCTTGTTCTCTTCCCCATGGATCCGTCCCACCTCTCCCTATGCTGTGGGGACAGCCCCAGGCTCGCACAGAGATAAGACTTGGCCTCTGGTCTTCAAGAGCTCAAACTCTAATGGGGTAAAAAGACACATAAGCAAGTAGCTGTGATGATGATGATGATAAGCAGAAGGAGGAAGAGGAAGGGGAGAAGAAGGAGGAGAAGTTATCAATGCCAAGATAAGGCCACCAGGCCTGAGCTGTACCAATCTGGCATAACCCAGCAGACCAGACCAGCCCGGCTCCGGCGCCGTTATCCTTAGCCGTGCAGCCTCTCCGCATTCACGGCACGTTGGCAAGATGAGGAGGCCCCTCGCACGACCTCTAGTGTGAGGACCGCATGCGTGAACCCCCGAGGGGCTCCGAGCCTCCGTTCGAGTTATTACCATGAGGGAAGACTAGGTTATTACAGCGGACTGAGAAGACCTGGAAAGACTTCCTGCTGAGGCTTGAAACAAGAGTTGTTATTTGAAAAACAGAAACAGGAAACAACTGGATTCTAGATGCAGCCAACAAAGCACCTTCCAGACCGCAGAAGCAACCGCTCGCCTCTCAGCTCAGGGCGGGCGTGGGGACTGACGCATTGGGAGAGCGAGGCTCACCGAGAGTCCAAGGGCGGCAGAGGAGAAAAAGCTGGAAACCTAAGAAGGGACTAGAGCCTGAGGGGGAGAGGCGTCTGTAGGTCCCTCAGTGCATAGGGACTAACCACTGGTTTTCCTTTACCTAAACAAAAACACATTTCTTCTCTCAGAGAATCCTGGTTTTGTTTTTGTATTTTTATTTTCTATTTTAAATTTAAAATTTGAATTGTAAGCTTATGGGACCCCAATGGTTCCAAACTATATATTCTTCTTGCTCCTCTACCTCTGCCTGGAGCACATATCGTGGTAAAACAATCAAATTAAATTAAATTAAATTAAGACAATGAAACACAAATAAATGAGACTGAAATGCTATTATGATGGGTTTTAGGAAGGTTGTTTGCTGTCTGTTTTTACAGTTAGCGAAATAATTCTTAACAAAATCAAGCCACATGGGCAGTCTCAGCAGGGACCTAAAATGTCATAGGAGAATAGTTTCAGTGCATTAACTCGGGTTAACTTCATGTAAAACCTAAAAAAAAGTAAAAAATGGTGGCGCTCCCCCTTGTGGTAGTACTTTTGGAGCACCGAACTCAAACCCAAATTCTTTGCACAAGAAAGCATGGATGTCCTAGTGAGCCAGGAGAGCAACTGCACTTTTTCAGATAAGAGAAAGACCACGAAAGCTGTGAAAAATGGCTTCAGGATGTCCAAAACAGGGCTGTTTATTTGAAGGACTTCTGATCCCAGAAATATCAGAGTGTACACTGACGGCCCTTGGACAGCATCCTGCTGACAGATGGAGTGGGGGTGTGTGTGTGTGTGTATTTGTGCTAATTGCTAACATTTAAAATATTTTGGTATGTGGCCTAAAGATCCAGGTTTCCAGCTTCTCCTTAAAAGTCAGAGACCTGGGAGCCCTGCATCTGCAAAATAAGCTAAAACTGAGTCATTAACGCTCCCTAAGAATAGAGCAGTTCTGCTCTTTTCACTACAGTCCCACTGGACAACCCCACTTACTGTGTTACTCTGTTGGCCTCTGTTGGCTTCTGGGTTTGTGATCCCTGTTAAAGCAGAAAGGGCATGGCAGAGGCTCTGATGTTGAAAGAGCACAAAACATGGAATAACAGATTCTGCTGGTTCCCAGCTCTGCCACCTCCTGGCTGGGTCACTTTGGGCAAAAACAGTCCGTATCTTTAAACCTCTGTATTTTCATCATTTCTTATACTCATCCTATCCTGCTGGGTTTTTTTGTTTTCGTATAAACAGAGTAAAATATAGAGTATGTAGAACACGTACGGATTATACTCTAAAACATTATTTGTGTAAAGTAATGCTTATTTCTTTAAAACAAGCAAATTATGGTAGAGCTTCCATAGTTCGTGGTAATTTAAATGCTTTTCATGAGGTCCCTCCCACCCCCCAAGAAGTCTTCAGTCATCAAAAACATTCAAAGAAGTGCCCTCTGGTTGTCTCTTTTTCATCAGTTATGTCTCAACGCCAATGTCACCTCTCAGACGAGCTTCCCTGATTACCTTGCAAAAGTGGCCCTCCCAGCCACTTTCTCAGATTTACCTTATTTTGCCTTTTTCTTAGCCATTATCAGTAGCAGAAGTTGTTGTGAAGCTACTCTTTCACTTGCTTGGTTTACTTGCTTTTGTGATGGTTTCTTTCCTGTGTCCTCCTTCTGGAAAGAGATCTGCTGTGTTCAATGCTGGGTACTAGAGCCTAGTACAGTGACTGACACCTCCTGTCCCATAATATCTATGCGCCTTATAGGGTAGTGTTCCCCAGCCTATTCTGAACACTAGTTGGTTCTTTATCTTCTTGTGTGTTATCTTGAGGGAGATGAGAAAAGGGAGAACCAGTGAGAGTCATGGAAGGCCAGCTGATGTTATCAAGGAAGACAAAGCCGTCACTCACAATCGAGGAGCTAAAAATTCACCTCTGTGCTAGCAGTTGGGAAACATTTCTTAGTGGTCAGTCTGACCCTGAACATGATGACTCCAGGAACCCTCCCAAAAGGGCTCATTGGATTCATCTAAGAATACATGGCATCACTTGTGATTTGCAGATTTGTGACATTTATTTTTCATAATTTTTTGGATCCAGTTCTAAACTCTAAAATAAGCTTAAGAATTAAATAATTTGGAAAACTGAGAAGAAAGCTGGTGTTTTCATCTCTTTGATTAATCATTTACAGTTTATCACAGATCAGCCTGCACATTAACAACAGTAAGAAGACAATCAAAGCCATGTGACTAATACATATAAAAAAATTAAGCACAAACACTTACCACAAAGTGAAAATTTGAATTTTTCTTTTACTGGTAGGCTTGGGAAATGGTGTGACTTAGCATTCAACATTGCCATTGCCTCAAGAATATTATCCCTGTGTCCCAGAGAAGGAAGTTCTGTGACCTCCATTTATACTCCACGGGCCATAAAGTGACAGAAAAGGCAACAGAAAAGTAGCCAAGTGTATGTCTGTCAACACTTCCTTCCTCCTCCTCGTTGCCCGCCTCCCACCCAAGACCACCTGGTCACAACGCTAGGAGCCTACTGCCTTCCTTTCGCCACAGTATGGAAAACCTGACGTGTCATTGCTTTCAAGAGACTTTTATTTTTAAAAGGTTATTATTGCTGGTTAGCTAAAAATCTTCCCTGGGCCTCACCAGACTTATGTCCAAAGGGAATATTTATTAACACTAAGATCCAAAGTGTTATTAGACCCATGTTTTGGGACATACACATTAGTACTCTGCAAAGTGCCACCTGATTATGTGTGTTATTTCGTAGTTTATGAACTGGCCTATCAGTCTCATTCCCCATGAGGCTTGCTCTGTGCTCTGTTTTTCCCTCCCCCATCCTTCAAACCTATGCCCGAGAAGTACCTGTCATGGATGTCTGCCGTGAGGACCCCAGAATCCTTTCAAGTGGGCCATTTCCCGTGCTCCCCAAGCTGCCAGTTGATGGTAGTGCCACAGTGATGTCATGCTGCATTCACAGGTGAGCGAATGGCTCTCTCCCTTTCTATGTGTCAGGTGCTGTTCCCCAACCGTTAACGGAGCATCACATCTACCCCACCGTCCCAGAATCCTCCTTCCACCAACTGCCGCATCAGATTCTGTCTGCAGTCTCTGTCTGTCTGCACTGGACTCTAATCTAGTCCATTTCCATTCCTTTCACCCACTTCCTCAAAGGCAGCATCCGCCCATGCAAATCCACCTCTTCGACCAGAGGGAAGGGAGCCACCAGCTCTATCAGCTTATCAAAAATTTCACAGCAGATCTGAAATCTAGCTCTGTATATAGTTTAACTGAAACGTTCATTAAAATTTATTTCACAACCTCAGAATGTTCTTAGAGCAGCACTGTCCAACAGAAATGGAATGCAGTCACAAATGCAAGCCATGTGTCATTCAAAATTTCCTAGTAGCCATATTAAAGAAAGGGGGGAAAAGTGAAAGTAATTTTAGCAATTTATTTAAGCAAACATACCCAAAATAATATCTTTCCAACACACAATCAAAATGAAAAAATCGCTAATGAGAACTTTTATGTTAGCTTTTTCATACAGAGTCTTTAAAATACAGTGTGTAGTTTACACCTACGTCATTTCTCAATTTCCAGTAATGTTGTAAATGCTCGATAGTCCCGTGTGGCTAGTGGCTACCATACTGGGCAGCTCAGGTTCAGAGCACAACAAAGAATTTTAGCAATCACACTGTGCAACCCCTTTATCTTGCAAATGGGACTCAGAGAGGTTACTCAATTTCCAAGAAGTCAAACAGCTCATCAGTAGCGGGGACAGGACTAAAACACTGGGACCTGATGCCCTCTCACATGCATTTTTATTCACTTCATGCCACTTATCTTAAATTTGTTAAGCCACTCTGATTCTAGAACATCCCCATCTAAAAAATAACTGTGTGCCAAAATAATCTGGACAGTTGTTTTTATTGGGCCTATAAAAGATTAGGCATTAGGTTTTTCCAATTGAGTAAAACCTTCCTTGCAACTGGTTTTTGGTGAATAACTTTCTGAATTGGATCAATTAAAATCATTCTAGATTTTTAACTAGAACATAGCTAAATTTTTCAAATAAAAATATTTGATTGACAAAAAAGGAGAATCACAGGTAATATTTACCCAGCTCTTAACTATGGTCTAAGCCCGGTGCTCAGTGATCTTCAGTAGCCTTCCACAACTTCTGCAACAGCTCAAGTGGAGAGGAATATAATCCTTTTTAGAGATGAGGAAATTGAGCTTAGAGAAAGTAGTTAGCCCAGGCCAAAAACTAATAATGATAGCAAAGAAAGCCCAGGGCCAGTGAGTAGCACTTTTAGTCTTAGTCAGGAACAGAACTTGAACTCAAACCTTGGCCCTGACTCCCAGGCCATTGCACGCACACTCCGCCACTCAGCCCCTACAATTATCTAGTAGTCTGCTGAGTTGAGATATGTGGAGCTTTTTCTGTGATACAGGTCCAAAAGGCTGAGTATTTCCACTGGGTCTTATGTATTGTTCCACTAGAGGCAAACATTTCTCATGGAGTCCACTCATTCCATATTAAAATGTGATTGAGATCAGTTGTAATTCCAACCCAGGGCTCCTGGTTTGTTTGTTTGTTTTTTGAGGAAGATTAGCCCTGAGCTAACTACTACCAATCCTCCTCTTTTTGCTGAGGAGGACTGGCCCTGAGTTAACATCCATGCCCATCTTCCTTGACTTTATATGTGGGACGCTTACCACAGCCTTGCTTTTGCCAAGTGGTGCCATGTCTGCACCTGGGATCCAAACCAGCGAACCCCGGGCCACCGAATCAGAAAGTGTGAACTTAACTGCTGCGCCACCGGGACAGCCCCCCAGGGTTCCTTTTGCAGCAGGCTAGTTATCATCTGCTGAGGGGCTCTTCCGTAGTCATTTATGCAATTTTGAATTCCTCTACAAGTATATTTATTAATTCCAAGGTCAGTAACCCACACACCTTGCTCTTCAGAACTGTTACTCCATCTATGATCTTTTTTAGGGTTATCCTCACTCCATGCACAACAATATGATATTCACATAAAATCTCTCTTAATTAATGTCATTCAGTTTGATCTGCCTTGATGTGTAGATTCATTTTTAAAAATTTGTACAGAATCTATTTCCCCCATTTACTTCTATTATCAAATCTAAGTAATATTCATATGGGAAAAAAGTTTAATCCTCAAAGAAAAAAAAGCGTTTTACGATTTTAGCATTCAATTCAGTCACACTCTCTACTTTTTTTGACTCACAATCCTTATATGCATTTGGGCTATTTACATAATTCCTGCAAGATACTAACCAGGCCTATAAGGCCTTACACTCTAATTTATGAGCACATCAGCCTTACAGATTGCTAATTCCATGGCTGGATTACCTGATAGAGCAAGTAAACAGGTGTTTAGAAAACCGACAAAGCAGGAGTTATTATTTTCAGAAAACTGCCTCTGACTTCAGCATGCAAGTTTAGTGTTTTAAAACTAATCTCGTTTTTATTTAAAATTAGATAGTAGAGCTCACCATATCTTCAGTGTTACATTCCTGTAAAAATCATAATCCAGTCAGGCTCTGTCTAATTCTCATTTCAACAGTGTTCTCAATTACTTCACAGAGTTTACATGTATGATCAAGCAGAAAAATTAATTATACCACAACATAAATATTTAGAAACAAGAATGACAACCCTGGCTATCATTGAGCACTAACTACATCCTAGGCATGGTGCCATGTTCTATGCAACTTTTATCTCTTTTAATCCCAAATAGAAACTTTCTGGAGTAGGGCTTTTATTATTCCAATTTTTAGAGATGAGAAACATGAGGTTTTGAGAGATTGAGCAATTTCCTTAAAGTCACATGACATATGTTAATTTTTGCCTGTTTGAAATGAGCATAAGCATTCTCGTATTTGGGAATGTTTGGTTGACTAAATGATAAACAAAAAAAATCAAGACATAACTGATGAATAAAAGAAAGAACAAATGAGTAACAAAATGTATAACATTTTGGTGCCTTCTAACCTGCAGTGTTGAAGAAAAGCCAGAGATGCCTTTTGTGGCTCCATTTAAACACATTCTCACTAATATTGTGGGCCCACACTGAGCCCCAAGCCTAGCTGGGCCAACCAGATACATCGCAATGAACCAATGCTAAGTGAGAATGAGCCAGCTACATTTTACAGCATCAAGCTGCAAACGATCCAAAGTTTTTCAAAGATTTCAGGAGTTGTATTAGCCAATTTTCTTTTTTACTTGCAAATATCATGTTTCTGTTTTCAGTAGAAACAATACAGCACAAAGAATAAAGCTGCGGGATCCTCCCTTTAGATCCAATGCTCTGTTGAGCACGGTCTCATCCTTCGCTCCAGGATCTGAGCTGAAAGTAACCCTAGCACCCTCCAAATTCTGATCCATCATGTCTCCAACTACAGCAATGGCCAGGTCACTTAATTTGTGCCTGCCTCCTTTTCTCCCTGTATAAAAGGAACACAATGGTATTCTCTCTCAATGGAGATCAGAAAGTTAGAGCTTTGCTTTCTCTTTGAAAATCAATGCATCCAAAATAGCTACCAATAATTATCTGGATTGGTGAATATGTTTTTCTGTCTGAAGCACTAAATGATCTCTTATTTACTTTTTCCAGTTCATCCACATCACTCACTTAAGCAGAATGTGTTGGCTGGTGCAGACTATTTCTGTTTACAAAGGGAAACTAAACTCAGAAGAGAAACTATAATAATGGGGTCTTATACTGTCCAGACATTTTTAATCCACCTTTATCCACAGGTAAGAGAGCATGGATAGTCTAATCCACTTTAAGGATGGTATTTTTCCCCTGAAATTGTTGGTGAAATCTTCAGGTGGTCAGTCAGGGCTTTCAGAACCTAAACCACCCTCTGAATTCAAGCTGAATACATTTGGCTATGTCATGATCCACTTGACATGACCAGTAACTAATTTGCTATATTATGGAATATTCTATCACTTCATTTAGACTTAAGGAGTTTCTGTTAGTTTACATATGATGTAAAGTGAGTGATCCAGAAGGAATTTGATTGGTATTGTACCAGCAATGGATTAGATGCCAAGGTCATGCATTCAGACTTTTCTTTTGAATAGTGATGGTAACCTGAGAAATATGGCCCTCATCAACGGCAGCAACACAAACATTAAACTTCAAATAAAATATCAGGGACTCTACCTGATATTCTTTGATTTGGAGAAATTATTTTAGACCAGTTACTTTTAGTAACAAAATCAAAATGGAAATACTGTAACTTTGACTAAAGTTTTAGTAAATCAAACAAAAGAAGAAAAAACATTAATTTCCCAGATGGTACCTTGCATCGGTTATCATCTGTGGATGATACTTAATTTGGTGCAGCATATGAGATTTGGCTTCCAAAAAAATGACTTAAAATATTTTCCTTGAGCTTAAAACTCTTAAAAAAGAATGAGATAGTTGCTAAAAAGAGCTTTTATATAGCCACAAGCAAAACAGGATCAAGAGAAAATTTAGTGACATTTAAGGGTAATGGCTTTGAATTAGAAAACTAATATAAAGTAATATAATTGTATCAATAAGTTGACCCAAACTGTCTTTACATGCATATATATTGATTTAAAAGTCTATGCTAACAAATTAGTGCTTTTGCACAAAAATGTGTTCTAAAATTTAAAGTTAATACTTAATTTTTAAATAATCAAACTAAATGTACAACAGTAGAAAAGTTAAACTAATTATGCTGTCGTATGAAAGAATATTTTATAGCCACTAAAAAAGGTCTTAAAGAAATTTTTATGACATGGGAAAATGTTAAAGAAAGTAGGATGAAAACTAAATATATCTTATGATCCAAAATATTTTATTGAGTCTGTGTGTATGAATCTAAAAAAAAAAATACACCAAAGTGTTAACAGAAGTTATTCTGGGTGGCGGAATTATGGAGTTCTTTTATTTTTTTATTCTATTAAAAATTTCTAAATTTGCTATAATGAGCATGTACCACTACTATAAGTTTTTAAACTACCATGAGGCTTTGTATAAAAACTTGGTGTGTGTGAAGAAGTTGTGTGTTATATATTACCTAAGTCTCCAAAAGAGGTCAAGTATTTCATGGATGCATTTTTCATTGTTCATAATTATTAAGTCACCAAGACCCATCCTGGAAAAGGCAGCTGGACCATCCAAGGCCAAACATCCAACGTGATCCATTACAAGAGAACTTTGAGAAAAAGAAATCTCATATAGGGGCTTGAGAACTCCCGACATCATCTTACAATGCCATTTCTTTCTCTCAGGAAGTAGATGCAAGTAAGGCTAAGACTATAGTTCATCAAAAAAAATTATACTTAGGTCTCAATGTCTCTTCCAAAAATTCAAGTGTATATCTGTGTTGAGAGCTGATAACATCTGCCAATCCCTTTCTTACACATTTCTTTACAAATAAATGGTAGAGACACTTTTACCTTTGTAAACCAAACAAGGCAAAAGAAATTTATAGTTGGGTATTATCCAGGTCCATATTTTTGACTCAAGGGAGGCAATAAAAGTCATCACCCTCATCTTATTGGTTTCCCTCTGCTGAAACACTGTTGGTTTTCCCTACAAGAACTTGGTTTTTCCATTGCAGGCTAAACTTCTTTGTTTGCATCCCATTTGTTAAGCATGTGATGCCAATTCCAAGATCTAGGCTTATTTGTCCACCAAAAAAATCCTAAGCTTGGAAGAGGGCTGAAAAGACAAGGAGAATATCTGGACTTTGTTTGACATTGCACTTGACAGAGAATAAGAGAAAGCAAATCTCTTTTCCAATTTCTATTTGATAGAGTACTATAATATCTGTGCCACTATGAAGAAAGGGACAGTCTTGCCCTGAATGGAAAGGTATCATTAATTTTGTTCAATCCTAAAACAGTTTTGCAAGTTCTAATATTCTAGAAGATGCTGGAAACCAAGATCAATATGGCAGGTGGGGCAAAACAGTGGGAGAAAATCTAGAGAGTAGGAGTTACTTGGGATACATAATGTTTGATAAATGTTTAGCAAAAGGATGAAGATGTACTGGCCTCATTGTGGTTCCTGGAGATCACAAACCCAGGGTGGTCCCAGTGCTTATTACAAGTCCATTCCCCCGCAATCTGCACATACCCTTCTGGTTAGGGGCTGGTAAAGCAAACTGACATGGTTGAAGTTCCAGTCAAGTCGACTAGGTTAAAGGCAGGGCTCCTGTCCACACAGGGCACTGGAGTATTAGGCAGAGAAACTGATGCAAAACCTCCTCTTATCAACTCATCCTCTAAAGAATGAAGATAGCAGGGGCCGGCCCCGTGGCCGAGTGGTTAAGTTCATGCAGTCCACTCCCACAGCCCGGGGTTCGCTGGTTTGGATCCTGGGCACAGGCATGGCACCACTCATCAAGCCATGCTGAGGCGGTGTCCCACATACCACAACCAGAAGGACCTACAACTACAATATACAACTATGTACCGGAGGGCTTTGGAGAGAAGAAGAAGACAGGAAAAACAAGAGTGGCAACAGATGTTAGCTCAGGTGCCAATCTTTAAAAAAATAAAAGGAACAAAGATAGCAAAGGCTGAACCACCAAGGCAACTAGGAGAACCATACCTCACCGTACGGTAAGACTTGGGTTACCAGTACATTTCTAGACTTGGCCAGGATGGACTCTGGCTCTGGTACTGGGAGTGATCCATCAGGATGCGAAAACACGCTTCAGGTCAAAGTTTGCTAATATGAACTGCGTGATATGGTTTAAAATCTGTGTTCCTCTCAGAAGCCAAAGGAGATAATTCAAATGACGTGCTGAAATGCAGTTTTTCAGTTTTTCCATTGAAAAATGGTAAAGCTCTTCAGATAAGTAAATTTAGGTTTTGCATATATTTGCCAGAATTTTTTTTATTCCTCTCAGAAGGAATAAAAAGTGAAATTTTCTTTGTTTGCTTTCTAAATTTTTCCTGTGGCTTTGATCGTTAGATATGGAAATAATGATGTAGAAATAAACCAAAGCAATCAGAGCCCTCCCAATGCAAGGCTATTCTCTGAATAGTAGTAACAGGTTTGGAAGTGGCATTCACCGTGTCCATGTAGTAGTATGGAAATATTTTCAGCAGCTCTCTGGATATTGAAAGGATTAAAATTTCTAAAAATGTTTAACTTAAATCAGGTGGGTATTTAGGTGCTATAAAAAGCCAACTTATTTTTTAAATTATAGAAATATTGAAACAGCATATCACATCCAAATGCTTATACTATGAGCATTTGTTCAAAAAGTGCATTGCCTCTAGGAAATGAAGGCATTGGGGACAGTTTGTAACCTTTCATCATCTTCCCTATGAAGTAGGGCGAAAAAAGCAAGGGAGTGTCATCCACATTGTAAATTTGGCAACACTCATAAACCAATTCTCTCATCTTATTACTACACTGCAAAAATGACCCAAGTAGAAATAAACACGAGCTTTATTTACTCATCTGCATTATAATCCAATGAGATAATAAATTCAGCATATCAACAGATAATCCATTTCTTACATCATAGTAACATTTTTCATGCAGATAACAGAAGTATTTGTTTCACAATGCAACTGCTGTAAGTTAAATTGATTCAATTTAATTAACAAGCATTTACTCAGCGCCTACCTGTGCACAGCACTGTACTAGGCATGCAAGAGTTAGAAGATTGGATCCCTGCTCACAGGGAGCTTACAATCTGAATAGGAGAGATGATTCATGCATACAAGAAACAATAAATAACCATTACAAATCACAGGAAAATCAATAAAATAATAGACTGAATTAAAGATACAAGAGTACAAAGGAAGACTGTCAAAGAAGTGGTATAATTGAAAATGGAGGCTAATCTGGAAAACTTGACCAGAGGGAATAACTCTGGAATTTAGTATGATGGAAGTGATGAGCACATGGATTGGCAGAAGGACAGGGCAATCATTCTATAGCCAGTAGAAGACTGAAAAGAAGGAGAAACTCAATGACAGGGTAGTAAAACTCAGCAAGTCCATTACAGAGAATGGCAGGCAAATTGGCTTAGCTCCGGACAAGGACACCGTGAGTTAGGAGATGTAACTGAAGTCACACAACAAGTCTGGTTGAGGGCATTGATTGCTACTCTTCAAAGTCAATTCAAACTTTAAATAAATAATAATGCTTAAAAACATCTATAAACTAAATGGCCCCCCCCCCCATAAAAGTATGAAAAGTGTGAGTTTTCCTAACCTTAACAGAAAAGCAAAGACAATTACAGAATATGAGAATCTAAACTCAGGAGATATGATCATTGGAGGTCAAATGATCAGACTCTGATGGAACAGCAATCACTTATGGTATCTTTTTTTTTTTTAATTCATAGAAAGACCCACGTACTTCCTCAAGGTAAGAGACTTTCAACCCAGTGTTGATCAGCCCCTTAATTCATAGGATTTTTCTTCTCAAAAGCCCATTCCCTTTCATACTGAATCCAGCAGCAAATAAAAAGGTCCTGGGTGTATATTTGTAGGTACCATGGATAGAAAGACAGAAAAAAAGGGAAAACAAGATGTTGGTTTCAAAAAGTGAGTTAATGAATGATTACAACGAATATCTTATGAAGGTATTCCTGAACTTAGAGGAAAAACAGGGCGAAATATTCCTGTTCCTAGGCCAAGGAAATTAAGACAGAAGAAATATATAAAATGAAAGTCTATACAAGCAAAAGGTTTTTAAATTAACCCAACAAGTAAACCAGTAACTTGTATTGCTGGGTCACACCCACTTTTAAACTCAATCTGTTAGAGAAAATGTGAGGGAGATGGGTCCGGGGAGAAAGTGGTGGTGCAGAAACAATTCTTCATTTGGAATCAAGTGGGGATCCTTCTTGCTGAACTAGGACTGCTGATGCCTTGATTGACCAGCGTGACCTTGATAATCCATCAGGGTTTGAACAGGAAATAGCAACTCCACAATGCTTGTTCTCCGGGACTTTACATAAGTCATTGCTTTTAAGCAGCAAGGTGAGGAGTACTCCTGGGTCCCCAGCATATCTATGAAAGTTACTGGCCACGAGCAGCTGCAGCTGTTCAAAAAAATAATAATAAAAATAAGAGGAAGAGAGAAGATGAAGAAGAAGCAAATGAAAATTTAGCTTTCAGTGTGCTTAGTGGTTCTGAACGAGATAGCCTGAAATCTGTATTTTCCAAATGTGCTCCACATTGCCATAATACTTAGCATTTTTATAATCAAAATGTTTCAATATTTTTAATTTTACAAATCTTCACCAATTCTAAAGATGGGAGAATGAAAGTTCTGCTCTTTTTGTAATATTTGTTTATTACTGCTTCTGTAATTAATATAGAAATGTACTCCTTTCAAATTTTTCCAATAAAAAATTCCTCATTGTCCGGTAGATATTCAGTAGGTATTTACCGAGTGACTGTTATGTATAAAGTTCTGTATCAAGTCCTGAGGAAACAGCCAGGAATAAGGTACAGTCTCTGCTTTCACAAAGGTTATACATATCTTTAAGTATAAATTATGATAAATATCAGATAAATAGCATGCTACAGCATTATATCAGTATTTAAAACAATAAAGATAACAAACCTTACCTGAAGTCAGACTTTTCACTCACCATTTTAAATACTAATTTGATGATATTAAGTTATAGGCACAATCTAGAGGAAATACAAAAGCACTGCAGATACGTGTGACATACATGCTTCCAACTATGTCATGTTCACAAGAGACTCACTTGAGCTTTAGGGATACACATAGACTGAAAATAAAGGGATGGAAAAGATATTCCATGCAAATGGAAACCAAAAGCAGGGGTAGCTATACTTATATCAGACGAAATAGAGTCTAAGCCCAAAACTGTAATAAGCGACAAAGAAAGTCATTATATGACTGAAGAAGACACAAGTAAAAGTCTTGAAATAAACGTCTTCAATAAATAATTGAAGAAGACACAAATAAATGGAAAGATATTCCATGCTCATGGATTAGAAGAATTAATATTGTGAAAATGCCCATACTACCCAAAGCAATCTACAGATTCAATGCAATCCCTATCAAAATTCCAATGGCATTTTTCACAGAAATAGAAAAAACGATCCTAAAATTTATACAGGACCACAAATGACCCCAAATAGCCAAATCAATCTTGAGAAGGAAGAATAAAGCTGAAGGCATCACACTCCCCGATTTCAAACTATATTACAAAGTTATAGTATTCAAAACAGTACGGTATTGGCATAAAAATAGACATAAAGATCATTGGAACAGAATAGAGAGTCCATATACAAACACACATATATATGCCAATTAATTTTTGAAAAGGCACCAGGAATATCCAATGGGGAAAGGATAGTCTCTTCAATAAATGGTGTTGGAAAAACTGGATATCCACATGCAGAAGAATGAAACTGAACCCCTATCTTACACCATACTCAAAGACTAACTCAAAATGATCAAAGACTTGAATGCAAGACCTTAAACTGTAAAATTCCCAGAAGAAAACATAGGGAAAAAACTCCATGACATCGATCTTGGCAATTAATTTTTGGATTTGACACCAAAAGCAAAGGCAGCAAAAGCAAAAATAAAAAAGTGGGACTATATCAAACTAAAAAGCTTCTACACAGCAAGAGAAACCATTAATAAAATAAACAGGCCACCTACAGGATGGGAGAAAATATTTGCAAACCGCATATCTGATAAGGGGTTAATATCCAAAATATATAAGGAACTTATACAATACAATAGCAAAAAAACCCAAAAAACAAACAACAAAAAAACCAAATAACCCAATTTAAAAATGGGCAAAGAAAAGAATAGACATTTTTCCAAAGACATACAGATAGCCAATGGGTACATGAAAAGGTGCTCAACATTGCTAATCACCAGGGAAATGCAAATCAAAACCACAATTAGATATCACCTCACACCTTTTAGGATGTCTACTATCAAAGAGGCAAGAGATAACAAGTGTTGGTGAGGATGTGGAGAAAAGGGAACCCTTGTGCACTGTTGGTGGGAATGTAAACTGGTGCAGCCACTATAGAAAACAGTATGGAGGTTCCTCAAGAAATTAAAAATAGAGCTCTCATATGATCCAGCATTTCCACTTCTGGAAATATATCCAAAGGAAATGAAATCATTAATCTGTATTCCCATGCTCATTGTAGCATTATTCACAATACCCAAGGTATGAAAACAACCTAAGTGTCTGTCTGTGGACGAATAGATAAAGAAAATGTGACATATATATATATATACAACCGAGTATTACTGACCCTTATAAAAGAATGAAGTCCTGTCACTTATGACAATATTGATGAACCTGTAAGGCATTATGTTAAAGTGAAATAAGCCAGACAGAGAAAGGCAAACACTACATGATGAAGTGATAGATGTGTTAATTAGCTCAGTTGAGAATCCTTTCATAATGTATACACATCAAGTCATGACACTGTACAATTGAAATGTATTACAATGTTGCCAATCATACTTCAGTAAAGATGAAAAAACTTTTAAGATGCAATTAAGAAACAGCTCAACGATGAAAACAGTCTAAGACAAGTGTAATCTGAGGACACAGCATTGGAAGTTGCTGTTCCACTCTTGCTGCCATAAAGATCAGCCAACACAAGTGGAGGGTGGTGTTGAAAGAACCATGACGAGTGGGGCCCAGCCCTGATGGCTGCTAAATGTAGGGTAAGCCATGGCCTGAAGCCATCCATATCGCGCTCCTATTCATCTGTGTGGACTAATAAATTTTTTTTTCTACTTAAACCAATTTAGGTTGATTTTCTTATTACTTACGGGTTGGGGGGGAAGCCCTACTAATATAAAGAGTTTCAAAGTTAGGAATGAGGGAAAAGTTGGAAAAGATTTTCACTGAACTTCTTAGCCGTCACTTTTCCGTGTGGAATGCAAAGCATATCCGTAGCTTTGGCAGATAGGAGTAGATCTTATTCTAATATTTTAAAAACCAGCGAGATTAAAAAGAAAGAGAGGCTGAAGAATTAGAAAAGGCTTTGATAATTCACAGTGGTGAGCTCAGAGGAGCCTGTTGGTATCTTCAAAGTGTATCTTTCTATGTATAAAAATAGTCAAAATGGGCAGGAGGTACTCTGCATTTCTGTCTGTTGTTTGTATATGACTATATGGACGTTTTCTTCATCTTCTGTCAATTTGCAAAGTCGCCTTTCTATCACCACTGCTAAATTTACATTTCAGAAATTTTCTTTCTCTTCTCTCTCTCCCACTGAAAAACAACCAAATCCTCTGTATCTGATGCCTGAGAAGGTCCAAAAAGGTGGGCAGTAAGAATTGTGGAATGACTTGCTTAGGGCACTAATACCACTCTGTGTCAAATGCCCCATTTGAAGAAAATAAAACAGGGAAGGGTATACTGTTTTTAGGGGCAAAAAAATTGCAAACATAAACTTATCTCCAACCTGCTCGGGCAGCTGCCATTTTCTTGTTTCGCAGTTTGTTCTCCAAAGCTTGCTACATGATAACAAAAAAAAAGGGGGGGAGAAGAGGAACATGAGATTTCCTGGTGTTTCCTACTACTTGACATTAATAAAAGGCAACTATTTTTACAAAATAAATCGTATCCTACCTGTTTCATCTTCTTTTTTAGATCCAGATTTGCTGCCTTCTGCCCCTTTGCAGTAGAATTGAGATAATAGATGGTCAAACTAATATAAAAAATAAATAAATAGATATTATGGTATTTTTCAGTTTCTCAAGATTTGAATTAACTTTACGTTAACTAAATCATAGAATGTTGGCCCTGGAGCGGACTTTAAGGTGTTTTCCACTCTAACCTTTTTATTTTGTAGATAAAAGACTGAGGTACAGAGAGGTAAGGAAGCATACTCAGAAGGACACAGTGACTAGAGGCGGAGCTGGAAGTCGGGCCCCAAACTCCTCCTCCACAGCCCAGGGCTCTGTCCACTATACTTGACTGCCGAATTGTAGCTTCTTCTTGGAAATGAATTAATGTCAGTTTAAACTATAATTGAAAATAGCATTTTAAATCGATGCTAATGGCATCCAAGAGAATGGAAAATCTACTGAAGCTTAGGGAATGTATTTAATAAAAACAAAACTGCTTTTCCCCTTTAAATTCCACCCTTTGGCTTTTCCAACTAAGGATACAATCTTTATAGTCCTGGTTAATCAATAGACATTTTTTTTTTTTTTTTTACATAGGACATATTGTTTGCATTTCTCCCTCCTTCAAAAAGAAAATGTTTTATAAAGGAATATTCTTGGGTTTTAAGTGATATTTACATTTCTAGAAAGAGCAAATTCCAGCCAAATATTTGTGCAAAAATAAATATGTTCATCTTCACTTAAAGCAAAACAAACAAACAAAGAAAAAAATGCAGCAAAAAAAAGGTAACTGGCATTGCTTATTTGCAAATAACTGGATACTGAACACATTTCCTCTACTCAACAACACGCCAGAATATGTCCTTTATGAGCCATCTGGTGCTAGCAACACGATTATTGACATGGTTTAGCTGGGTTTGTTTATCTCTTATACGATGTGATGGGAGTTTGAACAAAATTACACACATGAAAGCATCTTGTATAATATCTGGCATGAAATAGGTGCTCAATAAATGTGTGTGTGTCTGTATGATAAGGATTTTCTTAGAAAAGTGTCTGGATTTGGAGAACGAACTCAAAGACCTCACAAGTCATTTGCAGTTCTGGAATTCTCTATTCACCATCTTTTCTACCTTGTGATACACCTTAAACGAGTATTCCTCTCAAATTATTTTCTACTCTCCAAAGAAATGAAACTGCCTGTGGGAAACTAACCAGAACTCTGCTCAGTTACCCAGAAACCCTGCAAGCTGATTTAATATGATCCATTGGGGAAATTCAAAATGCTTGTAACATGTAACATTCTCTAATTAAAGGTAATAAAAAGGCAAGCCAATTGTACGGGCTTCATAAAATGGAAGATGAGATCTCAGGATCTGAAAAATCAAATCAGTGATAAACTGAAATTTGAGTTTTAAATCAGAACCTCAGAACTAAAAGCAACCTTGCAGGACATGTATTTGACATTACATCCTGCCAGCTTTCTCTAGAAAGTCTCTATCTGGGGTTGGCAAATTATGGTCTCCAGGGCAAATCTGACTCCCAGCCTCTTTTGTATGGCCCATGAACTGACAATGCTTTTTACATCTTTTTTCTTTTCTCTTTTTTTTTTTTGAGGAAGACTAGCCCTGAGCTAACACGTGCTGCCAATCCTCCTCTTTTGCTGAGGAAGCTTGGCCTTGAGCTAACAGCTGTGCCCATCTTCCTCTATTTTATATGGGGGACGCCTGCCACAGCATGGCTTGATAAGCGGTGCTAGGTCCACACCTGGGATTCCAACTGCCAAACCCCGGGCCACCGAAGTGGTGTGTGCGAACTTAACCGGTACGCCACTGGGCCGGCCCTACACTTTTAAATAGTTATACAAGTCCTTACATAATATCCTCAGTTTTGCCTCTTGCCCCACAAAGCCTAAAATATCCACTCTCTGGTCCCTTAAGAAAAAGTATGCCAGTCCTGGGTGTAGACCATCCCTGACAAATGCCTTCCAGCCCTTCTAAACATTACCATTCATCCTAAACTCAGTGTTTGGTGCAATGAGTAGGAGGGAATAAGAGGAGGGAAACAATAAGACATGGGTTTGAATTTACTTATTAGCCACTTGCTTCAGGCACGATCTGCAATGTGCTATCAATAATATGATTAACAAGGCCAACTTCTTAAGGTTATTATGGAAATTAAATGAGTTAATAAGCAGATAGTGCCTGGAACAAAGACAGAGTTAGTTCCTCTTCCATACTCCAGAGACAGTTTATGAAATCTTTAATTAGTGGCATTAGAACAATATTGCTCCTTGGCCTAAAACTCTCAATAAGTTAAGAATATAGTCATAAAATCTGACGCTAAGTTTTGTGGATTTTTTTTAAAACAAGATCTCATTTATACCACTCCAGGGTCTTGACCCTTAAAAGCCACTACATACTTAACATGCTCTCAGAAGCCGCTAGATCATGAAAGGAAAAATCCCTTCAAGGGCCATCCTGTGAAATATGCAGCCTCCAGCAGGTCATTTCCTAACACATCTGCACCAGAGATTTACTATCAGAGTCTTAGCACCACCTATAATCAAGGTTCTGTAATATATAATAGTAATCTGTTTTACTGTTTAATTATCCCTCTGTCTATTAGCTCTCCCTTAAATAGGGTATCACAGTGTAAAGGGGTGAGCGTTGGTTTTGCTGTCAAAATCCTACCACCACCATTTTGTTGTATTCTCACCCAGGGAAAATCACTTCATCTCGACAAGTCAGTTTCTTAATTTATAAAACTGAAGAAGATGATGCCTGCCCGTGCTGACGTAGCTCGTGACTGTGACCATCCCAAAGATGATGCAAAGATGACTTGGCCCAGAACCCAGCTCATTTACTTCTCACCATTGGGAGTTCTCTCCCTGAGAGTTCCTAGTTTCACCTTTATTTAAACAAATCCAACCCTTTGTGCCAGTAGTGTTTCTAAAAGTGTCCCCGAGGGTAGCTTCATACTTGCCCCCCTTGACTGAGAGAAGTGGCAGTTCCAGACTTTCTATTCAGGAGGGTCTCCCGGGTTGAAAGGAAAAGCTAGGGCACTTTTCCTAGCTCTTCCACAGCAAGCATATATTTTTACTTAGAATGTAAGTTTATCCATGGTGCCAAGAGTCAGAAGCCAATGAAAGCACCATGGGAACAAAAACTCCATCCCAAGTTCCTCTTTGCAGATCCCTTCTGCCTTCCTTTTTTTTTTTTTTTTTTTAAAGATTGGCACCTGAGCTAACATCTGTTGCCAATCCTGTTCTTTTTTCTTCTTCTTCTTCTTCTCCCCAAAGCCCCCCAGTACGTCGTTGCATATTCTAGTGTAGGTCCTTCTAGTTGTGCTATGTGGGACGCTGCCTCAGCATGTCCTGATGAGAGGTGTGCCATGTCCTCACCCAGGATCAGAACCCGTGAAACCCTAGGCTGCCAAAGCAGAGCGCGAACTTAACCACTCGACTATGAGGCCAGCCCCTCCCCTCTGACTTTGAAGAGATGGACTAAGCGACCTTTGCAAGACCCTTCCGGTTCTCTGATTCTATTACCAGGGACACATAGTTATCAATGGTCTTCTAGGAACAAGGACAGGGTGGTTTTAAGACTCCTTAAGCCCTTAGCCCTAAAATATAGCCTCTAGGGCTGCCAAGGGGAATATTAATTTAGAGGCTCATCATTTCTGTGTGTTCACAGCCATCTGCTTCACGGAACAAGAGGTGGGGGCCCAGGGTGGGGGATGCTCAATGTGCTGATTAGATTTAGCATTTAGCATTTATGCTTCCCTTGCTTTAGCTGTTTACTGATCATTATTTTGGTTACTTGGGAACAAATCTTATAATCCTAGGCAGGCAGAGACAGATGCAGATGGTTGTGAATTACATCCAATAGGATCAGAATATGGCTCATGAATTTAAGCCTCTCACCACCATGTAATCAGTGCTGAATCTGGATAGGTTACAGCACATCCCTTGGAGAGAGAGAGCGAGCTAAAAAGCTGGAACTTAAAAGGAGCCCGGAAGACATTACAAAGGCTCTTTCTGTGAGGAGGGAAAGCACATACGCCATAACCAAAACGACAGCGATGACCAGTCCAGGATTAGAAAGCTGTCTCAAGATCTTTGCCATCCAGCTTGGGAAATCGTGCTCCAGTGTTTCTCCAATGACTTCGAACATCCTATTTTTACCACTGAAAAAAAAAACCAAAAAAAAAAAGGGAAGAGAAGTTTATTTAAAACATATGGAAAAACCATGGTTACAGCAAGAAAACTAGAAATCTTTCTCGAACACTGCCTAAGTACTTTTTCCGGTTAGGAATCTGATGTTTAGCTACAATTCCTGATCCTTGGACCTCATACTGTCAACATCTGGATAAGCTATGAGCAACGTTATCCCAACATAAATGCAGAGTGAAAGCAGTTAGGAAATTAACCACAGCATTAGCAGAAGATTTTTTAAAGTTGTATTTCTAAGATTTTGATTGAAAGATATTTTATAAATAGCACATAAGTCTACCCCTCAGCCAGCTGTCCTTCTAGGGGAACAACTCTCTTTGGGTTGAACGGTGTGCTCAATTTTTTAATTAGCCTTGGAAATGAGCATAAGGAACAGCTTAAAGGAATAAAATCCACAAATAATCCAATATCTCTTTCCATGCAATAGCTTCTATCTCATTTTCCACCAGGTCTCTTTCATCATAGCTATTAATAGGTAACCACTCTGAAAAGTGACTCCTTTCTCTCTCAGTTTTTCTTGTGGACAGGCCCTGGGGAGTATGAGCTCAGTTCCACTGCTAAAAATGGAAAATGGGAAGAGAAAGAAAATAAACCTAAAAAGCAAAGATCCTTAATAAGTTTGTTTTTGACCCATTAAAGTAAGAATCAGCCCCTATAAACTGGAAAAGTGAGAGAAGAATGTCTGCTTAACTGAGTATATACTATCCAGAATTATAAAGTAACATCCATCATGCCAAGTTATTTTTCCTGTATATGCATATTGATTCCACTGTGAAATGATGTAAGTTTTAGAAAAGATACTAGGTTCTTTATTACCAAGTTGTATGTATCATGAGAATAAAGATTGATATAACACTTAACATAATATTTTGGTTTCACTTTTGTTTTTTGATCTTTAAACATTCTCAGCTACTAAATGATCATGACCTACAGATCAAACTTTTTTTTCACCTGATACAACTAATACTATCTTTCAATAGACTGAGAGGGATTCTAAGTATCTTGTCAGGAGTTGTTGGACTATCGAGGGATAAGTTTCACTTCACACATTATATATCTACCTAATTAGCGAGACCTATGATACATAAGAGGGAATGAAACTTTTACAGGTATTTTAAGATTATATCAACTTATTCCACTAAGATTTCTTCTTCATCCATTCTAACTGATCACGTTTCCCACAGCCGTATGGAATATGGCCAGAGGAAGGAGGTAGGCAAGGAGAATGAGAGAAGACGATCCACCCTCCTTTCTCCAGCCTCTCCAGCTGTGGCTGATAAATGTAGTTAGAATGGGAGGACCGGAATCTTACAAAGTAATCCCTTCCCACAAAGGTCTCCTTTGCATCCAGTGTGTCTCAAAGTGAAGTTATGAGCCAGGGATTCTTGAGTCCCTTTTTCAGGTTAGGTCTCTTACCAAGAGTCCAGATCTCTTAATTATGCACAAACTATCAAGGCATCTACAAATCCCTAGCATTACCCTTTTTCCGACAAGTTAGACAAAGCATGCCACTTCATGATATTCCCAGAAGCCCTTTCCAGCCTTCTGTGACTATGCAGTCAAGTGAAATGGTGCTGCACTTAACTCATAGTTCTCCTGTGGGCGTAGCTCCATCCACCCTAGATTAGAACAGTCTATGAGCAGGCCTGTCTTCCCAGCCCAGAAAGCTCCTTTGGACCAGAATCTATGCCCAATTTGCCCCTACATCTCCTCTAGGGCTTAGTGCACAAGAAGCAGTCATTATTCATTCATTAATTCAAATTATTGGCCAATACTCTATTGTGTTCAGACTCACAGAGATTAAAATATTCTGTCCCCAACCTCTAGAAGTCAGCTACACTATTAAGAAAAACAGACACATAGAGTATAATTGCAAATGAGTAATGTAATAGCAGTGTCACAATATAATATAAACTTGTACATATTGTATGATCTCAGTTATTTAAAAAAATCTGCATAAAAAATCAAAATACAAAATGTTGAGAGTTGTTATTTCAGGTCTTTGGCATTATGGTTAGTATTTATTTTCCTGTGAAAGTATTTCTACAGTTTCAAGGTTTTCTAGGATAAACACATATTACCTCCACAATAAATTGAAAACACATAAAAGTATAATTAGCATAATGTTAGCAGGGAGGTGTATGAGAACCTAAAGAACTATAAATTGGGGCCAGCCTGGTGGCGCAGCGGTTAAGTCTGCACATTCCACTTTGGGCGGCCAGTGGTTCGACAGTTCGGATCCCGGGTACGGACCTATGTACCACTTGGCAAGCCATGCTGTGGCAGGCGTCCTACATATAAAAAATAGAGGAAGATAGGCACAGATGTTAGCTCAAGGCCAGTCTTCCTTAGCAAAAAGAGGAGGATTGGCAGCAGATGTTAGTCAGGGCTAATCTTCCTCAAAAAAAAAAAAAAAGAACTAGAAATTGTTCAGAATTATTAGCAAGGGGATGGGAGGAGAAACATCAAAGGGCAGGAAATGTGGTGGAGCACTTAGAAGAATTTTCCTCATCTGGACACCAATATAACAGTTTTCAAGTTGTTGAACTGTCTAAGGTAAATCCACTTCAGAATCTATTGGAATAATTTCTGGAAAATCCACCCTCCCTAGCCAGGTCTTGTGAAACCAGAACAATCTAGAATATCTTATCGAATTGCTTTGCAGAATGGGTCTTCTAAGGTATCATAGCCACCTTACCCGAAAACACACCTGTAGCTGGAAGCAACTGGCCAACGCTGTGGTGTCTCCATTAACCTACTTCAAATGCATGTTTGCTAATTTGCTGCCAACGAGGCGTCAAGTGCAGTCAGGCACCCTCCACTAGGCAGGTGAGCAAACCGCCTCAGACTCAGGGTCCCTAAGAATGGCAAGCCATGAGGCTCTGACTAACACACGTTGCCTCCTCATCTCTAGCGCAGAACAACCCTTTAAAATTTTCAAGTCCAAACAAATAAACAGAGTATACATTCTTTTACTCCAAAATGAGGACACTGACAGGAAAACTATACTATTTAAGTAGGATAGAGATACTCCTTTCCTGACACTCTACTGAAAATATTTACATTTCTTTTGTCTCAAAGTAGTGATACACACGCAGTAATTTTGCTGAAGTTTGCCCACTAGGAAACATTTGGTCAAAATCAGATACTATGCCTTAGATACAGACTAATTTTTTTCATTAAAATTATAGTAACTCAGTGTGATATAAAGAGAGGCAGAGGAGTTAGGGTTTAAAAAACTAAAATTGCACAGTCAGTGCATGTGTCTAGCTCCATGATATTTTAAGAATGAATGCACCTGTGTAATCATCCCCCGGCTCCTTGACCTTGTGGGGTTTTCCTTATAGACAGTTAAGCTCCTTTGATATGTCTTCTGGGAAAGACCACTTCCAATTAAAAATTTAAAAGCGTATCTAAAATTTACCATGGATATTTCGTTGTATGGGCAATTTTCAATTAACTAAAGCCTTTGAATGGTTTATCTGTTGAACTTCATACCCTGAGATTTATTAAGGATTTATTAAGACCACGCTCTCCTTCAAGACTGCAATTTCAGGTTTAGCCTCCAGATGTCACTGTCTGCACTATTGATTTCAGCCCATGGTTGCGGTGGGAGGGGGCGGGGGGCGGGGGGCGGGAGGGTGGGAAGTGATGACTAGGGCTTGTCAACACAGGCTTCCTGAGTATGACCGAACTCCAGCTGTTTTGCTCTATCAGCTGGCTTAACATTTTCTTTCTTTCTTTTCCAGTAAAGTAATAATAACTCAGTCTATTTAGATGAAAGTGCCTCTTTTATACTTAAGTCTGTGGGCAACAAAATCTTTCCACTTTAATAACTCAGGTTATGACAGCATGAAGGGGAAATTATGTGTGTCCCCTACTGCATCATGCTTGTCATTCAAGTGGCTTTTCACATTCACATTTCCTTCACTGAAAAGCAGCAATAATGAATGTGTGCTGACCAGTGACTCAACGTGCAGAGATCCTTGGAGGACCTTGTGGTAGATTCATTTCTAAGGCCATTTAGGGAACGAGATCTCAATTCTCACTCAGTTCCACTTTGCTTTCTTAATTAGTGACACAGAGAGAACTCTGTCATAGAGAACTGGAGAAAAGTTCATTTCAGCTTGGCTCAAAGAGACTTCCTGACTCTCTGTTACTGACTTGAGTGATTTATCCTTGTTATTTGGGGAGAATATACATGAGGAACATCCTTAAGTTTTTTACTAGCATGTAGCATTTTGGATTATAAATTGTGTGACCCTGTTTATATTCATTATTGTCTACTAATGATCCCATTTCCTAGGTAGCTTGTGGGATAATCTACTTTATTTATTTATTATGTTTTCAGTTTGGTGGTCCACGCGAGATGTGCCAACAGCTTTCAGCTTCTGGATGTGAATTCCTACCATCAGGAAAACTTTCACATCCAGACTGGTGTAACCAAACCTTGCTCTTTGCTATCTCCTTACATGGAAATAGCTCAGATTCATTGTCAGTATTTTTCCTGGAGCAGTTAAATCATTTTCCCTCTTATGACGCTCAAATGAAAAAATAGATGGAACTTGCCATCTCCATGTCACAGAATGAACCTGAATACCCAAAAGATCTCATTTCTACAGACCAAAACGCAGTTGTTTGGAAAAAAAAAAAATAGCTCATACGATGAGTGACCATTCGCATCGCCAGCCCAGAAAGAAAACTATGCCCAAATGGAATTTCAAAGACAAGAACCTGAAGGGCCCACAATCAAAGGACGGCGGGAGGGACACGATCATGTACAGGACCGGCATGGTGGACAGGAAGAGGATAAGCAAGAGCATCCCCAGGTAGAAATTATTCGATCGGGAAGCTTTGAAGACCCTGGCCTCAGGAACGTTGCAGCACATCACGGCCCAGCACTGGAAGTACATGGACGTGTGGAGTCGGAGGATATTGATGCCCGGGAGGCTGGGGGCAAAGAAGGAGCCCATCCTAGAAAGAAAAACAGCACTCTGCTCAGTTCGAGTCTGTCTCCACAACAAAGTCACACAGCACTCTTTGTTGCACGTCACGCTTAGTTACCAAAGGCAGAAAATGTATCGTCACTTTCAACTTCACAAACTCTTTTCATAAATACATGACTGACTTATCTATTTCATCTTCTAGACACATTTTACTATCTCCCTCATTATTATAGGTATTATATGCATGATTCTTTCATAGAAACTATACTGTTCACTTATCATATCTGCTATCATTAGGAAATTTAAACTACAACAGAGTAAAGAATATATGACACTTGTTTTTCTTCTCTCTTCTAAATTAAACTTAATTTCCCCTAATACTCATATAATTGATTAATATCTAAAAACTTAACTTTTTTTAATAATTGACCCTTAAAAACACTCATTCAAATAAAGTGCACATTTGGATTAATTACTTTTGTTGTGGCTAATTAATTTTTGCTTAATGAAAGTGAAAAAATTAGAATAAGCTTTTTTATCTGATGCTATTTTCTATTTGTGTCTGCTATGTTGTTTCAGAGCTAATGGGAATGACGTATTTGTGTCTAATAATATACTACGTTTGTTGATATCCTATAGCAAGCTTTATGTGTTTTTGAGATGAAAAATTCGACACATCCATTTAATTTAGTTTATCTGTTTACTTTCTTACTTTAGCTTGTCCTGGAAATCCACTGCTTTGTACATCAGATTTTGTTTTTAAGGAAGATTGGCTCTGAGCTAACATCTGTTGCCAATCTTCCTCTTTTTGCTTGAGGAAGATTGTCCCTGAACTAACATCTGGGCCCATCTTCCTCTATTTTATGTGGGATGCCTCCACAGTGAGGCTTGACAAGCAGAGCTAGGTTCATGCCAGGGATCCAAACCTGTGAACCCTGGGCCATCAAATTGGAACACGTGAACTTAACCACTATGCCACCGGGCGGGCCCCTGATTCTTTTAAATGTATTTTAAAATGTCACTTTTAAACAGGAACCACTTAGGTGGGATCACTTTTACTCTATGACTTCATTGGTTATTTCAACAAAATAAATTTAATTTTCTTTGATGAGAAAATCCATTAGCACCATAAAACCATATTAATAGCAATTAGTTAGCCCAAAACCAAAAAAAGGTTTTACAAGTTACATATTTTAGAAGTTTAAGCAGAGTCCTGTATTTAAAGTTTCCCAACTATAATAAAGTCCTCAGCGTTTCTAGTTAGGGCTAGCATTTCATATTTCCTGGATATGTAGAGTTGTTTTAACCAATTCAATGTAAATTTGATATATTATGGGGGAGGGGGTGTTGAGTTAGATGAAGAAATTAGTTTCTGCTGTAACTGAACTTGTGCAGCCCAATATTAAATCATTTCACTGAAATGTGAAATCTTGTCTCAATTTGAGTTGTCAATAGGATTCCATACAACAAATCTGAATGATATGTCAACATATTCAACTGACCAGAGACTTTGTAGGAAGTCAAACTATTTTTAAAAAGTAGTACAGACTTTGGGTGATAATGTTGTGTCCATGTAGGTTCATCAGTTGCAACAAATGTAGCACTGTGGTGTGGGGTGTCAATAGTGGGGGAGGCTGTGCATTGTAATTCCATAAATGGGAACTCTGTGCTTTCTACTCAATTTTGCTGTGAACCTAAAACTTCTCTAAGATATGAACTTTATTAATTAAAAAAGAGAGAGAGAACAGACTTTGGAACAACACAGCATATCTGGCTTATAGGATAATAAGAGAAAACCTGGAACCCCAAAAACATGAGCAAATGAGTGAGTGACAGTCCCAGCTGAGGGGTCAGAATTACAAAGCACTCGATTATACTCCTAGATGCCAATATTTGTAAGTAATATGTTTGTACATGATGATGCACTCCCCATTCTGAAAGTCAGGCTTGGCCATGTGATTTCTTTGAGCCAATAAAATAGAAATAAAAACGAGGTGTTTCACTACTAGGTGGAAACTTTAAGAGCCCTGAGGGTCTTTTTGGTTTCTTCTTCCTCTGCTACTCTGACCAGCGATGTTCCAGATGGATCCTATGCTGTCAGTCCAGGACTCCACAGTAGGGGTAACTTACAGGAGTAGCGCCTCTACCAGCCCCCATTGGAGGTGTAGAGTAAACAAGAAAGAGACTTTTCCTTGTATAAGCTACTAAGATTTGGGGGTTGTGTTTCATTGCTGCATAACCTAGTCTATCCTAAGACACAATTTTGTGAATAATTCAAGACTTAG
Organism: Equus przewalskii; assembly: GCF_037783145.1. Classification (NCBI taxonomy): domain Eukaryota; kingdom Metazoa; phylum Chordata; class Mammalia; order Perissodactyla; family Equidae; genus Equus; species Equus przewalskii. The sequence goes on from NC_091852.1 coordinate 16,670,117, forward strand.
ACTCGCTTAAAGCCATATATATTTGTACCTATACATATATGTGTATCATTTGTATGCATACACGTTACATGGATGCACATCTCTAGATAAATAAATTTCAAAAATTCAAAATAAATATCACGTAGGCATTTTGAGCAAATGACTCAGGAACCATAACCTACGGGCCGGCTCCGTGGCCGAGTGGTTAAGTTCGCACCCTCCGCTGCCGCGGCCCAGGGTTCGGATCCCGGGTGCGGACATAGCGCGGCTCGTCAGGCAACGTTGAGGCGGCGTCCCACATCCCACAACTAGAAGGACCTGCAACTAAGATATACAACTATGGGGGGGGGGGAGGGGAGGGAAGGGGGGAGGGGAGGGGGGAGGGGAGGGGGGGAGGGGAGGGGGGAGGGGAGGGGGGAGGGGAGGGGAGGGGAGGGGGGGGAGGGGAGGGGGGGAGGGGAGGGGAGGGGGGGGAGGGGAGGCGGCGGTTTGGGGAGATAAAGCAGAAAAAAAAAAGGATTGGCAACAGTTGTTAGCCCAGGTGCCAATCTTTAAAAAAAACAAAAAAAAAAAGAACCATAACCTAGAAAAACAGGTCTAAGCACAGCGATATCTGAACCTGAACGCTCATCCCATCTTTGCTTGTGACTCACTAAACAGCTCGGCTCACTAAGTTCCTTACCCAGACTGGATCCCATCATCTGTCAGTTAAAGATCATTGTAATACCTTAGCCTTAGAAATTCTATTCTTCTGAGAAGATCAAAGCAAGTGAAAGCTTCTTTTATTTAGCTCTCCTTATTACTCCAGTGATGTGATGCATGTCAGTTAAATTATTCACATTTGATCAACTGAGAAAATGAGGTAGCAAAAGGTGACAATATTAGTGGGAGGGCGCACGAGACAGTTTGGGATCAATGTCTACACCCATCTTCTCTCTCAGTGTGTCTTCTCTGCTGCCTCTACAACCTGCTGTGATGGAGTAGAGATATTATGTGCGTTCATCATTTAAAAATATGATTACAAAAACCTATGCTGTCTAATTTAAAAATAAATATGTAATATAAAGTTTTATGGATCATTTCAGCCAATTCATAACAAAATGGATTTCACCTATAATTGTTTGCCTTTAATAACACCAGCATAAATAACCTCCGCTATTCAGAAACGCGTAAAGCAGTAATTGAATGTCTCCAGTCACAAGCCATTAGGACTGAATACAAAATCTCCATGTTCTTTTGACTGTTTCTATAGAAAATGGCCAAACTCAGATGTCACATCCTCATGCCTCATCAAGTAGTGGATTACCATGTGTGAGTACCCTCGTGCAGGCGGAGCCTACTAAACTTAGATTCCACACTTCACACACCTCTCCCACCACACCACATCCCCACTCCCTCACCAATTCCCTGAAAATTAGGAAAGGATTATTTGTACAAAGTGTTGACCTGAAGGTGAATAAAAGTTCTTTTGCTTCTGGAACTCAGTAAAATGTGTGAATATATTTATACACTCAAAACAAAAAAGTCACTTTCTAAAGTTCTCTTCAAACTAACCAGAAGCAAGTCTTGACCAATATCTGAAGGATGAATACATAGTGATAGTGTAATAACAGGGCAGAGATTTTGATAATGGGTCTGGCCATGAGAGAATTGGAGAAGATTTTTAGATATTTAAGAATTTCAACATGAACAATAGTCGACTAAATAATTGCAAAATTACAAGTGAAAGCAATCAGCACAGCCATTACAACAGCTTTTCTGACAATGAAAATGAATTTTGAGGCCAATCTGTCGTCTATAACTCTGAAAGAACAAGAATAGACATGCAGCATATGCCTGTACAAATGGCACCCACCAGGCCTGAGGGATGTATGCACTTGGTGTAAGAGCCAGAGAATTTTAAGACTGCTATCAGGCAGTGGTTTCCCATTTCTGCAGTAACAGTGTCAGCCATTTTCTGCCATGACAGCAGAATCCCTTCCAGGAAACGAAAAATCCAGAAACCATAGAAGCTGCTCTCTTCATTATATCTGGCAGTGGTCACATGTTGGGCCACTTGACTTTCCTCCCTGTTTAGAGAATAAAGGATGTATTTCACTCCTTAATGACTCTCTGGACACATGAGCCATAACTTGCAAAATTTAGAAAATGAGGGGACAGGAAGTATATTTTTAAACATACCTAACAATAGAGAAGATAATCTTTTTATAGTCTTTTCTTCATATTGATTGAACTAGTGATGCACAGGAATTTGACAGGCCCCATGGCAGAACAATGGGGCCCTTGACTGTGGCCTTTGCATTACTGAAGCAAGATCGTCTTAATATTTGCGGAAATCCAGTCTCACAAAGGTTTAATAATTCAGGCCAGCCATGGTGGAAGGATTTGAGGAATACAGGAAACTTGTGCAAAATCTGAACCTAGTTACTGGTACTTGTACTTTGGAGAGTGGTGTGGTTGGTAGCACCAGATTATATTAGACATATGTCAATAGGATAAAGAAGTTTAATTGTAACTGCTTGTGAGTTGGGATGTTCGTAGTTAAGAGTGACAGATTTCTAAGACACATGGTCCCCAGATGAATCACATGCTGTGATCCAATTTTTAAACTCAAGAACATTTCTACTGTATCAACTCATCTTAACCTGTCAAGGTTTACAGAGAGAATGCTTTCATTTAATAAAAGATATGACAATCCTTTGTACATCAAAAGAAATGATTCTGATGTGCAAATGGCCCTGTGAAGCAAGTTACAAAATAAAGAACATATTTTTAACTTGACCAGCCTAAAACATGTTTCATCTCTATATACTATTGGATTCGGTAAGACATTATTTTTAAAAGTAGCTGTAAATTGTATTTTAAATATATTCAATATCAGTTACAAAATAAAATCAGTTTCTCAGAAATGGCTTACATTAATTTATTTAATACTTAATATGTGGTAATGGGATCATTAATGTTTTGCTGTCAGATCCTAGTGTCACAGGATATAAAAATTTAAAAAGCCTTCAAATCTATGAACCATAACATGGACACCCAGTCTTTGATGAAGGAGTGCTCTGCAAAACAGACGGAAGCCTTTGAGGACCAAGGTTTAAGACATGAAAAAAAGATATATATATAAACTCTTCATAGCCATCCACTTTGCAGAGGCAAATGTTGAGTTAGATCATGGACTCCTTTGACCCCAGTTGGCAGTGCTTTATGCAATAATGATCTTGGGGGCTTTTCTACAAGTGATACACCGTCCAACAGCTGGCCTACCAGATCATGCCTTGGTTGAAGATCAGAGCGAGGACGTTGCCACTGATGTCAAACTCTGTGTATGAAGGCTAGAGGAGACACAGACATTTCTTGGATTAGCATCTCAAATCGTGAAAATTGAAAGGCAAAGTTTTAATGTTTCCGCCTAGGTGTGGCTAGGCTCTCAACTACTTTCTTGCAGCAACAATAACCAACTGCAGCAGAATAATCAATACAATAAATAATTAGTGATAAATAAAATAATAAAGCACCCTTTTTAACGTACTAAGACTCATTTTAACACGCTGTCATTAAGTGCCATGAAAGTGTGGCAAGAAGGGCTCTCATACACTGACGGTAAAAGTAAAAATTGAAGCAAACTTTTAGAAAAACAATTTGACAATACATATTAAAAGCTTTAAAAATATCATTCTCTTTGACCCTGTAAGTCTACTTTTAGGAATTTGTTTTAACAAAGCAATCCTAAATGCTGACAAATTTTAACAAGCAGAGATGAAAGCATCTGGATGTCCAACATCAGTTAAGTGAAGCCAATCTATCTGTTCTATAATACATATTGAAGCTAATTACAATCAATGTTGGAAGAATATTTACATGTACAAGAGAAAACTATGCTCTAATGTTCAACAAAAGATATACAAAATTATACATTCATTATTTTTGTCAACTCAATTTGAAACTATGCATAAAGAAAAGACTTGAAAGTAATCAGCAAAAATTAGTAGTTGTTATATGTGGGTGATGGATTATGGCTTTTATTTTATTCTTTAAGTTTTGTGTATTTTAAAATATTTTTCAACAAAAACATGAATTTCTTTTACAATAAAATAGATATAGAGAAATATAACAAAGTTTAAGAAGTTATTCAAGTCTATGTCCAGTGTTTGTAGCCTAGATAATATCCTCCTACTTAGGATAGCAGTACCAGGTTGTTCTTTGTGCAGAGGGGCCACCAATAAGAACCAAGGTGGACATCTGTCCTAGGTGGCCCATCCAAAGGCTTCCTGGTGACATAGTAGACATCCTAGAAGGAAAGCTTCTATAGATGGGAATAATGCTAATTAACAAAGCCAACAAAACTGGCTCCTATTTAATTTGAGATGGAGAATAATCAGTCAGGAAAATAACTGGTAACAAGAGAAAAAGAGAACAGCAAAAAATATGAAGTGAAAGGACCATGAAGACTGTGAAAGAGATGCCAATAGAGTGGCAGCTCCCTATTACTGCCCCAGATCCTGACATCTGTAAATGTGGCTTCAGACTGTATGTATCCTCATCATAATTCCTTCCCAAACACACACATACATACACAGCACATGAACACATGCTCACACATACACATGCACACACAACAAGATGACCCGAGAGTGTCTCTGTTCTTCTCAAACTCCAGAACCCAAAAGTATATTTGTAAGAAGATAGAACAGGTCTCAGATTTGGAGTCCCACCAAAACTATCACAACTTGTGAATGCTTTGCCTCAAGAGCTCTTGAATCCAGGCCTCAACTTCATCAGTTTCCCAAAAGGCAGTAGTACTTTCCTAGTCAACTGAAATAGGTAGGCAATGTGCCTTGTGACAGATTCAGGGAGCAAAGAGCAAGAATGGCATAATGAGAATGGTTAAACAACAAGATAAAATGATAAGATGATACATAATAAGACAATACGTGGCCCTGTTATATTAAATAGGACAAAGATGACCTGGATGATTTCAACATCAATTCACTCAAGATACTGCTAAAGGATATACAAAGCATTTCACTGTTAGCAGATTATCTAGAAGCATAATGTCCCCAAGATGGAAAGAGGTTTCACTGATAGTTTTTGATCTAAAATAAAGAATGAAAAATTGTGTCCTCCATGGAGAAAATGAATTGCTCCTAATCTAGAGAAACGTTTATTCTGAGTCTTTCTCCTTCCACGGTAGTGCTTTGCTCTGGTTCATCTCTTCTTTTCTCCTGGAGCCCTGTCAGATCACAGAACACCTCTGACAAACGTTCAGTTGGGTAACCTGCACCATCTGTGACCTTGGAACAGCTCTTCTTTGCCTTGGTTCAAGAATCAAACCTTCAACCTTGGCCTCTTGAGAAGAGTGTCATGACTTAGCCCGCCAAACTATGGAAAACGGAAAAAATTCAAACTTTTCTGCGTACATTTACTCTCACAAGCACATAAACCTCTTAAAGGCCGCTTGAGATGAGACATTTTTAGAAAAGCAGTAAGAACACACTGGGAACCCCAGCCTCACACTGTGTTTGCTGCAGGGGCAACTGGAGGAATAAAATCTTTGATGTGTAAGTTGACCTGAGGCAGAGAAAGGGTATGCGGCAGCCCTACTGTACCAAGTGATTCTGTGGCACAGACACTTGTCTGGGATTCAGGCCTGAATGATAGACCTGCCATTTCTTAGCTGGGAGAACTGGGCCAGTCACTTATCTCTCAGGCCTAGGCCTAATGTGCACTAGGTCAGAGGCTGGCACAACATGGCCCATGAGCCACCTGTTTTTGTAAGTAAAGTTTTACTAGAATACAACTACATTCAATTGTTTATGTGCTGTCTATGGCTGTTTGGGACTAAAATAGGAGAGTTTAGTAGTTACTACAGAGACCATATGGCCTCCTGAAAGGACAGCCCCTTGTTTTCCTCTACTGCTACACTCTACTCACAATACTTCTGACACAGATGTGTGGGTTTTCCCCCCACATGAAGCAATTCCTGAATTCCCTGTGGACGTCAACTGGATGCCCTATAATTTAACTCAATTTTGACACTAACTGTCTGGAGTTAGTACAGATCCCACAGGTTAAGGGCTCAGTCTCCTAAGACTGCCCCCACTTAGGATGCCAATTGCAAGTTCAGGTTGTCATCTATGTTATCTGACTGGCTATAAGTCAGATTCCCACAACTTCCTCTTCAGGTTCAATAATTTATTAGAATGGCTCAACGAACTCAGGAAAACAGTTTATTTACTAGATTCCTGGTTTATTATAAAAAGACACAACTCAGGAAAAGCCAGATGGAAGAGATGCTTGGGGTGAGGAATGTGGGAAGGGGTGCAGAGCTGGTGAACTCCCCTCCCAGAACCTTAATGTGTTCAGCAACCTGGAAGCTCTCCAAGCCCCATAGTTGAGGGATTTTCATGGAGACTTCATCATGTAGGTATAATCAATTATTAACTCAGTCTCCAGCCTCTCTCCCCTCCCTGGAAGATGGAGGTGGGGTAGGGTTGAAAGTTCCAAATTTCTAATCATGGCTGGGTCTTTTTGCTGACCAGCCCCCATCCCGAAGCTATCCAGGAGCCCACCAAGAGTTGCCCACCCAAAAAATACTCCTATCACCAAAGATATTCCAAGGAATTTAGGAGCTCTGTGTCAGGAACCAGGGTCAAAGGCGAAATATTAGAACAAAAGATGTTCCTAGCACTTCTATTGCTTAGGAAATTACAAAGGTTTTCAAGCTCTGGCCGGGAAGCAGGAATGAAGACCAAAATATCTATTTCTTATTACATCACAATATCATACCTGCAGAAGTGAGAATACTTACTATCCAGACCTTTACAGAGAAAGTTTGCCTACTTCTGAGCTAGATAATTTCTAAGATCTCTTTCCATTCTAAAATCTGTAATTGGTTGAAAATTAGACCCAGTCATTAAAAAATTGCTTCTCTGTAAACACCTTAGAAATGTAATTTAATAACATATGCATCAAACTCAGAAACCCCCATTATAAAAGTGAAATAAATGTAAGAAGGCACCCCCCCCCCCCAACGTATATAGTTTAATTTCAAGGCTCATTCTTTTAGATGTAAATTTTTTTAATATATATGATTATATTATAGTTTAAATTTTTTAAAGCAATACTTTAATAATATAAGTGTAAATCAATTTGCAATGTGTTTCTTTAATTGCCTCTATAATATAAAAAGCTTAAACGTAAGTGATGCTTGGGAAAAAACAGGTTTTCTTGAAACCCGAAATAGTGAAATGATTCAAATGAGATGTGTAATAAACTCAGTAAGGGTTGCTCATCCTTAATGAGACTTTTAGGGGCCAGCAACGGAGGAGAGCATTCGGATTTGGGCTGAGGTCCGTAATAGTCACGGGATTGGAAATTATCTTGTTTTATTTTTGGATCTTTGTTTGTAGTGGGCTAGAGTCAGTCATCTACCCAGAGGGAAGACCTATGGCGCTTGGTGGACTAAAATGCCTGGGAAATCCCACCGTGTCTCTGCAAGGTTGGTTACTGCGGGCAGATCATCAACCCATGGATATTGTGAAATGCAACTCAGGATCTCAGAGAGAATTCTCTCATTACAATGACCTGCCTGACTTTTTTCCCCACAAATCTCATTTCCCACAGCTGGAATCACTCAGAGCTGCAGGCTGGCCTGGCCTGTGGCTCGGGGCAATGCTTCTCAAGTGTGGTCCCCTGACCAGAAGCAGCCACAGCACCTGGGAACTTGTTAGTAAAGTAAATTCTTGGACGCCGCCCCAGATCTACAGAATCAGAAACTCTGTGCCTTCACATGCCTTCAGGGAATTCTGATGTAAGCTAAGATCTGAGAGCCACTGATCTGGGACAAATCCCAGCCTCCTCTTCTAGGATGACTCAGCACCTCGGGCTTTGCACTGCAACCCTAGTTCCCTGCAGACAGACTCTGTCCAATATTCAAACGGAACTTTAAATCTAGCCTGTGCTGTCCCTTTGCCCATGTTCTCACCCCTTTGTGGGACATCCATGACCTCTTGTTGACTCTTTATCATGCATCTTCCAGGAGTGCTAAATAACATCTCATTCTCAGCTAGACAACATCAGTTTATCTTCTAATTCTATATCCCAACCCCTCTTGCTAACAGCATTCTACCTCGAGGGACCTGTCTAATCCTGGGAGCCACCTTGAGTTACAAATGCCATACATTGGCTCATGTATTAGTCCTGGTTTGGCAGAGTCCTTGAAATTTCTGGGGTTAAGCATTATACTGAAAATTCAACATGATGGAAATCTGCTTAATGGCTTTGAAGTCCATCAGACATGAGTTTGAGTCCTCGCTCCACCGCCGACCAGCTATACATCTTTCAGCAAATTATTAAACATCCTCTAAACTTCAGATCACTGTAAAGTAGGAAAAATAATAATCTACCTCATAGCATTGCTTATATGAATCCATGGAGTAATATATGTAAAGTATTTTGTAGAAGTTCTGACACATGATGAGAACCACATAAAAATATAATGCAATATAATGTGATTAAGGCTTGATTCTGATGGTCTGTCAATCATATGACTCATTTATGGATAATCTCGAGCCCCTTCATCAACTTTCAGGGAAGTCTCTCATATTTTCCATTTATATAAATTTAACAAGGACCACCTTAAAAATGTAACTTTCAATAAGATTCTGAGATTTTAATTTGTTTGAACATGTTCTTATCCCATGCCATGCATTCAATTCTATTTCTTCTTAGATATTCTTTATCTACATTATTGATAAATGGTAAGGATGGTCACAAATTAAAGTGAAAGTAGGAGCATTCTGTGTTGCACTATTGCATAGAAGAGTTTATAAGAGAGGCCTGAGGGCAGTTGTGCTGAATCAGGGGCGTTAAAACCCTTCCTGGCGCACACCATTCCACTCCCTCGGAGTCAGCGAACTCTAGAAACACCGAGAACTATCTGCTGTGCTCAGAAAAGCCATAGGAAAGATGAACTTACATTACATGGTCTAACAGTCTGCCCCCAGCCAGTAATTTCCCCACCTCAGTTCAGCTTCATAGGTTTATTGTGATAATACTTTGGCCATAAATTTAGAACTGGAAGAACATACAGAGTCACTTTAAAGCCAATTTACTCAGCTATAACAAGTGTATAATTCAGTGTATTTAACATATTGACTTTGTCCAGAAGGACACTTCATTGCCCTTATTTATTCCTTGGCCCCATATACTTAGGCAACTGCAATTCACAAACTCGTAATTTTCACGTATAAAATAAAGGTATTATGATTGATTATGTCAAAATTCCACCCAACATTAACATTCTGTGGATCTCTGAATCTATTGCTGGAGTCCATTGAGTTTAGTTTTTACAGAGATTGTTGTAATCAAAGTGAATGTACTTTTTAAAAGGTAACTTACCTATGACTGAGCAATTGAACATAGAGAAATTTCTCACAATTTGAAATAATTTGTGCATGTCATTATGCTTTATTTGTGAAGATATTAATTTATATGGATAGAAATAAATAAATGTAATCACAACATTTATTATAATAAGAATTAGATACAGCTTAGCTGAAGACAAAAACTAAATTAATCTTAGTACATTCACATATAGAATATTACACAGTCATTTAAAAGCTATGTTATAAAAGCACAGTTAATAACATGGGGAAAAGGTCATTGTTAGGTGAAAATAGCAAGTAACTAGTCAATAACTGTGTGTATATATATATGTATGTATACATACACACACATACAGAAAGACATCTATTTATAAGACTCTATAATACCATATATAAATCTATAGTACTTGTTTATATACTTATAAATAAATACTAATACTATGCAATTCAAATAATCCAAATAATAATGCCATGAGTGGGATTACCTGTGATTTTTATTGTCATATTTAGCTTATACTGGATTTTCTATATTTTCTACAATGAACTGGTATTATTTTTAGAGTTCAGGAAAAAAAAGAAAAAAAACTTTTTTTTGGTGGTGAAGATGCACACATTTTTCTCTTTTATTCCTGAAAGGATTCTCAAAAGTATCTCTCTGCCCATCTCAGATTCTCCTTTGCTTTATAACAGGCACTTTCTGGACTCATATTGCCAATTCGTAGGTCCAGAAGAATATCAGAGAAATATTCTCCTCAGCCTCTTCTCTAAAACAGTCCCCTTTTAGGTTCCTGCATCTCTGCCTGCACTGCCCACACCTTCCAGCTGCTGGCCCTGTCTTACATTGGTCCCTCCACTGAGAATGCTTCCTTCCATCTCAATCTTTTGAAATTCTGATCCTCCTTCAAGACTTAGCTCAAATATCTTTTCCTCCATCATGTCTGAATTTCTAACATCTCTTTCTCTCTCTCTCTGTCCCAAAGTCACATAGCAATTGGTTTCTCCCATGGCATTTATATTTTCTGCTCTGTAGTAACAATGGGAACTTTTGAGATTAAAGAGTCATGAAGACTGAGGACTGGTGAAATGAATATTCCATCTGAAGGGGGCAGTGGTGTCTCAGTTCCAGCCAATTTCTCCGAATTGGGAACATGGGTCCAATGTTACCAGGCCTTCCAATATGTCAAGAAAAGCAAGAAATCTATATTCTTTAATGTAAAATTCCCAGTTTTTAAAATATTAGCTCATTAAAAAAAGAGAGAAACACTTTGCAAACCAAAAGAAAAAATACCTATAAGCTGAACCTGGCCTGTCGGACCTAAGTTTGTAACCTCTGCCTTAGGCTTGCATCTTTTACATCTCTGTATCTCCTTATCACCCAGCACAGAGGTTTGCTCATAATGGTTTGCACTTAGTAGGCACTCAAGTGTGTAAGCTATCCACCTAGTGGTTCAACAATAATAAGACCCATATCAAAGATCCATCACTCAACATTAACATTTCAAAACTTGCTTTGATGCTGGGCTTCTCTCCAAAGAGTCTTCCAAAGGTAACATGGAAGAAAATTCACTCTGTATGACCTAAAACAGGAAACTGACTTTTTTCCCTGTACTTTGTACTAACCGAAGAGCACTGTCAGCACTCAATAAATAATAAATCACAGTCATTTAATTACAGCTTTTATGCATCCAGGTCATGTTATATTGACTTCATATTTGAAGCAAAATTTTCTAGCACTTAAGAAGAAAGCAGTAAGGGATAAAAGGCAAGAGTAAGCCAAGGGATGGTCTAAGAAAGAAACGGTAATTTTTAAATCTGCTTCAGAAGAGCTGAATCAGGCAAGGAAAATAGAAATGAAACCAAGCCAGCTGAATACCTCATAACAGGGAATGGAAAAGCAACACAACAGCATCCTGGATCTATAGCATTACCTCACTGTCGTTCACCAAACAGCATTACCTAACCGCTTTTGGCTCCTCTGCAAGGCCCTTTCAGTGAGGATGATTGAGATGACCTAATAAAAGGTACCATCTCAATGTCAGTTAGCCAGGCGGAGGATCTAGCTGGAATTTTGAAAACAGTTCTGAATGTAGGACTAGTCCAGAAACTAGAAGGCATGAGACAGGAGGGAGATCAACAGTAAAAGATATCCCTTTACTGGTGAGGAGAGAAACATCATTGGCTCAAGAATACTAAGCCAGAACTGACTCCATGGGCACATCCCTGGAAGCAGGCAGAATTCTGTCAATAGATGGTATTGCCTTGCATGTGGAGGTTCCTGCATTGAAACAGCTAGTCAATGCATAACGCCTGCCATGTGACAAGTGTAGGGGAGGAAGACATTTCCTCTACCCGCTCTGGGTCCTACTGGCCGGACATCAAATTAAATTCACATGAGACAGAAACACAGGAGAAAGTTAAACAAAGCTTTAGAACATTTTTACATGGGAGAGCCTCAGGCAAACTGATCAACTCCCCAAAATGACTGAAGCCACCACCTTAAATATCAGCTAAAGACAAAGGAGGATGTTGGGGGTCGGGGGAGTCAGTTATTGGAGGTTACCAGAAAAGCACAGTAAACAAGGGTAAGATTAGTATGCAGATTTAAATCCTTGCCTTCCACATTGATGAGAGTTTCTAGAGATAAGGTCATCTCTCCTTCCTGGTACAGAGAGGGAGACACCTTTACAGGTGGGGATTTCCTTTACAAATGTAAATGTCTCTTAACAAGGGGTAAGCAAATTCTACTTTTCAGAGTTTCTTTCCTGTCTGCAGTTTTTAAAAGTAACCAGCCCAAAATAATGCTCATGCCAGACATATCTTGGGGTGGCCACTTCCGGTACCCCACACAAACATAGTCCTAAGTATAGAGGTCAAGGCTTCTGTTTTCACAGAGCCTTCATTCTAACAGAGAGAGACAGATAATAAGCACATTTTAAAAAGGAAATGGTAAATAGTTATACATCGTATGAAGAGAATAGAACAGTGTACTGAAATAGGGAGTGCCTGATGGGCTACATTAGATTGGACGGTCGGAGAAGAGCTCTGAGGAGGGGCTGTGTTAGCTGAGTCTTTAATGACAAGAAGGAATCAGCCATGCCAAATTCTGGGAAACAGCACCCATGGAGGGAGGAACAGTTAGCGCAAACGCAAGGACCATCCTGTCTTTGAGCATAAGAAAGAATCCCAATGTTTGTAGACTTCACAAAGCAAGAGCAGAACTAGGAGGAGAGGAGCTCAGAGAGAAAAAAAAGCAGCAGATCATATCGAATATTGAAGGCCCTAGAAAGGGATTTAGAATTCATTCTAAGTACTTATGAAGCCACTGGAAGATTTTAAGCAAATAAGTGCTGTCAACTCCTCAGGTCGTTTTTCCCAAGATGACAGTTTCCTTTGCAAAAGAGGGACAGTGGACACAGAGTGATGTGTGCTCTACTGCTGCCCTCAAACTGTGTGGGGGAGCCTGGAGTTGAGAATAGAGGTTGTGCTGGTGTTGGACTCAGCACACCTGTGGAGTTCAGAGAAACTTGTGCTGTTGTTGTGGGAAAGGAAGCCACCTTGCTGGACTTCAGCTTCACCACTTGTCAGAGCCCAACAGCAACAGGGTCTTCCTCAAAACTTCCACAGCTCCTTGCTTGTGTTTCTGCTGAGCTCTTATTAGACTTGAGCTTTATGAAGCCAGCACCATATTTATGGACTCCTTTAGTCCCCAATCTACTTCACGGTGACTGGCACATGATAAGTGTCCCAGAGTTTGTTAAAGTGTCCCAGAGTTTGTTTAGCAGGACTCAAAGGAATTAATAGAATGTGCAGTTGATACTACCCATCTTGCACTGCTTCTAGAAGTGTCAACAAGCTTCATGAGGAGGGAGCTGACTATGGGTCCAAGATTTACTGAGTTCACCATTTTAACTGACAGGTTAAGATTCATTGCTTATCCTGTGCTAATTTTATGAGAATACTGTAAGCCACGATACTCAAGTCTGACTCTCTCTGAATTAAAGCTGTACTCATTGGTCTTTTTTCTTTTTTTGCTGAGGAAAGATTCGCCCTGAGCTAACACCTACTGCCAGTTTTCCTCTTTTTATATATGAGCCACTGCCACGGCAGGGCCACTGACAGAAGAGTGGCGTAGGTCCTCTCCGAGAAAGGAACCTGGGCTGCCAAAGCAGAGCACGCAGAACTTAACCAGTAGGCCACTGGGGCTGGCCCTCATTGCTCTTCATTTATTGACACCCCCTAAATTCTGACATGTCTTCCTTTTTCATAGCATGTGTAAATGATGAACCACAAAAGAGGAATCTGGTCAGAGAAAAATGAATATCATACTTACATATCCATATTCCAAATCCCAACACCAGCAGTAATTGCAAAATCTCACAAAACATGCCCGGAGAAAGTCCCCGATGAGGATTGTGACATAGGTGGTCAGAACATCAGAAACGGTCAGCCGCACAAATTCCTGTCGAGATATTATCTGCATTCAAATGTGCATTTTTCTCTGTAGACATCAAATCTGTCATGTTTCTAAATTGCATTAGCTTAGAAATTTTAATTAATAGTAAAGAAACTAGTTATGCATATCTAGTAAATGAAGAATGTTTCATCCCTATTTTATTATCGTAAAAATAACTATTTCCTGTTCCGAAAGCACTATATCAAAGCCTTCTTAATGAGAAACCTTTTTAAGCATGACGCAAGAACCGAAAACAGGAAAATATTGACCATACAGAAGTTTAAAACTTTTAGGCAAACAGCACTATTTATAAAGTTAAAAGACAAACTTGGAAAAGAAGTTGTAGCAGATATGATAGAGGATTAGTTCTGTTTGTTTTTTTGTGAGGAAGATTGTCGCTGAGCTAACATCTGTGTCAATCTTCCTCTATTTTATGTGGGATGTCCCCACAGTGTGGCTTGACAAGTGGTGCTAGGTCTTTGCCCAGGATCTGAACCTGCAAAATCTGAGCCACCAAAGTATAGCATGCCAACTTAACCACTACGCCACCCTGAGGATTAGTTTTTTTCAACACATTAAAAACTTTTACGAATCGGTATGACTACCAGTAGGTGATCCAATAACAAAAAATATTGGTAAATGACACAAGAAATTCACAGAAGAAAATATACAATTAAAACATTCAAAAATACTTAAATCCCACATAATAAACATGAAAATTAACACAATGAGTTGTTGCTTCACACAGTGATAAATATTTAAGAATCCGTGTTTCTCTCTATTGCCGAGAGTACGGTGACGTGGGTACGTACTGTGATGAACTGACAAGGAAGTTAAACTAGTGAAACATTTGGGGGGCAATTTGTGAAGATCCATCACATTTTAAATGGTGTGGAATTTGATCAAAGAAATCCATTTCTAGAAATGTATCCTACAGCAATATTAACACAAGTACACAAATCTATATGTATAATTATGACCGTATGGTTTCATCTAGATAAAAATTGGAAATAATTTAAGTATGCTCAGGAGGAGATAAATTAAATAAAACAGGGTGTCCACACAACAGAATATTGTGAGCTGTTAAAAAAAGGTGCTATTGTGGTTATGGATGCACAACTATGTGAACACAGAACTAGAAGCCACTGAATTATACACAGTTGGCCCTTGTATCCGAGGTTTCACATCCACAGATTCAGCCAACTGCAGGCCGAAATTTCACGGATACAGAGGAATTGAATTGAATTGGAAAATGCAAAATGTGTGGAAGTGGAGGGCTGACTGTATTTGCTGTATTACACCATTTTACATAAGGGACTTGAGCGTGGGTGGATTTGGGTATCCACGGAGGGCCCCGGAACAAATCCCCAGCTTATATGGAGGGAGGACTGTACTTTAAATGAGTGAAATGTATGGTATGGGAATCATATCTCAATAAAGTCATTTAAAAAGTGCTAAAATGCCATGCTCTAATGAGAAACAGGTTTTCAAAAATTTATGAACAGGATGTATGATATGAACTCATTTGTTAACAAAAAAATCCTATGTGTATATATATGTATATGGATATGCATAATATGGATAGGCATATGCATAGAAAAGGTTTGGAAAATTAGAAACAGGTTACGTCACTAGTGTGGACTTGAATTTATGTACCAAGTGTGTGCACTATGGGTTGGAGAAGAGGTTCACTATTTCCTCATGGGACTCATATGACCATAGGCAATAAATATAAGAACGGACATATGATTATAAATTTTTACCATGATTGTTCACTTCTGCTCTTTCTGTTCCTTCCAGAATATTTGTGCCCTAAGATTGAAGACACTGAATATCTAATAAGATATATTTAGCCAGAAACATTAGTGTTCTTCTGTAATATAGAAAGACTTCTGTTTTTTATTTCCAGCTACCCATATGATCTCCCCTCTAAAATAATTAGTGAAAAATAATTTCTTACAGGGCAAAGGGCCATTTGACTAGCAGTCATTGGGTTAATTTCCAGCCTCATAATTCAGAGCAGCGCTTCCTAAACTCAGGTAGTCGTGTACCACCAGCGTGATTCTTGCCATGTCCGAGTACTACGTGAAATATTATTTATCTAATATTTCTTGTAACTTTAATATACTTTGCTCTTAAGAGATGACTGCTATGATTTTAAATAGAACACGTAAATCATCTGCTATAAATAGAAGTTAACTGTAACATAAATATAATAAAGGCAAAAATATTATATTCAAAACTTAAAAATATAAATTTAAAAAATTATCTCAGCATTGGTTCTCACCAAAAGTAGTGCCTGTGACAAGGGCTCATAAGCAAGAAATATACTGTGGGAAGTGTTGTCAAAGGACAGAGTGGGGATTGGGAAGAATGAAACAGGAAAGGAGAGAAAGACTTAACCCAAGAGTGTGTTAAAAGCCGGTAGTTCTTCTGGGGACACTCTCAGTAGCCATATGCAATAAGCCTCAGAATTGTCCACTCGAGAGACAGAGAAAGGACGTACTGATCCACTAGCTCCCATTCCCGTTAGCCAAGGATGGCCCCATGTGACATCAATAACCCACTTGGTGACAAAGAGAAGCGTTGGGATAAAGGTGAGAATATGCGTACAGCTCAGTTGAGATGCTATTAGGTAACAGCTGCATGTAGTTGTTTGCTGCAGCAACAACTAGACTAAAATGGTGGGCCAAGAGTGTGAGGTTTCTGCTTAACCTGAAAGTTTCTGTATAATCGGACTCAAGTCTAGCTCTCCATATTTTTCTTGTATTTGCTCTTCCCTTGTCTTCTCCATTCCAGCCCCACTGGCTTCCTTTCAGACCCTCAAACTCCATACTTTTCCAGGCCACATGGCCTTTGCCTGTGATCTTCACTTTACTCAATCACTCTTACTTCACCTCTTGCCTCAGTTTACTCCAACTAATATACATCTTTACAGCGTCACTAACAGAGAAGGCTCTCTTATCCTGCTGAAAAGGGCAAGCTTCCCTAGAAGTTCTCAGATTCCCTGCATTTCATTCCTGTAGTGCTTTGTTGTTACTATAATTATTTATAATGTTGTTTGCATAACTATTTAATCAATGGCTTTGTTCCTCATAGAGACTGTAATTTTCACAAGAACTGTTGTCTCTGTTGTACCTCTACTATGTAGCACAGTGCCCAGCGCTGAGCATGGACTCAATAAATATTGAATGAATGAACGAGTGATAGTAAATTCTTGTAGTTATTTCTGGACATAACTTTTCTCTTCCCTACTCTTACTCGCATTTTCATTCCCCCAGCAATTTGAGTTCAGATTCTAATAGCTAGCATCAGAGGTAGGCTAGGAGGGCTATTTTACCTTTCCACTGCCAGGTCAGGAAGACTTCCTCAGGTGAGAGAAAGTTTCAGAGTGGTTTTGAAGTCCTCCTCATCCTTCAAAGCATCCTCATCTCAAGGTTGACATTCTACTTTTTCCTAAGCAGTGTTCTAATTTTCACATAAAATATCAGAAGAGGATTCAAGTGTATTAAAATGTACAAATATTTATTCCATAAAAATTCCATTAAAAATACTTATATCATAGGTGGAGTACACTACTTTACAAGGAAGGGAATCCCAAGAATGGTGGCCCAGCCCATCTCAGGGACATTGTGGAATCTGAGTCCCTACCGGGCTCGTCAGTACGGGAGCATGGTCTCTACCCGAGTCTCCTGTCGAGCACTGTACTCCATGCCTAACAACTTCACACTCACGACATTTAAAAGTGTCTGGGCAGCTTTGGTCAGTAAACCTAAGAGAATCACTAGCAGGTAAAGAGAAAACAATAGTCAAAAGACATCATAATGAGCCACAGACCACATTCTCCTTAGCAGGAGTCTGGAGTGTACATGTTGATGCTAATTATGTTTCTTGGAGATAATTCAGCACTATGGACAAGGACACAAGCTCTAATCAGACTGCAGGTTAAATTTGGCTCCTGTCATTGACTTCCTTTGAGGTCTTGAGAAAATTACTTTACCTTTCTAAGTCATAGTCTCCTTATCTATAAAATGGAGATCATAATATAAGTTATCTCAGAGGGTAATTTAAAAATTCAAGGAGGTAATGCTTGGCAAGCTAGAGGTGTTCAATAAATGTTAGCCATTGTTGTTATCTTCAGCTGTTGGCTGCTTTCTCTCCTTCCCCAAAATGCAGACTTCAGCATATAGCTTCAAATAGCAATCTCCCAAGAATGACTCTGCTGCTTACCTATCAAATGCCATTGGAGATGAGACTAAGTGACTACGTCTTGAGATTCTCTGGTGAGATAAAGGAGCCACGAAATTATCTTATATTCAAATTCAAAGAGAGCTTTGAGTCCTGCAGCATCCTTGAGGAAAAAGCAAAGCATCCATGGAGGAGAAGAAAGAACATTTGGAATGCTTCTCATAGAGCAATGAACGAGTTCTTGGGGTGCATTTTCAACACTACTTGCAAAGCAGGTGCCTTCACTATTTCTTTAGGAGTCAAGTGGCTAAAAGAAATGTTTCCAGGTACATGGATAGACATATTGATCTCTTAAAGGCCAGACCTTCCCAGCACTCAGGGTTTTTATGTCCCCTGTGTTCTCTTTGTTTCCATGGATTCCACCTCCCTCATCAACATTCTATTTAGAACCACAACCCCTTCCCTCTAGTCACATCCTGCCGACCTTCCCACAAATGCTGACTGTTCCTTTAGAGAAAGGAAGGTGAAGAAGAAGAGGGAAACCCAACTACAAATGGCAGTAGGAAAGACGATGAAGCAGGGACCATCACTACAGACAAAATTCTTTTAAAAAAAAGACAAGACAAGCAGCATGGTCCAGGGGCTTCCAAGAAGACTTAAATAATTGAATTTCCTTTATTGTACTGTAAGACTATCACAGAAGCTTCTGGATAATCAGAAACATAAGTATTCTCTTAGACTGCATTGGCATTCATAACAAATTAAATTCTCCTTCAAAGAAGTGAGCAGTCCTGATCTTTTTCTTTGCAATAGAACTTTGCAGTTAGTTCCATTAATCCTGTTTAATAGGTATTTGCCCGTTAAAGGGTAAATCTCTTACCCTTCATGCCAGCCTGCATTCTAGGATGTACAGAAGAGAATGTCTCAAACTCTTTGAGTCTGTGAAAACTTTATTCCTAGTTTTCCATTTACCTCAACTTTTGCTGAAGATTTAGGGAGCGCCCTTGATGTGGTAAAACAGACTCGTCTTAAGCACCATGACCATATTTTGCTTCAAGGAGCCTTGAGACACGGAAACCCATGTACTCCTGTGTATTCATTTCCTATTGCTGCAGTAATGAATTACCACAAACTTAAAGGCTTAAAACAACAGAAATTTATTTTTGTATAGTTCTGGAGGTCAGATGTTTAAAATCAATGTGCAGACATCTGGGAGGAATCTGTTTCCTTGCCTGTTTCAGTTTCTAGAGGCCTCCATTCTGTGGTTCATGGTCCCCTTCCTCCATCTTTAAAGCGCATCACTCCAAACTCTGGTTCCCTTGTCTCATCTAGTTTTTCTGACTTTGACTCTTTTGACTTCCTTTGTGATTTCATTAGGCCCATTCACACAATCAAGGATAATTTTCCTAAGACCCTTAATTTAATCACATCAGCAAAGTCCATTTTTCCATGTAAGGTCACATAGTCACAGGATCCAGAGATTAGAACATGGACATTGTTGAGGAGCCCTTATCCTGTCTACCACACTGTGGATCATGAGCCCCTCTCTCCTACGTGCAGGAGGCTTTCATTTCATTTCACTTATTATTTCATCTATAATAGATTCCCATAAACATTTATGAAATATGTATGTCTGCAAGTCAAGTACTTAATAACATGTAAGTAAGAAGGGAGGGGCTTATCAGTACTGGAAAGCTTAAAAAATGAAGTAAAATAAGATCCTTAATTGTACCATACTTTTTGGACTAAGTTTTCAATGATGTGTGTCCAGCATTTATTTTTTTTCACAATTGAAATCACAGTTGGTTTAAGTCCAATGAGCCTCTGACTGAGGCTGAGGACATTTAATGATATCCATATTTGTTTAAATTATATTAATTTTATAAGACCAATGCTAACTTTCAATTTTACTTTTATCTCACAAAAATGAATACACTGTAAAAACTGATTCAAATAGTTTCACAAAGACCACATTACTTCTGAAACTGAACTGTCTAACAGAAATACTATGGCATATTTAGAAATATCTGTTCATCAATGGTGAACTAAAGTCCAAAATTAGATTATGAAATGCACATTGGGAATGTCAATTCTAATGAGATAAAATTAAAGGCTTTCAAAATATGAATTGGATTTGTTGGGAAATAGGAGACCTGAAGTAGATATTTTTGTTGCTTTCATTTGGTTTGCTTTCCTTGTTGGACAAGGAGCTGTAAGAAACATGATTTCTCTTCTCTGGTAAAATACCTCTAGTGTTGGACTGGAGCCATTTATACAATCATCATGAAAGCAACTCACCTAAAATTATATTTCCTATAACATTCAAGGGACAATTATATGACAAAAGTTGACATTACTGAAATTAGTATCAGTGTATGTTCCCAAAAGAGTAATATTTTTATGGCAAATAGATAACACTAAATAGAGTTCCATTTAAGTACTCAGTTGGGTCTGTATCTAAATCTAGGTGCTTTATTACACAAATAGATAGTAAACATCTCCTCACCATTTGAAAATATCCTTCTTACGTGCAATTGTAAAAGGGGTGTAGTATTTCCCTCAATGGGTGGAAGTGAGGACTGCATGAGATAACATATATGAAATTCACAGCCAGCAAGTGGTAAGCATTCAGTAAATTGGGGTCGGCCCAGTGGCGCAGCGGTTAAATTTGCACATTCCATTTCCGTGGCCCAGGGTTCGCAGGTTTGAATCCCGGGTGCTAACATGGTACCGCTTGGCACACCATGCTGTGGTAGGCATCCCACATATAAAAAAAAGTAGAGGAAGATGGGCATGGATGTTAGCTCACAGCAGTCTTCCTCAGTGAAAAGAGGAGGATTGGTAGCAGTTAGCTCAGGGTTAATCTTCCTCAAAAAAATTAAATAAATAAATCTTAGCTATTTTTTATCAATAAGCATAAAAAAATAGGCCACACTTATGGAAGAAATGTTGACTCTGCTTTTTCTTTTTTTTTTTTTTTTGGTGAGGAAGACTGTCCCTGAGCTAACATCTGTGCAAATCTTCCTCTATTTTGTATGTGGGATGCTGCCACAGCATAGTTTGATGAGTGGTTTGTAGGTCTGTGCCCAGGATCCGAGCTCACGAACCCCGGGCCACTGAAGTGGAGCATGCAAACTTAATCACTATGCCACCAGACCAGCCCCAACTCTACTCTTTTTTAATCCATTAATTGTCATGCACTTCTGTTTGTGGCATTACCTGTCCCACCATTGTTTCCCAACAGGGTCCTCGAGGTACATCTGCAGGGTGCACAAAAAAGGGTGGCCCAGTGGTATTTCCAGTGAGCGATGCATTGTAGGCCTTGATCATGTTGGCTTCCCATAGAGTAATATTGGCCTTTACTAGCTTTTCCTCTTCAATCTAGAAAGCAAAGCAGTGGAAACAAAAATGAAGACAGCACAGATTTCAAAGACATTTCTGGCAATCTTGAGACTGGGAATGTAGTAACATGCTGATGGCAAGGACAATCCAGACATTAACACTTACCTTGTTGTTAATCTCATCCATCAAGGCAAGAATAAATACATACAAATTGCCTAAAAGAAGAGCAAAAATACGTCCCAGCAGCCATTTCAGAGCGATGAGGGGATGGTAGTCTTCTAATTCAGCAAATAAGTCAAACAGTGTTGGACAGAACATCCCCAGGAGGGACATGACCATGTTCATCTACAAGGAGGCACAACGGATGAGCTAAGTTAATGGTGTTTCAAAATTATTATTACTTTCCTCCAGAATTTTGCAAGATTCCATCTAGGTTCCGTGATCTTTTATAAGACTAGAGATTATCTTATGCATTTTTTAAATTTGATCTTAATAAAACAATAAAGACAACATTCAACTCGCATTCTCAAATTGTGCTTGTATATGAGCTTATGTACATGGCAGTAACAGCAGTCTGTTTCCTGGTATAAAGGAGGGTGTAATTTACATCACTCTCTATCCAATGAACACATGCTGTGCTACATGGTAACTAACTCTGCAGCGGTGATCCGCTTCCCAGCAAGATTTGTAAAGGAAATGGAAAAACTATCGGCTTGAGGAATGAGGTCCAAACTGGAAAGGCTAATTTGACGATCATCAGCATATGGGCTAGTTTCATCAGTTAGAATGGACGAATTCCCTGAGGTGGGCTCTGGACTAACTACTGAATTCTGGGGAATGCAAACTGTTAGGGGCAGAAAAAGGACTGAGTTTTATCCGAGAAAACAGAGGCCATTCAGAGAAACAAAAGGAGAATACATGGCACAAAGTTATCAAAGCCAAGGTATGAAAGTTTCATACATGAAGAAGGGTTTATAGTGCCGAAGGCAAGTGAATGATGAGA
Organism: Equus przewalskii; assembly: GCF_037783145.1. Taxonomy (NCBI): domain Eukaryota; kingdom Metazoa; phylum Chordata; class Mammalia; order Perissodactyla; family Equidae; genus Equus; species Equus przewalskii. The sequence continues at coordinate 16,692,471 of NC_091852.1, forward strand.
GAATGAAAATATGAAAGGAAGGAAATGAGTGGTCCTTATCTCCTGACTGACTGGCACCCTTATGATTATATTATTAGGCTCAATTCAACCAAAGAAAAGAATCCAGTGCATGTACTACTTTTTTGATGGGGAAAAAGCCTCCTTTAAATAAAATTTTCGGGTAGTTCTGGCAACTGTTTTTCCTAAATACCTGGCCCAGATTGTCGCCACTAAACATTTCCTATTTCCTCCTATGGACTCCATGTTTTGAACGATGAGAACCACTAGACTATATTTAGGAAATAACTGTCAATATGTTTTTTCCATTTTTATTAAGAACATTATATAAGAATGACTAACAGGAGCAAAATCAGCATGACATAATATAAAGTCAGCACGATATAATTTCAGCCTAAAGTAAAAACTTAGCAGATCCTGCGCAATCTTATACAAGGTCAATTTAAATTCCATTTCATCAAATTTGTAAAGTTATTCATGAACTCCCATTATTACCTTTGTCAGCCCCAAAGACTCAGAGGTCTCCTAAAATGAGTATTAAACAGGTTCTTATGAAGAGTGACAATGAAATTGACTACCCATCCTTTAACGTGGTTCATTTATACAAAAATGTGATCAATATGAACCATGGACTGAAGTGGCATGATAGTTTTGCCTATAAATACTATTACAACTATAAGAGAGAATTTGACTGCAAACTTAGGGAGTGCTTTGAGGCTCTCCTTTGTTTTAAATAAGTAAAATCTCTCCACCTAATGACTTTCTGCTTTACAGTTTTCCATGAAATGTCTGTGTTGTTATAGTCTCTTGAATGTATGATCTCCCGTCTCCAGGGTTGTTACCACTTCTGAAATATCTAGAATATTTTTGTTTGGAGCCTTCTGTTGTAAGTAGGTTATATTATTTTCTGTCCAAGATTTTTCTAGGAAATTCTATGCTTATGAAGACTTTCTTAATCTTTTTGGTCTACAAGCCTCTACAGAAGTTTCAGCGTGGGATGTCTACACTTCCCACAGCCTAAATCTACACATATTTTGAAAATGTCAGAGTTCAAAATGACACCACATTGCATGCCAGAACATTTTGTGAAAGGGAACAGGCCCTGACAACCACACGTGATCAATGATTTCCTGATTCTAAATATCTACCACTACCTCCTTTCTCTGACCTGCTAAATGGGCAGGTACCCTGAAGACAAACCACCATCATGCTATTAAAGAGCTGGCCTTCCTCATTTGAATAGCATTTGGGGGGAGGAAATAAAGCACGGAGAGGAGAAGGCGGAGATGTGCAGTTAGGCTGCCAGTGAAAACAGAGAGAAGCCCTGACTTGCCCAAGTAGGGGAGGCAATTGAATGTTTCCAGTGAGACAAACCCAGGAACCAAGGACTTTCTCATCACTGCTTCAAAGAATTCAGGCAACAATTGGATCTTTCAATGACAGAAGCAGGATCTATGGAGACAGCAACTATAGGGTCATGGAAAGAATGTTGGGCTTGAAATCAAGGTTTCTAGGTTTTAACTCTTACTTTCTTCCCCATGGTTCTGCTACTACACACCCATCACCTGATCTCCTGAGATTTCTTCTCCCCAGCTGTAAAATGTACTGGTTGGAATACATGTGTTCTAAAGTCTCCTTCAACTCTAACTCTCCACAATGTCACACAACGCAAAACAGACAGTAGACAGATTTGGAAACAAGGCTGGAAAAGAGTGGAAAATGTGTAACAAGCTTGGTTAACTTTCAGGGCAAGATGGAGGGGATAGGTAAAGAGTGGCCTTGTTTGAAGTCCCACCACAGAAGCTTAACCCACAAAATCTCAGATGTCAAGTTCTAAGCACATAAAAAGCAAGCAGAGACGAACTTCATTTTTTTCCCACCACCCAAGGGTGTCAGGATCTTGCTGCGCAAATTCCTGGGATCGCTTCACAGCCCAAAAGATGAGGTATCCACTCCCGCCGAGCGTCAGAAACACGAAGAAGTTAGCAAGAAACCTCAGGAATCTGATCAAGTGGACATTTTCTTCTACTTGGGCCGCCCTTTCTTCTATTATAGCTTCCTGTACCCAAGCAAAACAGAAAAGAAAGGAATATCTCAGTTACAAAAAGTATCATGGACTCAGGAATTATTTTTGCAAACATCAGTATGTGAGGAATGAAAAAGTAAACTAAATCTGGGATTCCACAAATCAGCTGAATATTGCCTGCAAGTGAGAGCAAGTGAGAGAAAGAAGGAAGAATTATGACAAACAAACTCTGATTGATCTAATACTAGGATAGTCTTCCTTCTAAATTCTCTTCCAATACAGTTTAAAAAGAAAGCTACAAAATAATATGTTAGAGTCACTGTAAACAATGAGCTAACTTATTCCTGTAAGTAATTGTGAACGTGGTTCTATTATTTAAAATATCTGATTCTGATTACTAATGGTCTCCTGTTTCAAGCCAATGGCACTGCTTTATTACCAAATTTAGAGAAGAAATAGTGCTCTCATGGGTCATCTGATATTTTCCAGTCATAGTCAAAACGCTGCCCAGTTCCTTGTAGGCAGAAATGATAAGTTAATCATTCTTTTCATTGTCAAGCTATGTCGCTAGTTAGAACATATGGAATGGCTCCAATTTTACTCTTAGAAATACAAGGAAAAGGCTCTTGAAGTTGGAGTCTTTACCTTAAAGTTCATGGTGATAGAATTGAATTTGTTGTCTGCTGTTTCAGGATTGCCAATCAGGTAGTCCCAGCTGGTGAACACCTTCCAGCTGAAGTTGAAAGCGTTGTCGTCACCACCCCCATCGTCACCAATATTTTTGGTCATCCTATAAAAACAGGGAGTTTAACCCAGCAGCCGGAATACAAAAGGAAAGGGGGAGGGTAGGGAGTTTCAAAACCTCATAATTAAAGATAAAATGGGGAAGCAATATCTAAAAGACATATATTTTCAAACAAGCTTGTTCTAATAAGCAGAAAATAAAAGTTTTTTAAAAATATTTTTTAAATGGTTCATTTTCCAGGCCTTCAAGATTGAAAGACTACTAACTATTTATTTATTTTTTTTCTTTTAAAGTTTGGCATCTGAGCTAACAACTGTTGCAAATCTTCTTCTTCTTTTTTTTTTTCTGCTTTTTTTTCTCCCCAGACCCCCCAGTACATAGTTGTATATTTTAGTTGTGGGTCCTTCTAGTTGTGGCATGTGGGATGCCACCTCAGCATGGCCTGATGAGTAGTGCCATGTCTGCGCCCAGGATCCGAACTGGCGAAACCCTGGGCCACCGAAGCAGAGTGTACAAACTTAACCACGCGATCATGGGGCCAGCCCCTAACTACTTATGATTTTAACAATTAAGTTATATAAAAATACATATTTGTTGTCTTCCTAAACTGTTTCCTTAATGTCACACAGTTGGTTCTTAACCTTTTGTGTAATAAGGATCTCTTCAAGAATCTGGTGGAAATCACTGGATCCCTCCCCAGGAAAGAAACTATGTATGGACTCTTGAACTGTTCTACACAACTTTAATTGGTTTCCAGACCCCCTAAAGCCTAAGGATGGACTAACCCACGTCAGGAAAGTCCTGTAAAGATTTCAATTCCTTCTAGAATCCCCTCCAAAGAATGATTACACTGAATGCCTGAAATTTCTCCATACTCTACAACTCTTGATCAACACTCAAGATTTTTATACAATGTTAATACCAAGTGGTTACAAATATTCTCCTCAGTGGGTTTTTTTAAATATATTTTTTTGCTTGGAGAGTTTAAAATGAATTTACTTACAGGTTTATGTCAGAGGTTAGAGATCTATATTGCACTTACTCCACTTCTTTTATTTTCCCTTATCACTATAAATAGCAAAATTAAAATTTCATATGATACATATTGCAAATGGTCCCATAAGGTTTTGGCTTTTAACATTATATAGCAATATGAAACTGAAAAAGAAAGGAGTGTAATGACATAAAGCTGACATCATATGTTGGCAGGAAACTCTGAGGTCATCTAAATTCCCCCACTGTTGGTCCCACTCCTTATAGAGGTGTATATATATTTTAAGTGGGGTAAAATGCTATAAATAATAACCAAAATAATTATTCCTTACATCAGGCTACCACATTGCCCTTTGCGAATGGTGTTTATGTGTATTATCATATTTGTCCTCCAAAACTTAGCAAGAGGTAGAGGCAGTTAATATTATTGTCTTTTTACAGATGGGGAATCTGAGGGTTAAAATTATGAAGCGACGGGCCAGCCAGGTGGTGCAGCAGTTAAGTGCACACGTTCCGCTTCTCGGCGGCCCGGGATTTGCCAGTTCGCATCCTGGGTGCGGACATGACACCGCTTCGCAAGCCATGCTGTGGCAGCCATCCCTCATATAAAGTAGAGAAAGATGGGCATGGATGTTAGCTCAGGGCCAGGCTTTCTCAGCAAAAAGAGGAGGAATGGGAGTAGTTAGCTCAGGGCTAATCTTCCTCAAAAAAAAAATTATGAAGTGATTTGCTGGACATTATCCAGCAGGCAAACACAGAAGTAGGTCAGGGGCTTAGGTTTTCTGACTTCACTCTGGTGCCTAAGCTAGGACACCATAAGACATGTTAAACCATTTAAGTGCCTTTTTTTGGGTCAAAAGGTTGAAATCAAACATTTCTGATGATTTAACCCAGGGAGAAAATTATGTGTTTGATTAAGATGCCATCATCCATTTTTGCACTGTCACCGAGCAGAGGGCAGGACCTCAAGTAAAAATGGCCACTTGACAGATAAGTTTTGAATGGCGCTTTATCACTGGCAAGATTCTTTAGCTGCAGACAGCCTCCCAGAGGAGGGAGCTCTAGCTGGAAAAGCAAACTGGGAACGTCCAGCACGTGGGAATCATAAAGAAAGGAAGTGGAATACTGAGAGAAGCAAGGAAGGATATTGAAGGCAAACTGCTCACAATACATTTTTGCTGAGAGATGGTCCTAAGAGCTGTAGAATGTTCCATGGACAGCTCTGTCCCTTGTCTATAGAGGAAAAAAATGTAGATACTTATGAAAATTCTTCCTTTGTCAAGGAGGCTGTAGTTCTGAAATATTATGTCTATAAGAAGCAAGCTCAACATATCATTTGCTTTGCTGGGAGGTTGTGGGAAGCAATTGTTGCTTTTCTGCCTTGGTCTCAGGTTTTCCACTGAACTTCTTGCCCTCGACCACAAGTTTACGTATCCATTTATGCATTGGGGTCGTTTGGTCATTTTATGGGTACCTGCGGAGGTTTTTAATAAATCAAACAAATGCCTCCATAAATTCTAAACCAACAGGGGTCACTATAAGGTAGCCTCTGCTAAATGAAAGGAAGGTAGAAAGCAACTCTCTAGAATCTTGTAGAATAAGACCACTACACAAGGAAAAGAAAGTTATAGAAAGGACTATACTAAACAGCATGTGTTACATTCTTGAGAAAGAAGAAACTGCAGCAAATATTTGACTGTAAAGAATAACAGAAAAATATAAATTCATAACGTATTGGCCACAACCATTGGTTGTTCCTTAGTTTATATAGTCTGTTTCATCAACTGAGCACCATGAGGGCAGGGACTCTATTCTGTTCACCATTAGCCTCAGAGGCTAGATAGACCTCCAGATTGCCCATAGTAAATGCTCAATAAATAGTTATTAAATGAATGAATAAATACACAAATTGTGAGTCTGGAAGTAAATTTAGCACTTGAAAGAGTTTCACCAAATAAATACATATAGCATGAAAAGCTGTCATACGGTACAATACATATCATATGCTCGTCATGCTGCTGATGTTCAGTTCAGTCCTTGTCATCATGATAGGTTTCAACAATATCATCTCGCTTCATAAATGGTAGCCATTCATCCTGGACCACTACTATCCCAAGTCCATGCTTACAAAAGAAGAACTTTTCATGTCGCAATTCATAATCTTAGATGTAGTTCATTAAGCAATAATATGAAATGGAACACGGTGACTTCAAGTTTCTCATACCTCACCACTTTTCTGCTTAAAGCAGAAAATCCTGACACTTTGAAACAAGGTCAATGATAGTGAGAGGAAGAGTAGACAATCATACGCTTTGTGGGAGCTGCCAGGACTTCCCACCCTGTTGGCCAGCCCCAGTTACCCTTCCACGGCCTGCCGGAAGGTCTGAAATCCATCATTAGAGACTTCAACATTGTTACCCTCCAGTGAAAATATCTCTGAGAAGTAAGATATAAGACTGGAGCCTATGAGGGGTTCTGATTGCTTTTCTCTGAGACAGCTAGCTAAGAGAGATTCCTACAACAAAGAAAAGTTGAATTGGGAGCAGGAAGGAGAAACAATTTTGAGGCTAAGATCCTGTGCAAGGATGTCAAGAGACATAAAAGACTTTTAGATATGGAATCAGGAAAGTAATAGCTGGGTGGGTAAGTAGGTATAAAAGAAGTGAAAAGAAAGTGGACAAAGACACTAGAAATCAAGGTAAAAAGGAGAAAATAAATTTTCATTTATTTAGAAATATTGTTTGAGGTTGGCCATGATTTTAACATGTAAGACAAAGACATAGTTTTGATGAGTTTGTTTGTTCTTTTTACAAGATTTTTGATCACAAGAGTCATATTAAGGCTATGTAATTCCAAAGGAATTTGGCAACAGACAAGGAACAATTTTAATATAGAATTTAAAAAGCCACCCAGGTTAAAAGAGAGGCAGGCCCTTGTCCTCATCGTGATAGATGTATCATCATCAGAGATTAGGGGAAAAGTGATGAAATTAGAGGATAATGTTCCAAGCTCATTTCTGCAATTTACTGGATATTTGAGCTTAGTCAAATCACCAAACTCTGCTGAGCCTTAATTTCTCCATCTACACAATAGGGATAAGTAATGCCTGTTCAACCAGTATAGATGATTGATGGAAGGAACAAATTAGCCTGTGTAAGGAGAAGCACAATACACAAAGAGCTCACAAGGTAATCTGGGTAGAAAGTGCCTTTTGAACTAGAAAAATCCAGGTTCAAATAGGTCCTACAGTCAAATGACTCTGGACAGGTCATTTAGTATGTCTAACATTTCTTTCATTATTTGTAAGGTAGTGAAACAAATACCTACTTTGTAATGTTTAAGGATTAAAGATAATGTAATTTAAATGGATGCGTGTTAGATCCAAATATTATTATTATTTCAAATATAAATTATGATTATTGTCATAGATAGAGAAATGTGGAAGAATATATTCCAATTTTGCTGAATTTAAAAATATTTATATGCATGTATTGAGGTTGGTCAATGGTATATATAGGTTTATAATATATATAGGATAGTCTATATGGACAAAATTTTTAACGTCATTTGAGGCTTATCCATGACACATTATTTAGGTATTCAGTGATATTCTTGTTAGCCTATTCTATGAGTATTATTATGGCCAGACTCATAAACAGAAAAAGAAGTATATCTAATCCCAAAGAACTCTGCAGCAGGGCAAAGTCTTAGAAAAACCTATTGGGATGAAATAAACAGCAAGAAGTTTCTCATAAGTCATGCCTGCCCTAAATGATTCAGCTGTTCCCAGTAGTTTGCTGCTGTGAAATATGCCAGAAGTTTTAGCTTAGAGAACTGCTTTTAATAGGAACAATTGGGTCTTGAAACCAAACTACCTTTACTTTGGGATACAAAACTTCAAACTGATGAGGACAACATACGAAGGAGCTGATGGTCTCCATGTTATATAACTTTACATTAAACTGTATTAATTTGCTTTTAATACTTATATAACTATTTAAATGAAGATCTCTAAGCTTCTGATGTGGTTAATAATGTATACTGCCCTGGAGAGAAGGAAGAGAAAGGAAGGAAGGAAAGAAAGAAGGAAGGGAAGAAGAGCCAGTCTAAAACTAGGGCTGACCAACCATCTTGGTTTGCCAGGGACTGAGTGGGTTTCCAGAACACAGGACTGTCAGTGCCAAAACCAGGAGAGTAATGGGTCTACAAAGTTAGTCATCCCATATCAAAATCTCAAAGTACTTTCTTGGGTTTCTATCTCATTTTATCTTCCAATTTCCCTACAAGGTAATTAAAAATGAATATTTGCCCCCATTTTGTGGATGAGGATGCTGAGACAATCAGTATGGGCAAGATGGCACAGTCCGTCAGTAGCCTGTTTGATTTTAAAACTCTGCTTCCCTTCTACCTGATTTGAGTATTATATCCCATTAAGCCACTCATGTTTATTCCAAGAATATATTTGACTAGGGCAGGGAAGGGGAAGAGACGATAAATGATTTTCTACAATCATTTATATCTCATCAATTCTTTTTCTACTAAGGCTTGCCCCCAAGTCTAGAAGTAAGGTGGGAGTCATGTATCTTTGGAATTGTCTTGCTATACAAGCCAAGGAGCTTAAACCCACTTGCCAATCAGGTAACAAGGAACGAAAGGTCCATGCCAGAGGGAGGGAGGGACCAAAGTCAAGCTGGTTTGGTTGGCATAACATGGATGACTTTGAAAGGGAAAATGTGGAGTTGATGCCCTGTAGCTATCCTAATCGGCATCTGTGAGCTAATTTGAAACAGCTGCCTCTAGAGCTATACTATCCAATATGGTTGCCACCAGCAGCTTGTAGTTACTGAGCACTTGAAATGTGACTAGTGTAAAATATGCACAAGATTCTAAAGACTTAGTAACCAAAAACTACAGAAAATATCTCAATAATAACTTTTGATTGTATGTTGAAACAATACTTTTGATATATAGAGTTAAATAAAATATATTATTAAAATTAATTTTACCCATGTATTTTTTTAATACCGCTACTAGAAAATTTTAAATTATATATGTGGCTTGTCTTGTATTTCTTTGCACAGTACTGCTCTAGATACTTTAAATTCATCTGCCAGAAAATTGTCATAATAAATATGCAAATCTGTTAATGTACAACTGCATAGCCATAGCCATATGTGACTGCCTTGCTGTTAGGGCTATCATGTGACCTCAACTCCAACCATGTTGGCTTTATCCCTCTTGGACCCTCAGCCAGAAAGCCTTCCCGGCAGTGAGGCACAAGGCCAATTAAACTTGTTCATAGTCAAATAAAAGGGTGAGGACATTAATTGAGATGTTTCAATGCTTCTCCTAAACTAGTTCAGAAAATTAGCTAAAGGATGGATTATTCATAGCCCCGAATGACTGTGCTAGGTTCTTGCAGTGTCATCAAGTGGGGTATTGCAAATCTATTTCAAGTAGGGGGAAGAAATGAGCTGTAGCTCCATCAGTTCCCCAATGAGATTCTTCTCCATGCTTTCATCAATTCTTTTCCAGGATGAACCATGATTATACAGTTGATCATGATGGTCTTGCTGGTGGCCATTCGGTTTTGCTGTCTTATACAGCTGAAATTTCTTGGATGAGTGACTATTCTGGTTTTGTTTTTTGTTTTTAAATGAACAGAGAACAACCAATTCTGCCTATTGAGCTCATTCTGCAAGTGGCGAACCCTCAGCACAAAAAGAGGGGTCGGCAGCTGTTTCCCTGTCTTGTGTGCCAAATTCCTGCACACCTTGAAGTACAAAAGGGCACGTTTTAAAATATGCTTAGACACAGCATAGGCATGTTCAACCCATTTCTTTGGGGATGTCATAGTCTAACATTAGTGTCAATATTAAAAGTACATTTTCTCTCTCACAGACTCTGCATCCTCCAGACATAAAACAGAAAGAATTTATATCCAACTCTCAATTTCCTCATTTGATTCCAGAAATCATCACTTGCTTCCCAAGAGACAAATGAAACTTACGCTTTCAGGACAACCAGAAAGCTGTATCCAATGCACATAATCCCCACCAGAAAATAGGAGAGCGGCAGCCTGAAATTCATCCATCCGATCGTTCGTTTATTGTCGTAATAGCCATAAAAGAGGATGGAATACTGAGCCAAGCCCTAAAATCCAACAACAAAGCCACTTAGCAGATGCTGTGAAGAGCAACCCAGAAAAATAACCAACTCTTCAAAAGAATAACAAAATGACATTGATTTTCAAACTTGGGAGATGGCTCTGACATGAGCCCTATTGTGTTGCTTCATAGAGTGAATGTATCAGCTGCCCCATTGATTGGCAGCCTCTCGGTTTACTCTAAATTCAGGGACTTCTAAAAAGACCAAATTTATAACCAAATACAGGCTTGCTCAGCTGTGGAGCCATTTCATTGTGAAATGCCAATTGCTTTAAACATCAAAACACAACTAATGGTGTCTTTAGATTTACAATTTTAAGAGCTTGCTTAACATTAGGGGGAGGGTCTGAGATGCGCTTCCTCAAAGTGCTATGGCAGGTTTTGGCTTCCAGTCACCTGAGCCGCAGTGAGATTGGTTCTCCTTAAACCACAGCAGCCTTGTCTCAGCTCACACTTTGCAAAGACGAGGAGCAGGTGAGATGACCCTGGAACCAATCTGCACAACCTCCTATTCATTAAGACTATTATAGCATTCTCCCATAATAAGCTCTTTCAGAAAAATTATCTGCCAGCTTTGGAACCAGCATTTCCCAAAGCCACCTGAGGAAGCCCTCTTTACACACAGAACATTGGCACATTCTGATGCAGCCTCCCTTGCAATATTCTCCATCTTTCTCTGCTTCTCAAATTCACTGTGTTTTTTGCTCTTGGCGTTGAGGCATTACTTCCTATTGCTATATATCCACTTTCCCAGCTTCTCTCTGACTTCATCTCTCTGTCAATAACTTAAAACCACTAAGTTTCGTGAAGTAAGAAGATAACTTGCCAACGTGGGGGCTTCCTCTTGAGATCATGTGAGTCACACTTGAATTTTAGAAAATCCAACTGGGGGCCGGCCCTGTGGCCAAGTGGTTAAGTTCGTGCGCTCTGCTTCTGTGGCCCAGGGTTTTGCCAGTTTGGATGCTGGGCACGGACCTAGCACCGCTCATCAAGCCGTGCTGAGATGGTGTCCCACATAGCACAACTAGAATATACAACTACGTGCTGGGGGCTTTGGGGAGAAGAAGGAAAAAAAAACAGATTGGCAACAGATGTAAACTCAGGGCCAATCTTTAAAAAAAAAGACAAAAAACTAAGGCTTCCTGCAAAAAAAAAAGAATATCCAACTGGCTGCATTTAACATCATTGATACCAAGCCAGGGACTTTGAAGCCCACCACTGAAGAAGTAGGGAAGGAAGGATGGAGGAGGAGGAGTAGGAAATGCCCAGGATGCTAATTTCCAGAGGAAGAGTTAGAGAAGTAATTTAGAAAATTGCCTTAAATAAAGATCATACCTAGCTCAAATTAGGGGGCACTGGAGATCTGGAAAAACTATTGCTTTCAAAATTGGCAGCCAATTTATGGTTTAATACTCTAAGAATTAGCAGGAAAAAATTCCGCAGAAAATCTCAGAAGAGCTCCTGGGCTTCCATAGGGTCAGGATAGGATGAGAGGCATGTAGGTAAAAACCAAAGTGCTTCCCGTCACCACACCTGCCTGTATCTGCATTTTTCAACCCGAGAAATGATAAGTCTCAACCCAAAAGAAAACTTAAAGCTAAATAACTAGTAGAAACCTTAAAAAAGGGAAGCAAGTGGACTATCTCATGTCCAAGATAGGAAGCCAAATAGACATGGATTGGCCAACTGCCCAAGACACAGAAATCATCCCAGGAGAATCATCGTTAGCAAGATTCCCCAGCACCAGGTTCCATGACATCATCTCGTTTCACATTCGTCTATTTAAGGTCTCTGCTTTCTCTCAGCTATTTTAATCCATCTCCTTCTACCCTGTCCTGAACCTTCAGACTGGTCCTCCTGTCCCAGGGCAGCAATAACAGAATCTGGTGAGTATAGGTACTTGGCCTCTTCTCTGGTTTAAAGAAACCCTGAACTGTTTCTTTTTTCCCGTGAATACAACACATAGCATTTTCCAAATTCCTCTATTTTTCCCTACAACCGACCCTTACCTCATTTCCTTGCCACTATCGTGACACTTGGTGATAACAGTTGCAGTAATAATATCAATCAGTAAATTTTGTTGACCACTTAGCATTTACTGAATACCTTACTCCATCTCACAGAATCCTCAACCAGAACCCTATGAAGTTGCTACTGTTAGGGGCAGTCGTTTTCCTCTGCTCGATGTTTCCTTCCAATGTAACCCTCGCAGCCTCTCTCCACTGCCTCATGCCAGCTCCACGGTGGAGAAACTAATCTGACAGTAGAGCATGAATGAAGAAATGGAGATGATGTGGGTGACCTTTCTCCCTCCTCCGGAGAGGGCACACGCTGTGCTCTGTCCCCGCAGGGGAAGTCCTGTCCTGGTCCAGGGTTGCTGGGTAGAAAGATCTGTCTGTGAAGCCCACTTGCCCAGAAAGAGATGCCATATTCTTTAATATCAACTTTAACAGTAGTAAAAGTGACACATTGACCTCCATCTGTCTAACCCTTTGTCTTATTTCTAGTGAGCTCACAACCTGGCTGTACAAGGTAGGGGGTGTTATTTACCATGACTGCCCCACCCAAAAAAGACTCATAGCGACTAATCCTATACCTATTTTACAGGTGAAGAAACTGAGCTTTCGAGAGGTTAGCTAATTTGTCCACATTTACATAGCTAGTAAGTGACAGAATCTGAACTTGAACTAGGTCTGTCTAGTTCAAATTCACATACTTAACCGCTGTGCTATACTGCTTCTCTCATGTGTTCTTTGCCTACCAGGCCTTGTGTCATGCTAGTTCCATACCTTTCCAGTAAAACAAAGAAACGAGAAAGCCCATCAACCCAGCAGGCTCTTTTGACCTATATTCCTGGATTGGTCCATGGCGGTGCCAGGACCTCTTGGAAAGGACCTGGACATCCCTTTTGAAAAGATTTCAAAGTGCCTCATCTCCACATACATAAACATTACAACCTGACATTTTTTTCTAATTCATAATGACACTATTGGGATTAAGACATCTTCAAAATAACATGAAAGGAGAACGTAGACACATAACAAGCATCTGGTGAGCTTGTTAGGCACAGTAGCTACTGGAGCAGCTAGCTCGTCTGGTGTATGCACCATTCAATACATGTTCAATGGCTGGCACTTCATAAATATTAGATCATAACCAAAAGGGGTAAAGGTCCTTTTTTTGGAAATCCTGACTATTTCACAAAGCGTTCTTCAGTTTGCCTATTACTACATATGCAGTCAAGCAAGCAAATGAAAAAGGTACTATTGAAGAGCACAAGTTTAAAAAGCTTTATCCAATCCATCTTAGCACACTGAAGGGCGGCTTTAAACACTAGTTGAAAGGCTTAAAAGAGGAACACTCCTCCCCTTCCACCCAGTGGGCCCATCACACCCCACACATCTTTCTCCTTCCCTTGAAACTTCTCGGCAGACATCTGGAAGTGACTAAAAAGCAATGACTCCTAGCCCAGCCATGGTTCTATTCGCTTTCCTCATCAGCATGTAAGGCTTTCCCTTACGGAGCTCTCTCCCATCCCAAAATCTGTGACAGAGAAACCACAGTCAGAGCCAAGTCTCAAACGAGCACAGAAAATTCCCTTTCCACTCTGGGTTCCATGCTTGCGCATCATCCATTAAGACTCTAATTTCTGTTCGAATGCTGCAGCTGGTCTGGTCCATAGTCACTGACACATTTCCACAAGAAAGAGAAGGTTTTGATGCTGTGGTTGCTAGGAATCAACTCATGCATTTATTTATCTAACTAACGTTTATTGAGGACTTGCTGCTTGCCAAATGCTATACATAAATGGAGTAGGAGGCCCCCTAAAAAAGTTCTGCATGCAAAATATCCCCTCCATAACTGTTTGCCACTTGAAATTATATTAGAACTCCATCCCTTTGTGTTTCCCATGAATATAAATACTCACTATGAAAGACAACATTCTATCCCCAGGATGATAAATGAGTTTCATTGTCCTTAGCAACTCTTTTTAGTTTATAGTAACTATAAGACCATTATTTTGAAAAAAAAAAATCTTTAAGTCAAAACTGGTGGGAAAAGAAGACATAATTTCTGAAGGTATGTGAAAGAGAAGTGGTACCACATTAGTCGGGGTATATTTCTACTTTTCTCTAAGCTGTTATCAGTCATTTATACCTTAGTGTTAAAGAAAGTTTCAAGTGTGGATGAAAGGTAGGGAATGACATCACTTCATATCTGATAGAGTGGGACACAGGAGAGAAGCAAGACATGAGAAGGCTAACAATACCCAAAACAAACCTCGCCTAACTTCACAAGAATAGCAGCCAGCCTGGCACTTGCGGGATATACGCTGAGATCCAGCCCATGGCTGCCCTCCTTCTCTCCAGCCAGACTCGCCAAGCTTCCGCCTAATGCTTTGCTCACTCTGAGTTTCCTTTTCTTTTGCTACAACCTAGATCTAGAGTTTTAGAACTGATGCCATATGGCTCTTAGTGAGCAAGTATGTAGATTACAAAGAAGAAGGTAAGCTAAGCCTTAGCAAACCTTCTAATTTTCTGTAGAGGGAATAAACTTCTACCTGTCTATAGGACCAGAGGCAGTGAACTTTGACCCTCCAAAAGCTATGAAGGAGAAAATTCCTTTCGGTGCCCATCCATGAATCAGTGCCCTTCTCCCTCTGCCCCCTTCCTAGCCAGCTGGTATCCCATTCCCCTTTATAGCTTGTGGATACCATGCTCTCAGTGGCAGAGCTCCCTCTGCCTGTTTTCTTGTCCCTCCGAGTAATGGGCATTTTTCATGAGCTAACTACCCTAAGTAGCCATTTAAGAAAGAAACATTTATTAAACATCTATCATGTGCCAGGCATTGTGCTAACCCTTTTCACACACAATCTCATTTATTTTTTATACCAGCCTGCTGGATAGGTATTAATACTACTATTTTACACCCAATAAGAGGCTTAGAAGAATTGTCTAATATCTCACAGGGAGCACGTGGCAGGATTCAAACCCAGGTCTGTCTAAATCCCATGACTGAGTTCTTGTCATTTGGCCACACTGCCTTTTTAATTGTGCTGGCTTCTGTAAAGAGGACCACCATTTGCCTTTGGTGCCATAGTCCACGTCCACAAGGGTGGGAATTCTAGATCCTCTGCCCAATGCCTGTTACACATCTGACTCCACTTGGGTGACCCACAGTACAAAAAACTTAAAATTTTTTTGAACTCAGTCCATTAAAATATTTCCCCCTGGAGAGTGACATCAGCATTATGGCGGAGTGAGTTCTCCTGGCTATCTCTCCCCTCCACAACACCACAAAAAGGACATTCATACTCCAACAGAGGACATCCACACAACACAAAAGATGTCTGAGAGACCCACACAGCCATACTTCAGAGGGTGGAGAGGCCAGAGCCCCCCTTGGAGGAGGTGGAAGGGATAAGAGAAAACTTAGCTTCTTCCCCAAAAGTCTGTCATCTGGGACTGCACATGGCCTCCAAGAGGGAAGGAATGGGAAAGAGGATGCCCATTCGTGGGAACATGAAAGATCTCTGAGGTCCCTCACAGCCTAGGGGGCAGCCCTCTACTGGGATGAAATCTATTGCAGGGGGTGACCTCATCAAGCCAACACCCCAGGAAAGCAAATAGTGAGATCAGAGCAAGTAAGCCTTTGAGAGTATGCAGAAGAATGTGCCCATCCCCCCACACAGCCAGCACCAACTCTAGTACCAGGGACCCCAGCGGGACACAAAGGGCTCAGAATATGTGGTTCTTGACCTGACCCAGTGGTGATAGGTGATAACTGCAATCAAATAATACCAGGATGTGAAAGAACAAAGCCAATCCCTCTAGCAGTATCAAAAATTATATTAAATCTCTAGATCAGAGAGAAAAATGACAAATACCCAGAAATCAGTCCTGAAGACACAGAAATATGTAATCTAAATGACAGAGATTCCAAAATAGCTATCATCGAAAACTCAGTGTGTTAAAAGAGAACGTAGAGAAATAATTCAACAAGTTCAAGAGCTGCTTCACAAAAGAGACTGAAACTATAAAGAAGAATCAATCATAAACATTGGAGATGAAAGACACAATTGATGAGATAAAACAAAAGATGGATTCCCTGAACACTCAAGCAGACATCATAGAGGAGCAAACCAGCATAATCGAGGGTAGACATATTGAAATGCTCCAGATAGAGGAGGAGAGAGAACTAAGACTAAAAAGACAGGAAGAAAGTCTCCAAGAAATATCTGACTCAGTTGGGAAATGCAACTTAGGACTTATAGGTATTCAAGAGGGAGAAGAGAGGAAAATGGAGCAGAAAACTTGTTCAAAGAAATAATAGCAGAGAAATTCCCAAACCTGGGGAAGGATATAGAAATCCATGTGAAATACTTTAGCATTATCTATTTAAAAAGGAGTTTTTGAATAAATAAAAATACAAAAAAAGTGGAAAAAATGTTGAAACTACTTGGAAAAAATGAATTGAGTTCAGAAATTTTCAATTCCATATGAGCAGCATACATTTTATTTCTAATATTTAAGATTAATGAATGTAATTAATTTAAAGTACAATTTTTAAGCAAATAATACCTATTGGAGATATATGATATGGAACATAAGATAGAGTTTTTACTGAATTGCTTTCAAATGTTTGTAAATTTAAACAATCTATTTGTCATAGCAGATGTGTTAGACTCATAATTTGGTGCTATTTGTTTGTATTATAGATTAGAATTTCACAGGTTCCGAGGTTCTAATCTAACTCAATGGCTCAGCTTTAATCTATTAGGTTGGCAGCCAAGATTTAGATATCAGCAAATTTCTACTAGGCAAATCGAGTGCTCCCAAACAATCTTACTCTCTCACCTGGACATATTGATAGGCTCTTCCTTGATCTCACGTTCATCTTGCCCTTCTCCAACCTGTTGACTTTTTCAAAATCCAAGTCTAATAATGCCACTACCCACCCGCCACCCACTTAAATTACTTTTGATTGCTCTGACAAAAAAAAATAATTATCATGGCCTAGATTCTAGAAGGTCCCACATGGTTTGATGCCCTTCTATCTCTCCAATGCCGTCTGACCCTGATGCTCCTTTACATTCTGAGCTTTAGCTTTGCAAGCCATCATTCGGTCCCTTGAATAAGGCAACTCTCTCTCACCACAGGGCCTTTGCACTTGCTGTTCTCATTACCTAGAATGCTTCCTCCTTCTCTCAAATTGGGAGCTGTACTGACTCTTGAGAGCCCAATTCAAATGTTACTTTCTCAGAAAACGTTCTCCTATTATCTACCTCCCTTAGTCCATAAACCAGGCTAGGTTCTCTGCTGTACATTCTCTTAATGCTGTTTACCTTTCCTTTAAGCACTTGACACAGTTGCAATTACATTTGTTTTCATGATTATTTGATTGCTCTACTAGACTTTAAGTTCCTGAGGGCAGAGACCTTGTTGGATTTTGCTCACCTTTGCTTAATGCCTGACGCACTACCTGGCTCCTAACAAATGCTCAATGAATGCTCACTGAATTCATGAACAGAAGATTAATTTCCATGATCCCATCGAAAGAAAGGATGCTGTTTTCATGTTGTAAGTATGGCATCAGGGGCACAGGCATCCCAAACTTTTGCAAAAAGAAAGCTCATCTTTGGTTTGGCCAGGTGCAGCTAGAGGGAGGTGCTGAAAACTGGAAGTTGTTGCTGAAGCAAAGAAAGCCCTGATAGGACTGCAGAGCCAAGGGAACTGGTTCTCCATGTTTAGGAGAACAAAAAGATACCAAGAAAGCTAAACGCAGACCCTGGGATCTCTCCTATCACAAGCTATTGCTGAGTCATACAGAAGTCCGGGTTAAGAAGCCTATGAAGCAAAAGAAAGAACCTATGACCAAGAACAAATATGAGATGTTTCTTCTCTTCATCAAATCTCATGAGCCTATTGAACCAGAGGGACCTGCACTGGACATTGAGGAAGGGAAGCAAATATAGAAGACAAGGATGGACAGCCCTTAGATACTGCCAATGCCGGGCCCCATGCATGAGCAACATCCGCCTCTGCTCAGTGAAGTCTTCAAACGAGTCTTACTACTAGACAGATGAGAAGATCTTCATCCCTTCCAATCTTATGATCTCCATTTCAGGGCAGCATCTTATCTCTGCGTGGACTTGGGAATCTACCAGCCTAGATTTGTCCCCAAGGAATTTAGCAGTCTGGCTTGGGGTCATACTTTTGTCCTTATCAAGGGATTATTTATAATCCAGGAGTTCAGTTTCAGCTGAGCCAGCCCTGGGCTAGGCTGAGACAATGGCTGTGGCAAAGAGGTCATGCTAATGTATTTGAAGTTTGTCGAAACTAAATAACAACAACAACAGCAACAGCAACAGCAACAGTTCTGATCTAAGGT
The DNA here is from genome assembly GCF_037783145.1 of Equus przewalskii. Taxonomy (NCBI): domain Eukaryota; kingdom Metazoa; phylum Chordata; class Mammalia; order Perissodactyla; family Equidae; genus Equus; species Equus przewalskii. The sequence continues at coordinate 16,710,790 of NC_091852.1, forward strand.
AAAGAAGCCAAGCCACATTTTCAGAGCCAAGAGACCGCCATAGCAGACATACAGGTGGGCTGCTCATTCAAAGACAACCTTCAACTGCCACCACTTTGGAGAGACCAAAATGGATTCTAATGTGTTCATCCTGAGACCCATCCCTCCAGGTGGCCCCAGCCAATGACTGAGCATGGTAAGGAATACTAGAGCCAGGTTATTCCTGAGTGATATGGAACTCCTCCAAAGGACATCCTTGCTTGGAGTGATCATTAGCCTGGCCAAGACGTTCTTCAGAACTGTACTGCAGTCTGAGACTCTTCCTACAGCAATATTTCTTCCCTGTCTCCTTTCACAGGTGTCAGATCTGCTTTGCCATCTGAAGACTCTCCCTACCTCCCCACCATTCTCCTCTTTCTTGTTTATAGGTATTTCCCCCCAAATTTCTCCTGCATCTAATACTGCTTTGGTGTCTACTTCTTAGGAAACCTAAAATGATTCACCCCTCCATTAGGGCTCCTTGAAAATAAAGATGCATTTGAACTACTGAAATAATCCTAAAAGAAAAGATACGTTATTCCATAGGTGAATCACAAAAATATCTCTCCTAAATGTGGCCAGCACAATAAGAGATGAAGGCCCTTAGGAGAACTGAGATACGTCTGAGAGGAGATGCTCTTACTTTGGGAGATCATTACTTAAAAGAACTGCTGATGCTGGTAAAATAAGAAACTGAACTGCTGTTTGTTAACATTCAGAATGTCTGTGACCGTCTCCTTGAGACAGTCTCTTCTCAAGGACGAGATGTGGTCGAAGTGGGCAGGGCAGAGGAATAGGCTTGGGAGGATATGTTAGAATGAAACAAACAATTTGACAATAAAGTCAATCACACTTTAGTTTGAATTTTAGTGCCTCCTCTAATTATCTGTGCTGTCTTTGGTAAACTAACCTCTCTGAGTCCCAATTACCTCAACGATAAAAAGATTACTGATCTTCATCTCAAAGTAGTGTTATGAACATAAAATTTGATGTATGTACCTGCTTAATACCTAAAAGATGTTCACTCTCCTCTCCTACCCCTTCTAGGGCTTCCTCCAGCTCCCACATCTCTGATGACCAGCAGAAAAGGGGAGGCAAAGTTGACTCACCATCTGTCCATATGCAATGTACAAGATGCCCTGAAACTGGAAAACTAAATGCATTTCCCTTTATTCACAACTCAAGTCTTTACCCATATGATCTCACCATCTGATATCATCTCAAGCTCCGTCCAGAATCCACCTCAGTTCCTCCCTTTCTGTCCCTTACAAGAATATCAAAGCTGTAGTGTCTCTTCGTCTTTATCATTCCTTCGTCATTCCTGTGTCTCCAAGTATCTTGCCAACAAAGACACACTCTTCTTACTGACTTAAATTCACTTTTCTAATGCCACTGTTTCAAATAACACCATTTCTGCCAATCTGATTCAAAGCATACATATCAGACAGTCTCTCAATGTCTTAATATTTTAATAAAATGTATTTTCCTCCTGATCCGTAAGACCCATCACTAGGTACTCACTAAAAGGATCGAAAATATGGTGCTTTGTAAATTGTGACTTTGAGAGGCCATAAGACTGGCTGACCTTGCATATGTCAAATGGTACTTGACTACTATTAATTAAAGGGAATTTGGATGGGTTGTGATACATGCTTATAAGTAACAGAGCACGGAGCCCCAGCAGGGTATTTCCACAGGGGTCCAAAGGGAAGTTCTAAGGTTCCAACGTGAAACTCAACAGAGAAGCAGCTCCTCACACCCTCCCCCACCTCCACCCCAAAGGTTTTCTGACCTTCTCATTCTATAGGCTCCTCTACCACAATAGGTCATGTTTGCATTTATTTTACGGTGTTCTGTAAATTTTTTTTCTGTGTTTCTTCACTTGTATCTTTGTAAAATTGCTTAGCTAAGCTGGCACATTAACCATTTTAGATGCAACAAACCAACCCATGGCCCAATTAGACTGTTCTGGCACCAGTCATCTCTGTCCTGGGCCTGAAACTTGTCTTTTTTTCCTGGCATCTCGGGACTCCTTGGAAGTGCAGAATTCTGAGTTTTCAGGGATGTCAAGGGCATTTGGTCAATGGTTTCCTCCATGGCACCATGAAAGATGAAACGCTGTGCTGTCCACTTAGATCTTCTTATATTACAGAGTGGGCACCCCTTTGAGGTAACTGTTCAGAGGATCAAGTAAAGAACCCAGGCAAGAGTAAATATCAAACCTTTCTATTTGAGAAGCCAATTTGGGAATCGCATGTTTGTTATTAAAGGTGAAAATGGGATCCAACTTTTTCAACTCCTTCTCCCTTTGTGAGATAGATAGAGGATTCAATGGAGTCAGTCTGTGTTCCAGAAAGAGTCAGTGAGAAGACTGTTGGAAATTATGACAGAGAAATTACTGACGTGATACAGGACACAGGAAGAGCACTAGATTAGGAGCCACTTATTAGCCATAAGACCCTAAACACTTTTCTGTGACTCAAAGTTTCCCTAACTTTATAATGTGGAATGTGGGATGGAAGACCTCTAAGAGCACTTCCATCTCTAAAAATCTCTTATTTTGTGATACATGCCAAATAATTGAGTGGTTACAGTAGGCAGAAAAAATAAGAAAGGCCATAAGTGAATAACATGACTTTAATGACTTTCTTATTTTTTCTTGACCTTTTAATATTCTCTCATTGCCTTAGATTGCTTTTTTAGGCAGACCTAGAATTATAAAGAAAAATGAATATCCTAGGATACTCTGGTTTCTGTCATCCTCTAGCCACCTCCAAACAGTATTTCACCAAACAGGACATGAGAGATCTGTTGAGGACAGTAACAAAATCTTGGTGAGCCCACTTAATGCCCAAACCCTTTCTCCTACCTCCCTCCTGTACTCACTGCCTAGACTCTCTAATCCACCCCTTAGTAACTCTCCTACAGACACCTTCCTCTTCATCTTCCTCCACTGGTTAATATCTTTCAAATCTCAAATGGATATTTTTTTCCAAAACTTCTTATTTCAGTTAGTTGACAAACTTATAAATGCTTAAACTTCAGAAATATACGTTTAAAAATCAAAAGGCCTTTTGTTCCTTTTTTCGCTTTTTCCTCTCTCTGGTATGACTAAAACATCAGAAAATGCCAATGATACATTATTAGTTTTTGTTCATATTAACCAGACTGGGAGTTTATTATCTTGCTATCAGAGGAAGAGAATTAGAAATAAAAATATTTTCAAGGGACATAGCAATAAATTATTCGAAATTTAAATGAGGGAGTGGGAGAGAGAGATGGAAGAAGTAAGAAGTGATAGGAGGGAGAAACAAAAGATAAGTAAAATCTAACTCAGAGGCCGTGTCCTTGATGAAGCGCAGACCCTCCCAAGCAAAATTAACAACCACATCCTCACGGCTGCCCAGTAGATTTTCTTCATTTTGCTATCTTAGTGCACAACATATGGTACACTATTTGCCGATGTATCTTTCTTCTGTCCTGAGTACCTTGAGGTCAAGAATTATGTCACATTCATCTTTGTAGAGCCAGTGCATGTTTATACTCAATAAATAAATGCTGAATTGAAATGGAAATTTCAAGTGATGGGGGTGATTTAAGATTCCAAATGCCACAAAGTCAGAGCTGCTGCTATGCCCTATGCTTATTCTATAGCTTGACTGGGAACCTTTCTTAAAGTTTATGTTTTCTGGTACTGCGCACATAAATTAATTTCTATGGTTCTTATCTCAAAGCTCTAGAAATCCTCCCCCTTACTCTGGATTTTCAGTCAACAAGATTCATTAAGCCTCTGTTGGTTGAGTATTATGTTAGACGCTTCAAAGATGTTGCAGATGCAACCTTCTCTTTAGGAAGCTCACAACTTAGCGGGGTGGAGGGTAGAATTCAAAACATCCATGAAATATACATATCAACGCTGTGAACATGAAAACTATTGATTCTTTTTCTGTCCTTCCTTCATTCCCCAGGCTACATAAAATTTTATTCTCACTTGCTACTCTTCAAAAATTCTTCGAATTATCAATTCTCCAATCTCCACCTTGTTATTTTCTCATTCCATATACTTTCAAACAGCTCTAATCTGATCACTATTTTAAAAACAATGTGTGGAATTGAATAGTTATCTCAGGCTTGAATCACACTCCAAAATGATTTTTCAATAGGCAGGAATGAGTCTCTGCCATGGCAATAATCCCCCACACAGGACAGCTCAAAGACTAACGCTTATTTTAGTATTACAATGGAGTAATGCTCATTTGGGTCCCACAATTGAGTGATACTCATGTTAGTATTATTTGAAAGTTAGAATATAGTGCTTAATATTTAGCTTTATTTAGTATTGACTATTTGGTAACACTAACTAGACTTGTTTAGGAAGTGAAGAGGTTAATATGAAATGTATAAGCTCTAATTCCCTAAGAATCCAACATGATTTTCCAAAAAGCACATGTGCAAACTCTTCTTTTGTTCTCTTCCAAAGTCAGAGATAAGAATATTTGCTTCAAGTCTTTGACCTCTGAGCTCACATTCATTCAGTAATCTATATTCCCATTTAATCATATTATCATATTCCTAAATCCTATTCACTTTTTTTTTCTTTCTTTCTTTCTGTTTTTTTAACTGAAGGCAGCAACATCTATCTTAAAACCTTCATCCAGTCCTGGAAGAGGAGGCCATGGGGTTTCAGAGAGTAAGGAAAAATTCATTCTCTTACCAACAGAGCCCTGTAGACACTTACATTGAAGTCGTACAATACACCAAAGTTCGCTGCAGAGGCCTCTTCAGCTCTGGGAACTGTTTTTCTAGGTAGACTGCCATACGGCAAACCCCAGAGGTACTACATGGAGAAACAAAGAAAGCAGTTAATAATTGGAAACAACATCTGAGTCACACATGTGATCACAAATGGTTTTATTTAAAAGCACTTATGAAACTTTTCATGGGGACTCTGTGGGTCTCCACGTGGGGTCCCATTTTCTGGGAGTCGACTACTAAATCCTGGGTTAAAAGCAAAGAAAGTGCTAAGGACCCCACATGCCAAGTTCAGTGGATGGACCACCAGCAGTTGGGCCAACCACATTGCCCAGAGGCTTGCTGAGAAGCCCCAGTACCCACCACCACTGCCAAACTGGTCTCATTGAGAGGAGGTCTGGAAAGGAAAGAGGTGGCCATTTGAGGGACTACAGTTTTTAAGAAAATTATACTACCCATGTCTTCATATGGGAATACCCCTTAGAGGTGGGCGTGGAGGGAGATTTTTCTCCCTCATGTCAAGGAAGAGAGGAGTCAAGAGATTAACTCATGGAATTTGAGCATGTCATCTATGAGGGAAGATTGCACCCTGATTATAATATCTGCTTCACCACTAATTCGGGTTTACTGTCCTAACCTCATGCTACCAGATTAGGAGAGAAGTCATCAGGGGCAAAGTCAGCCAGTGAGGGCACAAGAGTAGGGTCATACCAGCCGGCTTGGTGAGAACTGGAAAATCACCCTTCTAGCCCCAGGGCAAGCATATGGCTTGCCAAGCAGATGCTGCTGCTTCTGTGAGATGAAAACTTCCCTTCCCTGGGCCTGGGGGTGGAAGGATGAATGTGGATGGAAGCCCAGGTGCAGAGCTTGACTGGGCAAGGGCTGGAAACCAACTCCTACTCTTTCCCTCCACGCAAGCTGCTGGCTTCTGGGGCAGCTTCCTGGTTTCTTGGAACTGAATAGAACAGAGGGTGGGTTCTGCCCATGCGATCTTGCCCCAGAGTTGGGGGCCACAAAGGACAGAGGAGATTAGGGTCTCAGGATTGTCCAAGGACATAGTTTCTTTGGTCAAAAGGGCAAATGCATCAGAGGAATGCTGAGTGAGGCTGCTAGGTGGAGATGGCTGAAAAATGTAGCCTTGTTGCCCGAAGATGCCCAGTCCTGCCCTGTGGTGGTCCTGTAAAATTAGTATACAGGGTGCCCGTCCTCTTTTGTTCTTTTGCTGGAGTTGGTAATCATTGCCCAGAAAACAGGATGCCCCTCAACATCTAACACAGCCTCTCATCCCAAACAAACATGCTTCCTAGTTCTAAGAATAAATCCAATCGAACACATATTAGCTCCCTCCACTATATGTTAGGCATTCCGTGATTTCATACAGTTGGAACGAATTAGCTACATCCTTTCATTTTCTCCACATGGAGGCAGCATGGTGTGGGGGAAAGAGAAAATGCAGCTGATCAAACTCCACTACACCCTACATCTGACACTAAGGGCGTCATAGTAGCCGGCGATGGAGTTTCAGGTTTCCTTAGAGATATCAGCAAAAATAAAGCTGCAGTTAATTTGAAATGGATGGAATACATGCATTCTGCTGCATTTCCTGAAAGTTTTTGCTTAGGAAATGGACTCTGCAGGACCTCTGATCTATATCCACTGTCTTCTCTGAGCCCCATGACCGTAGAACTCCAGGAATTATCTCGAGGATTATAAAAGTAGTGGTTTAGGGTGCAAAATCTTGCGACAAAAGATAGAATCATGAGTCCTAGTCTCAGATCAGCTTAAAACAAAAAAACTCACTCTGAGCCGTTAGCTAAGTCCAATAAGCATTATGTGACTCAGTTTCACATTTTTAAAACGGGGGAAGAAAAACTCTTCTATAGTCTACCTCATAAATTTGTTGTGAGGGTCAGTAAGTCAATGAAATGAAAGTGCCTTGCACTATTAAAAGCTAAAGCTCTTTATGAATGGAAGGCACTATTAGTATTATTGTGCTCATGGGGAGGCTTGATCCAGAAACTGGCCTTGAAATGAAACTAGGGGGATAAAAAGTTACTCAAAACACTTAATTTTGGCTGTTGTCAATGCTTTATTGAACAAATTGGCTTTGAAATATTGATACGTGAAAAGACCCCTTGTAGCTTAAATAATGTCTGACCCAACTTTTGTATGGTACCATCCATAGAGGTCAGGGTCATTTAACTTCTAATGGGAGAAGACCCCAACCTCAGTCTTGCTTCTTGGCCCTAGCTGGTTGACTCTTTTCCCGCATCTGCCCAAAGCTTTGTCTTCTTCTTCCATCTGGACCCACTATCTGTTTTACTCTCCTCTCTGACCTTGGTCTGAAGAGACCTCATCAAACTCCATCCCACGCCACCCCACTGTGTGTGTGTGTGTGTGTGTGTGTGTGTGTGTGTGTGTGTGTCTGTCTGTCTGTCTGGGTTATCTTACTTTATATATCAAAAAAATTTGCTCACTTTGTGCTTCTTCAGACAGACAAGCAGGATGTCTTGAGTTGTGTTAAGAAGCATTTCTTTCAAAGCAGACTTGGCAAAATAAATAAACGCAAGTCCCTGGATGTCAAAGCCTTCCTCTTGAGCAATTAATGTTTGGGCACAGGGACCACCTTGGGAATGATAGAAGCCGTGAAGCTTTCCACATAAAAAGTCCATTTAAGCATACACATGGCATTTTATATATGATTTCAAGAGGTTCACCTACCCTTTGGAGCAAAAATTAAGACCTTCAGCCCATGGGCACCATTTTGAACATTAACCTTGTTACAAATATTATGACTCTAAGTGAATGTAGTCAGTCAGTCATTCTACTCTTAAAGAAGAGAAGAGAACTTTTCTAAGAGAGTGATCACACAAGAAACTTGTGTCAGCATGTTTTGTAAACTGGAAGTCAGAACCTCACCTCTGGCAACATGATGAGGCCGAACGTCAGGATAAACATAACCATATTGACTCCATACATCCATCTCAAGAACAGGAAGTACGAGGCCACCGAGGACCCAAACTGACCTATTAAAAAGAAAATTAAAAGGTTGAAAGAGAGGTCAAAAAAAATTAAAACAAAGCAAAAGCCATGTCTCGGTGCCTTCCAAAATACGTCTGCTCATTGCAGCACAGTGGTTCTCTCCACATTTACAGTGTCTACTATTCTTTTTCTATCCAGGAAGAGAAAATGTGAATCCGATGAAAGTCCTCTCTGTCACATAGCTGTAGTTGTATAGAATGACACTGACTCACCCAAGGGAAAGCTGTCTTTTGTTTAACGGCTTGAGTTGCAGTTTGAAGAGCCCATGTTATTCCTTGAGTTAACGGAGTTAAGTGAGTAAATATATGTGAAGTGGTTATTATAGTGCCTGGCCCGTAGTTAGCTATCGTTATAATTATAACTACTGTGCTTCCTCTTCCTTTTCCTCAGGCGACAATACTTTTCTCAGAAAAGTTTACCTCACTCTTTATGGCTGTTTATCCTCCAGACCATCCTCGGCTGTCTGCCTGCAGCACTGGCATTTCACAGGGACAGCGTACAAGCTCAAGTTCACCCATTCGCTCTTCACATATTTAAAGTAGCTTCTGTCAGGAATTGTCTTGGATGTGAAACACAATGTCACAGAGTTGCTGCCCTAATACAACCGACATTTCAGTGAGTTGTAGCAACAACAAATATGTGGGAATTAAAAAATAAAACTATATTTATCATAATATCTATTATATAGTATGTTACATATCATGTTATATGTATACATGATATACGCAATATTATATGTCATATATTGTATGTATGTGTATTATATATTATATATGCATGTTATATATGATATATATTATGTATGTGTGTATCACATATGTATATATGATATATATTATATATATTTTTTTTGCTTTTTTGGTAAGGAAGATTGGCCCTGAGCTAACAATTGCTGCCAATCTTCTTCTTTTTTTTTCTCCACAAAGCCCCAGTACATAGTTGTATATCCTAGTTGTAAGTCATCTAGTTCTTCTGTGTGGGATGCCACCACAGCACGGCCCGATGAGCAGTGTGGAGGTCCACACACAGGATCTGAACTGGCAACCCCTGGGCCGCCAAAGTGGAGCACGCAAACCCAAGCACTTGGCCACAGGACCTGCCCCATATAATTATATTTTTAGAAAAATTATATATATAATCATTATAGCCAGATTGGTCCTAGAGGGAGGAAGGTAAAATGTGGAGAGGGGTGGCTGTAGATAGGTTTGTTGAAGGAGGTATATCATCAGGGAAGGTGACATTGGAGCAGAGACCCGAAGTTGGAGGAAGAGGCAGCAATGCCCAGAGCTGGGGAAGAGCGGCTCATGCAAAGGACAGAGTGACAGCAAATACTGTGAGGGAAGCAGGAGCTCGAGACAACTGAGGAAGACAGCTAAGGCCTGGGTGGTTGGAGCACAGTGAACAAGCAAACGTGGTGACAGATGAGGGTGAAGACAGATGCCAAACCACATTGTTAGGGCCTCTCGAGGAAAGGTAAAAAGTGAGGAATTTACTTTAAATCTGATAAGTCATTGAGAGGTGTTAAGCAGTGGGGGGAGTTGGGAACACGACCTTTAAAATATGACTTCAGCTTTGGGGAGTGAATTGGGAGGGGATAGGCAGGACGTGCTGTCAACTTGCACTCACCAGTGAAAAGAGAAGTGATCTGTCCAATTCTTACTGACTGAGGAAAAAAAGAAGAATTTTCTTAAATCAGAGAATGGAAGAGGCAGGGAAAACAGGAATTCGGAGTCTCGGGTTGAGTTTTTTTTTTTCTGCTTTATCTCCCCAAATCCCCCCCATACATAGTTGTATATCTTAGTTGCAGGTCCTTCTAGTTGTGGCATGTGGGACGCTGCCTCAACGTGGCCTGATGAGCAGTGCCATGTCCGCACCCAAGATCTGAACCGGCGAAACCCTGGGCTGCCACAGCAGAGCGAGAGAACTTAATCACTTGGCCACGGGGCCAGCCCTGCGGGTTGAGATTTTGAAGATTAACAAAAGCCAAAGTTTGTTTGATAATCACTTAAAGTTCAACATCAGGTTGCTAGTTTTCCCACTCTCCTCAATTTTCATTCTCAGTCTCCTAAGAAGAAACAATAAACATCCTTAGCCACCCACTGCATCAGCCCCTTTGTCCTTACGCATTCAGCAAAATACATCCAGTGACCAATGGTTTTCGTGGGCTCTCTGACTTCGAAACATTGCCAGTGGGGAAACGTTATTTCAGGAGGAGGGAGGTTGGTGTGGAGCAAATTGCAGCCTCTGCTTACTAAGACGAGGCTGATCTCACATGAGTCATCCTTCTATTTCTGGAACTTAGTCTATTCTTTAGGTACCATCTTACTTATTCCCATAACACAGTGGCAGTTTTCACAGAAACTTAAAATGAAGTCAATGTTTAAATGGACATTTTGAAAGAAATAATTATTTTGAAGGCTGAATACTTGTTTTTCTTTATGCTCGAAAGAGAGACCTGAATTCATTTCACTTTGTGGAGGGATGCAGAGTTCTATAAGATTTCTAAAAGTATATGGTTTTGATACCCACCTCCATGCCCCACCCCCGCCCAGGTGCTGTAACGAGATGCAATGATCTATCTGCAGAAATGCTAAAGTACATCCACCCCTCCTAGGACATCTGAGCATCCACCTGGCTCCTAGTGATTTCATATCGTTTTCTGGCTGTTATCTATGTTCTCTGGTAAAACTAGCCGAGGACTGCCTCAGCCAGGTTCACTCGTCATGTTTTATTGAAGGCAGTGAACTTCTAGCTTGTTAGCCATTACAGTTACTCATTAACTAGAGGAGAACCTCCATCTGTTGGTATCCAGGATAAGTTTTTCCTTGGAAACACACATAAGACCATCTGGTATAGAGTCCCAAGCATAGGATACTGACCCAACCCTTCCTTCCCTCCTTCCTTCCTTCCTGCCCTCCTTCCTTCCTTCCTCCCTCCTTCCTTCCCTCCTTTTCTTCCTTTCTTCCTTCCTTCTTTCCCTCCCTCCTTCCTTCCCTCCTTCTTTCATTCTCTCCCTCATTCCTTCCTTCTTTTCTTCCTTCCCTCCTTCCTTCCTTCCTTCCTTCCCTCCCTCCTTCCTTCCTTCCTTCCTTCTTTCCTTCTCTCCTTCCTTCTGCCCTTCATTCCTTGCTTCCTTCCTTCCTGGCTTTTACAGTTTTGCTCTTCTAATCAGCCCCACAGCCCACCCTTTCCCAGCCCCCTATTCACAACTCCTGGCAAATGAGTTTCTTAGGTTGGATGTAGAGTGTAAATATATCTAAAGGCAAAAAAGAGGAGCAAATTGAAATGTTTCAGAAAATATCCCCTCCCCCATATATAATCCATATTCATTATGAATGAAATATACTTCAGAGTCCAAAGCTTCTGAACTGCAGTTTTTAGACTTGAAAGTGGCTTCACAACTATTTTATTTGGAGGTGGAGAAATGACAGCTAAACCTTTTGTTTACAGACTCCTAGTGTAAAGTAAATGAATTGCAGAAAACAGATTTCAATAAAATTAGAGTGATTATAGGAGACACCCAAATGCAGGTCAAAGGGACTGAGGAATCCAGAAGACAGTGTTTCTTCCATATCACACCAACCCACGGCAGAGGGGAGAGAACGATAACAAAACAAAGAGCTTAAAGGAGAGGAAACGAATCAACTGGTTGACATCCGAGCTCCATAGGACCTTTCCCCGCCTCAAGAGAAGAATGAAAAAGGGGAAATCTTCCCTCTTCACGCCCATTGGTTCCAGCAGTTCTATCCCTCCAAAGGTTGTTCACAGAAACTGGTGCTCGCGCAAACCAGAAATCTTGGTGTAGTGTGGAGAAAAGACCATAAATTAAAAGAACAGTCATTTCCTCGTGCTTAGTCCATCAGATAAAACTGATTTAAAAGAACAATAATGGGTAATAATAATAATGATCAATAAGCTATCTTGATAGTCAATCAAGTATACTAAGAACTTTACCAGACTCAGCTCATTTTACTACCTCTAGAACCTGGTAAGTGTATTAGGCCCACTGTGAGGACAGGGAATCAAAAACTTAAACATAGCAGTTGACTGATCCAAGACTTGATTAATAGTAATAATAGCTAACATTTAATGAATCTTCTTGGGCAACTTGAAGTTGAACCTGAAGTGATTATCAAAGAACCTATTTGATTATCAAAGATCTCTTTGATCTCTGTGAATTAATTCATTTAACTATCAAATCCCTGCCAGGGAAATCTACTGTACTCCCATTTTACAGAGACTTAATTCTGCAAGTTGCATAGCTTGTAAATGACAGAGCCAGGGTTACAGAGGTAGTTACGTGGGTAGTAAATGATGGAGCCTGGGCTCTAAACCAGGCAGTCTTGATCTATAGGTGTTTGACTCCAAATCTAGATCTCTCTTAACCACAGTGCTACATAGCTCCTCAAGCAGAATCACAGTTAAATTAATTTTTTAAAAAACTGTGCTATATAGAATACATATGCAATGAATGTGTGTGTCTGAAAGAATAGATATAAATAATATCCATCAATCAGCCAAGGCCAGTCAAATTCACACATTTGGAAGTTGCCCACAAATGACCAATTCTTTTCTCTTTTAATCTAACTAATAAATGCTGTTTCCATGATGAATTATTAATATATGAAAACAGAGTCTTTAGTATGTATTAATGTGAGCCCTTAAGTTTATGCAATATTCTTGTTCTTGAATTTGCCTGTGTTTCTTTTAAGTTAAGATTAAAGTTTCACCTCTCCCTCTGGTTATTTATTATTAAGGCAAACTAATTTGTAGTCTGTCATGATGTATAATTTCCTTTTGAACAGATGGGTAATAAGACAAGCAGACAAATATGAGCATTCCTAAATGGGAAAAGATCAATTAAATCACCTGCTGTATGAGTACAATATAAACACCATCTTGTGAGGTGAGGATATGAAGTAGTTTCTTTCAACCTGGTTTAGGGATAGGGGATTAAATGTGGCAAACTTGATTTGTGTTTTCTGGAGCCCCTAAGCCAAAAAAGAAACACGAGGTTTAAACTCTATGCTTAGGATTGCCTAGTTAAAGATCTTTCCAGTCTGAAAAATAGGTCTGTTGCACCTTAATTTTGATGTTGCAATCTACTATTAGCAAGAAGTGGATTTCACTTCTGAGAAAGACTTGTACTCTTCAGCTTAAAAAGACATTCAATGATTTAATTCACAGCTTTAATAGTAATGCTGGTGTCACAATGGGTATAGATTATATTTCCTGGGAGTACAAATATATAACTTCTTCAGCAAAATATGAAATGCAATGTGGCTAATCAGGTGCATCCCTGTGGGTGACTCTAAGGTTTTAGGCACGACCTCTTCACAGGGCTGGCATGACAGTAAAACTCAACAGCATCCCATGTGAGGTAGAACTTCATGACACCTCTCTGTGGCCGGAATTATCAAATCTATTTTTATGAGGAAAAAAATTGGGAGTAATCAGGTGAATGCTTAGCCCACAGAAGTAAAAAGATGCAGGTCTTACTGGAATCAAGATGGAAACAGCAGTTTTAGACTCTGACTTGAGTTCCGCTCTTGACTCTGCCGATGTTTGGGCAGAGCTTTGTGGAAATTTAGTGAAGCCTGGTAATTTGGGACTCCTTTAAAACCACATTTAAAAAATATTTGTTTAGTATTTATTTAGAGATTGAGCAGAAGGAGGGTGAGGTGGATCAGAAACACTGTTGGGAATGGAGGTCAACTCCTCCTCTATGAACATGCACCTTACCACAATCCATAATCATCTTCATTAGTTAATTGCTTTTATTTTATAATCTGTCTTCTGCATCCACCTTACCCATCCACACATACACTAACACATTTGGATATAAGATCAATGAGGGCAGAGTCCTTGCCTGTCTTCATCAGCATGGCATCCCCAATACCTGGAAACATGCCTAATACATGGTAGGCACTCAGTAAGTATTTTCTCAATTAATTAATCAAGTTTATTCTGAAGATTATCATATGTTAGATGATTCTGACTTTCAAAAGGAATACAGTAATATTTCTGAAACTTTTGTAAGATGATTTCTCCAAGGGAAAAGCATTTATATTCATTTTATAACGTAAAATATATGTTTTATAAATAGAGTGAATGTTTAACCTACTTTTTTCTGAAAAGAATTTGCAGAGAATGTAAATTATGCAGCCCTCTCAGTATAAATCTGTTTCCATTTAACTGTTTTAATAATTTATCACTCAAAAGTACAAAGAACTTCACATGCTTACATACACATTTAAAACTGAGGGTAATTATTAAGTCATAGAGTGTTGGGTTGGAAATGGCCTTATGCAGTACCTAGTTAAACCCTGAATTTTGTAGAAACTCCAAATGTAGAAACAGAAGGCCAAGGATGTAAAAGGATTGCCCAAATTATGGAGCCAGCAAGGGCCAAAAAGACCTCGATCTTTAGAAAATCAATTTCATGTCCCATTTCTTCCTACTTTCCATTCAGTTAGCTTCAAAGACCGTCATGCTTTCTCTATCTTTGGTGGAGTACTTTCTATGAGATGGTTAGTCCAACCAACGACTCTGCTAATACACTTTAGATAGGTTTCTTACTTTTCAACTAATACAGTCATATAAAAGCATATGGCGTACTTACAATTACCACAAAAATCTCAGTACATTAAGCATCGTATAGAATATGAAATATACAATTAAACAAATAACTCATTCAAAATAAATACATGAGAAAATGGAAAATAGTTCCACAAACAGGATAACTATCAAGGAAATCTACAACTACTCATCGTGCTCTTGGCCTGGTAGAATCCTCTCTAGGACTTGGTGCAAAGAAAAAAGTTTATAAAATCTTCCTCAAAGTAAAAATCAGTATGCCACATTGAGAAAAGTACAAGCTTTGGCCTCAAAAAGACTTCACCTTAAATCTCAGTTCCTACACGAACTAATTCTGGGACAGTTATGTAACCACAACTCTAAAATAGGAAGTCTCATGTGTACATTGTAGGCACATCAAAGATTAAATGAAATAATGTTTGTAGAGTGTCTGACTCATGGTGGCACTCAATAAATGGTGGTTATGGTGATTGCTGATAGGATAGAAAACAAGGGTCAATTCTTCATAGTGAGGCAAAGCACCATTAAAGGTGAAGAAACCAGGACAACCTAACCAATTAGTAAATTACATATGGAAGTGAAAATAATCTACATTTGCTTGAATTGTCCAGCTTCACTGTTCCAAAGTTTCTGAGGAATGAGGAGAGTAGGGAAGAAAACTGAAAGTATTCTTGCATAGCTCTCCATCTGTCTTTCCCACTGTGACGCACGTGATCGCTGGTGGTCATGTATGTAACTTATTCCTGTGTGCAATTTCTGGCAATAAAAATCATTCCATCTGTCTCTATCCCATTCAAGACATGCTATTGTAATGTAAGTGAGCATGACGTTATTATTGAGAAAGGCTGGAATCTGCCATAGTATACGTTAAAAATAAACAATTTGCAAATGTATATATTTTAACTATCATTAATTATAAATTTCTTGGGATACATTCTCATAATGGATCAAGATTCAACCCCATCATTTATAAATGAAAAGACTGAGGTCCAGAGGAATTAAATGATAGTTCAGGGTCAACAGCTAACCTGAGGCAAAGCAAGAACCAAATCAAGAGTTCTTGCTACACAAAGTGCAAGAGGATCTTAAAGCTCCAAATGGCCTTCTGTTCCCCAGTGCCTCTCAAGGTACCATATTTCAGCTGCACAGTTGAAACCTAAGAATTTCATGTTGTCTATTCTTTTTCGATGAGTCTAAATTCCTTTTTCCATTTCCTAGAATGGTAGACTTCTGGAAGATATCTACTACTTAATTTTATTCAAGACATTTAATAAGACTAAGCATGTTCTAGGTCTGGGGATCCAGGAATGAACAAAATAAAATCTCTGCTTCCATGTCTATTGGAAGAAATTAACACAAAATAAAAAGAAATGAAAGCACAATCCTACCATTTGTGACCTTGGGTGGATGGACCTTGAAGCCATTATGCTAAGTGAAATAAATCAGACAAAGAAAGACAAATATCGCATGACTACACTTATATGTGGAATCTATAAAAAAGAATAAAAACCAAACTCATAGAAGAAAAGATCAGATTTGTGGTTACCAGAGGCCAGGAGTCGGGGGAAGGGGAACAGTAGGAAGGTGATCAAAAGGTGCAAACTTCCAGTTATCAGACAAATAAGTATTAGGGATGTAACATAGAACGTGATGACCGTGTATAGCTAACGCCGCTGTATGATATACAGGAAAGGTGTTAAGAGAGTAAATCCTAAGAGTTCTCATCGTAAGGAAAAAATTTGTTTTTTCTTTCTTTTCTTTTTATTGTATCGATATAAGAAGACAGATGTTAGCTGAACTTATTGTGGTAATTATTTCAAAATATTTTTAAATTAAACCATCATGCTGTATGCCTTATACAGTGATGTCTGTCAATTTCTCAATAAAATGGGGAAAAAATAAAATATTTTTTAATTAAATTAAATTAAAACTACAATATTTTGAATAGTGATAAGAGTTAAGGAGGAAAATAAAGCAAGAAAGGATGGTACAGGAATATGTGGGAAGAAGTACAATTAATGAGCTGATGTATTTTAATTCATTGTCATTTGATAATGAGAGATAGAGGACTGAGGAATAGTCACTCCTAAAACCTGCCCGATCATGTCAGTGAAATATCCATCAACTGTGCTAGCTCCCTATTGAGCCTCCATTTTAATTACCCGACACCACATTTAACCAGAGGGAAAACCTGCCTGGCAATCTGGAGAGGCATGGAGGAAAATCAGATCCCAGTCAAAACTCTTTGAAACCAGAATATGGCAAGATTGTGCTCGAAACTGTTTTAAATGTTATCCATTTTTCTTTACATTCTTTATTATTTTTTAAAATGATTTACTTTTATATTTACAATATTTTAAAAATTTTATTTGCCTTATCCTTATTCTGGAACACTGTACTTAACAGGGCTTTGATTGGGTGTATTCTCCTGCCTTCTCCGCACACTATGAATATTGTAAAAAATGAAGGCACAATATGATATTCATAGCAAGTTCCTGGACGATTATTGCTTATTCTACTTCAGAGGTTTGAAAATGAGACTTTAAGATTTCTTCACCAGTTTTAGACATCGTTCATTTTGATTATTGTGTGTCAAGCATGAGAGTATATATTTTCAATGTCATGTTCATTGCCAAAATAAAATCTCTGCATTCCCAATGATATGACTCAGTGTCACTGTGCACAATACTGACTTCTCTGTGTAGCAGAGAAAATAGGTCAAAATGAGAATATTTTGGTCTAATGTAGGAAGGGAGATTTGGGGTCTCCAGTGCTGTGATTGATAAGTGTTAGCAAATCTTCACAGTGAGCAAAGAGGATATAAGAAATGTTTTGGTTGCTTTGTTTTCTCATTTTTAATCTTTCCAATAGTACAGAAACTGAGAAAGACATCTGATAAGCCTGCGAGACGTTTGTCTAAGACAATGTTCTCCACCTAATGAGAGTTGATGAGCACTTACTTTCAATGGCCTTGATTTTATTTTCCCATGGGACACAAGCAGCTTTGAAGTTCTCAAAATCACGGAGAAACTTTGCCCATTTCTGAAAAGGAAGCCAAGCACAACAGTAAAACCCAACCTTGTTTGTCAAGATGTTTCTCCCTCACCCCCATCCCAAATATCTCAAGACAATGAGCTTGGAAAGATCTCTCTGGCACTACATACTGCTTTTTGGAAAAAAAGAAAACGTAGGTTTCACTTGCCTCCTTGTACCCCATCCACCCATAGGCCAATTTAATTAAAAAATGTTTATTGACTCTTTGCTTCATAGTAATAATAATGACCACCAAGAAAGATCTGTTTATTCTGCTGGATGACAAAAGAGCAGACACGGGGTTAGCACTTAATAAGGTGATCAGCAAATGGTATGTGTTTAATTAAATATTCATTTCATGAAGGAATTAATGAAATATGAATAAAACATAGTTCTTGCCTTGAAGGGCTTCTGGGTCTACTAGAGAAGACTGTACATAAACAGGTAATTTCAATACAGGATGGTAAGTGCAATGACATGGGACACTTTTTATTCTAGTAAAGGGAGAACAGTCAGCTAAATGAAAGGCCCAGTGTCATAGGGAAGGGAAGAAGAAAAAGTATCATAAATTAGTTTTTAAAAACATCTTCCTTCCATATTACCCCATGGTGTTGGGCCATTCATAGTTAAGAGGACAACTAGGAAGAAAGGGAATGAGGCAGATAACTTTGCATATGTGCACATTTTCCTGGGGTAATGTGTGTACTGGATAGACACATGGAGCCTAAATAATAGTATGAGACAAGTCTGAAGTTCAAAAGATTACCCAAACTAGAAATGATCTAAATGTCCATCCACAACAGAATGGATAAATAAATTGTGATATCTTCATACAGTGGAACACAACACACCAATAAAAATGGACTATACCTCCCACAACATGGGTGTATCTCATGAACGTAACATTGCATCAAGAAGTCAGAAAGAAAAGCATAAATACTATACAATTACATTTATTTAAATTGGGAGGGTTTAGTCAAGATAGGCAGCGTAGGTGGACTCTGAACTCACCTCCTCTCATGGACACAACCAATTTCCAACTACTCTTGGAAGAATTAACCCTGAGAGAGAACTGAAAACTAGATGAAAAGAACCCCTGCAACAAGAGACAGTCCTGACTGAGGCGGAAGAGGCAGAAATTCCTTTCTGGAGAGGAAAAATGCCACCTTCATGAGCCATGGCACTTCATGGCCAGCAGGGAGCAATCCTAAGGTACGCAGCCTTCCCTGGAAGAGTAGGGGAATCAGAGAGGAGAGCATTACCACTATAGGCAGCCTTTGGACTCTGCACAACTGAGATAAATGTCATAATATCTGGCTTTTGCTGGCCATTAACTACAATGGGGAATATCCCGAGAAAAGCTATTGGACATAAGGGAAAAAAAGGCCACTCTTAAAGGGACTATGCACAAATTTACCCATTTTGGAAAGCAACCTAAAATCACCAGAATAAAAGGTGCACAGTCCTTTGGTGAAAAGAGACTCACCTGATAGGCTCTGAGTACATCTCAGTGAGAGTTAAGACCTCTCCATGGACTGAGACATTGGTGGCAGCCATTATTGTGACCATACCAACATGCTGACACAGACACTGGCAGATGCTATTGGAGTTCTTCCCCTGGCCTATTAGCCCAGTGGTCTGTCACACTCACTAGAGCATTGATTTAATCCAGCTCACTAAAGCAGGCAGCCTGACGTAGGGACTGGCCCCACCCAACAGCAAGCCCTTGGGCAACTTGTGGGCCTGCATAGGCAGGGTGCCTGGAACCTCTGCAGCCAGGATGGTAGGTCCACCTTTGTGTGGCAGGGCATGTGCAAGGAGAGGGTAGAGTTGTGAGATATTGGTAGAGTATGTGGGGCCTCTGCAGTGGGGTGACTGGGTCCACTTTAGTGGGTTGGGGTGCAAGCATGGGGTAGGACTGTGTTGATGGGGTGTGTAGCCCTGTACATGGTGGGACTTGTCTGCTACAGACTTGTGCTTCTCCAACAGCCACATAGAGGATCAGCCCCATCTTCCAAAGCCTGAAACAATTGGGTGCTCTCATGCCTGGGGCCAGCCCCACTCAGCTGCAATCCTGAAAGAGCCGACAACAGCCTTGCAGGCTGGAGGCCTACAGCAATTGTAAGCCCCTGAGCCTAGCAGCCAGCCACACTGGGGGCCTACTCACTTACCAGAAAAACTGCAAGAAGAACATGTTATTAGACCATATAGCCAACCATGCTAGGGCTCCCCATGCCCAAGAAAGTGACTGAAGGGTCCATAGCAGCCACACACAGCTGAGCATTACAACCAGCCAGCCAGGGTGACAGCCTAGCCTCCCTGGGCAGCTTCAGCAAGAGCAACCCTGCCACAAAGAAGGACACACATAGCCCACACAGGGAACACTCCTGGGACATTTGGAACTTGTGACTAAAGGGAAGCACACTGTTGAGCCGCATAAGGCATCTCTTACATAAGGCCACCTCTCCAAGATCAGGAGACATAGCTGACCTACCTAATACATAGACAGAAGCAGAGAAAATGGGGCAAAATGAAAAGACAAAGGAATACATTCCAAGTAAGGTAAAAAGACAAAACCCCACAAAAAGAACTAAGTGAAACAGAAATAAACAATCTACCTGGCAAAGAGTTCAAACAGAAAGTCATAAGGATGCTCACTGATCTTTGGAGAAGAATTGATAACTCAGTGAGAACTTCAACAAAGAATTTGAAAATATAAAAAACAGCAAATCAAAAATGAAGAATACAATACTGGAAATGAAAAATTCACTGGAGGGACTCGATAGCAGAGTAGATGATACAGAGGAATGCTTCAGAGAACTGGACAAAAGACTAGAGGAAATCACCCAAGCTGATCAGAGAAAAGCAAAACGAATTAAAAAGAATGAGGACAGTCAAAGGGACCTCTGGGACAATGTCAAGCACACTAACATCTGTACTATAGGTATCCCAGAAGGAGAAAAGAGAGACAAAGGGGCAGATAATATATTTGAAGAAATAATAGCTGAAAACTTTCCTAACCTAAGGAAGGAAACAGACATTGAGGTACAGGAAGCACAGAGAGCACCAAACAAGATAAACCCCAAGAGGTCCACACCAAGACACATTATAATTAAAATGTCAAAAGTTGAAGATAGGGAATCCTAAAACCAGCAAGAGAAAAGCAAGAAGTGACATACAACAGAAAGCCCATAAGGCTATCAGCAAACTTCTCAGCAGAAACCTTACAGGCTAGAAGGGAGAGGCACAATATATTTAAACTGCTGAAAGGAAAAAACCTACAGCCAAGAATACTCTACCCTGCCAAGTTATCATTCAGAATGGAAGGAGAGAGAAAGAGTTTCCCAGACAAGCAAAAATTAAAGGAGTTTATCACCAAGAAACCAGCCATTTATTTAAATTGTAAAAAGAGGCAAAACTAATCATATATACATATATATATATATATATATATATATATATATATATCTCACAGATATGTCTATCTAAATATATTTCATATTTAAGCTATATAAACTTTATTCACAAACCTTCATCTTCATGGGAACACATTTAGCTTACAGGTAGCATGACATTTGTAAAGAGGGGAAATAGCAACTGCATACATACTTTGCTGTGCAAATTAAACATGATAACTTTATAAAAGGATTCAATTCAGTGCTTGACATATAGTAAATACTAAATAAATGTTAGTTCTTTTCTATCTTTTCCAAAAACTTGTGTTTCTATTGGTATATCATCTGTTTTTTTCTACCCAATTTATTTTTCTATCCAGTTGATATTGCTGGTAGAGAAGAGTTAATATGGCCCTGTAACCTGTAGACATGTTGAGAAAGAAACCTTCACCCGCAATCCATTAACCACCAGGAAATAAAAATGAAGGGGACACAATCTTACATTTGGAACTGAAAAAAAAAATCACATGTTAGTCTTTTGCCATAAATCAATGTTTCTCAACTTATTTTTCATTTTAACTCCTCTAAGGAGCATTTTTTTCTGAATTGCCCCCTGCCCCAAATTTTAATACCACAGATATACTGTGTATGTCCTGTATGTGCATCTGTGCTTTATACATGTAAAGTATAAGATTTTTTTCACTCTCTCAGAATGGAGCCAATTTTCTGCCCCCTGGGGGCAATATGGCTTCCATTGAGAATATACTGCATCAACCAAACTGAATTATGAAACACTTACCTTGGCCATCATCATCTTAAATGCAAACCACCGTTTTCCTTTGCCTTTCCCAAGAGCCCCTTCATTTTCACTCACAAATTTTTTTGCTTCCCTGAGAAAATAAAACAAAATAAGGGGTAGGTGGGGATGGGTTGAGAGTAACAGAACATAGAGGTAGTGAACATTTAATTTTATTAGATCTGCTGTTATATTTCTTCTAGACCCTTAACAAGTGAATCTAAGCTGAATCTCATAGCCTATGGATTTGTGAAGGATGTTTAAGTTTTTAAATTCTGGCCAGGAAGCACAAGACACATATTTTAGTCTCATTTAGTCATCAGCTGGTGTCATTGTAAAGCAAGGAATTTATGGTAAGTGTCAAATAGACAAACCTAGTTCTTCTCATTTCTACCACATGTAAAACTAACTCTGAAGTTTACTTCAGATTCTGGCAATCAGAATGTTTATTTTAAAATATTTTCTTTCCTTCTTTTATAAAGATTACTTTTTTTTAATAGGGCAGAGAGTTTAGGATAAACTGACATAGAACACACTTAGTGACCTGTTATATAGTCTCATAAAAGCAATTATAACTTAAAACAGAAAAATCATACTGTGTAAAGCAAATGGGATTGAGGAAAGAGAGAAAAGGGAAGGAATATTTTTGGGCCTTGCATTCAGAAAGGGCTTCAAATTTAAACTTTAACTTTATTCCCAAACATTTATATATTTACCGTAGTCACATTAGTGTCTTTGTGTGTGAAAAAGCATTAATTCATCAAAATGGATAATGTGAACACGTTAAATATACTACAATTTTGTAACCTTGTTTGGTCATTTTTGCTATTATTGTTTGTTTGATGTCTGAAAAGAATTTAGAAAATAGAGGTGGGCCAGGCTTCTCTTGATCTTTCGGGGCCATAAAGGGCAGAACCCAAGAGAACCCAAGAGAGAACTCAAACCTGGGCTGCGGTTCTGCAGGTGCAGCGCTGTCATCACCTGGATGGCCCCTGGGATGTGGAGTTTACAGACAAGACCTATCAACACTTAACTATAAAGAAACTTATTAATACGCAAAGTAAATCTTTAAATAATGGAAAGCTGGTGAAGAAATTTTTTGTAAGGTGTTCCTAAACTCATGATTTTACAATACTCAGTGATCAGAACACAACACACACTTGTTGACTAAGCTGATTGCTAGAGATGGTGGCTCATTATTCACCTGTGCATGCTCACCCACCTAGATTCTGCCATAAAAATACAAGCACGTTGGAGAAGATTCTCTTCAGTCATCAAACAGACGCCCAAATCAGCTCCTTGATGGCGGGGACAATATCTTGTCCTTTTGTATCTCCCACAGCATTGACCACTACTTTGACCATAGGAGGTGCTTAAAAAACCTAAACCTTCTGGAAATAGAGCTGATTGGTCTAACTCGGCACACATATAGACAGGGGAGTAATTAACAATGTATTTTCTCCATCAATTAATGCTCAAAATCAAAGTCACTCCTAGACTTTGGGATTGCACCCTTCTTCATCGGTCTTCTGAGAAGCTTAACAGGGCGACTCCTGGAAATGAAGAACGGTGACTAGACTAGCCTTGTCAAATGCCCTGACAGCCGGTATGACCTCTGGGCTGTGAAGATTAATTAAAAAATGGTTTCTAAAACATTCTACACATTTAAAACTGTTCAATAAGGACATATCAAAAAGTATAAACTGAGTTCTCATGGCTGGGTTTTAGATCCATGCAATTAAGAAAACAGATCACATTTAAGCATTAACGATGTGTTATGGAGATGGTAAGACAAGGATGAGTGTGGTACCTAGCAGACATTTATAAATTGTTGAACTGATCAAACTGAAAATGAGGTAATTCGAGTTCTAACCCAGCCTCTGAGAATTTGCCCACATTTTTAATGCTCTCTGTACACATGTTCAGGAGTGTCCTGCTTCTCAGAGGAAAACACACTTGCCCAGGACTCACACACACCTGAGCAAGTTCTGGCACAGTTTCTTTCAGTTACTATGTGGCCTTTAACAGGTCAGGATTTCCCCACAAACAAACAAATGGGAGGACAATTGCTTCCCTGTCTGCTTGGGTGGTGGTGAGAATAAAGCGAGATCATAAATGTGAAAGTGTTGAAGGAATTATTATACAGTCGATTCTCCTGTAACACATGTTTAGAAACTGAAAATTTGTTCTAACCTGATTGATAGATTATGGAACAATTTAAGCATAACACAAATTTTGTGTTTGCTTATGTGTGATCTTATGTACAAGAAATGCTTGATGAATGCAGAAAACTGCATCCAGCTAAACCTAGAAGAGTAGGAATACACAAAATACACAACCTCATCCACCAGCTACCTCACCACACCATGCATGTTAGAAAAACCACATCCATTCACTGCTCGTGTTCCACTCTTCACAATATAACACAAATTGCCAAACTTCCGAAGGGCATTTCCACAAGCAAACTTCAGGTCCTTTTCAAGGTAAATTGCAATATTTAGTGTAGTATTTATGTATTTCTTAACCATTTAACACATGTAAAATGTTGCTGCCATTTGATTAAATGTCTGTATTTTCTTAATGTACCACTGATGACATTTCTGAGTATTGTATCCTATCCCTATTTTTATATGAACCCTCAGGTTTTCATTTCTCGGTTTTACATAGCGTAGTGATTTTTTTTAGGAACTGATACATTGTGTTATAGCAGAATTGACTCTAATTCAATTATTTGGCATCAAGAAACTTGAAATTCATAAAACCAAGTGCACATAGAAATTATCACTTCATTCTCTGTTATAATAAACATAAAAACGAAGAAGCAAAAATTCTTAGTAGTAAAACTAAAATTTGTTTTTCTAATGTAATAAAATATCTACTTTATGGGCATATCCTCTACTCTAGATATTTAGAGGATAATTTAAAAGACAATCAGTTTGGCCTATTAGAGTTATATCACTTTCTGGATGAATGGCCAATTAGAAAACATGTCTGCTCTAAGTCAAAAGTGTAAAGAAATAGCCGTTCTACTCCATATTTCTAACAACGTTTTTAATTTTGTGAGTTGATGATTATGTTACAGGAACATTAAACTAGCAAGATTTAGGAGAGAGGGAGGGAAGTCAGAGTTATAATCAAATTAAAATCACCACAAAATTAATTATAAATTCATTTAACAATATAGAAACCTATTTACGTGGCATTCATATGGTTTTTGTCAGTTATTACAAATATAATTTTCCTTTGAACAATCTAAACAAGTTTTTATTGTCTCTTCAGTTGCCAAGTTTTCCCTGATGCTGGGCATAATTTCATATTTCTCTCTCAATTACTGCCCCACCCCACCGTCAACATATGTACCCAGACTTTGGTTTTTCAGACAAAAGTCTGGACTTCACTCTACTCCACATAATCTCAGGTATGAATTTCTTCTCATCCCTAATTCCCTACCCCCTCTTCTGTTCTCCAAGAAATCTCCCCAAGTTTCATATTAAAGGGTACCCTGAACAGCTATTCTGGCTCATTCTGCAGCCCACTGCTCACCCTGGCCAAAATAACTGCTAGACTCAACTCATCAGAAATCTGGGGATAACTTTAAAACAAAGTCACAGGGGAGCAGAGAATAATTCTTTAGCAAGAACAGATCCTTGATGCCCCTAATCTGATGATCTTGGGGTGTAAAGATGTACCCCTGCAGCTTGCAGGCCTGGAAGAAGGGGCAATGGGCTGGAGGAGGTCAGGCCTTAACACTGTTTTCAGGGTTGACCTTCTCAATGAGCTAGCGTGATTTCAGGATGGAAGAAAAGTAGACCCATCCAATCCTATCCTCCCTGGTAATAGATTTCTTAATCAGAAGTCAATGTCTTTCACTGTGCTACTGGAGACAAGATACAAAAAGAAAGTATCTGACATGGAGATAAATACTAACTGATACTTATGACACTAAGGTGCCCAGGACAGATATCCGAATGCATGAAAATAAAGAGCAGAGTCTTTGAAAACTAAAAAGCAACAAAATGTCTTCATATTTTTTCCTATGGTTAATCCATTTTGCTACCCATTTGTATTTATCTGGATAATTTAAAGGGATTTTCCTACATAGCTAAAATGAAATAGGCTTTTGTGGATAAACTTTAAATATCTATTGGCCTCAAACCATCCAAATGTCTGACTGAAAAATGTGATGTGTGTCATCCCCTTGAATTGCATTCAACAAAAGCTTCCTGCCAAGACTGTAATCCGGTCTGCAGGTCTCAGAGCTTAAGCAAGCCCTGGTACACTGTGCACAGCTCTCTGTGCTGTAACCCCAGACCCAGGGATAAATAATTGAGTGAGGTCTATTTAATGACAGTAATACCTGGCCTCATCATTCATTTATCAACCCCTTGTGTTGGTAATTAGAATAATAAGGTTTCATGGGCTATCAAGAATGCTTTCACAGTTAGTTGAAGGAGCACACTTTGGCCTAACTTACAAAATAGATAATTTACCCAGAACACATGATACAACCCCGACGACACAGGGGAGTTAGGACACGCCATGCTGCCTTTGACACATTAGCATTCCAGGAAACTTGTTCCCTATTTGGGTTAGGTTGACTTTTCTTTCCTCTTGCTTTCAGTTTGATAATATGATTGAGCAACCAATTTATTGCTTAAGTAAATGAAAGACATTTCAAAACCAGTCTTTAAGGCAGCTGTAATCAAAACTTGTACTCATGACAACGTCCCAGTAAAGGGGTGGGAAGAGTAAGAAGTCTTTTCCTAAAAATCACTGTCATTTAAAAACATTTGACCATTTAAACCAACTAAAAGTCAGAACTCTGACTTTTCCTAAAATATCATTGAGTAATTGAAAGAAAGTTGCAGAGGTAAAAAGATATTCTAATGTGCAGAGATTGAAAATAAGGAATATAGGCCCCCAAGATAATATAGCTTTATAATTAGCCTAGTAGAATTATTTAAAATGACCCTAATACTGGAAGTGACAATCCAAAACATGTTTTTATAAAGAGGATGCTGGTGGCAGTAGTTGTGATGGTTAAGATGCTCAGCAGCTTCATCTGTAAAATAGAAATAATAATAGCTATTCCACAGGGTTTTAGTGTGCTTAATAGGAAATAATGTAGTAATGTGTTTAGTAATTATGTATGCAATGTGTCCATGGCAAATATTAAGAGCTCTATAAATAGTAACTAGTACTAATGTCAGAGTACTATTGGGCTGACTTCAAGTTTTATGCTGAGTCTCCAACTTACAAAGTTGAGAAAGGACTGGCTATTTCCAGACAAAATCCCACAGAAAGTCAGTCTCCTTCCCCTCAGAATATCACTCTAATGAGATGTAGGAAGAGTGGGAATCGTTCTCGTTACTAAATGTGCAGGAGAGGATTCAGCCCCACTATTGAGACCTGATGAGTGGGCGCAGGTGTCGGGCTTCAGAAGCCCTGGTTGTGAGGCAGCCTGGAAGAAGGCAGCTGTGGATTCTCACCTAGTCCTGCTCCAGCCATGCAGTGCTGCTGCAGAGAGCTCAGGACATGTGGCAGCTGGGGAGTCTCTGTGATAAGAGGCAAAAAGGAATCTCCCTTGAATAGGACTTCATTCTATTCAGGTCTGTGTTGTGTATCTTACAAATAAGACACACATTTGAATCCTGTTCCTAACTGTGTGCTCTTGGAGAGATAGTGGATCCCAAATTTCTCGCCTGTAAAATATGATCAGCAACAGTCACAGCAGCAACAGCTAACATATACCGAGCGCTTGCCCTATGCCAGGCACTATTTATACCCATCATCTCATGTAATCCCCACAAAATCCTGCAAGGTGGGAACAGTTATTATCCCCACCTTACAGATGAGAAAATTGAGGATAAGATCAGTAAAATAAGTGCGCAAGTTTACCCAAAGAGTACGTGGTGCAGCTCGGCTTGGATTTGAGCTCGTGTCCCCAGTTTCCCCGGAATAACACCGTGATTTACCTCATGGGGTTGCTATAAGGACATATAAAAGTTGAGATAACATAGGCAAAGCAGTGCTTAGTATTTCATGGGTAAATCGCACTGTTGATTGTTACTCAAAGGTCTTTATTATTTTTCTGGGGAAATGTTGATGATGTGTCAGATAAAGCTTCAGAATAAAGAACAATTTGTACACTCTCCTTATAACCATATAAAAATAGTGTGTGTCAATGACCAAAGACTAAGCAATTATGCACATGATTAGTTCCTCTATTTTCCAAACTTATAATACTGCCATACAGTTTTGTTTACAGTAATAAAAATCGAGACTTTTGCTTATATATTTCAAGACATTGTGCCATATAAAGAGGGGGGAGAAAGTAGAAAGTGGCCTTAGACTTTTCTGTAAAGAATTTACAATCCCATTAGGAAGCCAAGGTATAGATAAATATTTAGGGTATCATCTAATTACTATTAAATAGGTAGTTGTAAAGTGCTGTAAGATTCAGATGAGAGAGTGTTAGAAGGAACCCTAAACAAAGGGAGGGAGGGTTCAGCTACAAGGACAAGGGGGCAGGAAGGACATTTCAGCACAGAGAAATGGTGTGAACAAAAGTGAAGAAATAAAAATGTACCCAGGGTCTTCAAGTGGGTGATGAAGAGATGAAGAGAACAGTCTAAATGCTTTAAAGGAGGAGTTGGCATGCTCTAACGCCAGGCTCAGCGGTGTAGAATTCATTTTGATGTCAGTCAGAACCTGCGAGGGTTTTTGAGCAGGAGACTGGTAAGTGCAGTACAGTATGCAGTACTATATGAGAAATGCGGCAACGATGATATGCAAGATGGATTACAGGAAAACGAAATGAGAGGCTGGAGGCAACTGGATTTCTAATGCCTTTATATAGTTTGTTTCCTCTTTCTAGAATGGCCTTTCCCTCCTTCTCTGCCTGTTTTCTTCCTTTTCTTCATTTTCAGTTCAAGAGTCAAGCCAACACAACAGCTCCTCCTTAATGCCTTTCCTGATCCTTTCTTTCCAACTGTCCTCCCACCCGGGGTCAGCATGATTTAACCTCTGACTTCTATGAAGTAATTACCCTGTGGTCCATTTTCACCATTGCACTGGCATTGCCTGAAGGCAAGGTCTATGTCTTTTGTTCTAGTTTTCCAGTATTTAGTCTAGCACCTGGCACAGAAGTGAGTTTCAACAAATGCTAACTGAATGAATGAACATCTTCATGGACACTGGATGATAGTCAGGCCAGTGGTTCCTAAACTGCCTCCACCTGAGAATCACCTGTGGGATCCTTTCAAAATTCCAAAGCCCAGGGCTCCCCAATCCCAGATCCCTTAAATCACAATCTCTAGAGGTGGGACAGAGGCATTAGCATTTTTGAAGCCCCTTAAATGATTCCAATACGCAACAAGTTGGGGGCCAGATTTGGAACCAAACCACATTTCATTTGCTGGGACTACTAAATTTAAGTCTTTACATTGGTTAAGCAGTTGTTGGAGGTTTGGGCTAAAAAGATGCCATATAAAATCATTTTGGTGTCCCCTTGGACTGGCCGTACTGGATATATTTGAAACTTGATAAATTGCTTTTGATGAATAACTTTTCTTTTCCTGTCCCTGCCTCACTCTTTATCTTACACCCCTAAAGGGTAACCGACTAAATGACCATCTGAAAACAAACAACAAACACAGAGCTAGCTAAAAAGCTACTTACGCATTCATATAACTTAGTAGCCTATATGTCTGGCTCCTTTTGGTGTGCTTCCTTTTAGATAGCACCACTTCACAGATTAAAAAAATAGACAGAGAGAGAGGTTACCAAGACCTCTAAAATTTTTATCAGCAGTAAATGTTAGAGTGATCTGCACACAAAGAGTTCTTGGGCTGTTTTTTCACTGGCTCCGATGAGATTCACGGAGACGTGGCAAAGCCAGCTGCTCGTGTTGGTGACTAACGAAAGCAAAGCTTGGGTAGGGCAAATGTGTATTAAGTTTAACACTACTACCCATAAAAATTCTTCAGACCTAGGATGACTTCTTTGCTCCCTGGGGTTATGAAACAATACTAATTTTCATGGCTAGTTTAAATGTCAAATAAAGACTCAAACACATTTTAGTTATACCCTAAAAGTCAGTCAGAGTAATTTTAGATGAATCAAGGAAGAAACGACATAGCTGGGCTTTAGTGGTTTAACAGTAATAATAATTATAATAAGAATAAGAAGTACACTAGATCCTCTTTCTACTCATTGATTAAGTCTTTTCCTAATTCTGCTGTGTACCTGGTTAATTTAAGATTCAATTTATGGATCGAAGAAAATCCTTAGTATCATAATAGCAGAGGAGAGACCATACAGCTTTCCCCAGGAGCCAAAAGCTTATGCTGAGTTTTAGATATCGGTCACAGCATAAACTGGTTTTCCTCCACAGAAGGACATCAAAAAATGCTAAGATTGTAACATTATCAGCAGAGACAATGTACAACTAAGTTTCTGTAAAGAATTCTTTCTCAGTGCCTAGTGGTCTATAATAGTAACTGTATAAATGTCTCTGTGGATCATCTTATCAAGCTCTAGATCAAGAATTTTTTGTTTTATTTTTTTTTGGTCTTTTGTTTTAATAAATCAGTTGAGCATGCAATTAGCAACACTCATACCTAAGGTAGGTGTGGTATTATGTGGACTGCAGACTTCCAGCCCATGTCCCTAAGACATCTAGGTATATCCCAGTTTACTACTATTGCTTTGGTTTTTGAGCAGAAATGAGGTTTGGGGAGAATGTGTTCTTTTTTTTTTTTTAATGACAGCATGCTCTCCTCCTCCTCCTTTTTTTCTTTTTTAAGGAAGATTGGCCCTGAGACAACATCTGTTGCCAATCTTTCTCTTTTTTTTTCCCCTCCCCAAAGCCCCAGTAGATAGTTGTATATCCTAGTTGTAGGTCTTTCTATTTCTTCTATGTGGGATGCTGCCACAGCATGGCTTGATGAATGGTGTGTAGGTCCATGTTCAGGATTCAAACCAGTGAACCCGGGGCCACTGAAGCAGAGCAGGCAAACTTAACTATTCAGCCATGGGGCCGGCCCCAGGAGAATGTGTTCTTAAAGCCACAAATGAATCCTGAAGAACAGGATCGCAAGAGTAATAAGAAAAGCTAAGTAGAAAACTTTACCTTAACTGCTTTCATCACTAAAGATTTTCAAAATGGAGATGTTTCTTCTCCCCCTCTTTACTGTGGGAAAATTATTATCAGAAGTTGGTAGAAATAGCACAGAAAATATGGATCGCTATATATAGCTGCAAAAGGGACCCATCTGAAAGTCTGGTCGATAAGCAAATTTACTTTATTTCTATCCTCCTTTCATTCTCCTTTTTTTTTTTTTTTTTTTGGTGAGGAAGATTTGCCCTGAGCTAACACTGTTGACAATCTTCCTCTTTTTTTTTTCTTTTTTTTTTGCTTGAGGGAGATTAGCCCTGAGCTAACACCTGTGCCAATCTTTCTCTGTCTTCTATATGGAATGCCTCCACAGCACGGCTGACGAGAGGAGTATGTCCACACCTGGGATCCAAACTGACAAATCCAGACCACTGAAGCAGAGTTCACAGAACTTTTAACCACTCAGCCACGGAGCCAGCCCCTCATTTCTCCTTTACTTGGCCATTTTTTCTAAGTGGTTATTGAGTGTGTTTTATGTTCTTAGGAATTTGCTAAGTGCTTTGGAAGAAATAAAAGGAAGATGTAGATTCATTTCTGAAGCTTAAACTCTGTTAAGAAAAATGAGATATAGACCCACAACATTGTTACATAGCAGTGCTAGGCAGCCTAGAAGTGAAAAAGGAGAGAGTGGTGGCTTGCGAGCTTGTTGAAGACAAATTAAAGTGGACATTAAAGGGCTGATAGAATTTGAGTAGGCAGAGAAAGGCATTCTAGGCATCAGTTGGCAGGAATTTCCCTAACAAAGGAGATATTTCCATCATGAATCTCATATTCTTAGATATATAAACATCCAGCTCTTCACAAAGCCATTTACAGGAGGCGGTAGACAGACTGTGCTAATTTTGCTTGGTTCATGTGCATTCTAATCAAGCACACTTAACCAATTCAGAATATTGTGAAACAGAAGGACTCACAGGGTGCTGCCTCAGAGTGAGAGGAGCCACTCTGCTTTGAAAGTTTGGGTAAAATGTTTCTGCACAGTACCTGTGTTTTTATATTTATACCCTCGTAAACATTTCTAAGTATTACCAAATATTTTTTTTTAATGTGTGGTGGTATCTAAGAGTGCTAAAAAGCCTTAGCTTTCTGTTGGAACACTGTGTTTTGCCTTTTGACCCATGACTTGGGCAAGAAATTTTAAATGATGGCAGTTGAGTGAGCTCTGCACTGAATCAAGACAACCTAGTAAATCTGATTGCTCGCCACATGACAAACAAATCTGGAGATCTGCCCAACTTGGGTGACGGCATCCACACAGCACGCTACGCTCCTATGTGGACTAGTCCTTTTGCCAAGTGGACTTGCAGTCTTAATATTTCACAGTTGCCTCCCGTAGCCTCCCTTCTAAACTTTCCTAATCCCTGTGGGCAAGTACTAGTCAAGAAATACTAGAATAGTGTGCACATAAAATAGAACAATTCATCCAAAGGGTCGTGTGTCTTTATATAAATATCTAAGTGTGTATGTGTGTGTATAATAGTACATATATATATACACGTATACATATATGCATATATAGGTAAAATGATGCACGTATACTGCGAAAGCATAATTAACACAACTATTTAGAAGAAATGATTTATATCATTTAAAAATGTTTTTATTTTTAGGATTTCTTATTTGCAGAAGAGAATCTTAGACACACTATATTGGATATATAAAATTATTCTCCTTTCTTCCTCTCATCTAATTTGTTATGATATTCTAATACAATGTTCTCTAAACATTTACTTTTAGTATATGCTTTTTAATAAGGCTTAACCATTTTTATCCTATAATAACAAGTTTATTTAAGCCCTCCAAAGTGGTATTCCACTTGTCATTCCTTGGTCATATACATAAAGACGTCCTTCAAAGAGAACTATTTAGTGGTTACCAGGAGGAAGGGGGGTGGGGGGTAGGCACAAGGGGTGAAGGGGCACACCTATACGGTGACTCACAAATGATAATGTACAACTGAAATTTCACAATCTTGCAAATTATCATAACCTCAATAAAAAATAATAAATAAAATTTTTTTTAAAAAGACGTCCTTAAAAAGCCCGTGGCTATTCTCTTATTATAAACCTGATAAAGTAAAGAATTATCTACACAATTAGTACCTTATCTAGTACCTGGATGGCACATCCCCGAAACAACAAGGCCACCTTTCTCAAATTAATCTTATTTTATACCTATCAAGTACACATTTTCTTTCCTTTTACTGTTAATGTGTTATGCCAAATATATTTGAAAGCATTTCTGGATAATTTTTAAGTGATAATGAATGAATTTCTCTTTTTAACCACCTTTCAAAAATAATATATTTATGGATAGCCTAATAAGTTGTGAAAATTAGCTGTCACTGATAGCTGAAATTCTAAAGAGCGCAAGTTAGGTAAATTGCTATTTATCAAAAATTGTTGGAGGGTAGGACGCTCCGACAAGCTGAGAAAACTGAATCAGAGTGTCTTACCATCTATAATAGATTGCTGACACTCTGGAAATAGGGCACAATGAGATACAATTAAGAAGAAGATAATAGTAACCACACTTTATCCATCTGGAAGAAAACTTTAGAACTTTCTTATGTTTAATGTTTATTTTTATTATAATTATATATACTGCATAAACAACTATATATCTATATAATATATACAGTACTATATATATGCTATATATATTTTTTAATTCCAATTATAGCGTACTGTAAAAAAATCCCCATTTATTTGAACTTTGGAGTTATTTGAATTCTGGTAAGTAGATGTTTGTGGAAGGTAGCAAATAAGATTGATTGCCAAGAATCTTGGAAAGCATCCTTGAATATTAGCATTTTTTAGTTCCATTTTCCCAATGACTAATATCTTTCCACTAACAATCTGGGCAGAGTCTCAGGCTGATTTAACGAGGCTGTGTGCTTGAGATTTTGCTGTAGGTACAAGAGCTGTAAATGCCTTCACAACTCACCAAAAGATGTGGGAGCAGTAGCCAGGTGGGCCCCTTGAGAAGCCTGCCAAACCAAGGTGAAAAATACAACATCCCCAGGTAATGAGGATGGTGCAATGGTAAAATGGTGCAGTGTAGATAAGAAAGGTTAAATGAATCATAAAACAAATAAAGGAGGAGAATTCTTGGTAGACAAAAGTATTTACCCAAAATGTTTCTGAGCTGACTTCCTTAACAATTGAAAAAGTTTCTGAAAACATGTAAGTCCCAAGAAAAAACAACAAGTTTCTCATTTGGTCCCTTTCAGTATCCTTTCAGGGAGAATTGCGAAATATTATTAGAGAAGCATTGTTAAAATTAATCACAATAATTTTCTAAGCTCTCACAACAATACAGTAAATATTAACAGGGTAAATCTCAAGAAAGAAAGAATTGTCGGGGACATTGTTCTCGTTTAATATGGAAAGAATCTTTCTAATGCAATGAAAATGGTTGCAGTGGTGGCAGAGGAAGTCTAATGTGAATGACAAGCCAGAAGAGATTTCTGATCTCAGTCAAGAACTGATCACTCTTGAATAAAATTGTTTTCTCTTAAGATGAGTTTTAATGCGAGAGAAAAGAGTAGAATGGGAGGAAGAGAAGGAGGAAGATTGAAATTCTCTGTGCATATTAACAGATTTGAGAAGAAGTTCTAGAATATAAAATAAAAGACATTTAGCAGAATAAGATAAAAAACTAGGATAAGAGGTTATTCATGCACTTTGGACTTTATCTGGAGTCCTGAAATTATAGAATACTGCTTGTCCTCACAGGCAGTTCTAATTTAAGCATTTCAGTGTTGATTATAGATCAAAGAAAGAAAACATGTGATAGCATAACAAATAGTTCTTTCTTTAGATTCTGCCGTCAACTACTCCGGATGAAGGTCCTTCTCACATAAACTTAGTTAATCAAAGGGCATTTCTAGATCCCCCAGTGAGGTGCTGGAGCTGACTCAGCCACTGATTGTTAAATTTTCAGGAATTTTTCGAGCTGGTTTTAAACTGTTGGCAGCTTGAAATTGATCCTAGTGGGGATATTTACACACGGAAATTGGCAAATACTGCAAATCAAGGCTCTTCACCAGCACATTTCTTCCCTATACTCACACATTTATCCAGGCCCTTAAAAGATCCCAGTCATGTTAATGATTCTCTTGTCTTGGGTGTCTTGGGTTGTTGAGTGTCCAACAACAAAAGAAATCACCATTAACACTGTCACCCACACAGGAATCAGTAATGGCATGCTTATGAGGTACAGAGCACTATGCTAGACCCTGAGGAAATAAAGAGCTGCACCACACCTTTCACATCCTGAGGAGCTCAAAATCTATTCTGAAAGAAAAGAGATTGACATACAAATTTAAAAATGCAATACAATGCAGCATAACTACAGAGCCAACAGAACAGTAGAGCCCATTTGAGTCCTGTGTCTACAGGAGTTGGCAGAGAAAGGACCACAGGAGGAGACAATAATCCACGAAGGACAGAACTCAGGCCTGGAAGAAGCATAGGATACAGAAAAGCAGAGAGGAGACCCGAGTGAAGTAAGAAAATCTATCCAGAATTCTTTAGATTAAATGCATTTCACTGAGAAACATGGTTCAATGAGAAGCAGTATGGCACAATAGAAAAAGCATGAGATTTTGGAGATGCAGAAATCTAGATTTGAATCTTCACCTTGGCAGTTATTGGCTTGAGGCTACTTTACCTCCACAGTTTTACCTTCTGTAAAATGGGGCTAACTTTCCCTTTTCAAGGTTCTTATGAAGATTAAATGAGTTAATGTGTGCAGTATCTCCAGCACAGAATATGATACATAGTAGACACTCAAAAAAAAAATGGAGATGGTTTTGTCCATCTCCAAACTCTCATGGTCATCATCATCATCAATAACTAATGATGTGGAAAGAGAGCCGGAACTCAGATTGTGAATTCAGATTGTGGAGCTCACAAATTTTTTAAGCGAAAGCTTTTAAACTTTGTCTGTTAATTACTGAGGAGACATTGAAGGCTTTGAACATAGAGATGACATGTTCGAAGAGGTATTTACAAAGAACTCCCTGGCTATAGCGTGCTGTCTTTGGAGTTATATAGACTTGAGTTCCATAATGTGAGTTTGCTGAATTATTTGAGACTATTTAATTCTGCTATTGGAATGGATGGAACTCATAAGAACTATTAAGCATAGATAATGAGAAAGCTCTTGGCTCATAATACTCAGGTGAAACTCATAGGCAGGGTCAATTTCATAGGCCTGTGACATGGGCCCCAAACTCAAAGGGGCCCAGTGCTTAATTTCGTGCTTTACCATGGCCATTTTGAAATTCTTAATAATTGAAATTCTCAATTACTTTTTAACAAGTGTTCTTGCATTTTCATTTCACACCAAGTCCTACAAATTATGTAGCTGGTCTCACACACAGTATGTGTTAAGTATAGCTAATAAACAGATTTGTAGCATGTGACACATAGGCATAATTTATAAGATGTGTTCCAATATCAGTAGTAAGTAAGTTAGTCAGCTGTAATACCTGCCAAAGAAAGACAGAAAATATGATGAACAAATAAGAATATTATGGTTAGAAAGGGATGAAAACAGCAGTTATGATCTTGTCACTTTGCGACCAACATCTGTCATTACTAAATTGATCACCCATTGGTGTCATCCAGTATGGTTCTGTTCCTCACCCCCCACCCCTCCTCCATGTGTTCTGCTCAAGAAAAGCAGCTATAATTTGTGGCATTTCAACAGGCTAATTGACAAGGTACTCCCATGGTCAGACATAATTGCCCTGTGTCATTCTGATAAAGCAAATGCATATCCTTGCTCTAATTCATCTTCACTTCAGTGGCCCCTTTGGGACCTCCATCCTCTTAATCACAGCATCAGTAGGATGAAAGAGATAGAGCATATGAACACTGAGAAACCAAGGATTCAGAAGGTGTGATTCTGTGGCCTACTCTACCAGTCTATTGCCATTCTATCCCCAGTATGTTAATTTATTCCATCTCTTTGCCCTCACTTCTCACTGTGCTTTAAATTGACTTAATAAACCATGTGATTTGAGCATGTTAATTTGGCCAGGGACCTTTCAGTCCCATGACCTCTGGGAGAGCTTGCCTGGTAGTATACTTAGAGACCTACATCATATCAAGGCAATTTTCTACACAAGTTCAAATCACGGCTCCACCACTTAATAACTGTCTGAACATAAACAATGACTTATCCTCTCAGAGCTTTGGGTTTTTTATATGCTAAGCCAAAATAACAATATCTACCTCGAAGGATGGTTGAAAGTGATAAAGGAAATTATGATAGTAAAACAATAATAGCTAACATGTATGATTACTATGTGCCAGTCACCATTCTAAGTGCTTTAGATCCATTAACTGATTTAATCTTCTCAATAACTCTATGAAGTAGTACTGCTTTTATTCCCGTTTATAGGTGAGGGAAGTCAAGGATACAGAGGTTAAGAAACTTGCCCACGGTCACAGCATAATGCTTGATATCTACTAGGCACTTATTAAATAGTGGAGAAATTAAATGTCAATGTTACTTTTTGATCAACAAAATTTCAGATGAACTGATTGCCTACAGACTCACCATTCTTCCGATGAGAAAATCTACATACCCAAGATATCTGTAATGTACAGGAACTGAAGGTCTATGCTTTGGTTGAGTTATTGACTAAAAAGAAGCCCAAATGGTCAAAGTGTGTGTTAGCAGGTGTGTACACATGCTTAAAAGTCCTCTTGTGTGGAATCCCTCATTCCTTCACAATGACGGATGGAGGAAAGGCGTTTGTGAACTAAAGTAGAAATCATGATGCTTGCCTAGGAAAATCTTAGTCTCCAAGGAAACTTGAGAGAAAGGGGTGGGGATGGGAGCCAAAGGGGCAGTCTTCCCAGATGGGATCCAGCTCAGGAAATCAACTCTGGTCTATTCCCACTTTCCTAGAAATATATTAGTTCCCCCAACCAAAAAATAAAATAAAAAACAAACACAAACAATTGTGGGAGGATGAAGGGAGACTGAGTAAGGAGGAAAGTTGCCTTAAGGACTAGCTGACAATTTTAAGCACCTATTTAAACGTAAATGAAATCCTAAGAGTAAGTTTCTTGGCTTTACTGGGTGTTTCATCAATAAATCACCAGGCCTAGTCAGCCAGTGGACAGCTCCTGGAAACACTGGGTCAGGGTGCTACAAAGCTCACATATTAAAGCAATCAGTATAATAGCTAAATAAACATTTTTGTTATCAAAATAAATACTTTTAAAATGGTTTCTACCCTAGAGCCATTTCCGTGAAAAAGAATATTGGAGATCTCCTGCAGCCTATTCTGTAGACTCAAGAAACACTAGAACTGCTCCCTCCCCAAAATAAGTTTCCTTAAACATCCAGTTAAGTGGGATTTTTTTAAACCTTTTCTCATGTTAATAGGCACAGAAACATTTTTCTTCAAAGGAATGCTTTATGTGGAAGTACATTGTGAAGAAGAGAGAAAACACAGGTCTCCTCTGCTTGAAGCTGGCATTGCGGCCCGGCAGCCATCCCTCATGGCTCAGCCTACCCTGCCCTGGAGGGATTTCCCCAAACCACTTGAACTCTGAGGACAGCAGTTTGAAAACCATGGGCCACAGTCTGATTCCTTCCTTTTATGTATAAATAAACCGAGGCTCAGAGAGGGGAATTTAGAGGTAGAGCTTAGACTGGAGTCCAAGTCTCTTAATTTTCAATCCAAAATCTATTCTATCATAATAAAATAAAGTAGTTGCTTATTTATGTTTAGTCTTGAGGGCTTTTAATCTACCACACAGAATGTTCCCATAGAGTTAAAGGTTTTAGGTTCCTTCCAAGATGGGTAATAAGCAGACCTGTTATTTTCCACCAGGTATTTTATTTCACCTGTAGTGGCTGCTACCAGGACAGGCAGCCACCTCTTACAGATAGGAAAGATCTAGTCATCCAACTTCTGGGTTAAACCTATTAACAACTTAAAAAGAGATTATGCTTAAAATCCTCACTGTTGGATATTTTTTAGTTGGGTAACTAATAAAAAACAGAAATAGACTTTCAAATCATTGGAAAATACGTCACTATTTCCCTTTTCCCAGCCTCTACATACACATATTCTCACCCATTCCATAAATGGTCCACAGAGTAGGATGTCCCACTTAATGAGGTTTTCTAGTTCTCAATTTTAAAATTGAGGTTCTCAATTCTAACCATAAATCAATGACTTTTACAGTAAAAAACAAAAATACATATTCCTGGTCTGGACAAGACACACATACCCCACCACCCAGAAATTCTTATTCAATAGGTTTAAGGCTACATGAATGTGTGAAACCATATTAATACACAGAAAAACATACGTTGAAAAACATCATTCCACAGTGACGGTGGAAAGGACGTGGCTTCCCTTCAGCCCTAAAGAACCAATTCTGCTTCCTTGAAAATGCCGACCTCCAATTCCTGAGCCATATTTGAGAGTCCATATGGATTTATAACCCATTTTTAGAGCTTCTTGCCCCTGTACTAATTGCTTATGTTAACCATCTTTTGACCTTAAGTCCTGAGGATACTCATGTTCCTAGTGGCAGATAGTCTTTCAAAATGTAGTAACTATCCCTGAGTCTCCCACAATATCCTCAGAGCCACAAGCTACCATTCCCAAGGCTTTACTCTAAAACAAGTCTTGAAATCTTGACCCTCCCTAAAATTTGTTCCACATATTTTTCAGAGTCCAGAGCCATCTGGGAAGCCTTGAAACCCAGACACAGATCCACACCTGTGATCAAAATATCTGTTCCAGTTACGTTGAACCTGGTGTCTAGAATTCCATAGACTTAGCCTGGAGTGATGACTGGAGGTTAATTCTGGGAATAACACAACCTTAGAAACACTGTCTCGGAGTTAGATGTTCTGAAATAAATAAAGGGCGGGAGGAAAGCTGCCTGACCCTCATGTTTTAGTAACTTTGGTAAGAGAAAACTCTACATACACATACTATGAAGTATTGACCACTTGTTCTAGTGTGACTGGAATCCATGGGGGAGAAGCTCAATACAGCATTCAGAAACCTACCAAGGGAGACAAGTTGGGCACTGTAGTACCAACAACTTCATCACAGAGGTTGAAACTGAGAGAATCAGGCTGACCAGGGCTATTGGCACCAGTTGTGCAGAGAATTGCAACGTCACAAAGCAGGAGATGTTTCTGGCCATGGAGATTAGTCGAAAGACAATGAGCATCGCTGACAGGTGAGAAGCCACAGTTGCTTCTTCTCTGGAGCTAAATTTGTGCTTCCATCCTGCGAGCTGGCTTTGGCTTTGATGTTCCGAATCACTGTTTTGGTAACGTGCCTAACTTGCTCCCCAGCTGCACAGGTAAGAAGCAGCAAACTTGAATGCCTACAAGGTCCAGCCAAGCAGCATGAACAAGTGATGTGGATTGTTTGGGAACTGTGCACACTCAAGGGTGAATGCCATACTAGTAGGGGTCAGCGACTGCCTAGCCCCAGAACTGTGCACACTGAAGAGCGAATGCCCTGTTAGTAGGGTGCAGCTATTGCTTAGCGCCAGCTGCTATTTTCACGTAGAAATCTTGGACCAGATCGTTCACTTGTCCATGAGAATCTGGACATCCAGATTTTTTTTTATGTGAAATTTCCCACTTTAAAAGTTTGACAACAGCAAAAATATTATTATAAAAAATACACCCCCAAATGGTTAAAATGGTAAATTTTATGTTATGTATATTTTGCTACAATAAAAAAAAATAGTAAAAGAAAAAGCTTGTGGACCAGATAAAAGCCACCTATAGTCTAGATTCAGCTGCAGACTCCCCATTTTCAACATCTGCCCTTGTAATAGGGCCTGGGCTGCCCCTCCTTCCATCTCAGTCTCTATCTCTCTCCACTTCTGAAAACAGCTTAATCCCTGGACTCCAGCCCAAGGCCCCAGGTCCAGGAATCTGCCATAAGAAAACCCTGAGGGTACATTTTTTAAATCCTGAGAGTGATCAGGCCCTGGATTCTGCCAAATTGTCAAGATCCCCTACTTCCCTTGTTGAAGCATCAAAATTTTATCGTCCATGCAGACTGCAAACAATGTGTCACCATCCCCCAAGGCTCCTGGGCTTACCTGTGGTTGGGTCTGCTTCCCCCTAGCCCTGTTGGGTCCCATACCCTCTGTCACAGGACAGGCAATCAGGCAACACTAGATCGATCGTGAGGTGAAATAATAATTACAATTTGTGTCTCCCAGTTGTGCGCTGGGTTCTGGCACCATGCTAAGTACTTCAAATGAATGATCTCACTTTATGATTCCAATAACCTTGTAAATTAGTACAATTTCATAAGGAACCTGAGATCAGAGGATGACACAATTCATTCAGATTTATCCAGCTATTAAATAGAAGATCTGAGATTCAAACTCAAGTCTGAAGCCATGCCTACTCTACCGTCCTATGTGGGAGATTCAGGCAAGGGACAGTAGGGGGTGTATTTCAAACCTCCACGCAGGTGGAAGGGAGGATATGCTCCTTGACATTCTTACTGAATTTCACACTATGCTTTGAAAGTTCACAATATTATTGCTTTCCAATTTTATAACTTTCTCTATACCCGTGGTTCCCAGGTTTGGGGATTTCGTGGCCGGTAATATTTCCAAGTATATATTGGGAGCCAACATAAGATTACCAAACTTCTATTTTACCACATAAGGACATTTTTAAATCTATCATTTAGCATCATTATTACTCAACTGAATGAAGTAGACAGACACACATAAGCACGTGAGCACACACACATGCATATGCACGTGCACACGCATTAGTAGCTCCATGGAACCCGGACGCCGCTTGTCTTTGCCTTCATTCACAGCTGGTGTGCACACGCACCTACACAGGGAGTTCCCCGCTACAGCTGTGTGGTGTTGCAGAAGTGTGCTGAGAAGACCATTGTTTGGAACGTGGAAAATCTTACTCCGCAAAACAGAATAACACCATTATAAATGATGGTGAGGTTCCTACCTCACAGGGTCGATCTAGAATATCTTCTGTTTTGGATATGAGGTAATGAGGCCCCAGGAAGTTAGGCAATTTCCTTGAATGACAGACAAGCTTTTGCAGAACCAAGTCTAGTAATGAATTATCTTGATAGCTACTTCAGCTTTTTTCATCACTATACAATAATGCTATACTATAATTTTAACATTATCATATATATATCCTCTAATGTTTAACATTATTAGTTAAATAGGCTTTGGAAATTTACCATTATTTTCAAAAGTGGTTCTGTGGAAAAATGCAATCTGTAGAACAGTTGAGAGATGCCAACATGGCTATTATCACAGACACATTCCCTTTTCTCACACCCCACCTCCCCCAACCCCCTTGGCGAGGAAATATAGGGTGATCCTCAGAGGTGAATCTGTTTCCTTCCCCAGGAAAGGACAATCATTTGAATTTTCATATCAGGAGTTTGTAAATCTTTCTGCCTCTGAGTGTGTTTGCACCCCCATCAACATCAACATTAGACTGAAATTGGGTCACTGATATGTTACTGGGGAATCGTTAGTAGCATGACCCTTAATTGGAATCCTATTTACTGTTCTGTTGGCTTACCATCCTTGCTGTGCTTTAATGAGAGCTGTGACATGACAATATCATTTGAGGCTGGGACCCCTCAGAGAAGCAGGAGTGTGCAATCCACACAAACATGTAAAATTCAAACATGTTCTCTCTTTCAGAGAGATAGTAATGAACGTATTAAACTGAGGAAACTTTCAGTTCGAGGAATAAGTGGTTAAAGGTGACCACAGAGGTTGTAAGACTCCAAACAATAAATTTGCTTATAGTTGTTTTTAATTTATAATCATTAGCCCAGCCTCTCTAGTGATATGAAATATATATGCTATATTATATATCAATATACCGTGAGCAATATGTATAATAATATGAGTATTATATATATTCTATTAGTATTATCTACAAAACTCAGAGGATTTAGGAGATCAGTATCAGGTAACATATTTCTAATTACAGAAATTAGCATCATACTTGAGAACTTCAATTTTCGTCTCCATTTTCCAAGGCTTGCATTTGACGGTAGCAATCATTTGTCTTTTCTCATCCAACTCTGCCTTCAATCTTTCCAATTCCTCTTCATCAATTTCTTCTTCTTCTTCCCTTTAAAAGAAAAAGAAGAAGACCTTAATAAAGTTACATTTTGCTTGACTCCCAAACTTAAAGAAGAATGCAACAGAAACTCAGTCCATGTATATGGACTTGGCTGTACATAGCGGATGCTGAGCTCCACAAGCATTAGAGCTTGTATCTGAACACTGATGAGGGATTTCTGGAATTATTATAACTGTAAACAGTAGTGTTTACATTGTGATGTCCTGAAACTGTATAGTCCACTGTGTCAAACTCTCAGAACTAGAAAATCTGTAGAAAGAATAGTTACGGATCTATCAAGATACTTTCCTCTCTTTTTTGTTGCCTTGTACACCTTCCCCCACCAATTCTACATTTCATTTAAAAACTTTGTTTTTCAATAAGGAGAGTAAATTAGAGGTGAAAGATGTCTTTGAAGAGCCCTTAAAATTTTAAGTTAGTCCTGTCTTGAGAGAAAGATAGAAAAATTGAAATAGGGAAAAATAGAAAACCTATTTCTCAAAGGCCACTTAATCTGCTAATTAAACGCAAAACTTCAATTGATAAAATTCAGCTTGAAGTATATTTGGTAGAAGTGAATCCTTTGAAGAGATCTTCAAAGGAATTTAGCTGCTTGTTGAGCAAATGAGATGAATCTTTCTCTGCTATGTACCTAGTATTGCAAAATACTGCAGGGTTCAGAGCTCAAGAAAACAAAACCCAAACATGATTTTAAACAGAGGAATGTAATGTCCTATTGCACAGATCAATTTTTTTGTAATAGATTGTTTTGGTTATTCAGCAACTGTTGTTCAACTTCAAACTTACCCTTCTATACTTAATATTTCGAGCCTGGGGCTGGGACTCTGTAGGGCACACTTTTGCTATGTCAGCTGGCTCAATATGAAGCAGCCAATAGGGGACACTAAGAAGGGACTTGGTCTTTCCTTTGGTTTCGTTTGCTTCCTGCATGGCACTTCCTCTTTAGCAATATTTCTTTATCCCTGGAGCTGCAGGGCCTTCTCACAGCCACAGACGAATCTAGTTTGCCAATTTTTCCAACACTAGCAGAACCAGCTTCATCACCACCCCCACAAACACCAGCACCACTTGAGCATCATCACCTTTGCAGATGTCTGGGTTTCAGCTCCATGGGTCTCTCCTCTGTGCTTCTAAGTTTTCTTTTCAACTCCTTTCATTGTCCCTCCAGCCCTTGGGGTGGTAGCTGCTTCCTATAGTTGCTGTCGCCATGACACCTTAGTGTTCTCTTTTCCAGTAACCTGGTTAACAATTATTTGTACCTACTAAAGAGTTCTCTTATTAAATGCTCTCTGTTCAATTAACTGTTGAATTTTCTTTTTCCTGACTAACAAAGAAATTGTAATCTGACTCAGTGTTAGTGAGAAACATATCTGTTGTTCACTAAAGTCATGACTACACATAGTAGGGCTATGGCAAAAGCTGTTTTTGAAAGTTTCACCTGAAGAACAAGAAGACGCATCCATAGTTTTATAGCCCACCCTACAAAATGACTTTGCAATCTCCTTTACCATGAATCCATAATTTTTAATCATATCATGATTACTGAAACAAAAATTCATATAAACCTCTAAAATAACTCTTCCTGTTGACAGTTTGGTTTTTTGACCAATTCAGATGTTTTGCTTGGAATGACAATCCTGGATCAAGAGAACTATGGAAGTACACTCTACTAAGATAAAACTCTGATTGCCATTAGGCTGTTTCTGTTTTAATTATTTGATGTTTGTTGTATAAAACCCTATGGTGCTCTACAACAATGACATATAATACCTGAGGGTTTTTTTTTTTTTTACTACATCTATATTTATAGTTTAATTTACCACTTAAAATAATATCAGTTGGTTTGTCTTAGGAAGGAAAAAATGTTTTAGTAAAAATGACTGAAAGTGTTTCCAGGTATGT
Source organism: Equus przewalskii (assembly GCF_037783145.1). NCBI lineage: Eukaryota > Metazoa > Chordata > Mammalia > Perissodactyla > Equidae > Equus > Equus przewalskii. The sequence continues at coordinate 16,755,677 of NC_091852.1, forward strand.
GTAGTCAAAATCTAAATTACATAGGTAATTGTTTTACTGCAATCTTTATGGAAACTAGCAAAAAGAAAATAAAATATATGTCAAGAAATTATCAAAAAAGGAGTCAGTTAGAAAACAGAAAAAGATTTAAGATTAACAATTCAATTGCTTGATATGATAAGCCTTTAACTTGCCCATCCTTCCAAAATAATTCGTGACATCTATATGTAAGTACCTTAAATGTTTACATTACTGAACTTTCGTTAAGAATCATATATAAAACAGCATCTTATTTAATCCAGCATCATGAAAGAATGAAAGAATGATTTATTTGATGTGTGGATTTACCATGTAACTAAAGCTTATTTCTTCACATGTTGATTTTTCGAAACTACTTAATGGAAAACTTCATAACACTAATTATATACTTTCCTGCTATCTTAAACCCAACACTTTATTTGTTTAACCTATCCAAATGCTATGATTAACTAAAAAATCAGACAAAATGTCTTCAATAACCCCTTTTGTGATTATCCCTATGTGAATAGTTTTCGCTAAGACTCCAAACCGCTTTGTACTACTTCTCTGGCACATTTATACTGTCTTGTTTCATAGTAATTTGTGTCTATGTGGCCTCTCCCTTACTGTATTATGAACTTCTAGAGAATGCAGGCAATGCATATTCATATCCAAGTCTTCCCCAAAAATTGGCAAATTATCTTCTACAGAAGTGGAGCTGGATAAATATTTATTGAATAAATGTTTATGTACCAAACTTTTCTGGATGACAAAGTTATCATTATGAACCCAGTGATTAAAGTACACTAAATATAACAATGTCCTCTAAGATTAGCGTAGTATGGAAAGACTTTTATTCCTAAACGAAGTGATTCCAGACTGGTATATTTTTAAAATCTTTGCTGTTAATTGTTGATTTTTCCAGGAAGATCATGCTGTGCCACAAGGTATAGTTGCTGTTGGATAAGTTACCTTCAAATACGCAGGTAATTAAAATATTACTCACCAGCGCATTACAGAGAAACTGCCCTTCTAGGAACCACTCAAAGAAAGTGCTAATCATATTACAAGGATATAGCATAAACACGTTTCATCTTCTAAAATTTAGGGCTAATCTATGCAAGAATGGCTTTCTATCTTAAGTTTGATTTATTTAAACAACAGTTGTTAGGAAAAAGGAGACATAATGTGCTGAATTTCTCATTGCTGTGAACATATTACTTATTCACTTAAAACTAGGTCAGGAAAAGCCTGTATTATTAGAAATACTCCAAAATGTCTAACAAGGCAGGGTTTTTTAACCACTTCCAAAGATAGTCAGCATTACAACCTTAGTTTTAGTTGTTTTCAAACATTTTGTCAGCACAAGGGAAATTCCCTAAGGTGTCTCACTTTAATATTTCAATAAAAAAAGATCATGAATTAATTAACCTAAATAAACGTGCCCTGACTTGCCTACTAATCTTTCTCAAAATATATTTGCTAATACATTTTCTTTAAAAAAAAAAAAAAGCTTATCTTTAAAGTAAACAATAGAAAATGGATCCTAAAATTGAGATCAGAACTCCCAAGCATCACAAATAATTTATGGTACTATTTAGATTAGTTGCACAAGTTACAGCAGTAATAAGATAATTTGAAAAACCTATGGAAACAAAGTTCATTTTAGCCAAGTTTGGCTCTATGAAGGAGTGGAGAGGTAGGGGTGCTCGTGGGGAGACAGGGGTGCTTGTGGGCTTCTCAGAATCAGGATGAGAGTGAGACCAGCTAAGAACAGACACTGTCACAGGGACAAGATTCCCTCAGGCAACAGGGGTCAAGACCCAAATGACTCATATATTCCTATTCCTAGAGGTCAAGTAGTTGACATGAGGGCCTTAAGGAGACCAAGAGAGCAGAGGAATGCTCACCTGACTCACCTTTTTAAAAGGACTTCTCTGAGGCACAAGTGGGGAGGAAAAGCAAATTCTGGAATACAACCTATCTCATGCACACATCTACTGATGATGTTTTCTCAGTGAAAGACCACTCTCAGAAAGTATAAGCTTTGCTAATAAGAAATATTACAACATAATAATAGTAACAAGAGTCACAATAAGATATGGAACTTAGAATTGCATTGCATTTTATTTTTTAAGGAAGAAAGTATAAAGATACTTGAAAAGAAAATACAAATAAAAAAATACCGGAGTCAAAATTTAAAACAAGTGATGTCTTGGTATTCAAAGATAGAAGAAAGAGGAGGAAGTTGGGGAGGAGGAGGAGAGAAAGGAAGAGGAAACGGAAGAAGAGGAGAAGGAAAATCTAAAACCTAAATCAACAAATATATAACGAAGAATCGAGTAGAGTTACTCTTTTATTTTAAAGAGAATCATTGTCTATTAATGCTAAGCTTCTCTATCTGAGAAAATTTTCCAACAGTTGTATGTAGTTATAATTATTTATGAGGAGAAAAATAATAGCTAGTTATGGAATACTGGAATGGGTCATCTTGGGAGGACATGTTAGAAAGTTCCTCATCATTTAAAGTCCTAGGAGTGTTTTGGAGGAGATCCCATTTCCTCGTGGTGACTCCCATGGCCCTACTACCTAAGTGGCAGAGTAGCTGTTCTCTTAAATCTTTTCTAAGACGTCTGGGTTTTCTGTTATTAGTGTTTTACAGGCACATCTGCCTGCCATCTGCAAATTTCCAGAAAGCAAAGACCAGAAAATTATTTTCTTGAATTTTCCCTAAAGAGCATTTAAGATATTATTCTACATAAAGTCAGCGCTCAGCAAACTGTTGGCCTGGTGGAACTAAAAGGTGCAGGATTGTATTAAAAAAGAAATGACAGCACCAATTCTCTGTAACAGGGACTAGCACACTTTTTTTTTTGTAAAGGGACAGCTAGTTACTATTTTAGGCTTTGAGTGCTGCATACAGCTCTGTACCGTATTCATCTTCATTTTTTTATTAATAACCCTTTAAAGCTGTAAGAACCGTTCTTAGCTCTTGGTCTGGATTAGCCATAGTTTGCCAACACCTACTCTGTAAGAGAAAGTGCTTTGGGCTCATTGTTAAGGAGCCCAAATTTTACACTTAACTTTGACAACAATGCATATAGTTAATGGGATAACTTTAAAATATTTAAATTAATCGTAATATGTTAATGACCTATGAAAATTTAGATCTTTCATAAAGAAAATTCTCACAGTCCATTCTTAATATGTATTGACTTTTAAATTGTATTTTAATATTAAAGTACATTTAACTAAGTGGAGTCAAATGTCGGCATCAGATTAAGCCTGTCTTTCTAAAAGTATTTTGAATTACCAGTTGCAAGGCCAAAGAGTGTCTAAAGGGAGTGGTCTTCTTTCAGAGTCAGGTGCTTTTGAATGAGTTAACAATTTCAGTTTTAGATCAGAACTGACTTACGCTCCTCTCTTCAGCCTCCTCCTCCTCTCTTTTTCTCTGGCTTTCCTTGTTTCCTCATCCTCTGGCTCAGGTTCTGGGTCCTGCTCATTGATGACATCTCTGGTCCGTTTCCTCTTCGGTCTCAAGCTCTCTCTCCGAGGCAGTTTATCTTCCTCCTCTTCCTCTTCACCTAAACACAGCAGTAAGCGCCTCAGTGAGCAACGGCAGGAAGTGCTCTCTCCTGCTACCAAATGTATTCTTATTTTTTAATTGTCGTTGTCACGCATCCGAGACTGCAACCCAGCAATTCTCCACGTCATGATAAGATGAACCATGCTGTATATATTTCATAGCCTGCCATTTAAATACATTTATCTAGATTCTCATTTCTTTTGGGGTTCATTTACTCAAATGTATGAATGTGGATCCCCAAATTTTAATATTCCTTAGAATTCCAGTCTTCATTTACTTGGGTAAATAGATGACTTAGACTTTAATGTCATACCATGACTTCTAAGACCAAGTTTAGAGGTTACCAGTCCAACACATAAAGGTGGAGTGATTAACCACTATGTGTTTACTAGTACTTGTCTCTTAAAACAAAGGACAAAATGATGAGGAAATGCTACAAACTAGAGTAATTTTGAAAAAATTAATTCACCTCTTGAGATTCCTTCTACTTCAAATTATCCTCATTCTTGATTCCAAATATATCTTTCACCTTTTTCCCAAATGTTTCTTTCCCTTTCTTAAATGAAACTGATAGTAAATACATTTGCTTGATCATCTTATGAATAGGAATAGATAACTTGTCAATATAATTTTAATGTATAACTGAGAAAAATGACATTATTTTATTTTATTCATCAACTAACAATTAATGCCTCATATGCCCATAACTTCTTAGGAAGCTTCCAGGTAGAGCAGAGAAAGAAATCAGGTCCTTCCTTCACAGTTGATAACATAAAATCTTACTTCACGTTCACTTTATTGCATCTTAACTTCTGATATTGAGAATCACCTATTATTAAAAAATCAAACACTAACAGTTATCACTATCTTCTCAAATAGAAGCTACTGTAGGAAAAAATTTGTACGTCAACGGAAAACTATGAATTGTCTGCAGTATACTCTTGTGTGTTATCTGATTCTGATTCTATGCGAGCTATGTGTAACTCTATAAGTTATAGATAACTGGACAGCAATGCAAAAATGATTTTTGTCTGTAGGCACGCAAATGAACTCTGTCCAGTAGAGAGACAATCCTCCCCCACCAAAAAAAAACCCCACAAAACAGTTATGCATCCATTTGCACAATCATTTCAATATTCCTGATGCATAAATGTATCTGTTCTTTGCTTTTTTTAAGAAACTGGTTAGAATGCCTCATCAAATTCCTCATCAATTAGTTAAATATGTTCATTTTTACATATGTATGTCCTGATATTATCCTTTTTTGAAAATTATCTTTTAACATTACTTGTCAAAGCTTTTTTATTGACATTTCAAAACTAAGATCTAAATATTATCTATATTACTAAAGTTTGGCTAGCAGAGAGAAATAGGAGGACAACTTTTCTAACTAAGCTTTGAAAAGTATACTCTATAATCAAAACCAAAAATGAGTTTGCAATTGTGAAATATTGTGGCAAATGTTGTGTGTTATTTGAACCCCACATTCTGGTGTTCTGAAAACTTACCCAGCCTTTATTAGTCACATTAGTCACTAATTATATAAAGGATAAGAGCTTGATGGGGTTGAGAAGCAGTTTCACCCACAAATAACTCAAGAACTCAAGCAGCCAGTTCGTACTCTCCATTGTAGTATATTTTGTGTTGAAACTAAACTATTAAATTTACAGAGTTTTACCATGGATGAAAAGTGTATCATTAGATTTATCTTTTACCTTTTAGAAACAAAAAACCAGTCTTTAGTGCTGTAAGTAGCTTCCAAATATTCAAATTCTAAAAAAAAAAATGAGTATTTTACGGTTGCCTACTAAATGAGCCTTGTGTACAATGTTAACTTTTGGAATGGGCTCGATTCAGTGTTGAAGCGTAGCAGAATATGTCATCTCAAAATATGACTGGAGGAGTTCGGAATGTATCACCTCGGAATATGCCACTTTGGTATATCAATTATTCTGAGCTGTCGGCACTTGAAAAATAGCAAATGCAGGTAAAGGCTTCCTCTGAACTCCCGTTATCTACCTAAGGACAGATCTTCCAAAAGGAACTCAATTGTCATAAACCCCCTCCCAAGGAGCTTCATCCTCAGGGAAGATTGACTCTTATCACAGGAGAGAGACTAGAAATGGACACCACATCCAGACAAACTTTGTCACAAACTATCATATCTCCCATCTATTCTTTAAGGGCCTGTTCATCTTTCCTAAAAATCATTTTTTCTCTCCTAAGAGGCCTACATCCCCCTGCCTTTTCCCTATTAAGATGGCATTTAGGTCTAAATTCCAAGCCACCTGCAAGAGTTACTCATTTTCCCTTGGTATCTCCCATGTATATGTGCGGTATACCTGTTAATAAACTTCTATTTGTTCTTTTCTCTTGTAAACTGTCGTATGTTACAGGAGTCTCAGCCAAGAACTTAGAGGGTAGAGAAAAATTATTTTTCCTCCTCTAAAATATTCAAGCCATGGCATTCAGGATCTGTGGGAGACTCTGAGCTATTTTCATATAGAATGTATCGAATTAATGAAAACAATTGGCATGGTGAATGTTCACTGGCTGTCGTATTGTGCTCAGGTTATTAAATGGATGGTGTTGATGTATTCTTTGATTGACCTCTTCTTGAGATGCTGCTCTTTTTTTTCAGTTTTGGTAAATTCAAAGCTTTTGCTCATATAATGATCGTTCTCATGTTCTCGTCCATGAGTGGTCTACATGCCTGGAAAGGGATCACAGTCTAGGCTCTTGAGCTGAACCTACACAAAGTAAAAACAACAGAGCGATTTGGGCAAAATGCCTAAAAATTCAGTACAAAAGGACATGCTTATTCATTTTAATGGAATCACCTGATCAGTTCAGTCAAAATGGCCAATGTGTTCTATTGTAATAGATTCAGCCTTAGAGAAAAGCTTTTAGGACAAACACTTTAACAGAGAAAACAGTAGAGAATAAAAAAGCATATTTTTCTAGAGTACCATCTACTTGATCATGAATAACTTATATATTGGGTGGAACTTGTGTGTGCCAGTTGAATGTAATCTAGAGTGGAGATTCTATTTGCTGGACTTGATCTCTTCTGTGAGACCATCAAAATTCACCCACACATGCTCCTGTCCTTACATGTGGTAGCATAATCCCCCAAGATAAGAGGATGAATCCCCTGAATTCACTGTTGTATCACAGGAAACTTATCCCTGCTGGGTCCATCCCCACTTACCTGAACTTTCCTCAGTATCATCTTCCTTTTCCTCCACTTGGATTTGTACTGTTGAAGAAAGAAAAAATATAGCAATTCTTCAAATGACAGTACAATTGTTAGTAACTGGTTTTAATGTTCCTATTTTCATAATGTTTTTGCGCAGTTAATAAAAACATTTTTCAATAAACTTGTCAAAATGAGCATTATTTTCTAAAGATATACAGCTACAGCTTCTTACACAATGTTATGCAAAGACTTCTCTGCTTCATTGCCTTCAAGGATTTGCAAAACATATCAATTATAAGCCCATCAGCTCAATTCAAAATAACTTCAACCAAAATAAATTCTGTATTGCCATAAGTAAACGAAGTTTTTTGGGTCATTTCATGCTATGATAAATTGAACTGTTAGTAAAATTATATCCACATCCACAACTTGGTTATTATAACCAAATTAACTTATTGAAATAGAGACTATTTCATTCTAACCAGCTACCCCGTGTCATAGAGCCTTTCAAAAAAATGCTTAAAGGCTGATATTTCCTATTTCCATGATTTCTATAGGTATTATATGGATGCAGCCTAAATTTCCCTCTATATGATTTACCTTGACAATGTGGAGACAGGTGATTTTACAGTTCTTTTCAAGACAAAGAACATTTCTTCTGTTTATTTCTCACCCCATACTCAGACAGCATCTTGTTTTTAGTTTTGTTCCATTCTTGTAAAAGTATATAAAGATTTTATGAAATTTTGAATGATACAATAAGATGGGAAAATACATTAATTGGCAGATTTTTCCCTTTGTCAACTATTGTTCATTTATCACAGGTTTAGTCAGCCAGAGACAAAGATTTGCAACTTGCCATGGTAAAAATTAGAGTAGAATTTCTTTAGAACCATAGTCCAGTAACTTGCTTATGAAATGTTAATTTTATCATATTTTTATTTAACATGGATGGGCATAAGTCCAAAAAAGCAAGGATGACAAACAATGTTGCTGTGAAGAGAGGAAACAACCTCTGGTTTTGTTTCTGCTCATGCACTGTCAAAGGTTATTATTCAGAACTTGGCAGGCAGATTGAAAAGGCAACACACACCAAGAGTTTAAATTCTATTCACAAAGAAGATGATTGTAAAAGCAGTTTTTGCCTTTAAACAGCATCTGCATAAAAATTTTTAGGATATGCAAAAATGTTATCACTCAACTCAAGTCAGCCCTGGAATGTGAAAATAAGTATTCTTTTGTTTAGAGTGGACATATGCCTTCTGTCACTGGCTGTAACTGGATCTGCACAGGACAAAGATCTTTATGTCACTACTGAGAGTTTGCAATAGTGAAGGCAGACGCTTCTAAGAAGATATTCTACATTCAACAATAGGTCATGGTCTTTTATTTGCAATTAATGCCGCCACCAAGCTTCTTCACTCAAAGAATTCCCCAAGAAGGCATTTTAATAATATAAGATTAGCTTTGGAGCAGAGTCTGATCAGTGTGTATAATAGAGAAACAGCTGAGGACAAATAGCAAAGGCAAACACGCAGCCTATTCTGCAACATGCATAGCCAAAGAAAAAATTCACACAAAATATCATACTGACTTGTAATAATCAACTCACTAGACACGACTAAATAAAGTTAATTAAATGAAACAGAAAAAATACTAAATGAACAAAAATATGGGAAAATCTTTAGAAAGGATTATATATTAAATAAAAGCAGCAGAATGAAATGCCCCAAGCCAAGGAGATGAGCACCAATTCAACTTCCCCTGATAACGAGGGAGAGAAAAAGCAAGGCTGGAGTCGTGGATTATCTTCTCAGGTACAGGAAGGACAGTTATAAATGACCATTAAGTAAAATCTAAAAATCTGTAAAAGGAGACATCTCTGCTCTTGCAAGTAAAGAGCTATGGTTTCTAAGTGTTATAATGGAGAGTAATGCAGAAATAGCCCCTGCCCTCTCTTGAGTTAACTTTCCAACCATGACACTCATCTGTGCATGATCGTCTGCGCATTCTCATTAGGTGCCTTCTTTACTCAACAGCATTCCTCTGTCTGGCAGTTGAGTCAGAGGCCATGGAACAGTTGTTTTTATGGTTATTGTGATAATAATTGGTTTGTTCTTGATTCAAATCCTCAACATCAAGAACTCAATAACCACACTTTGACCTGGAGATTTAAGACTCCATCAAAAACCTCAGACCCAGCTTGATTTTAATGGAACATTATTTGGCCTGAAAACCAGCTGTCAGTGCTGGTCTGTATCTCCTACAACTCAAAGCAATGCTAAAGAACCAAGCTAATAAACCCCTCCAAGACAAAAGCCTGTGCAAAAGAATAATTCAGAACACTTAAATGGGAGTTACAGACTGTCTTTCCCTTCTCAAACAGTTTTTGGCATGGCCTGTTGCCATCCCTTCTCTCACCAATCCCTAGTTGCTTACTCGCAATCATATGACCCCCACGTGCTTTGGCTGCTTCCCAAAGCCTATTGATTATGTACTTTAAAAATATCCTCTCTCCTGGGGAGTGATGGGAGGACAGTGAAAAGAGAGGAGGGGGAAGTCCTTTCAAAATGTTGGAGGCAGCAAGCAAAACTGCATTGAAGGATGCTTATTTAAGAGAGGAACATGCAATAGGAGCAGATGAACTCCTAGGCAACCCAGATCCTCATTTCATGCAAATAGACCAGTAATTAAAAACAGTAAAAGGAAACAACAGTAGAGAGTCACATTTCAGAGGCACTGGAATTGTTCAGAAAGTGGATGCTGCTCTAGGCTTTCTTTTTCAATCTATAGCACTGAAAATATTTTATGGGTCTTCAGGATCAGAGTGGCCAAGTGGCGGGAAGAGTTGAATGGTATTGTCTGTTCCTCTGACCCACATTTAGCTCTTGAAGGGATGTTTGTAGCACCAGGTTATTACTTTGGAAACTGAAAGTTCATTTATCCAATTAGCATTTATTGTGCACTCACAGGGAGTACAGAGCAAAATGCTCTGGGGTGGGAGTTTGTAGTATAGAAGAAAATATCACTGCCTTTAAGGAGTCTCACTATTTTATGCAAAAGAATAACTTTATAATAATGAGATCCAAGATTACATATGAGTATCTTATCCAGCTTACTTGGGCTATAGCAGCAATGTATCAGTTACGTTTATTAGGCTTTTTTGTATGTTTCCTTTCAAGGTTCCTTTTTGTGTGTGAGAAAATGTCAACAAGGGCCCCCCACGCATAAATGGGGTATCTTTCACCTCAGACTAAGCTGCCCTGAGAAGGTTATTAATCTATGCCATAACAAGGACATTTCTAAATCTCACCTGAAAAACTCATGACATCAGTATGGGGTGTGATGTGGCATGTTAGAGGAAGAGAAGAATCAAGGACAACCACAAGGGCATAGCCCTGGGCAACTAGAAGGATAGAGTGGCAAGAAAAAGAGATGGAAAGGCTGTAGGGAGAATAGCTTAGCTGGGAGAGTTTGAAGATCAGGAGTCTAATTTGACATGTTGGATTTGAGATGTCTATTACACATTGAAGAATGAGTTGGGTAGGCAGTTGAATATTTGAGTCTAGAATTCAGAAGAAAAGTCTGGGCTGAAAATATAAATTTGGGAACTATTAGCATATTGATGCTATTTAAAGCTATAATACCAAGTGAGATCACCAGGAAAATGAATGTGAACAAGACAGGGAAAAGAAGACTTCAGGGGCTGGCCCCGTGGCTGAGTGGTTAAGTTTGCATGCTCCACTTCAGCAGCCCAGGATTTTGCCGGATCCAATCCTGGGCACGGACACAGCACTGCTCATCAAGCCATGCTGAAGCGGCGTCGCACATGCCACAACTGGAAGGACCCACAACTAAAACTACACAACTATGTACCAGGGGGCTTTGGGGAGAAAAAAGAAAAATAAAATCTTTAAAAAAAAAAAAAGAAGACTTCAAAATTGAGAGAACAGGCAGAAGAACCAACCAAGGAGACTGAAAATGAACAATTAGTGAAGTGGAAGGAAAATAAGAGATTGTGGAAGGCAAGTGATGTGTATGTAAGAGATGTGTCATAGGCTTGTAACTCAGATATAATGAGGACTGAAAATTGACCATTGGGTTTTGCAATATAGAGGTCAAGGATGACTTTGATAAGCATAAATTTAGTGAAGTGGTATAAGCAAAAGCCTGAACTTGGGTGGCTTTAAGAGAGAATAGACAGGATTCTGGGAAGATGGCAGAGAAGGAAAACTCTGAACTCTCCTCCTCCCATGGACACAGCAAATCTACAGCTACCTGTGGAACAGTTACCTCTGAGAGAGATCTGGAAACTGGATTTTAAAAAAACCCATAACAAGGGACAACACTGACAAGGGTGGAAGAGGCAGAAATACACCTCTGATGAGGAGAAAATCACATCTCTGCCACAGCACTTCACAGCTGGAAGCAATCTCAAAGGCACAAAGCTTTTCCTGGAGCAGCAAGGGGATCTGAGCAGGAGATTTATGCCACAATAGGCATCCCAGCCTTTGAAGTCAGCACAACCCAGATGAGTTCCCATAATACCTGGCTTTGCTGACTTTTAAAGCCAATAAAGAATACTCCTAGAAAAACTACCAAACTTCAGGGAAAGAAAAGCCTGCTCTTAAGGGGCCCACTCACAGATTCACCCATTCCAGAAACCAACACAAAAACACCGGAAAGAAAGATGCACAATCCTTTGGTAAAAGAGACTCACTTGCTAAGCCCTGAGCACATCTCAGAGACGCAGGGGGTGGCTGGGCCCACCTCCTCATGGACTAAGACACTGGCAGCAGCCATTTTGTGACCTAGCGCAGTTGTGCAGACATGGATGATGGCAGATGCCATTGGACTTCTTCCACTGGCCTGTTAGTGTGGGGGTTTGTCCTGCCCTCTAGAGCATTGATTTAATCCAGCACAGCCAGGGCAGGCAGCCCCTCTAGGGACCAGCCTCACCCACAAGCAAGATTGCAGTGAACTTGTGAGCATGTTTAGGCAGGGTATGTGGGATCTCTGCAGTGGGATGAATGGGTCTGCCTCAGCAGGGCCTGCATGCAAGTGAGCCTGTGTTGGCAGGGTGTGTGGGCCTGCAGGCAGTGATATGTGTTAGCCACAACAGACTTGTACAGCTGGCCACATCAAACAGCCACATGGGGGATCTTCCAACCCTGCCTTCCAACGCCTGAAACAATTGTGTGCTGCCACACCTGGGGCCAGTCCCACCCATCTGCAATCCTGAGAGAGCTGACAACAGCCTCGCACCACACGGAGCCTCAACAGAGACCTGCAACAATTGTGAACCCCTGAGCCTAGCAACCAGCCACTCTGAGGGTCTGACTCACTTAACAGCAAAAGAGAAGCAGGTGTGTGCTATTAGACCTTGCAGCCAGCTGTGCAGGGGCATGCCCTGCCCAATAAAGTGACTAAAGTGACTGAAGTGATCATAGCAGCCTCACAAGGCTGAGCCTTACAACCTGCTGGTCCAGGGGCCAGCCTATGCTATCCTTGTGCCCAAAGCAAGAGCAACCCCTCCACAACAGAAGGGTACATAAGCCAACTCAGGGGACATTCTGGAATATTTGGAACAGGTGATGAGAGGGAAGCCCATTGCTGGCCCTATAAGGCATCTCTTACATAAGACCCCATTTCCAAGATCAGGAGACATAGCTGATCTACTAATACATAGATATAATCACAGAGAAGTGGGCAAAATGGGAAGACAAAGGAATATGCTTCATATAAGGGAACTGAACAAAACCTCAGAAAAAGAACTAAATGAAACAGAGATAAGCAATCCACCTGATAAAGAGCACAAACTAATAGTCACAAGAATGTTCATTGCTCTTGGGAGAAGAATAGATGAACACAGTGAGAACTTCAACAAAGAATTGAAAAATATAAAAAAGAACCAATGATAACTGAAGAATACAACAATGGAAATGAAAAATTCACTACAGGGAATCAACAGCAGAGTAGATGATACAGAAAAATAGATCAGTTACCTGGATGAAGGAAATTACCCAAGTTGAACAGAAAAAATAAAAAAGAATTTAAAAGAATGAGGATAGTCTAAGGGACCTCTGGGACAACATCAAGCACACTAACCACACTAACATCCGTATTATAGGTGCCCCAGAAGGAAAAGAAAGACACAAAGGGGCAGAGAATCTATTTGAAGAAATGATAGCTGAAAACTTTCCTAATCTAAGGAAGGAAACAGACATCCAGGTATAGGAAGCACAGAGAGTACCAAACAAGATGAACCCAAAAGGCCCACATCAAGGCACATTATCATTAAAACGTCAAGAGTTAAAAATAGAGTCCTAAAAGCTGCAAGAAAAAGGCAACAAGTTACATACAAAAGAAACCCCATAAGGCTATCAGCTGACTTCTAGTAGAAACCTTATAAGCTAGAAGGGAGTGGCATGACATTTTCAAAGTACTGAAGGAAAAAAACCCTATAGCCAAGAATACTCTACTTGGCAAGGTTCTCATTCAGAACAGAAGGAGAGATAGTTTCCCAGACAAGTAAACACTACAGGAGTTTATCACCAAGAAACTGGCCTTACAAGAAATGCTAAAGAGACTTATTTAAGTGGAAAAGAAAATATCACAAATATGAATAAGAAAATTATCAAAGAAAAAAATCACTGGTAAAGTCAAATATACAATAAAGATAGCACATCAACCACCTGTAAAGCTAGTATGAAGGCCAAAAGATAAAAGTATTAAAATATCTATCTCTAGGATAAGAGGTTTAAGGAATACACTCACACACACACACACACACACACACACACACAAAGAGGTTAATATGATATGAAAAGCATAAAATGTAGTGGGGGGAGTAAAAATGTAGGTAAAACTTAGAACGTCAACTTAATATAGACTGCTATTTACATAGGATATTATATATGAACCTCATGGTAATTACAAACCAAAAGCTATAACAAATACACAAAAAATTAAGAGAAAGGAACCCAAATATAATACTAAACAAAACCGTTAGATCACAAAGGAAGAAAGTAAGAGAAGAAGAAAGGAACAGAGAAGAACTATTAAAACCCCCAGAAAAAAAGTAACAAAATGGCAGTAACTACATACTTATCAACAGCTACTTTAAATGTCAATGGACTAATGCTCCAATAAAAAGACAAAGGATGGCTGAATGGATAAAATAAAAACAAGAGCCATATATATACTGCCTACAAGAGACACACTTCAGACCTAAAGAGATTCACAAACTGAATGCATAGGGATGGAAAAACATACTCCTTTCAAATGGCAATGAAAGGAAAGCAGGGATAACACTATTTATATCAGACAAAATAGACTGTAAAACAAAAACTCTAACAAGAGACACAGAAGGGCACTACACAATGATAAAGGGAGCAATCCGACAAGAGGATATAACACTTGTAGATATCTATGCACCCAACAGAGGAGCACCTAAATATATAAAGCAATTGTTAGCAGACATAAAAGGAGAAATTGACAGTAACACAACATTAGTACAAAACTTTAACACTCCACTTTCATCAATTTATAGATCATGGAAACAGAAGACCAATAAGGAAACATTGACCTTAGGAGACATATTAGACCAGATGGACTTAGTAGATATATACAGAATATTCCATCCAAAAACTGCAGAATACACACTCTTTTTGAATTCACATGGAACACTCTCCAGGATGTATTACATATTAGGCCACAAAACAAATCTCAATAAATTTAAGAGGATTGAAATAATATCAAGCATCTTTTCTGACTACAGTGGTGTGAAACTAGAAATCAACTACAAGAACACTGGAAAAGCCACAAATATGTGAAGATTAAACAAAATGTTACTGAACAACCATTGGGTCAAGGAAGAAATTAAAGGAGAAATAAAAAATACCCAGAGACAAATGAAAATGAAAAGACAACATGCCCAAATTTAGAGGATACAGCAAAAGTGATGCTAAAAGGAAAGTTAATAGTAATACAGACCTACCTCAAGAAACAAGAAAAACATCAAATAAACAACCTAATAGTACACCTAAAGGAACTAGAAAAAGAAGAAAAAACCAAGACTAAAATCAGTAGAAGGAAGGAAATAATACAAATTAGAGCAGAAGTAAATGAAATAGAGACTAAAAAAGTAATAGAAAAACTCAACCAAACTAAGAGCTGGTCCTTTGAAAAAAAACAAAATTGACAAACCTCTAGCTAGACTCACCAACAAAAAAAGAGAGCAGTCTCAAATAAACAAATCAGAAATGAAAGAGGAGAAATTACAACAGACACCACAGTAATACAAAGGATTGTAAGAGAATACTATGTCAACACAAAAAAAACAAACAACCCGAACAAAAAATGAGCACAGGATATGAACAGACATTTTTCCAAAGAAGATATATACATGGCGAACAGACACATGAGAAGATGTTCAACATCACTAATTATTAAGGAAATGCAAATCAAAACTACAATGAGATATCACATTACACCATTCAGAATGGCTATAATTACTAAGACAAAATACAACAAATGTTGGCGAGGATGTGGAGAAAAGGGAACTCTCATACACTGCTAGTGGGAATGCAAACTGGTCCAGCCACTGTGGAAAACAGTATGGAGATTTGTCAAAAAATTAAAAATAGAAATACCATACGATCCTGTTATCCCACTACTGGGTATTTATCCAAAGAACTTGAAATCAATGATCCAAAGAGGTTTATGCACCCCCTTATGTTGATTACAGCATTATTCACAAAAGCCATGATGTGGAAGCAAGCCAAGTGCAATTCTACAGATGAATGGATAAAGAAGATGTGGTATATATATACAATGGAATACTTCTCAGCCGTAAAAAAGACAAAATCATCCCATTTGCAACAACATGGATGGAGCATGATGCTATGATGTTAAGTGAAATACACCAGACACAGAAAGACAAATACTTCATGATTTCACTCATATATGGAAGATAATAAATACATGGATAAAAAGAATAGATTAGTGGTTCCCAGAGGGGAAGGGGGTTGGGGGGGTGGTCAAAAGGAGTAAAGGGGCACATATGTATGGTGACGGACAAAAATTACACTACTAGTGGTGATCACAATGAAGTCTATTCAGAAATTGATAAATAATAATGTACACCTGAAATTACAAAATGTTATAAACCATTATGATCTCAAGAAAACTACCGGCAAAAAAAAATCAAATACTATGAAAGCTATACACCTACAAATTGGATAATCTAGAAGAAATGGATAAATTCTTAGAATCATAGAACCTTCCAAAACTGAATCAAGAAGAAATAAAGAAGCTGAATAGACTGATAACTTGTAAAAAGATTGAAACAGTAATCAAAAACTTCCTAAAAAACAAAAGTCCAGGACCAGATGGCTTCTCCAGTGAATTCTAGCAAACATTCAAAGAAAACTTAATACCTATCCTTCTCAAACTGTTCCAAAAATTTGAAGAGGAGTGGACAATTGCTAACTCATTCTACAAGGCCAACATTATCCTGACAACAAAACCAGACAAGGACAACAAAAACAAAAAATTACAGGCCAATATCACTGATGGAAATCAATGCAAAAAACCTCAACAAAATACTAGCAAATTGAATACAACAATACGTTAAAAAGATCATACATCATGATCAAGTGGGATTTATTCCAGAGATGCAGGGATGATTCAACATCTGCAAATCAGTCAACGTTATACATGACAAAATGAAGACAAAAAATCACATGATCATCTCAACAGATGCAGAGAAAGCATTTGACAAGATACAGCATCCATTTATGATAAAAAAAAAAAACCCTGAATAAAATGGGTATAGAAAGAAAGTAACTCAATATAATAAAGGTTACATATGACAAACCAACAGCGAACATCATACTCAACAGTGAAAAACTAATAGTTAACCCATTAAGAACAGGAACAAGACAGGGGCTGGCCCCATGGCCGAGTGGTTAAGTTCACGTGCTCTGCTGCAGGCAGCCCAGTGTTTCGTCAGTTCAAATCCTGGGCACAGACATGGCACTGCTCATTAAGCCACACTGAGGTGGTGTCCCACATGCCACAACTAGAAGGACCGACAACGGGGGGCTTTGGGGAGAAAAAGGAAAAAAATAAAATCTTTTTAAAAGAAATTTAAAAAAAGAATAGGAACAAGACAAAGATGCCCACTTTTGTCACTCTTATTTAACATAGTATTGGAAGTCCTAGCCAGATCAATCAGGCAAGAAAAAGAAATTAAAAAGATCCAAATTGGAAAGGAAGAAGTAAAACTGTCACTATTTGCTGATGACATGATTTTATATTTATATGATTTTATATTAAAAAAACCCTAAAGAATCCACCAAAAAACTATTAGAAATAATAAATGAATACAGTAAAAGGTACAAAATCAACATACAAAAATCAGTTGTGTTTCTATACACTAACAACGAAATGGCAGAAAGTGAAATTAAGAATGCAATCCCATTTACAACCACAATAAAAAGAATAAAATACCTAGGAATAAATTTAACCAAAGAGGTAAAAGACCTATACACTGAAAACTATAAAACGTTGTTGAAATAAATTGAAGAAGACACAAAGAAATTGAAAGATATTCCGTGCTCATGGATTGGAAGAATTAACATAGTTAAAATTCTATACATCCTAAAGAAATCTACAAAGCCAATGCAATCCTTATTGATGTCCCAACAACATTTTTCATGGAAACAGAACAAAGAATCCTAAAATTTATGTGGAACAACGAAAGACCCTGAATAGCCAAAGGAATCCTGAGAAAAGAAACATAGCTGGAGGCGTCACATGCCCTGATTTCAAAATATACTACAAAGCTGTAGTAACCAAAACAGCATGATGCTGGCACAAAACCAGACACACAGGTCAATGGAACGAAATCAAGAGCCCAGAAACAAACCCACAGACAGCTAATTTTTGACAAAGAAGCCAAGAACATACCATGGAGACAGGGAAGTCTCTTCAGTAAATGGTGCTGGGAAAACTGGACAGCTGCATGCAAAAGAATGAAAGTAGACTATTATCTTACCCCATACACAAAAATTAACTCAAAATGGATTAAAGATTTGAATGTAAGACCTGAAAAAATAAAACTTCTAGAAGAAAACACAGGCAGTATGCTGTTCAACTTCAGTCTTAGCAGTATCTTTTTTAATACTATGTCTTACCAGGCAAGGGAAACAAAAGAGAAAATAAATGAATGGGACTACATCAAACTAAAAAGCTTCTGCACAGCAAAGGTAACTATCACCAAACAAAAAGATGACTTAGCAATTGGCAGAAGATGTTTGAAAATCATGTAAATGATAAGGGGTTAATATCTAAAATATATAAAGAACTCATACAGCTCAACAACAACAACATAAAACAATCCAATTAAAAAATGGGCAAAGGATCTGAACATTTTTCCAAACAAGATATACAGATAGCCAACAAGCACATGAAAAGATGTTCAATATCATTAATTATTAAGGAAATGCAAATCAAAATCACAATGAGATATCACCTCATGCCTGTCAGAATGGCTATAATTAACAAGACAAGAAATAGCAAGTGTTGGCCAGGATGTGGAGAAAAGGAACCTTTTCTCTGCTAGGGGGAATGCAAACTAGTGCAGTCACTATGGAAAATAGTGTGCAGATTCCTCTGAAAAATTAAGAATAGAACTGCCAGATGATCCAGCTATTCCACTTGTGGGTATTTATCCAAAGGACATGAAAACATGAATGCAAAAAGATAGTTGCACCCCTATGTTCAATGCAGCACTATTTATAATAGCCAGGATTTGGAAACAAACTAGGTGCCTATCAACAGATGAGTGGATAAAGAAGATGTGGTATATATACACAGTGAAATACTACTCAACCATAAAAAAGATGAAATCTTGCCATTTGCATCAACATGGATGGACCTTGAGGGTATTACGCTAAGCAAAATAAGTCAGATGGAGAAAGTCAAATATCATATGATTTCACTTATAAGTAGAAGATAAAAAACACAACAACAACAACGAACAAACGCATAGACACACAGATTAGATTGGTGGTTACCAGAGAGGAAGGGGTGAGGGAGAAGAGCAAAAGGGGTAACAGGGCTCATGTGATGGATGGTAATTAGTCTTTGGGTGGTGAGCATGATGTGGTCTAGACAGAAGTCAAAATATAATGCTGTACACCTGAAATATATATAACGTCATAAACCAATGTTACCTCTATGAAAAAGTAAAATAAATAAGTAAATTAAATTAAATTAAGAAAACATAGAAAGCAAAAAAAGAGAGAGAGAGAGAGAAAATGGGCAGTGAGGAATAGGAGACACCTAGTTATCCTAGCTAGAATGTTCTTATATGCTGATAGGAAAGATTCAAGGAGAATGAGAAATTGATGATGTAGGTTATAAAATGCACCCCCTATAATGTTACTCAAATAGCACATATGAGACTATGAATTCTTTTATTTCATTGATGTTGCTTTTGGTTTTGTTACCGGGCTGTGCATCTCTGAGTGAGACTTCGCTAAGAGACTGGGTGACTTACTAATATACCCTTTATTTATATATATGTCCACTGGACAGCAATTCAAAAGTATGGGACTAAAGGATGGGGGGAGGAGAAGAAAAGAGAAAGAAGAAGAGCATGGATTAGGGAGTAGGGAGGGGTAGGGAGGACTAGGGAGTGGTAGGGAGAGGAAAGAAAGAATACAGCAAAGAAAGGGAGGTAAAAGAGTAAAAATGGGGTGAGAATTAGAGTAAATGATAGGGGAACAAGTATAAATATAAAGATAAGTATAAAGCAAAAGATTGAATTTTGTCTTTGCAATGTATTATAAATATATTTGTATATTTATGTTTATATAAATAAATATTATAAACATAAAATATGAATTCTAAATTCACATACTTATTCTATATTTTAGAAACATCTCAAGTTAACAAAAACTAGACCATCTTCAGCATTTCTCCTATCAGAACCTTTCTTTAACAAGAACTTGAAGGTTAAGGAGCTAAAAAATGTGAACAAAATAAAAGTAGCTTTTTTCTTAAGATAGTATATTCCAAAGTAAAATTTACCCTGTTCTATAAGGAAGGAGAGTCATGAGCCCCTTAACAAAAGTGTGAAATCTCTCCCCTCAAGGGGAAAAAAAGAGAAAAGAGAGAGAAGACAGACTAGTGAAACTATAAAAAATAAGCTATAATTTTTTTAAAAAGGTATAATTTTAAAAAATCTCTTTTAAATGTAGCATCCTTATGAGTAGACACTGTACGAATTTTATACTTTGAAAATTCTATGCCATCCAGTAGCTGCTTAAAGTGCTAATTTTTGATTATAACAATGGTAGTGATGACAGTGATGCAGATTATGATATGGAGAAAATTGTATATATGGATATTTATTTATTTATTTGTATAAGCTATAGCCAAGGAAAGCATTTAGATATTCTGCTTTTCTAAAAACCAAACACAAAGTAAACCAATCCCAATTTCAAAAGGAATGAGTAAAGTTAGGCATAAAGAAGAATTTCCCTACAGTGAGCCACTTGGATGCTAGATTGAGTCACCAAACTGTACTGAGGTATCATCTCCCCTATACAGAATGCCCCAGGGTTCTGCTTCCATTCATTTATGATACTATTATTGGTGGACGTGAAGTAGGGAACAGAAGCCACTGTCTGGAAGCTTGAATGAAAATGATGGAGTGTGGTTCTTCTTCCTCAAGAATAATATCTAGCCAAGACATTAGATCTGTTTCAGCTTAACTCAGCAGCTCCCTTTATTTTTGCTCCTTTTAGGTAAAGACAATGTAGGGGAGGAAGACAACTCCTGTAACCCCGTAGGCCCTTCTGGCAGGTCTAAGAATTAAACTGACATGAGACAGAATAACAGGAGAAAATCAAACAAAGTTTAATAACACGTATACATGGGAGAAATCCAGGAACTTATCAAAATGGCCAAAGCCACCACCTTAAATACCACCTTCAGCTAAAGACAAAGGAGGCTGTTGGGGGTAGTGGTTTGGGATTTCAAAGGGGAGGAAGGCAATTTACATGGAGATGGAAATGCAAATGTTTGATAAACAAATGTTTGCTAGGCCGTCTATAAACAATGTGACCTGAACGACAGAACTTTGATAAAAATGGGCTTTCTAGTGCCTTCCTGTCTATCACACTTAGTTTATATCATACTGTGGTTATCTTATGGTGATAGCTCCTTCCTGAAACAGGCCTTCTATCCTAAATTCTTTTAGGCAGTTAAGGGGAAAGGCAAAGTTTCTTTCTGAGTCTTCTGTCTTTAAAAATAACCCAAAGAGACACATTTTGGGGTGGCCCATTCTGATCCTCAACAAGATGCTCATGATATTTCTTTATAACAATCTCAAGTCTTTCAAATGTTGGAATTAAGCACGATATTTTGGAAGTCATTGAGTAAAGAGAAGAAAATATTTAGTTCTTATATCAATCAAATACCCTAATAAACCTATAAACTACAACATGTTTTAAAAATCCTCAGAAGTGGGAAAAACAGAATGAGATCATTTACACTTAAATATCATCAAGTTATCTGGGAAAAAGGTTTAATTTGACAGACCTAGGCTGATATTCTTTCTTATTTTCCTTTAGACCATCGAGAAAACAAACCGTGAGGCACATACATTAAAAAATACTCTAATGGAAAGTTGTATAATAAATACCAAAAAGCTGAAGATATTTTCAAATATTATAATATCTTGGAGATACTAAATAGCTATTTTAAATCGCTGTGTTTATAAGATTACAAAAAGAAGAAGAATTTTGACTTTTGGTAAGACTCACCCACCCAAAAAGGGGAACAGGCAAGAAATACAACTGCTATAGAAGCTGTCATTTTCCAATGTTTTTCCTTCTAGCTTATATTTATTTTTGCAGCTCTGGGGCCCTTAAGAAGTAGAGAATAAATAGCTGTGGATGGCTGCTTTATTAAAAACACAATATAAAATATTGTAGTTGCCAAATGGATCAGGATGAATTCTGTGAGGAAACGTTTTGCTATGAGATCCCAGAGAAAAAATGGCTAACCCTGAGAAAAACAGAGAGAAGAAAAGAAGATCCACTCAAAATAGGGATCCCCCTTCTATCCTTTTACAAGGAAAATGGATCTTTTGTATACGCAGAAGAAGGAGGGGGAGGGGATGCACATCAAATTTTTTTACACTTTTTTTCTTCTGTTTTTATTGTACATGAAATTAAAATTAAACACAGGCTGAGTGACGTGGGTAGCTGGTATGTTTCCAAATTCTGCCACCCCTGAGCCAGAGGAGTAAATATGAAATGCTGAAGCATAGTTCTTCAAATAGCGAATTATATACTGGAGTACTTGTGAGAAACGGCAATTGGCTATTTCATGACACTGTTGGTCCACAGAAAGAACAAAAACAGCTCTTACTCTACGTGGTTTGGAGCGTTGGCTTTGTTTTTAACCATACATATTCAATAAATAAATAGCTATTTACGAAGACATTTAGAGCTCTCTGTGGTTACAGAAAAGTAAGTGGTGAGTCTTGCTTTTTCTCTGCATTTAGATTATTGGGGGAGGGGACATTTCTTAGTTAACCGTGCTGTCTTTATATATATTCAGAGTCTGTGTTCTCACATTGCAATTACCACCATAAAGGGCAATCACTGTAAATAAATGTGCTGAGACGCAAACCCATTCTCTTGTGTGAGCTTTTGTGGCTAAAATCTTTTATAGTAATAGGATACCAAAATAACAACCAGCTGAAAATAACGTGTTATAAACCCTCAGCGGCTATGCTTATATCATTGGACTGCTTAGAACAAAAGGGAATCTTTCTGTTCCCCAAAGCATTTCTGCAAAATTCCAAGTCATGAAGATGAACGGTTGTCAGGATTCATGGATAAACAAACAAAATAAAACAAACAAACAAAAACACTAAAGAATTGTGAAACAACTGAAAGCAGACGATTGTTCCTAGAACATAGAGAAGCATGAAGCAAGGCTGGCAGAGCTCTGTACAGTCTCTCCTCTTCCTTCTCAGCACTGCTTTTGTTCGCATAGAAGATGCTTAACATTGCTCATTAGCATACATTAGCAAATGTTAATGAGTGTCTTCTAAAGAGCAAAAAGCAACGTGGGGCAGGGTAGAGTCAGGATGAAGGCAGAGCAGTGAGACAAGGGCTGCAACAGAAGACAGGGAAGAGAATAAGAAAATGAGAGTGGCTGAGGACTTGAACTTGTAGTGTCCTGCAACTTGGAAGATCTGTCTTCCTGGCAAAATAGTATTAGCACTAAGAATGAAATGATTTAATTCACTTTTTTCTCCTAAAAAAAAAACTATACAGGGAAAAAAAGCAAGTTATTAACTAGAATGAATCTTTCTTTTTTCCACTCCTTAGTTGTTTGGGAAAAATCACATTTTGTAGGATTTGCTACCCAACTAGGAATATTAATTAACATCATTGTCAGTTAATGAAAAGGAATTTTGAATTCTAGGTGTCTTCATGAGTTTATAAGAATTGTGACCACTCATCCAAACATTCCAACTTTTTCCCTACAGGGTCAATTTATAATACTCAATAAGAACAAACCTATAAGTAATTTGTATATGGTCTGTAATTTTATTAAAATAATTCATGTAGAATGTGGTGTATGTGTTAGTTTATATCTTAAGGGCAGATAAATTATTACAATATAATGTATATTGTATACAATATAGAGAGTATATTATAATTCCTTATAATAAGTAAATAAAATTATTTTAAAAATAATAAATATAAATATATAGAAAATAACTATAAAATAATAAATAAATAAAATTCCTTATAATAAATCTCTCAATAGATGATAGATAGATATAGGGAGATAGAGACAGACATGTATGGCCTATTGACCTGTTTCTCTGGAGAACCCTGACTAATATAGAGTCTCTCCCCTCAAGATTACCCTAACGGAAGCAGACAAATACTAGAAACAATAACACAAGGTATAATTTGATAAGTTCCACCAGAGAAATACAAGCAAAAGATTTGTTAGAGTTCATAAGAGGGAGCAAGATCATGTTTCATTAAGGGATGTTTGCTCTCTGTTACATTTCTACAAATGTTTCTAGAAACAGGCAGAAGACTAATCAATATAAATAAACATGTGTTTCACTACCTGCTTTCCTTTGGATTAATCCTGATTCCTTCACGACCATGGCCCTGAAGAACAGAGTTTATCCCATGACTAACCTAGTACTGAGAAATACGAATAAGAAAGGACTTTGTTCATCTGGGTCCCTAAGACTAATGCACTCATACCATAGAACTAGAAAAGACAATTCAGAGCTTTCAAGTTGGCAACTGGCTTAGTAGAAAGATCCTGAGTTTTTGAGTCAGACTCATATTTGAGTTTTGGCACTGCCACAATTTTGTGCTGTCATAACTTTGGATAATTTATTTAAATTCTCTCTGCCTTAGTGAAAGGAAGGGACAATAATCATCAAACAGGGTTACTGTGAGAACTCAGTGTAATAACGATGCATGCAATGTACATAATACAGTGCCTGGAACGTAGCAAAGATTAAAATAATCTACAAGCTATTCAAATGCTTTAACTCATACCTACACACACAATTTTGACATCTTTCACCTAAAATTCTAGGAAGTTAAGGAAGACACTTCTTCTTTTACCCTTCCTTACTATTTTGGACTCTACAAATAGGAAAATTGCCAAAATATTTCAGTCTGAGATTATATGAAAGGCTATTCACCAAAGATAAAGACAAGGAATAAAATATTACTCTGAACTGTGTCTCTTGGTCCTCTCAGCTCCTCCTCCCTGTGCCTGTTTATGTTGACAACCAATGTTGAAAGTCATGCTGCCCGAGCCAATGGTCAGCTTCATCATCCAATTCTTGCTTGTTGGCATTGGAGGAGCTATTGTAGCACAGATTTAGGTTGACCAACAAACAAAGAACCGACAGCCATTGTGAGTAATCATCTTTTAGTGCCACAGAAATTATAAAATTATTTCCATACAAAGAAACAGAAGTCAACGGGCTCTGGAATGAGAGACTTGTATGTTCTCTCTCACCCAGCTCCCGAATTCCTTTTCTTGGCAGTACTCTGGCGTCCAGAGGACAAATTATTGTGACCGTGTGGCAACAGAAAACAGAAGTGGAGAGTGGAGAGTACTCAGTCACAGCCTGGCAGTCTGCCAAGTCTACTAAAAGACCTTGCTAATGGATCAGTATCCTGATTAGAAGTGATTTTTTGTTTTTAGTTAAAGATAATCAATTTTATTTTGATTAAATGCCAGAAGGTTAGGACTATAATTGCAACTATTATGTCCCACAGGGAAGGGCAATGGTCAAATACTAAGATCTAAACCCAGTTCTCTGACAGCCAGGTGGGAGGCAGAAAGAAAGCAGATGCTGATAAAGAGAGATCCCTTTAAAGGAGGAACAAATAAGTTCAGGTACTCATTATATTTTTAATTCCCAATCATCCCTTCCTTTCCTTTCCATGAGATAGAATTACTTTGGTTATTTCCAAGTCCAGAAAGCAGGACTAGATTACATGAGACCCAATTTTCTAACCCAAATAGTATATTTTTCAGACGATTCAAGGTAGGACTAAAATTCTGATGGCAGCCTGAGAAGCTACACAGCCTCCCTAACGTAATCAAATATTCCCCAAGAAACTAGTTCCTAGGTCATACCCAGCTAGAAGAGACTTCCAGCTCTGGTTCTTCCAAGTGATCTTATCACTCAGATATTCATCAGAACTATCCAATTCCACATCCTGTCTCAAGTGTCAGGAAATCTCACTGTGAATGCATGTGTGCACATGCATATTTTTGTGTGTGTGCATGAATGTATGTGTATGTGTGTGTGAGAGTGAGAGATTTTTTGTCTTTTTTTATTTTATTGAAGTCATAACAATTTATAACATTGTGTAATTTCAGATATGCATTATTATTTATCAGTTTCTGTATAGATAGCATCGTGCCCACCATCAATAGTCTAATTTTTACCCATCACCACATATATGTGCCCCTTTACCCCTTTTGTTCACACCCAACCCCCTCCCCCTCTCTGGTAACCACTAATCTATTCTCCTTCTCCATGTGAGAATTTTTTTAAAAAGAGAGAATTTTAAAAGACTAAGGAAAGATTCCAGAATCCTAGATTTCTCTTCACAGCCTCTGCGTTTGTCTCAAGCATCTACTTACAATAATTTAGTTCCAAAAGACAAATTGTGTCAATTTCCTGTGATTGTTGAAACTGTTTGCTCACCTTGAAGCTTGATTATCATTAATAGTCTAATGGCTAGAAATAAGATTAGCTTATTTTTTATTCATCAGCTCAGCCTAATGGCACTGAGAATATATTTTAATGGATTCCATGGTCAAAAGCCATCAGTTTCCTTCTTCATTCTGTGACACTGAATTATGCCACTCTCTCCAAACCCTTTCACCCCATCACCCCAAATCCTGGAGGATTTCTAGCAGGAGAGGCCTATACAGTGCTTCTAAAACTTTAATGTGCATCAGAATCACCTGGAGAGCTTGTGAAACACACATTTCTGGGCCTCATCTACAAAGATTCTGATTCAGTAGGTCTGGGGGTGGCCCAAAAACTGGCTTTTCTAAAAAGCTTCCAGGGGATGCTAACGTTGCTAGTCTTCAAACCACACTTTGGGAAGCACTACTGTAAGGCTCCTGTTAGGAAGCACCTGCCACCTTCTTTTAGGAAACATCTCTCACGACCTAGAAATCATCTTTCTTTTGTTGTCTATCTTCATGCCAATCTCACACTGTCTTTATTACTGTAGCTTCATAAGGAGGCTTGAGGGCAAGTATATGTCTTCCAACTTTGTTTTTTTTCAAAGATGTTTTGCCTCCTCTAGGTCCTTTGCATTTCCATATAAATTTTAGAGTCAGCTTGTCAATTTATGCAAAAATTTTTAAAAACCTACTGGGCTATGGATTGGAATTGACTTGAATCTATAGGTCAATTTGGGGAGAATTAATATCTTAACAATATTGAACCTTCCAATCCACAAATGAGGTATGCCCATTTATTTAGGCCCTCTTTAATTTCTTTCAGCAATGTTTTGTAGTCTTCAGTGTTCAGATCTTATACCACTTTGGTCAGATGTGTTCCTAAGTGTTTTGTAATTTTTTTCTGATATTGTAAATGATATTTTTAAAGTTTCGATTTCTGATTTTTGTTTTTATATATTGGTCTGTGGTTTTGTTTTCTTGGAATGTCTTTGATTCTGGTGTCAGAGTAACACTGGTCTTAGTGAAAGTTGGGAAATATTCTCTTCTCTTCAATTTTCTAGAAAAGTCTTTGCAGAATCAGAATTACTTCTTCTTTGAATATTTGGTAGAATTTTCCAGGGAAACAATCAGAGCTTGATATATTCTTTGTGGGATAGTTTTTAATTATAAATTCAATTTATTTAATACATGTAAGGCTATGAAAGTTATCTGTTTCTTCTTGAGTGAGCTTTGGTAGGTTGTCAACAAGTAATTGTACAATTTATCTCAGTTATCAAATTAACTGGCATGAGTTGTTCATAATATTGCCTTATTATCCTTTAATATCTGTAGATAGTGGAATTTGTAGTGATGCCACCTCTCTCCTTTCTGTCTTTTGTTGTTATGTGAATAAATATTTAATTAAAACTGTTATTTCCTCTTGATAAATTCCTGATCAGCCTGTCCAGTGGTTTATCAATTTTATTGATCTTCTGAAAGAACAAGTTTTTGATGTCATTTTCTCTAGTGTTTTTCCATTTTCTATTGATTTCAGCTCTGGTCTTTACTATTTACTTTCTCCTGCTTATTTTGGGTTTTATTGACTCTTCTTTTTCTAGTTTCTTAAGGTACAAACTGAGATCACTGAATTGAGCCCTTTCTTTTTTTCTAATATAGGTGCATAATACTACAAGTTTTCCTCTAAATACTGCTTTAGCTGCATCTCAAAAATTTTAAAATGTTGTGTGCTTATTTTAATTCAGTTCAAACACTTTCTAATTTCTCTTTTGATTTCTCATTGGCCCATAGGTCGTTTAGCGGTATGATATTTAGTTTCCAAATATTTTTGGACTTCCCAAATATCTTTGGTTATTGATTTCTAATTTAATTCCACTGTAGTTAGAGAATATACTTTGCATAATTTCAATCCTTTTAAATTTATTGAGATTTGTTTTATGTCCTAGCACAGGATGTATTTTGCTAAATGTTCTATGTGCAGTTGAAGAGAATATGTGTTCTGTTGTTCTTAAGTAGAGTATATAAATGTCAATTAGTTCCAGATGCTTGATAGTGTTTTGTAGATCCTCTATAGACTTACTGATCTTTTTGTTTATTCTATCAGTTATTGAGAAAAAGTGCTGAAATCTGACTATAATAGTGGATTTGTCTATTTTTCCTTACAATTCTATAAGTATTTGCTGTATGTATTTTGAAGTTCTATTATTAGGTGTATAAATGTTTAAATTAGTTATTTCCTCTTGAAAAATTTATCTCTATCATTATGAAATGACATCCTTTATTTCTGATAATATTCTTTGCTCTGAAATCAAACTTACCCAACATTAACATGGCCACTCCAGCTTTCGTTTGAACAGTTTAATATAGTATGTCTTCTATCATTTTACCTTTAACTTTTTTGTATCTTTACACTGCAAGTGGGTTTCTTATAGGTAACATATAGTTGGATCTTGATTTTTTTTTTTTGTCCAAGCTGACAATTTCTAACTTTTAATTTGGGTATTTAAACCATTTATATTTAATGTGTATATCTACATGGGTTGGTTTAAAGCTATCATTTTGCTATTTAATTTTTATTTATCCCATTTCTTCTTTGTTTCCGCTTTCCTCCTTTTGAAAGGACAAATTAACTATTCTAATGATTCTATTTTATTACCTTTTAGGGCTTATTATCTGTGATTCTTTCTATAGCAAGTGGTTGGTTTAGGGTAAAGTGGTATTTAACTAGCCATAGTCTACCTTTAAGCAATATTATACCATTTCATGCATAGTGTAAAACCTTACACCAATGTTTCCATTTCTTCTCTTCCAGACTTTGTGCCACTGTTGTCATACATGTTTTCAAGTTCACTAATCTTTTCTTCTGCAATGTCTAATCTGCTGTTGATTCCATGCAGCATATGCTTTATCTCAGACATAGTAGTTTTCATCTGTAGAAGTTTAATTTTGTCTTTTTAACTTCATCTATGTCACTACTTCATTTTTCTACTTGCCTTTTGAATATGTGTAATGCAGTTATAATAACCGTTTGTCTACTAGTTATATCATCACTATCATTATGGGGCAATTATGTTTAATGATTTTTCCCCTAATTATGGGTATTTTCACTCTTTTTTATATTCATTTTAATATTTGATTGCTTGACAGATACTAAGAATTTTTCTAATTGGGTGAATTAGATATTTTTATATTTCTATAAATATGCTTCAGCTTTGTTCTGGTATACATTTAAATTACCTCAAAACAGTTTTATCCTTTAGGGTGTCACGTTTAAGCTTTGTTATGTGGGACCAGAACAACATTTAGTCTAGGGCTAATTTTTCCCTATTGCTGAGGCAAACACTTCTGAGTACTCTACCTGGTATCCTATGAATTATGAGGTTTTATACTTTTGCTGGATGAAAGAGGAATTTTTCCCAGATCTGTGTGAGCTCTAAGGATTGTTCCCTCTAATCCTTTTGGGTAGTTCTTTTCCCAGCCACATGCATGTATAGATCATTACTCAGTTGAAGAGTCAGTAGGAACACTCTGCAGATCTCTAGAACTCTCTCTCTGTTGAGCTTTCTCTTTTCTGGGAATCTTCCCTGTGAATTTTAGCTGCCTTAATCTACCCAGACTCTCAGCTCTATCTCTTCAATTCAGAGAGCTCACTGATCTCCATTTACATCCCTCTTCCATGCTCCACAGCCTGAGACTCTCTAGATAGTCAGCTGGGGCAATCATGGGGTTCTCTCACTTGTTTCCATCTTTCAGAGGTCATTATCCTTTGCTATCTGAGGTATAATGTCTTGAAAACTGTTGTTTCATGCATTTTGTCCAGGTTTTTGTTTCAGACAGGAGAGTAAATTCAGTATCTGTACTCCATCTTGACCAAATGAGAAATCTATCCACACTAGATTTCTAAAGTTCTCTAAGCTGAGTTCTTTTTTTCCAGTCACATGGGAAAAAACATGAGTCAAGAGCCCTGGCTGCCTCCCATCCCTTTCTTTCTGTTTCACATCCTGTCACCTCCAAGCGATTCCACATGGAATTACCAACTTTAAGGAAATGGTTACATCATTTAACTATGTATCCATTAAATAGAAATAATGTTTATAAATATTTAAATGACATGCAGAAATATTTATGATATATATCATGCAAAAAGATGATAAAAATTCTATGTTTTAGAGGATATAAGCTATCTGAAAATAAACGCCTTATGCAAAAAAGGGTGGGGGGCAGGCACTGAGATGAAATATGTCAAAATGTTAGCAGTTGTATCTGGATGAGGAAATTGTGAGAAGTTATTTTTTTTCTCCT
This sequence comes from Equus przewalskii, assembly GCF_037783145.1. Taxonomy (NCBI): domain Eukaryota; kingdom Metazoa; phylum Chordata; class Mammalia; order Perissodactyla; family Equidae; genus Equus; species Equus przewalskii. The sequence continues at coordinate 16,786,051 of NC_091852.1, forward strand.
TTAGACCTTTTCTGTACTTTCCAAACTATTATAGTAGATGAATATTATCCATAAAAAGGCAAGGTTGTGTTTTGGTTTTGTTTTTAAAAATGAGATTTAGAGAGACAAAATGTGAGGGAAAATTTTGAATAAAAGCCACAAAAAGTCAGAGGTTACTACTTAGCTAAGTTTCCTAGGATCTCACACAAACTCTTATTTGCCTGACCCTTGCAGTTATAAAACATACCCCCTGTGTCTCTATATAGAAGGCCTGGATTATAAAACATTGTGAGAAAATAGGAACAAAGCAGCCAGAATTTAGCAAACAACATTTTATTCCTACAATGTTAGGAAGAAAAGAGCCAACTCATAAAATGTTAACAGTGCTTTCTTCAGCAGTGGCTACAATCTTCCACCTTGTAATGGAGCTCAGAAAATTGCTTCTGGAAAATTCTGGAAGTTTAAAGAGAAGTGATGGGAGAGATTTTTAGTTAATTAACTCTACTTTCTTTTAGTTGCCAAATTAAGAGACCTTAGTTGACTATTTTATTCTTAGGTCAGGTTCTTGCCATGATCTCGACTTTATAGAGAAGAGAACAGTAGTGAAAGGAGGTCCAGATAACTCATCCATTAATTCATTCAATTAACAAGAATACAATCAACAAGACATAATGTCTACAGAGACAAAGTGCTAAGGACTGTGTGGCTTAGTCCCAGTACTACTGAATCCTTAGAAGCAGACAGACCTGAGTTCAAAATCTAGCATACCACTTCAAAAAGTGTGACCACAGGTGACTTTTAACTTCTCTGAGCATCGGCTTCCATATCAACAAGTCAAGAAAAATAATCTCGTAGGAGTGCTGTGATAATTTAATAAGTAAAATATCTGTGGCAGTTGTCTGGTACACAGAAGGCACTCAAATCTATATTAATCTAATGAGACCTAGGAAGCCATAAAGTGAATAAGATATTTTCCTTCCATTCCAGGAGGTCCTCACCTAGCTAGAAGACAAGATATGCACAAATAAAACAGTTGGTGTAAGGTGAAATATAGTTAAGCATCCTAATATTTAAGGTCAAGGATACAAGCTGAGTGAGGAGACATCCCAGGGAGTTGAAAGGGTCAGAGCAAGCTGCATGAAAGAGGTAGACGTAAACTGAGTTTCCAGATATAAGGAGCTTTTTAAAAAAATATATGCACACAGTTTAATGTATAATGCAACATCACACCATGTAGGGCATTTACTCTTATTTTACACATTTAGATATGTTTGAAAGATTTCTTAAGGCTATAAAACAGAACATAGAAAACTAAACAGGAATATATTCAATACTTACAAAAAGTAACATGATAAAGAATATAAAGTACTATTTTCCTTTCAACACTTCAAGAGATATCTTTATATTCTTTTGTTTTTACAAGTAACCTCACAAATGATCGCATCTTCAAATGCTTTTAAGTATTATTTGTACTCAGTGTAAGGCCATTATCATTTTTCATACATAAATTTTTTTCTAGCTCTGTAACAATGCAATTTTTAATCCATTCAAGTCGTCACTCCCATCCTAACAACAAGAAAAAAGCTGAACAAACTGAAAATCAACAACTCTTCTTAGATCTGTCAGAGAATTCAGGTCACAGGACAAACCACTGCTCCCCAAACTGGAGAGATAGACAGGCAGATACAGAGAATCACAACTTACTAGAGCAGAAATCCACAAGCAGAAACCTCTGCTCTGCAGAAACTAGTCCTGTGTAGAAAAATCTGAACTGTAATTAACCAATTGCTGGAGATTTCGTGTGGACAGCTCTGAAAATTAAACTGAAACTCAAAAAAGAAGTAGCATTGGTAGCGAGGAAGGACAGCCCTGTTGGGGTAAAAGTGGGATGGGGAAATTTATAACAATAGGCACTGTTACCTGACCATGTTACTACTAAACAATTTTAAAATTGCAAGGATTAAAAATTTCCAGGGTTCACAGAGAAAACCAAGTGATGGTTATGTTATTATCTCAATTTTAAACAGACTAAGTGAACAAGTCCATTCAAATGTGGTGTATTGTATATATGTGTTTGTCTTCAGTACTTGCCAAGATCCAACTACACAGAGTAGTGAAGGAATTTTAAAAGCTATAAACCCACAAGACAAAAGGAAAGAAGGAACACCAGCAGATGAGAGATTTCTACAACAATGCAAAACCGAGAAAAGAGAGAAGAGGTTTCTGGTTTATCCAGGCAAAGGAATGTAGTAAGGTGGAGATTGAGAGGAAGGAAGCTGACTTACACTGCATAATCTAGGGGTCAGATCTTAGAGACTGGAGGGAGAGGGTAGGGGTGAGATGTAGGGTAGAAAACTGCCCTAACCTGAAAGTCAACACTGGAAGATTCCTTTGTCACTCCACCTCACTAGAATGCAAGAACATGCAGACAGATGGAGAAACCAAAAACTACCAGTTATTGCTACACTGCTTTAGTTTTCTTCATAGCACTGTCACCACCTGACATTATGTTACCTAGTCATTTGTTATTTGATCCACTGTTTATTTTCCCCCAAGCAAGGAAGCTCCAGAAAGACAGGACTTTTGTTGATCTTCTTCAACTCTGTCCTAGTGCCTGGCAAATAATAAACACTCGTAAATATTTGTGATATGAATGAGTGAATTAATTAATTAACCCATTCAGCAATGAACAATAGATATATTACACAATAACTTCCTTCTAGTCTCAGACTTACCACATTTTCCCCTGAGCCTTGGGGCCTTTGGATTAGTATAAGAAATTTTCCAAGAGGAAGGAAGATCATGAGAAAGGCACATGGAAGAAGGGGGCAGAGGCCATGGAGGGAATAGAGTAGCAATTTATCAGACTAGGACTGCTTCTTCAGGGCTCTTCTCTAATTTCCGCAGAGAAGATCCTATATTTTCCTTAACTGCATCTCTTTCATACCGCTCAATATCAAAGCACTTTTTAATGAAGCTATTAAAAATCTTTCCTCTAGAAACATCTGATTTTTTAATTTGCCATCTTCTTGCTATCGCATTCATGAAGTTTGGCAGCTCTGCCGCTCAGATAACCCAGGCCTCCTCCAACCAGAGGAGATGCAACCACAGGGCGGTCGAGAGGACCCGTGACAGGGAACTGCAGGCTATGCTCCTCACTTCTAATCATCACGATGCAGATCATTCCTCTTCATAGAGAAAGCAAAATCACTCACTCATGAGTGGGATCATTTTCCCTCCTTGCAGTTGGCGCTTACAGTTCACAAGCATCCAGCGTCCTCACCTACATCCAGACACAGACCAGGAGAAATTTAGAAGGGAACAAAAAGCTAAACAGAGTTTTTAAATAGAGCAAATTATTAATCTCCAAGTCTATAAACTAAGGTGGCATCATGGTGCCAGATGTAACATTGAGGTCTCCTGACCCACAGCCTGAGTCACCAGCTGCCAGACTTGTGCATTCCAAAGAGGAGCTTGCAGTGGCTTATTTCCGTGTGCAGATGCTTCCACCCATCCCATCCCAGGTCATTTGAATGCAGCGTTAAAGCACCCTGGATGCGAAGATGTTCTACGTGTGAAACATCTTTGCACCACTTTCTATAGCAACCTACCTAAGTCACCAAGTCTAAAAATAGATGTACTTCCTTAAGTTCTGCCTTTGATCCCATATAACGTACTAAGGAAAATAGTACCAGAGGCTAACCTCCTTTTCTAACACTCCCTGCAAGCAGAAGCTAAGAACAAGGAGTGGAGCCCTAGACTAGAATTACCTCTCCTTATCCCCACGGGAAAGCAGGTCTCAGGAGGTGTCTTATAAAACCAAGGTTCACTCCACTTATTATCCATGTACCTATTTATACAGTCAACCATTCACTCAATAAATATTTACCACATCTTAACTGTTCTTGTGGCGGTTGGGAATATAAAGCATTGAAAGTTAGCTATGTCCCTGCTATCCCAGATCTTCCAATGTACTTAGTGACAGAATGACACATCCCAAAATTTCTGAATGAGTCCTGATTACAAATATTTTGCTACCTATAATATATTGTTACAGAATTTTTTTATTTTTCTTTGTTAAAAAACTGACAAATTAGTGAATACGTAGCTTATTAAATTGGAACACATCCTCTCATATGGTTAAAAAGCAAAACAAAACTTTTGAGTACTGCTAAACACTAAAACATACAATATGAGATTTGACACATGCAAAGCTTCTTAAAGAGACAAAATGGCTCCCAGGGCATAAGAAGTAGCCAAAATGATAGTATTGATACACTTGAAAAACAAAGGTGTCAGAAGAAATGAAGTGGTCAGAAAAGAAGCACAGAAAATGGGAAGCCAAAGAAGAAGTGATGTTAGTGCTTATTAAACATGATCCAGTAGAAGGCATCCAGATTCTGGAGAAGACAAGACATTCCACTGTTTTATTTCCTGCTGGTAAAACTGGAATGTTCCATCAAAACTGGAAAAATATCCCTTAAGTCTATCAGCCTATCTTGGCTTTGATTATGGGCTCTCCAAGCAATGTTTGCATTATAACCTGATTCCCCATATAGATTTCCTCTAGGTCAGTAATGTGCTGGCCAACAGACACAGATCATCAGTGAGCTTAGCAACTAGCCAATTGGACTCATCCTTGGACTTTTCCAAGCTCACAACCTAACAAAATATAATTTAACATCATAAACTGGTAAAAAAAAATATACTTCTTTTTATGTAAAGAAACTCACAAATTAGGAAAAAATGATCTGGCCAACTGTCTCAATAGTTGGTCTGGAAAAAGTGGTCACTATCCATATAAGGGACATAAATAACAGCATTCCAAAGCACTTAGAGACGAGTGACATGTAAATGATGCATACTTAATGCCGCAGGAAGTATGAAGAGGAAGAAATTATGTCTTACTGAGGAAATCCAGAAAAGCATCACAGAAGAGGTGGTAATCAACTGAGTCTTGAAGACAGCCGGGTGAGATAAGCAAAGACTGGGAGAGGTTAAGGAGATTTCAATAGAATAAAATACAGTGGTTGGAAAATGCACTGGACGTGCAGGGAATGGAGAGAAGACCAAACAAATTAGACATGAACTTAAAGTAAGACTAAGTTCAAATGGCAGCAGACCATGACATACGACTTTGTGGAGTCTTAATGTCACATGGCAGCAATGCCAAAGCATCTGAGCTTTCTGATGAAGGCAGAGACATAATGGAATGATACTCTAGGAATTAGGCAAGGTCTGAAAAAATATAAGCCATGGCTGAAAACTAAAAAGTTCTAACTACTAATAATTTACATTTTAGTGTATAAATAATGTGTTGACGTTTTCCACCCGGCTACCTGCATGAAACCAAGCTAAAATGAAAAGTGGAGGACTGAGAGCTTTGGAGTATCAGATCCTAGATCACAATGGTATTATTATAATACGGAGAAGCCACAGGAGGACACTAATCTTGGGCTACTTTATAATTTTGACTGGAACTTGCAAGCATCTCCTGCAGGGTCCAGGAAATGTTTTTGCAAGAAGAACCCTGTCTATTCATATTGCCATGAAGTCATTAAAAACTAGAATGCATTTGTGTTCTAAGTATTCAGTGAAAGGTTAGTATTGACAATACGTATCTACATGCAAAATATTTGGTGTGGAGTCAGAGAAACTCTGGCACTCTGAAAAACTGTTCATGCAATTAGGGAGTTGGAACAGAAGTAGAAAGGCAGTAAAACTTTTCTTCTTTGAGTTAAAAGTATGTTTTCTAAAGCAGATAGAATTTGGGGAGGAGAAGCTATTGTATTTGTCACTGTCTCTCAAAACCCAGATGTTTAAGACTTGGAGAATTGACTTGAAGGTAATTCAGTCTGTTCAAGAAAAAAGAAATATAATTGAAGTAAAGAATTCTCTTTCACAAAATCATCATATGTGAATCCTTGGGCTAGTTGCAAGTTTAACTTGTACACACTATTGGCCATGATGTAAAAAAACAAACACAAAAAAAACCCAGCTACTATTGCTAGGAAGGCTATTTATTTATTACCCAGGAAGAGTCATGGTGCTGCATAAATAAGGCACCCATTTTCAGTTTAGACTTTAAGCAGAAGATGGTATTAACAATAAGGGCATAGGAAGGCCTCTTCCATCTACAGTGTATAGACAACCTTCCCCTCAAGGAGAAAGGATAAACATGAGCAATAAAATGGATAGATCATTAGCCCTCAGGAGTAGAAAAAGATTTGTAGCATCATGTGATCTTTCTCAGAATTAGAAAGCAAAGATTGTGAACTCTCTGTCCTAAGTAATTAAGGCACAGGCATCACAAATAGAGATCCCAGCTAAGATGAGGCCAGGAGCAGAATGGAGCACACGGACAGTGGATGAGCCATGCCACCCCATTAGAAATTCTTTAGCTGTCTTGCTTAAAGATTCTAACTAGTTCCATAAGAGGAAGAACTGCATATTTATATCAAAATCTCCTGTGTGCCCTATGAATTGTAATTCACTTCAATAAGTGTAGATCACTTGTTTAAGGGATAAATAAATGCTACTTTTAACAGGTTCCATCAGATTTCACTTTCCCAGCCCCGGGTAACATTTCAGGCAGATCCTGTAACTTTCTGATCATTTACAGTTATAAGAATCACCTCACTTTGATCATTCATATTCACTTTATGGTATGAAGGTATTAAAATATCCAGTCCAATCTAAATTAAAACTGGAATTTCACGTCCTATTCAAAGCTTCTCCCCTTTCCTCACTCATTCCAAGAAATGAAGCGTGGAGACCTAAGCGGGGAAGGGAATGGAGACATATCTTTGACCATTTCTCCTGACCTATGCCTCCTTCTCCACTCACTGTGTGGCTTCTGGTTATTGCATGGCCTACAAGAGTAGAAGGAGTATTAGAAGGGCAAAAAGTTAAGCATGTCTGCATGCACTGGGTGGCTACCCTGCCTTACTATGGCCCACCCCATGCTGGGACAGTGGAAAGTCTGTGAGTTCTTCAGAACTATCCCTTTTGCCCTGAGGGAACCTTCACAATGTGGTTTCTTGACTTGGTTCATGCTTTCTCCTGAGCGCCTCTTGTCACACTTCCATAGGTACTACCTGAATAGGTCGCCCCACAGGCAGCCTCTGTAGCTGAATGATCCTCACCCCAGCAAGCAAGCTTCTTAGGTGAAGACTCTTCAAAATCATTCCATCCCTGTTCCTTTCCACTGCATCTACCTGGTCCAGGAGGAATATATATAACTACTTTCCTTAATAAATTATGGAAATGTAAGCTTTTTTTAATAATTCAATAATATTTCACTAATTTCAGACCAACACATATTCCTATTTGTGGGTAGTACATATTATATACTCTTAGCAGAAAAATTGTCTAAGACAGAGAGTGAAAATAATCTGGAAAGGAAGTAGGGGAAAAGGGAGTTAATATTTATGGAGGGACTTGTGTTGGACTAAAAGAGGAAGTGATTAGTTATATGAACAATCATCATTTGATTATCCCAGCAACTCGGCTTTTATGGGAACTTTTCTATTACCGTCCTGACATTTTCTGTGAACCGTACTCTGACATAAATATACACACATTTATTCACCTAGTGGCCGAGAAAATGAAAGCTGTAGGCACTCTTAGCCTCAGCCTTCCCTGTCATGTCTACTATAAAAGAGGGAAAATCATATGCAGCTGGAAAGAAGAATGAAGACGATCTGCAGAGGAGAGAGACAAAGAGAATTTTCTGGATTTGCCACAGTGCTTCCATCTCTGGTTCAAGCTGAGCCTGAGACTCAACTTCATTCTAACCGTCGAGTTCCAAGAGTCCCCCCACCCCCCGCCCATCCCCCACCGCTATCTTTATCTCAGGCTAACTAAGCCGGAATAGGTTGTCTTTAACCAAATCGCTCTTAACTAACATATCCACTCAATAGCTAAAGCTTGCAGGAAGTGAAGCAAGGATTCAAACCCAGGTCTGTATGATTCCAACATTTGTTCCAGTATCCACACCACCAAGACATAATGACAGGGTGTGGGGATGAGTACAAGAGCAGGTCTGGGATGTATAAACAGAACTGTAGAAGTCAGAACTTTGAAGTAATCATCTAAACCTACTCAGAAAGGAACAGATTCATATCTACTGAATGTTTCAGCTCTGCATCAAAGGGATGATCTGGATAAATTGACGAATGTTCACTAGAGACCCATAGAAGAAGATTAAAAAGTTGGGAAAGAGAAAAAGCACGTAGTATATATTGCCACTACGATTCAATTGATGCTTCATATCCTGCACCCAAACATTTTTCTCCTTATGGTCTTATACTGCTTTTTAATATTTTCTGAGTCTTAGGAAACGACAAGTGTTGGAAAGGATGTGGAGAGAAAGGAACCCTCGTATACTGCTGGTGGGAGTGCAAACTGGTGCAGCCACTATGGAAAGAAGCATGAAGCATCCTCAGGAAATTAAGAATAGATCTACCATATGATCCAGCTATCCCACTGCTGGGTATTTATCCAAAGAACTTGAAAACACAGATGCATAAAGATACATTCACCCATTTGTTCATCGCAGCCTTATTCACAATAGCCAAGACTTGGAAGCAACCTAGGTGCCCATCAAGGGATGAATGGATAAAGAAGCTGTGGTATTTATACACAATGGAATACTACTCAGCCATAAGAAATGATGAAATCCGACCATTTGTGACAACATGGATGGACCTTGAGGATACTAAGCTAAGTGAAATAAGTCAGAGGGAGAAAGTCAAATACCATATGATCTCACTCATAAGTAGAAGGTAAAAACAATGACAAACAAACGCATAGTAATGGAGATTGGATTGGTGGTTACCAGAGGGGAAGGTGGGGAGGGCAAAAGGGGTGATTAGGCTCACATGTGAAGTGATAGACTATAATTAGTTTTAGAGTGGTGAACATGATGTAATCTACACAGAATTCGAAATATATTACAATGTGCATCTGAAAACTATATGTTATAATCCAATATTACTGCAGTAAAACAAATAAATGAATATTAAAATATATATATATATATTTTTTTTCTGTGTCTTTGTCTTATTTCCCAAAATAGGGTATGAGCTTCTTGAAGTCAAGGCATGACTATTATACTTTTTGTTGTATTCAATAATCAATAAATACTATTTTAAATAAACTAAAATGAAAGACACACAGCTTGTTTAAACACAAGGGACTAAGAGGATAATATAATAACAGTACTGGTAAATAGGAATGTCTACACTGAGGGGAACTGACTTTTCCCCATCCCACAACCATGAGACAAGGAAGAATTCTCACACACTAATATGAGATACTTAAATTAGTGTTAGAGATAAGTTTCCAAATTGAAGCAATTGTTGTAGAAATTGTCACAGAAGGAAAAGTGTTAGAGATTCAGCTTCCTCATAGAAATATTTTTCATTGTCTAGGACAATTTTGTTTGGATCTTTCTAGTGTCTCACTTAAGAAAGAGTTATGGACTTCATGCCCCTTTTTCAAGTCTCTCCAAGAACTATGAAGACATCAGACAAGAGTAGAATTTCATCTTTTTCTCTCATTATAACATACTATATGAATATACCTAACATTTATGAATATTCGCATATAGAACTGAGATACTAAAAATCTATGTCTTTGATAAAAACCAGGCCTGTGAGAACAACCCCAAAGTAGAAAAAAAAATATTTTGAAGATATTTACCTGCTTACATCATCTAAAAGTTATGGGAACTGAGGGGAATCCTCGATACTTAAGCCAAAACATACTATAAACACTGTACTGCAATTTTGTTTCCAGCCACAATGAAGTAACTAGGAATATGTTATCCCTCTTACCTTAAGCAAGTAGAAAGCCAGTCAAAATACGTGAAACATCTCTTTTCAGACATTGTTCAACAGACAGCCCAAGACAGTGACCCCTGGAAGAAGGGAAGCAAATGAAATAAGCCCTGACATTGCCTGATCCTTTTGCCTGAGGAGAGTTTCTAGGCTACAAACAGGGAGCATCAGCCTAAACAGAGGCTTGTGATCTCACTGAGTTGAGGAGAAATGGTTCTGATTTCAGGGATTTCAGGGCAGCCAGAATTTGTGGAGTAAAATACCAGAAAGAAAGGAGCTACACAGAGAAACAGCTCTCGAGATTTGCAGATAAGTCCTTTCAACTTTGGCTGAGTACTGCTGTGTGCAAAGAGGTGTGCTAACTACAAAGGTCAGGGGAAGAATGCCAGAAAGGAGTGGGCAGAATAGTTTCCGGAGCTCCCAAGCGTCAGGAACAGTTCAGGTTTCCCAGCAGTCAGACAGGAGAGGCCTCCTAATTCACAGAGTCTTGGTCAGCGTCCTCAGAAGGTTACTGCCCAGACCAAACCAGCCTGGCTCCGAACCCACCCTAACAGAGCTTCAAAGCAAGGCTCAAGAGCATCCAGCAATTTGAAGTAACTTAACTGCATCCCAGAAAATCATCAACTATATTAAAGGAATACAGAAAAATCCAGGGCCCCAAAATGCAAAATTCAACATTTCCAACAGTAAATTAAAAATTGACCAGGTAAGCAAAGAAGTTGAGAAAGTAATGCCTCTCAACCAGGAGAGCAATCAAGTGAATTAGGAGAAACAGATCCAGAAATGATACCCATGATACAATTAGCAGACGACAGTGGAACAGCCATTATAAATACACTCTATAGGTTTAAGAACATAACAAGAAAAATAAAAAATATTTTTAAAATACAAATCAAGCTCTAGAAATTAAAAAATACAATATGTGAAATGAGAAATACACTGGATGGGATAAACAGTGAATTGGATGCTGAGGAAGAAAAGAGCACCAAACTCAAAGAGAGATTTTCTCCAAAATTAAACACAGAAGGAAAATAAGATTAAAAAATGAAAAGAGCTTCTGTGACCTATGGGTTGATACTAAGCAGTCTAAAATTGTGTAATTGGAGTCCCAGAAGGGCGAATCAGAAAAAAATCAAGAAATAATGGCCAAAATTGTTTTAAATTTGATAGCAACTATAAACCAAAAATCCAAAAAAGATCAATGAATTCTAAACAGAAAAAGAGATGAATAAAACTGTACCAAAGCATGGCATAAACAAATTGCTAAAATGAACAGTAATACTGAGAACATCTTGAAAGCAGCCAGAGAAAAATGGCACAAACATAAGAATGATGACAGACTTCTCATCAGAAACTATGAAAGCGAGAAAACTTTAAGGCACTGAAAGAAAGATAAAAACCAAACTATCAAACTGGAATTCAATTTCACCAAAAAATATTTTTCAAAAATTAAGGCATACTCTTTCAGACATACAAGAGTTGAGAGAATTCATTGCCAACAGACCCATTCCACAAGAAACATTAAAGGAAGGTATTGATGCAGAAGGAGAATGATACCAGATGGAAATTTGGATCTGAAATGTGGAAGAAAAACACTGGAAATGGTAAATATGTAGATAAATGTGAAAGAATTTTTTCTTATTTTTCAAAACTACTTTTAAAGATAATTAAATGTTTAAAGCAAAAATAATAATGACAGATGTGGAGTTTATAATACATGTGGAAGTAAAATGTACAAAAACGGTAAGTATAGGAGGGGGAATGAAATTATACTATAGTAAGATTCTTAAAATATATGTGAAGTGGTATACCATTATTTGAAGGTGGAATGTGGTAAGTTAAAGATGTATATTGTGAACCCACTAAAATAGAATAACAACAAAAAAAGATAGCGCGAATATACCAATAAGTGGAGATACAATGGAATAAAAAAATGCTTATTCCAAAATAAGAAAAGTGAATAAAGAACAAAGAATAGGTGGGACCAAAGAAAGAAAATAGCACAAAAACACGTTAAATATCGCTAGCCATTAAGGAAATGCAAATAAAAGCCACAACGAGGCAGTCCTACAGACTTTCTCAAAAGCTAAAATTAAAAAGATTCACTAGCAATATCAACTGTTTTTGAGGACATGAGTCACTAGAACTCTCATACACTGCTGGTTAAAATACAAAATCATATAGGGGCTGGCCCCGTGGCCGAGTGGTTAAGTTCGCGCACTCTGCTGCAGGCGGCCCAGTGTTTCGTTAGTTCGAATCCTGGGCGCGGACATGGCACTGCTCATCAGACCACGCTGAGGCAGCGTCCCACATGCCACAACTAGAAGAACCCACAACGAAGAATACACAACTATGTACCAGGGGGCTTTGGGGAGAAAAAATAAAATCTTAAAAAAAAAAAATACAAAATCATATAGCCACTTTGGAAAGTAATTTGGCACATTCTTATGAAGTTCACCAAACTTTTACCATACAACCTAGTAATTGCAGTTCATACATTCACACAAAGAACATATGTACTCAAATGTTCATGGCAATTTTATTCAAAATGGCCCCAAATTGGACACAGCTCAAACGTTCATCAAGAGATGAATGGATAAAGAAAATGTGGTAGCCCTATACAATGGAATACGACTCAGAAATAAACAGAAGCAAACTATTGATACACCTAATAATGCGAATGAATCTCAAAAGTATTTGCTAAATGTAAGAAGCCAGACACAAAAGAGTACTTACTGTATATTCCCATTTTTACATGATACTCTAGAAAGTGCAAACAAATCTATAGTGACAAAAAGCAGATTAGGGATTGCTTGGGTCCAGGTGTGGCAAATATGGGAGACAGGGGTAGAACGCACAGATTTATGCCAAACAGGCATAAGGAACATATGGAGGAAGTGAATATCTTGATTGCAGTGGTCATTATAATATGTATGCATTTGTCAAAACTTGTCAAATTGTACATCTTGAATGTATACAATTTACTGTGCATAAATTATACCTCAATAAGGTTGTTTTAAAAAGTGGAATGAAAGAAATGGAAATAAAGCAGTGCCAACATTTTATCAGTCAGAGGAATACCATCCCTTAGTCATCACTGATGGGCATTTCAAACCCAAGAAGTGCCATCCACTTCAGAGAGGTTCTGGAAACACAGGCCAAGTTAGAAACAAATGCATCAATGTTCCTAATTTTTAAAGGCCCTCTACAGCTTGCAATGCAATGTTTCTGACTCTGGTTTTGTTCTGCTAATTGTTCAGTACTGCCCCAAACACAGTAATCTATAAACTCTTTGAGAACAAGGACTGTGTCACATTACTTTCTTCCCATAGCATATAAAAAGAATCAAACGAATTGTTTGTTTTGTTTTTGTTTTGTTTTTTGAGGAAGATTAGCCCTGAGCTAACATCTGCTGCCAATATTCCTCTTTTTGCTGAGGAAGACTGGCCCTGAGCTAACATCCGTGCCCATCTTCCTCTACTTTATACGTGGGACACCTACCACAGCATGGTGTTTTGCCAAGAAGTGCCATGTCTGCACCCGGGATCCAAACCGGCGAACCCCGGGCCAGTGAGAAGCGGAACGTGCGCACTTAACCACTGTGCCACCAGGCTGGCCCCTCAAATGAATTGTTTGTTGAATACACTGTGACTAAATGAATAAATAAATGAATGAATAGAATGAATTTCTATGAGAATTTATAGTCCCAACACATCTCTATATACTATTTATCTCTTATAGGAAATGCTATCTATTCACCTTTAGTGATAGTAAAATATCATTCATTTGAGCACCAAAAATTTAGAATTTTGAAGAATTTGTACAGGCTGGGCTGAGGTTTATTTTGCATTGTTGAAAAAAAGTCATATGGTCAAACAATAGTATAGCGACACACCTTTATTTTGCATGTGATTTCAGAGTTTACAAATGGTTTTCAAAGTGTTAATTCATTTGAGCCATTTAGAAGTACTGCTTTACCAACAGGCAGTTTCTATCTGTAAATCACAGAATCTGTCAACACACTGAAGGAAAATTTCTAAGGACTTTTCTAATTTACACTTCATTAATCTGTTTTAAACAATAATGAGAGCGAGCGATCTCAACATGATTACATTTTAAATTACAGGTCAGAATAATAACTTTTACAAATGGTTAGTCTATATTACAAGATATTTCTTTGAAATATACTGGTGTTCTTAACTGACCATCAGTCCTCCTTCCGGAAACTCTCTTAGCTTCTGTGACTTTCTCTCTCCAGGATCTCCTTAGGTTCTGTGACTTTCTCCAGGATCTCCTCTCATCCCTTTGAACCATCCTTTCTGTTTCTTCCATAGGCTTATCCTCTTCCACCCATCACTAAATGCTAAAGTTGTCCAGGGTGTCACTATTGGCTATCTTTCCTTGTCATTCCATATATGTGCTCTTCCCGGGAAGTCACATGATCTTGGTATCTTCAACTCTCAGATGATGCTAAAATCTCTATCACCAGCACCCACCTCTCTCCTGAGCTCCAGAAAATGCCTTGAAGATAATCAAGCCATACCCCAATCAAACGGTTTTTTGCTGCTGTCTCTCTGTTTTATTTATTGGAATTTTCTTATACTCAGTTGACCAAGTCAGAAACTTGGGAGTCATTCTAAACAACTTCCTCCCCTCATCTTCCCACATTGTCTCACCAAGTACCAGTATTTCTATATTCCAAATGTTTTTGAAGTCCTTCCTTTCTGTGTCAGACACAAACCTCATGCACCTCGTCTAATTCCCTCAAAGGCTTCCTTCCCTCCTTTGGCCCCAACAGCATCCCAGCCCCAACCCGTCACTTGACCTTGAAGTCCCAAACTCAAAGCAGAGTCGACCACCTGCAAGCCCAGAGTTTTAGGGTCTCTGCCACTTTCAGACTTGGATGGAACACCACACCATAGAGTGTGGGATCTGGCACCTTACAGCAATGCCCTGTTGAAGGGGCTGGATAACCCAACTCAGAAGTGTGTTGTGTTAACTTTCCATGGGGTGAAAACAGAAGACAAGAGGGATCCAAACAAATAAATTTGCCTTCCTTCATCTCTTCCTGGACGACCTCTAGGCACAGTTCTTCCATATCCTGTAAGAAGTTCAACATGCTGAGCAACGCACCTGCCAGTTGACCTGCTATGTCCCCTCACAGTTTGTTGAAAGTGGTAACGACACAGTAAGATATCACTTGTTATCACTTCATATCTAGCCATTACGGTAACTCGTCACTACACATTGTACAGAGCCTGGCATATAATACACACTCAATAATGGAAGCTATTGGTATGATACTATGATATTATGGAACCAAAAAAGGCAATGCTATTGTTCTTTTCCTTTCTTATGAAGCCCAAATATTGTGTAAAAAACTATACTTGTTATGTATTAATTCATTTGTATCCATTTTATTGAACATAAGCCAAACATAACTTTCATAGAAAAAATCTGGAAGAAGATACCCAAATGTCAATGGTGATACTTTGTGGTGGGATTCTGTGTTTTTGTTGGTGTCATCATTTAATACAGTTTTCTAAAATTTACACATTTTCTGCAACAACATGTACACCATTCATAATAAAAAAGGAATTAATAAATCATAAATAATAAGATTAATAAATGACAAATAATAGACAGCTTTAATAAACAGCAAGAATAATCAATTCCAGTCTTACTTGTTTAATGAGATAGTTGGCATTTAACACAGCCTAAGCAGACTTGCTGCGAATTTTTGTAAGAACTGTTGGAGAGCTAAAAAGAGCTGGAAAAATACCATAACTACTGAAATAGCCTGAGGAGTTTGAAGTCCCCAGGTTGGGAAATCCTAAAGGTGTTGAAGTTGGGCATCTTATATAAGATTTGAACCCTGTCCTTAGTAATGGAAAACCAACCCCCCCATTAAAAGCCATGATGCCACTCTGGGCCATTTCCAATAGCTTCTTTGGAAAAGAAGAGAGAACCTCAAAAGAAGTGGTTGTTTTTGTTTTTGTTTTCTGAAAACAATGACCTACTTTGATAGTGATATTTTTAAGACTGTCCAGATGTTTGAAGTCAATAAAATGACTGAGCATATTAAATAGGATACTGCTCAGATTCTCAAGACTCAGGCCTCAAGCTGGTCTCTAAGTGAGGTCTCTGTCTCCAATTTCTATTCTGAGATTAAATAAATCAGCTAAAGGAATGACAAATTCTGGATTAGACGCTCTATACTGAAAAACAAACATGTATTTCCAGGTTTTCCCTATTTGAAAATTCTACCAGTTTGTCTTTTGGGGACTGAAATGAGGCTGACAGCAGATCCAAAGACAGAATGACAGCTGAACACGCCACAGAATATCTCCACGCTACTGAAAATGCTCTCCTGTGCCAGGTCACAGCAAGCAAAACTTCGTTTCATCATATTGCTCATCCCTTTACATAAATACCTCTCCAACAGGGTTTTATGTCTTGTTTCTTTGCTTTCTCTGCCTTAATCCTCTTTCCTCTCCTCTTCCACTTTACTTAATGAAGAACTGTATTTAATTTACGAACTGAAGCAATACAGGTCTCTTTCACAAAACTGCCCACACACCAATCTGCCAATGGGTCACTGCTATGACTGAACCCTGAGTCTGAGTTGCTGCCTTGGAACCTCAGTGTATTTTGCTTTCCCCCATTGTCTTCCTAAATGAAAGAAAAGTAAGTTGGAGCACTTACCAGTTAGGGAAATTATACATCCATTAAAGGAAAGAAGATGAAGAAATATTGAACACTTCCCAACTTTGCAAGAAACAAAGGGACTCTCACCACAGAAAAATACAAAGGGAAAGCCCCAAAGAGGGAACAAAAATCGTGAAAACAAACTTTCCAAAGTACCCAATCTCTAAGAAAGGTAGAGTATGTTATGACCAGGTCTTCATTTTGAAATACCTTTCTTGGGCGGCATCCTGGGGGTGTCCTGTCAGAACGTCTCCGCTGTGGGCTGACTTGGGGAAGGATGACGAGTTGAAGGGACAAAAGTTTCAGGTTTGGTCCAGCACATGCACACACTTCTGCCTGTCGCTGAAAGTGCTCCCTGGTGCCATTTCACAGCTGAAACATAAGAAGGTACTAATTTCCTCACCATTAAATTTTCATGAATGTTTAGTTTGCCATTTAGGGATGGAGAACTCAGGTCAACAGGGTTGTATTGGTGCTTATGTTTGAAATTAAACTAAACTCATCGTGTAAGTTCTATTCAGAGCAAATCTGGCTTCATCCCACTCTGTATGTGCTTGCCTTCTTCATTTTAAATGCCTTCCACTCCAGGGCTTTATCCTAATTACATATAGTGAGGGCAGTGGAAGCGAGTGATCTCTCAGAGAGGTGAGAAATACTGACCCCTAAGCATACTTGGTAAATTAAATGAGTAAATAAAGAAGATACTCCTACACCTGGCGTTCAAGTTTAAGCAGCAGAGCTACAGAGCATTCAATTCAGTAATCCATCTCCAATGTGGGGAAGCCTGGAGACATTGTATTCATTTTCTCAATTTCTCTGAAAATAAAACTTGCAGTAAGAGGAAATTGGTATTTTCTGGCTAAACTAAAAAAAATGTTTTTTCTATCAAAACTTCTTGTAGGAAGGTAGTAATCTTTCCTTTAAAATGATAAATTAAAAACATTTCCATCCTTGAAAAGGAAGAGAGGGACAAAAAGTGCTAGAATTTAATGCTGCAAAAGAGGCTGCCTTTTTGAGAGTGAGGACACTGGCATTCTCTGGTTACTTCAGTGATAGCCACTGACCTTGGCAAGAGGAAGCAGTGTTTTGAAATGGATCCTGGTGACACGTTTACACGAGAGCAGTTTTTGGCTTTACCTGTGCACAGATCTGACCCTTCGAGAGTATAAAGACTAGTACACAGAGTTTAGCCAAAATAGTGCATAGCACACTCAAAATTATGGCTTAAAACAAAGCTCTGTAAAGGTGATGTTCACCTAGTTTTTCCCTATTTGGACACTAGCTCTTAACTGTGATAGTAAGATTGGATACAGCTGATACAAGTACTTATATTTAAAGAGACCAAGAGTTGTTCTTTAACCGGGGAATTTATAAAGAGACAAAGAAACTTTGTTGCAAATCATCGGACTTCTAATTTAGAGTGAGAACAAAGTGTAATTTAATTTATATTAACTTAAATATAAACATATGAAATAGCTCTAAATACTGTTCCAACAAAAACCATAATAAACATGAATAAATTAGCAAAAGCTGTTCTGCAAGCCTTGTATCCAGAAAATTATAAAAGTAATACTTAGTAAAATATTAAAGGCAGAAACCATAAAAGAAAAAAATAGCTGAATTCAACTACATTAAAATAAATAATTCCTGCTCATCAAAAGATGTTTCACAGAAACTAAGGAAAAGTAGAAGATATTTACAACTCACATAGCACTTTGTAACAGTATAAAAAAATAACTTCCACCTATCAACAAGAAAACAAGCACCCCAAGAGGAAAAAAAAATGGCAAAAGATTTGAACAAATGCTTCAAACATAAAGATATAAAATAGCCTATAACCCAATAAAAAATGAACGAAGACATGAAGAGTAATTCCACAGAAGAAGGAAACACAACAGAAAGAATCAATAGACGTATGAAGACAGGCCCAACCTCATCTAGAGAAACACAAATCAAGGCCACCAGTGGTATGGGTATGTTGGTTGACAACCTTGGGAGTTCCCCAGGAGAAATTTGAAATTGGCCCTTGTACATGGAGGGCAAAGAGAGACCCAAGAAAGAAGCAAACCACTCCAGATTGGTAGGTGGTGGTTTTAATAAGACTCTTTAAAATTTTTAGTTAATAAGAAACATTTATTTATTTATTTTTTATTATTTTTGCATGTGCATGAGGACGCTTGGCCCTGAGCTAACATCTGTTGCCAATCTTCCTCTTTTTGCTTGAGGAAGATTGTCACTGGGCCAACATCTGTGCCAATCTTTCTCTATCTTATGTGGGATGCTGCCACAGCATGGCTTGATGAGCAGTGTGTAGGTCCATGCCCAGGAACTGAACCCACGAACCCTGGGTCACCCAGATGGAGCATGGGAACTTAACCACTATGCCACCAGGTGTCCCTAATAGGAAACTTTTACTAAGAAACTTACTTAGGAGGCTTGTCTTGAGCTGTCTCAAGACGAGTAGATCTCTGCACCTGGGCAGCAGAATCTTAAAAGTTTATCTAGAG
Organism: Equus przewalskii; assembly: GCF_037783145.1. Classification (NCBI taxonomy): domain Eukaryota; kingdom Metazoa; phylum Chordata; class Mammalia; order Perissodactyla; family Equidae; genus Equus; species Equus przewalskii. The sequence continues at coordinate 16,805,087 of NC_091852.1, forward strand.
GCCTTGATGGGGTTCATGGATACAGTCCAGATGGTCTCAACAACACATTACTTTCTCTAGGCTGCATCCTTGAGGCAGCTTCTGGTACAGGGAAGGCAGGCAAGAATGGGGGAGTGGGTGAGGAGCCTCAGATCGCCCGGGGCCAGCTTGAGGGTCAACCAGCAGTCGTGTTCCCTCGATGACCTCCTCCAACAGTCCATACCTTGTGACTGACTCTTACAATCTTATATGTTCCCCCTTTTCAGCGATGTGCCCTGAGAGGTCAGCTAATGGTTTCAGTAGCTCAGAGAGGGCTCATTTGGTGGGTATATAGCTGCACTTCAGGCAGGTACCGCAGCAACAACATAGGCACGTGCAAGAGAAAAAACAGACTAAGATAATGTAACTAGCAATTTTTTCCACCAAGAGCCCCATAATCCAAACCACTGATTTATTAGGTCCCCTAGGCTAGGGGTCGGATCACGTGTATCCTCGTGTGCTTTAATAAAGATGACACATTAGTAGACTCATCAGCTATGAACACACAATGTTCTGCTTGGATAATGGCACAAGTTTCTCCTTGTAAGGCAGTCATAAGGTCCTAGGCCACCCTGTTTTGGAGGACAGCTTTTCTCAATAGAGACATTTCACTGTTCAGCAAGGACAGGCTTTGGTGGCTATCATTTAAGGTTTTCTGGGTGAATTTAGTAACAGCTTGTGTGTGTGCCATAATGTCCTCCAGGCCAATGGAGGGAACAGAGGTCAATGGTGGCCAGAGGATCTTATCAGTGGAAAACAGAACATGCCCATCTGGCCTGCAGGAGGAATTCCACCTCTTAGTGTTCCATTCAGGCTTTGTCACAAGTGCTCGGTCCTTAATCCAAGACAGCTTACACCCTCCTAACTTTGCAAAATGGCATGCTAATGTCTCCAACTTATTACTTGCTCTCCCACCTTGTCTGCTAGCTAGCAGAGTGGAGAACACCCACATGACCTTCTCTAACCTCAGCTCTTCGTCCAATTTCTAACTCCAGCCTCAGCTTCTAATTGGGCATTGGTGGCCAGCTGAACCACCCACAGTAGAGACCAGCCCACTGCAGCAGCCATTCAGTTCTCTCCTTTGCCACAGTGTGCTACATGCAGTTCCTCAAACAAAGGCATTAAACCAGCAGGTGTTTTTAGGGAATCCCCATACTTATGCAGTGGTCCGCAAACATCTAATATACAGGCTGCCCTCCCATGAATAAAGGTCAACGGCCAGCCTGAGATTTTCCCCACAGATGCTTCTTTCCCCAAATCCATTCCTTCAGTCTCCTGCGTGGCTTGCCAACTATTGGTTCATACCCTTAGAAGTTCCCTGGGTGAAGTATGAAAACTGGCATCTATACACGGAAGGCAAGGAGAGACCAAAGAAAGAGAGAGACTACTTCAGATTGGGAGGTGGCAGTTTTAGTAAATAGGGAAACTTACATCTGAGGCTTGCCTTGGGTGGTCACAAGACAAGTAGATCTCTGCACCTGCACGCCAGAATCTTAAAGGTTTGTGTAGAGGCCTCAACTGGGCTCCATCACGTATTCAGTCCAGAAGGTCTCGACAATACCTTACTCTCTCAAGGCTGCATCCTGGAAACAGCTCCAGCTGTGAGAACGATGGGTGGAATGTACATCCCAAGGAGAGGGGAGGCGGTAAGAAGCCTCTGCTTGCTCAGGTCCAGCTCATGGGTCAACCAGCAGTCATGTCCTCTTGATGACCTCCTCCAACAGGGTATTAATTTTCACCCATTTGGCAAAATTAGTAAATCTGACAATACCAAATGTTGGAGAACTAGGATAAATACGATCTCTTATATGTGGCTTATAGGAGTAGAAATTAGTTCAACCACTTTGGAAAACAACCTAGTAATATTCCGTAAAAAGGAATTTTTGCTAAACTTATGACTCAGCAAATTTACTACTAAGAATATACACAAGAAACTCCTGCACATGTTTATGAAGAGGCAAATGCTATTCATATTATCAGCACTGCTCATAATAGGATAATAATAACAAAACTTTGAAAAATATATAAAAATATAAATTACGGAATATAAAAATTATGGAATATTCACAAAACAGAATGTTATGTAGCAATAAAAGTGAATAAATTAACAAATTGATTCCAAAAATTTGCATATAAATATAAATAACTTATATTGAAAAAGCAGAAAATAGTTGGAGGACATATACTACCTAACCTCAAGACTTAAAGGAACAAAAAAATACCCTTAAAAAGATAGAAACAACCCCGAAACACACAACAACAAGGATAAACCTCAGATAGCTTATGCTAAGTGATAGAAGCCTGTCTCCAAAGGCCACATACTGTATAATTCCGTCTATACGACATTCTGGAAAAGGCAAAACTACAGAGACAGAAAACACATCAGCGGTTGTTGGGAGCTGGAGGGATCGACCACAAAGAGGCACAGGGAATTTTTTGGGTGACGGAGCTCTTCTATATCTTGTTTGTGGTGGTTGTTACACAAATATACGTGTTTGTCAACACTCGTAGAACTGTACACTTAAAAGAGTGAATTTGTGACGTAAGAAGTATATCTCAATAAATCTGACCAAAAAGAAAAATTAGAAACTGATACCTCTTGGGTTAACTTTGGCTGCAGTTATTTTTCTCTGCCTATATGGAGTCTTTTAAAAATGAAATTGACAACAGAAAAAGAACATTTCATATAATTTTTTGGATTTCTAATTTTTTTTTGAAAAGATTTGACAACACTGTGACCACATTCTTACATGGCAATACGCCTCTGTAGCTAAGCAGTCTGCTTTTTGATCCACAGTCATGAGTCAATCTCTACCTGGTGGTTTTGCTGTTTTGCTGTTATGGCGTAGCACCTGCCCAATCCCTGGAGACAGCAGTGTTTAAGCCCATGACTTAGGCCCATTTCAACTAATACCTTTAGTAGCATGATCTGTTACTGGCCATAAATAAATCGGTCTGTAGGAATAGAACAGGCAATGTTGGCAAGAGATGGGGAGATAGGGACTGCTGAGATCTTATAGTTAGTACATAGATCATAAGAGCCTGGAGGAGAGGATTTGTGACTTAAGACTGATATACAGGAAATTACAGCTGAGCGTTTTATCTGAAGGAGACAAAAGTATAGCCACAATTTGCGTGCTACTTCATCTATCTCATGGAAGTCTTAGTCATCAGAATCTAAAAGCAGGGATATTAGAATGTAAGAGTAAGCACATTTTTATTTTCAATAGCAAGCATAGTGCCTCATAGATAATAAGCAGTCCATAATTGTTGGCTAGAAGGAAAATGAAGAAGACTAATAGGTGAACGATCCAAGCAGGGCCTACCGCATGGTTACAGTATCTAAGCCATCACACAGGACCCCAGGAATAGAAGGGCACCATGCTGGATTTAATGCTCTGCTATTGCCATCTTGAAATTCTTAATAATTTTTTAACAAGAGGCTCTACATTTTCAATTAGCATTAAGCCCCACAAATTATATAGCCAGTACTAAACTTGGAGGCATCACTGATCTTTCTCTAATGCAGGACAGTGAAGAGGAACTCCTTTTGACACGGCACATCCATTTGACATTGTCATAAAGGTCTAAGAAACCGAGAGATGCACAATTTCAAGTTATAAGACCTAACTGAGGTGTGTTGACCAACCACAGCAGTAACAGATACACCAAACTAGAGGATGGCAATCAGACGACATGGCTATTTTCGAGTTGACAGATTAGACAGCACTGAAGAAGGGGGAGAAAAAAAGCAAGAATAGAAGTAGTGCCTACAGGGAAGGGCAGCCATTTCCACTTGGGCTTGGTAGTTGCGGTTGAGGAGCCCAAGCCTAGACAATGGTGTGCATTCCTTGTATCGTCATTCCAGTTCCGCTCTGGATCTACGAAAAATTCCTAGAGCCGTTTATATACCCCCTTATTTCCCCCTTTCTTAGTTGTATGTGGCCTAGAAAAGCTATATGAGAATCCAGGGATAAAAACAAAGGCAAAAGAGACTGTAAGGTGCAGACATGAATGGATTACCAACAAAAGGACCAACAGGAATCTCTGATAAAAAGAAGGACTAATGGGATTGTCGCAAAGGATCTCATTGTTTTAAAAATGGACCTGATGAGGCTGGCCCCGTGGCCGAGTGGTTAAGTTCGCGTGGTCCACTGCAGGTGGCCCAGTGTTTCGTCGGTTCGAATCCTGGGCGTGGACATGGCACTGCTCATCAAACCACGCTGAGGCAGCATCCCACATGCCACAACTAGAAGGACCCACAACGAAGAATATACAGCTATGTACCGGGGGGCTTTGGGGAGAAAAAGGAAAAAATTAAAAAAAAAAAATGGACCTGATAATATGAAGCACCTTCTTTATAATTGTCTCTGACCTTTTTCTCTGAGATCAGAATTCGGGATAGATAGTTTCAATTTACCTGATACTAATCAGAAAACACACGGTAGTATTTATATTTTAAATATATTTAGTTATATTTAATGACCTCATTCCTGGGTTCCTTTTTCATTAAAGTAGCTCATTTCTATTACTGCAGTTTTAATAATATGGATAAATAGAAGGTTTGTGCCACTAGACACTGTTACTAAATCAATACCTACAAATCCGTGGGCCTCTAGCTTTTATTCAGGCTCTTCCAATTTGAGTAGAGTACAATTTTACTGTGAAACAGTGTGGTGAGACTGTGCAGTGAAATGAAAGGTCATTTTGGAGATGATAATGACTTGAAATATAAAGATATCATTACTGTCTAACACAAGGGAGCTGCTTATCCATGAAAATAGTAATTACTATTTATTGCTCTAAGGAAGATAGAGAAGACAGGAAAATACAAACTTCTTTGAAAAAGTGGAACACCTTTTACGTAAATGTCTAATGTAAATCTTTTTCTTAAATGGACTTTCTGCCTTGAAGGAAGTCACATTCTTTTTTTTTTTTTTGAAGATTTTATTTTTCCTTTTTCTCCCAAAGCCCCCCAGTACATAGTTGCATATTTTTAGTTGTGGGTCCTTCTGATTGTGGCACGTGGGATGCTGCCTCAGCATGGCCTGATGAGTGGTGCCATGTCCGCGCCCAGGATTCGAACTGGCGACACCCTGGGCCACTGAAGCCGAGCACATGAACTTAACCACTCAGCCACGGGGCTGGCCCCTCTAATGTATATCTTAAAGTTCTAATCCTTGTTGCATTTCTTCTAGTCCTACAAAATGTATTAAATATTCAGCTTAAAAAAAAAAAAAGAAGTAGTGCCTACAGCCTTAAAATAAACAAAAAATAGCTAGGATGGAAAGAACTGACACTCAAGTGTACGGGTTTGGGCCGTATCCACAAACACAATTGTGACCACCACAATTCTAGCCCATCTTGTCTGCCAAAGGAGAAGATGGACACATCTAAGAAATTTCTTTAAATTTTCATCCAAAATCAAATCACATCTAAAAAGTACTTTGACAGAAAGTGTGAGGAGAGAGAAAGGCTTGTGGTCTCAGTCTGTTAAAAGTTGTCTGATTCCACATCTACAAAATGTACGAGGAGACAGGCACTGGAGTGAGTATGTTAATTTTAGATATGCCTTCCCACATTTGGAAAGCTGACTGTCATTCAGGCTATTCGCCTTCTCACTAGACCTGGACAGAGTTAAGCCCAAATCAAGAAAGTGGTGACCGCTCCGGGGCCTTCTCATCACAGTTGCTTTTGCGCTTAAGCTGGTGACCGTTCAATTGACCATCCAACTCAGGACACTTTTAAGAGGGCTAAAATGTTAAGCTGAAGAGGACACTGGGACCATGGACCTAAACCATGATCCTTTCAGGCCAGCTATGACATAGAGACCCCTAACTATAATATTATCACACATAATGCAGGCATCCCATTAACCTTTAGTAGTCCCCAATATACATCATCAATAAAAATGATAGTCACAAAGACATTGTCATACGTGTATCAAGTGCTTTTTCTGTGCTAGGCACTATGCTAAGTACCTAATTTTTTTTTTTAATTTTAAGTTGAAAGCATCAGGAATATATTTTTTTGGATAGTAGATATAGATGCAAAATGCTTTTGAAAATTGGGCTATGAAATTTGTTCTTTGGTCTATTTTAAATTATTTTGATGCAAATTGGAATTAATTCTGGTTATTGGAGTAGGGAGATGGATAGCGCCTAAAGAATTAAGAGAGGTGAGCAATGAAAACACAACAGCCATTTTAAAATGTAGATAATGGAAAATTAAATTACATTTGAGGGCAGTTTGAGTACGATATGTAATTTTAAAATAAATACAGTGCTTCTTGTTTAATTAAGAAAGGATAACTTTGGTGTTAAATTTCCTTTAATTTATTCTCCTATGTATTAGGTAAGAATGTTTATTTTAATAACAAATGTCAGAGTAATTAAACACATCTCAAGCATATATTTCACATAAGTGACTTTGCTAACATATGTGGAGACCAGTGAGGAAATTTGTAAATTGCTTTGGGACTTTACACATAAACCCAAAAACAACTTCGGCAGAGAAAATCCTTGGGAAAATGTCAAATATTTTATATATATTAATGTGGCTTCTACAGAGAGATATAGATACATGGGTAGAGTTACACTATTGCTATATCTAATAAAAAGCCTGCAAAGTTTATTTTACCTTCTCAAAGGACTTTTCTAAGAAATAATTAGATTTCTAAAACTGAACATTTTGCAGTTCTTAGTTGCTATAAAAATTCAAGGAATTAGAAGTAGTACTCTAAATTTCTTATATTTATTAATTGTGTAGACCACACTTAAAATTATGAAATCTACTTTCTTAAACTTACAGTTAATACTCTTTAAAATATCTTTCCACACGTTACGGAAATTCATTTCACACAAATGGCAAACAAACCCATCAAATATTAGAATAAATTATATTAAAATATCACCAGCAGTTATTCCCAAGGAATGAAAATTTTTACGCATTGATATAATTCTGTATATTTCCTGATTTTAAAAATAAATGACTTCCTGATTATAAAAATATGGTAAAAAAATAACAAAAAAGAAAAGGATAAAGATGAATAAAAATTACACGAATGGCAGGGTTATGAATTAGTTCTTAATTTATTTAGACTCTTCAGTCATTTAGCAATTTTTACGGTAAAAATTATTTTCCGATCAAGATGAACAATGATTGTGCAGTAAAGTAAAATAGAATGCTACTAATTTGGAAGTAAGAAGGATTGAGGAGATATGGCAATGTCTTTTCTGTAAATAAACACTTGACCATGCTTAGAAAAAATCAGTTTTAGTCCCAAATCTGACTAGTAGTAGCTCTGTGACCTTAAGCAAGTGTCGTTAGCCCTCTTTGTAAGGTAAGACAGAAGGAGACTTTCTATCAATTAATTCTCTCTGCTCATGTCTTTCTGTTCATTCATTCAGCCAATACTATTGAGAACCCACATATAACAGACCCTGTTCCAGCTCGACCGTGAACCACATAATCTATGTTTTTATTAACACTCCAGCTCCTCTGTGCAGATAGGTTAGAGAGGGGTACAGTAAAGTAGGCGGGAGACTGCCGCAGTGCTGTGAGGAGCAGTGGGCCTCAGACTAGAGGCAACAGCAGTGGACACTGAGAGAGGCAGACAAGTTCAAGATATGCTTGGAATGAGAACAGTTAAGACTAGCTGAAGAAACAGAAGAATTGTAGGAAAGAGCAAGGAAAAGGAGGATTCAAAAATAACTCCCAGGCTCCTGGGCTTCAGTTACTCAAGGAAAGAAAGCAGACATTATAGTATATGAGGACTGACAGATGATTAACACACAAGCAAGACTTGTTTAGATAGAAAATCAGAGTAATAGGGTAGATAGGGATTAGGATAATATGGGCAGGTGACAGGGGAGGAGAGAAGGCACATGCTTTAAACAGGAGACCAAGAAGGGACTTTCTGAGAAGTTGCATTCGAGTTGAGACCTAAATGAGGTCTCTGGAATGGAGGACACGATCATCATCTACATTATACTACTTCAGGACGAAACTCTGAAAACCACAGCCAATCAAAAAATTTCCCTCAGATTTCACTCAAAATTTACTAGGTAGCCGTTCTTGTGCAAGACTATCTTTATTTAAAAAACCAAGGACTGCTCATTATTGGAATACTCATTCTCTTTCACTTTTCAAGTTACAAAGATGTTTATTCAGAATCCTCTACATCCAAGAATGTGCCCCGAACAACTTAGAATAGAAGGATTTTGCCACTGACTTTCCAGGATTCTTTAGTAAAATTATTTGTCAACTTGTTTATCAGGCAAATTTTCAAGGTATGTGTCTAACCCTACTGGATGCTGGATAGGAAACAGACTATGTTTACTAGAGTGGGACATGCATGAGGCTTTCTTGGTGGTCTTTGGGAATGTCTTCCAATATTGTAATAATTTAATTTTCTATACTGACACCAAAAGAATGATAGGAGTTGAATGGTTATGGCTAACTACAGAGAGATTAATCTAAAAAATTGAACAGCACAGAGCAATAGAATGTTCTGTGAAACTGTTAGGAGCTACTATGTCTAATGTGCTCTAAGGAGCTTGTGGAAAACCCGCCAACTGGGAATAGAGCAGGACAGAACTATGAAAAGGATTCATAGTTCTTAGATTATCAGGGTGAGGGAAGTATTGACAAGGAAAGTCTTGAGTAAGTGAAAGAGAATCCAGGACTCAGAACAAAGGGACCTCTATATCAGTCATCTCTATACTAGGCAATTCAAATAGACTTATAAAAAGAGAAAATAATAGGCATTTTAATAATATGTTCCTGTGAAATCTCTGAACTTTAGAAAATAAACAAATTGGCTGACTCCAGTGAATAGTGAATGTCTGAAACGATCCAGACCTAAGGAACTCTGAACACCATGGAAGGCTACTGACATTTTTGCCTGTCTCCCCCATATTTCTTCTCACTAGCGGATTAGAAAAAAACATTCAGTACAAGTTCTAGAGTTCTTTCTATAGAGCAGAGTTTCTCAGTCTTGGCCATTTTGACATGTTGCATCAAATAATTCTTTTTGTGCGGGCCTGGCCCCTGAATTGTAGGATATTTAGCAACATCCCTGGCCTCTGCCCACTAGATGCCAATCACACCAGCCCCCAAGTTATGACAACCAACATTGTCTTCAGACATTGATGAATGTCCTTAGGGGACAGAATAACCCCTGGCTGAGAACCGCTGCTCCAGGGTGATGTGTTACTATATACCACAGAATCAAAGAGCCACTGTTGCTGGATTCTTTATTAGTGAAAGCATTTAAAACACAGGAAAGATCTGGGACAGAAAGAGACAAGGCACCAACCCCCAAACTGTGCCATTTTATTTTATTCCATACCACATTGCTAATTATGTATTGAAATCTTAGGAAATGAGTCTTCTGAGTTGCCTCAATTTTCATAATTATTCTCAGAATTGTCGAGGTCCAAGCAATATAGAGATGTTACTAATTGAAATGTGCACAAGTTTCTTGACGATATGTTCTTAGAAAGGCTCCTTTAAGCTGGACCATCCTCAGATCAGGGCAGTCCTTCCCTGCTGTGGGTAGAAGCTTAGTCTTTATTCCGTTGATTGGCAGAGGCAGAAGGCTGTCTAGAAACCACAAGTGTGGAAGAGATCACTTCAACCCCATTCTGGATCCCAGATTCTTTTTTCTTACCTTTAACTCTGGCAGATTTCCCCGTATAAAGTGTCTTAGTCTGTTTAGGCTGCTATAACAAAGCACCATTGACTGAGTGGCTTATAAATAACAGAAATTTATTTCTCACAGTTCTAGAGGCTAGAAGTCAGACATCAGGTCTGCATGCGCCAGCATGGTCAGGTTTTGGTGAGAGCCCTCTTGTGGTTGGAGACCACAATCTTCACTATTGTGTCCTGACATGGCAGAAAGAGGGCTGGAGTGCTCCTGGGGTCCTTTTATAAAGGCACTAATCCCATTCATGAGGTCCACCCTCATAATCTAATTACCTCCCAAAGACCCCACCTCCTAATACTATCACATTATGAGTTAGGATTTCAGCATATGAATTTGGGGGTAACACAGACATTCAGCCCGTAACAGGGAGCCACCCTATTTACTGGAGCTAAAAGGTCGAATGGTCATAGAAGAGACAAAGTGTCCCTAGAGGGTGAGTGTATCTGTACTAAAATAAGTGTTTTAGGGCACACACTCAGTGAGGTGAGATGACTATGTCTAGGTTTATGTCAGACTTGTCTAATGACACTCTCTGCTTAATCATAGTTTTCACTGTCTCCAAACTCCAGCTTACCATCACCCCTCTACCCAGTCCACCTCATAGCTCCTCTCTATAGATGTTTTAGACTCCTGTGCCCATTGCTGGCTGTCTGATTCTGAGTTTCCCAAAGCAAATTGACAAGAAAAAGAGAATTTGATTGACTTATCCAATTTTTTCAAACAATAATAATAACATGCAACAGGATTATGTGTCATGTACCAGTCAAAGAATGTTATATGTATTAACTCATTTAATCCTCACTTCAAACAAATTAAATAGGAATAACCATTAAGCTCATTTTATAGAAGAAGAAAATGAAGATCAAAGTCCAGTGGCAAACCTTGGATTTGGCCCGGATAGTCTGACTCATCTTCCATGCTCTTTTTTTTTCTTTTTGAGGAACATTAGCCCTGAGCTAACATCTGCCCCCAATCCTCCTCTTTTTGCTGAGGAAGACTGGCCCTGAGCTAACACCCACGCCCACCTTCCTCTACTTTATATGCAGGACACCTGCCACAGCATGGCTTAATGAGCAACACATAGGTCTGCACTCAGGATCCGAACCAGTGAACCCTGGATCATCAAAGCAGAGTACACGAACTTAACCGCTGTGCCATAGGGCTGGCCCCTGAGCTCCCATGCTCTTAATCATCTATAATTTGATGGTCATAGGCTACATGCCCTCCATGGTCCAATTTGGGCTGCATTTGGGTAGGACAAAGCACGTGGTCCCTTACAGTAGGAGCTGGGGGCAGAGTCACATCTTTTAAAGTGGCCTAGGCACGTGGCAGAAAACTGTATGTGACCTAACCCAACAGCCATCCAACGTAGCAACAAAGGCCGCCTTAAATATGAAGTGAATAACTAGTTAACAAAAATATATTTCCTATACCATGAAAGGAGCAAAATCAGAAAAAGTAGGATCAAGCTTTCCCTCTAAGTAACAAAACATATCAGGTTATACTGGATCCATGATTTTGTTGAACCACCTGGATAAGGAAAAACTTCACACATCCTTTTAAATGTTAACATTCTCATTATTAAATTCTTTTTTTGAATCATCTCTCATTGATTAACATATACTCTCAAGTTCACTGTATTTTAATTATATTTATCTTATTTTTTGCAGAAAAGTAGAAGTTGGAAAGCATCTACTTCTAAAATACATCTTTCTATTGCCTTTATCAATGACAGAGGACTTGTCTAATTTTAAACACCTACATCATAAACTAGTTCCTTGCAAAGCTTGCAGATATATCTCCAAGTTCTTCCAGAATTTAGCATTGCATAAGAAAAGTTAGAATTTTACTTTAATTTTAGTTCCTTATTGGTAAACTTTTTTCTACTGCTTGAATGCTTAGTTTTAAAAAACTTCATAATTAACATATTTTTAAGAATGGGCTTTGCAGCTTTTTTTTAAATGTCTTTTATTAGAATTCGTGAGTTTTTCCAATCTAAATACTTTGACTCTTTTCAACCCAGGGTCATTTTCTTCCATTACATCTTTACTATTTATTCACTTGATGTTATCTTTTTTTGGTTCCTGAGGAGTACTTACAGATCTTAGCTTCAGCTTATAACTCCATTCTTCGTCCCCTGTATCCATGACCTTTATTTCCATCTTCTTGTCCTTTTACTCTATGTTCTGGGAAAACTTCTCAAGTTGGTTCTCCATGTGGGTATCTGAAACATTGAGTATACTCTTTACTCCCTCAGTGTAGATGTTTTATGTTTTTGTTTTGCTTAATTCCTTGCCATTCTTTACTATCTCTCTCATGTCTATTTCAATCTCACCTGGTGTCTTCTCATCTTGGCTTGCACCCTGTCAATGGTTTTGCGCTCCTGTTACATAACAGTCATGTTTTCTTGCATCCTACTCTTATTTTTATAGGCTTCATTGATGCCTTTTGTGATTGTTTCTTCTTAACAAGAAGACACATGTTCAGATTTGGTGTTTCCAAATAGGCAGAGTATGTGGATGGCTAATGCTTTTGGAGCCACCAGATTGCTGTCCCTGCGTCTCCCAATAACTTACTTTCTGCAGAGATAGGAGCTTTGAGAAAATGACTCTTCAAGAAGGTTGTATTTGATGTGAGACTAGCTGTGGGCGTTGTATCCTGGGAGATACAGTTCACAAAATAAGTGTCACACTGTTTAACAGACCCTGTAGTACATAGTAATTTGTAGATTATAATTTTTCATGAATTCCATCTTTCTAGAAAGTCAAAAAGCTAAGTGACAAAAGGAGAAAATATCTCATTCGAGTTCAGTAGTGTTTTCCCAAGAGAAAGTGTGCCAATACTAGGAATTTTTAAAAAGAATTATCCAACTGCTGCCTAGCTACAGATCTGAGAATAGTTTAGCAGACATCAGGAAACACAAAATAAAACTGGGCTCTAATAAATAAAATTGGCATCTTTTCTTGTTCATTAACACAAATATTTAGTAATATTTCTTTTGTAAAAGTTAAAAAAGTGACTAAAGAAAATGTAGAAAATGCATGAAAGTAGAAAGAAAAAATTATCCTACCATCCAAACACAACTGCTATCATTAACATTCTGTGGATTTCTTTCCAGTTTCTTTTTTAAATGTATAGTTTCACAGAGTATAGGGGAGTTGGGAAGGGAGATATATATATTTCAGTACGTTACTATTTCAACTAGAATTATATTAAATGCATTTTATACGTTGTTTGTAAACATAATTTTTAATGGAACATTAAGTTGCACCAAAGTAATGTACCATAGCTACTGAGGCTGATTCTAATGATTCATCATTAAAGAAACTTGCAACAAATATTTATAATAACTTTCTTATTACAGAGTTCCAAAACTAGTGCTGTTGAATCAAAGGGCATAAACATTTAAAGTATCTTAATACGTACCGTGCATAGCTTTACAAAAGTGTTGACCCAATTTATAGACCAATCAGCAAAACACGAATATGCCTATCTCCTCTTGTCCTTACCAATATCAGATATTTTCATTAGTTTTATTCTCTGGTTGGGTTAATTTTTTTCCTTTACTTTGATTACCAGTAAGACTATTTATCCCATATATTTGTGTACTAATTGCATTTCCTCTTTGGGAAAATACTATGACTATTACAATGTGTCTTCAAAGATAGATACTCAAATGAAGAAGGAAAATTATCTTAACAAGATAATTTTGAAAGTTTGTGGCCATTACAACAAGTCCAATTCCTGATTTAACCATTCTCAACACCTTTTATTCTCATTTCTCATCATTCTGCCACCCACAACCACTATTTTCCAGTTAAACCAAACAATTTGCAGTTTCTCATATAATCCATGTGCTCTCAATCCCTTGACTTTGCACATGCTGTTCCCTTGTCTGGAATGTCCTTTACCATCCCCCAAACACACACGCACATACACAAATACACACATACACACATGCACACAGAGCCAGTGGACTTTCCCAGCCTCCAAGAGTAGCTTGTTGTGTCTTTTCTCCTAACACCTAATATCCTGCATCATAATCATTAATATACTGTTTAGACTTTCCCACTAGCCTGCAGGTTCTATGAGGGCAGGGACACCTCATCTTTGATGTCTAGATTCCACATCATTTATCTTTGTGTCTAGAAGAAAGTAGAAGCTCAGTAAATGGCTCTTTGAATATGAACAGTATTGAGTAATAAATACAGTTGCCTTCCTGACAACAGAATTGAGTGTCATTTGCAGTAATTGTCATGACTTCAAGGGGCAGCTTGTTTGAATGGAAAGAATGTAAGTTTCCGAGTCACCCAAACCTAAGTTCAAACTCCCACCTCTGCCCCAAACTGGCTCAGTGTCCTTGAAATAATTACCTAACATTCTTGAGACTCCATTGGAACAAATGGTGATCATAAAACATACCTTATAGGATTATTTGAATATAAATGAGGTGATAAATATATGTAAAGCATCTAGCAAATAGTAGTGGCTCAATAAATAGCAGACATTTTTTCTAGTTATTCTTGTACATTTCCATTTCATGTATATTTCCATTGCATGTAGACTTCCATTACAATAAATATTAACAAATTCAAAGGATCTGATTCTTATATAAGTATTTTCTTTGAATCATCAAGGCCAAGAGACAAGGCCAATTAGACTGTCCATATTATTGCTGCCTAGGCAAGAATACTCCTTTTAAGTAAATCTTAAAAAAGAATTACTTATAATCACAGTTGAGAAAAGAAGGCCTATATTTTCCAAAGGCAAGAGAAATAAAGCTCTCTATAAAATAATACACGATCTAACCATCTACTGCTTAATTTTTTTTGTTTGCCCTATTAATACTGCTGAAGGTATTTGGAGACCTGAAATTACTATAAATAAGAACACTGCTATCTCTGACGGCAAAAGAAAAGAACTTTTGGAACATGCTCTACTTCTCATTTCTAAAAATATATTCACTTGGGACACACTAAAGAGGCATGTGAAATCTTCCAAGTTGAAAACCAGATTTAAACCGGCGATACGTTCAGCACGAGCGCGTGCACACACGCGCACACGCACACAAACGCGCACGCGCAAGAACCAGAAGCCTTCTGAGGCTCGGCTTCTTCTCCTTATCACACAGCCACGATCCCTACATACCTTCTATGTGCCTTCCTTGAGGCCAAAAGGCATTTGCATCCATCTGCCGAACAGATGAATCCAGAGAAAAAGTCACAAAGATTGTGCAAATGAGGGTGACACAAGTATTTGTGCAGAATAAATTTGCCAAGATCATTTTCCCTCTACCCTGACCCCAAACCCCATGGCAAGCTGTTAAGTCCCACATGCTGCAGCTTCCCTTCTGATGACAGCTCAGACCATCTCCCCCAGGACTTTGCATTCTCAGGCCTCATCCCAGGCAGTTCTGCATGACTAAATGCAGAACGTGAAACCCCGAGGATAGTGATAAGCACAAAAATTGCTCAATACAGAGGGGTTTCGTTTCTACCTTTCCAAATTCCTCTGAGCACTCACAGGATCGTCCTTCCACAGAGGGTCAAAGTTATTGCCCCAGGCAGGGCTTCTCAGATGCCGAGAAATGCCCAGAAATTTTCCATTTTAGAGGTTTCTGGCTTTCTAAAATATTAAGAAATGCCAACACAGATTTTCAAAAATAACATTACATTTTAAACTTGTACTCGAAAGGCAGAGTGCTTCAAAATACAGTATATACACTGGTGGAATAAACAAGGTAATTATAGGCTTTGTAAACAGATGCTCCAGCCAGTGTAGCCCAGGAAAAGAACAGGAGTTTACAATGCGTGCTGCATGTCATCTCCCAAATCTGTTGATCATGTTTTTGTCTGCCTGTAAAGTCTCATTTGGAAGTGACATTTGAAATATAAATTTCAAGTCCTTTGAAATGTAAACTATTCCTTTAAAAGGGCTTCCTCCCATCCTCACCATAGTGTTTGCCTCCACGTTTCCTTGGGAAGGGAACCACAAGCAAATAATGAAGGAGAGGGGGTAAGATTCGCCCTGAAAAGAGGTGGAAAAGAGAGGTTTAGAGGAGCCAAATGAGGCCATGATGGCAAGATCTACTTCCAGGTTGAACTGAGAGGAATTTTACAACCCCCTGGCAACTCATTCACCATCGCCAAGGGGGCCTTGACCTCCTCCTTGGATGATCAGAGTCCCACACCAGCCTCCCAGGAGTGTGAACTGAAATGGGAGCCCTGACAATCAGGCCAAGGAACTAGCAGACTTTGACTAGAATAATTTTCTCCAGAGCTCTCTGGCAAAAGTACACTGTTCCTCCTGTAGAGATGTCTCAAGAGTTTGTAACTTTTAAATTGAGATTGTTTTTCTGAAGTAATTACAAGGCACCGACGAACACTGAACGCTGGGTGGTAAGTGATGAACTATTTTAATTGCAAGAGAAATAAACAATAAGAGATTTAAAGTGATTATAATGAAAAACACGTACATACACACACATGCACACACACACAGAGTTACACATTTATAACTGGAAACTACAGGTTACAGTGTAAACACCAAATACACACCAGGAGATGGTCTATCTGTGCTATTGTGGCACTGTAGGGTTCATGACATGATGTGATTTTTTTATGGGTTATTGAATTATAGACAAAGAATTATCGACAGACAAATAGTATGCAGAAAGGCCACATGATGCAGTAAAACAACACAAGCTTTGGTACCCTCCATCTCATCTGTTCTTCCCTCCTTAACTCTGCAATCTGCCTTCTGCTCCCATCACTGCCTAGCCCCCCACTTCCCTGAAACTCCTTTGCCAACAATGGAAACTCATTGTTGCTAAATCCAAAGAACACTTTCCAGTCTTTGTCTTACTTGATCTCCCTCCCGTGCAGCATTTAACTCTGTGGAAAGCCCCCTTCTTTCTGCATCCTCTCATTCTTGGCATCCTTGACATCATCTCTCTTGGATGTTATCTGATCACCTTGTCCACTCCTTCCCAGTCTCTTTGCAAACGCTTCTTTCTTCTTGATCCCTTCAGCGTTGTTATTCAAGATGCTACTGTAGGTTCTTTTTTTCTTTCACGATACATTATCTCCTTGGTGACTTCATCTATTCAAATGACTTCAAGGGCTTTGTCCTGGCTAGACTTCCTAATCTATAGAAAGGCCACATCTCTCTTCTGAGATCCAGACCTATAGAGCCAGTTGCCTACTAGACATCTGTATAAGTTATCTATTACCATACAACAAACGCGCAAAATAGTGACTCAAATCAATGGCAATTATTTATTTTACTCATGAATCTGGAGGTGAACTGGGCTTAGCTAGAGAGTTCTCACTGCATGCAGGTCTCTCTCTGTCATGCAGTTGTGCTCAGACAGTGGCTGAGGCTGAGATCATCTCAAAGTCTTCTTCATTCAAATGTCTGTCACTACGTTAGAAGACTTACACAGTTGGGGACTTGACCTCTGGGCCATCTATATATGTATGTATGTAGTCACTCCATGTGGTGGCCTCAGAGTAGCCAGACTTCTTACATGACAGCTGAAAGCTCTGAAAAAGAGAAAAAGCAGTCTCTCATGGTCAGAACTGATCTGACATTCACAGTTAGGCCAGGTTCTTCTCCTGCTGGACATAAACAATCTCAAAGAATACCAATCACAGACAAGGTTACTCCGCGACCATCACAAAATGAAACAAAACAAGCACTTCATAATTTGCGTAAGCACAGACCAAAACAAGGTCACTATGGCATCCACATAATATCCAACTATAGAAATTTCTCTACTTTCTGACAGCATTGAATCTAGACCAACCCCTGCTTCCTTAAACATTCCCCCCAAAGCACTCAACCACAGTCCAAATCCTATAATAAATTCTTCCTAACACCTTCGTACCAAGACATGCCGTGTTTTCCCATGATGTGCATTCTCCCTTGCTACGAATAATAACGCCAATTTGTTTAACCATAAGTGTGTTTCTGGTGGACTTTGATTGAAGGGCACAACTGTCTCCAGAGAAATCAGCATGACCTTTTCTAAACTGCCTTGTACAACACACAGCATCACTTCTGCTGCACTGTTTGTCAAGACTGTCACAAAGGCCCATCCAAATTTAAGGAGAGCAGAGAAAGACTCTACTCCTTGATGGAACGAATGTCAAAGAATTTGCAAACATATTTTAAAACCATCACAACATCTATATTCAGGTGCCCCACAGAGATTGAGTAGTCATCATTTCCAATATTGAACTCGTGACTTATTCCCCTGTTTATGTCTCTTTCGCCAACAGTCACTCAGTCCCACCCGTCCCCAGGATTTAGCCTCTTTCTCTCCAGGTCATCTTCATCACTTTCCAGTCATCTCATCCTTCACCAGGTTGGTCTTTTAGGGTGGATGCCCTTGAGCCACACATGGGTACCATTGTCAGAACACGCTGCAGATGAGTGATGGATTGGGGCAGCTGCACCTCCTGTGTCTGCTCTGTGTGGTTCATCGGCAGCAGCCATAACAGCTACCTACAAGCAAACTATGGTAGAGAAAATGACTTAGGCTTGGTTCATAAGTTGGTGTGATTCATTGGCTGTAGCCAGAAATAGACTACTATTGCATTACATGCCCACTTGGGGTGGCCTTGAAGAAGAAGGGTCAAGGGAGATCTTCCAAGTGGTCAAAACTGTGAGCAATATACTTGGTGGTCCACTTCTAACCAATGGAAGAAAAGATTTGATTCTTAAATATACACTAGTGTTTAAGCAGTAAAGAATGACGTGATCATTTGGACAGGAACTTGGAAGAAAAACATGAAGATCAGAGAAAAGGAAATCTAGAAAAGACATATATGGATGAAACTATGGGCATGAACCCAAAACGGATCTCACATTAATGCTCATCAAAGAGTATCCACTGTAAGGGAGATTCTCAATGACCTTGTGCACAGAACAATCCCTCCTGTGACCCTTACCCAACCCCTATCTTCAGCCACCCCAATACCTGTGCAACAAGCCCATAAGCAGTGTCTGTGGCTCTGCAATAGAGGCTATGAACAGTCTAACAATGTGGGCTCCCTCTCACTACTACTTCCACTGTTGAGTTCCCAACCAGTCAGCAGCAGAGTGTGAAGCCCAGTCTTTGATATAGCACCATTCCTCAAGAAAACTAGCCAAGCCACCTGGTAGAATATTAATTATATCTATCTTAGAGCAGATAAGAATTTCTCCTTACCAGAATCAACACATACTCTGGACATGCATTTGCCTTTTCTTCCTGCAGTGCTTCCACCAGCACCACTATCCAAGGGCTTACAGAATATTCGATTCATCAACAGGGTGTCCCTTAAAATATTGCCTAAAATCAAGTTACCATTTTACAGTAAAGGAAATGCAGTAATGTGCTCATTATCACCAGAGTCACTGCTCTTACCATTTACCCTATAGCCCAGAAGCTCCTAGAATGATGGAATAGTCTGTTAAAGGTTCAGTTAAGGCACCAGAGTGGGGACAAAACCCTGTAGAGCTGAGTATTGTCCTTCAGGACATGAGATATGCACAAAGCTAGTAGCTGATACATGATTTTCTCTGCAATAGCTAGAATGTATGGGTTCAGGAACTAAGGGATAAATACAGGATTATCTCCTACATAGGGCAACACTTCTACCAAGGAACACATTATGTCCCCACTGAACTTAAAGATCCGGTTATCACCTGGTTACACTGAGTTCTTCAAATGAATGAACCAGCAAGCAAAGAGAGGAATTAATGTGTTGGCAGGGGTCATAGATCATGATTTCCTTGAAGAGCTGGGATTACTATACCATAGGAGCAAGGAAGATCATGTCTAAAACCTAAGAGATTCACTGAGGCACCACTGGGTAATTCTGTGTCCCATGATACTAGCAAATGGACAGTCCTAGCAACCATCAGCCAACAAGGACGAGGTGGCAAAGACCATCTCAAACAAGCAAGTAATACCTAATCAAACAATATTATTCCATTATATGGATGTATCCTCATTTACTTAATTAGTCCTTTATTGTTGAGTCTTCAACTTCATTATCCTCAAGGTCTAGTTGAGAGCTAGAAACCAGGACAGTTATATGAAAGGGGAAAATTTATTGCCTCTAAAATTAACTACTAAAAGAGGTAAAAGAGGGCTCTAAGGGGTCCAGGCATCACAAATTAAGAGCTGAGAGAGAGAGACAATCAAGCAACTAAGGACTAGGAGAGGACCTCTTTGCCCCAAGGCTGAGATTGAAACATCTTCCAAGAGAGAGTAGCCACCACAGGCAGCCTGCAGTGGCAAAGACACATGGCTGAGGGTACAGGTTGGCACAGGTCTGTAAAGCAGCCCATCATTGCTGGTGGGTGTGGGTGAGCGAAAGCTGGTCTACAGGAGTGACCTGCCTTTGCTGGGTGGTGTGGCTGGGCCAGAGTTGGTCTGTAAAATTGGCCAACCATTGCTGGTGCATAGAGGAAAACTGAAGCTGCTCTAAAGTGGCTGCTGATAGGGAAAGATGACCTGAGGGTGCAGCTCAAGCTCCTCCTTAAGGCTGCTGGGCTCCCACAGCATGTCTGTGGAGGACTGGAACCTGGAAAGAAGTGTCTTCCTGCCACTAATGCACTGCAGCGCTCTCTATTGATGAAACCCAATATACCACCAGCTGGCAAAAGAAAAGTTTATAGAGCCCAGCTACAGTAACGCAAAGCAGGGCCAAGAAGGGTGAATTTGGAGCTGAGTCAATAAACTGATAACTGGCAACTTGCAAGTTTTCATTGTTATGACTAAAGCTATTATCAACATTCACATAATTTTTTGTGGCTATCTTAAGATTATTTTCCGTAGGATAAATTCTGAGAAGTGGAATTACCAAATCTAAAAATTCCAACATTTTTAAAACTTTGGATATATAGTAATAAAATTTCCCCATCAAGCTGTGCAAATTTATGTTTGCTCCAGCAGATATGAATACATGAAGAATAAGCACACTCTAGGCAGTTCTAGGAGGCTGATGTACTGGAACAAATCCTCAGACGGCGAGTAATCTTAGCTGACTGCCCAGCTTAGCTGGCTCCTGCTGTCTACTCATTTTCTGTGGAGTCTTTCCCTATGGTGATTTTGGTTTGTTTGTTTATTAAAATGTCAAATATCAAAGCAAAGATAAAACTAAAGTTCTAATAGTTGAAAAGGTTCTTTTAAATGAAATGAGATTATCCACAAGCAACATCTGATTCTTGAAAGAAATGTGATTCAGGAAAGCATGCCCACATTTTGGAATTGAGCACTTGGGAAATATTCAAGATGTCCCCTCACTAATGTCAAGGTTCTCCTCTGATACCCTAACTTGCAGAGCTGTTATGAGGATCGGTTAATGGCATATGTAAGGCACACAGGAAGTGTCAGTAAATAGTGGCTTTATTTCCTGAGAGTTTAGCTGTTAAATTGCCAAGAATCCAAGCACAAATATTTTTCAAATATATACTTTTCATTCTGGGAAAGTCATTTTCATTAAGGGTGTAAATATGCTCCTCATGCCCAAGCTAAAAGTGTGTTGCAATGAAGTGCCATCCCCTGATGACTATTAGTTATGGATTTGATAGTATTTCTTCCCAGCTTCCTAACAAATACCATTTGTCTTCTTTAACTGCTTTCACTGCCATAAAATCTCAATCCAATGAGAGAAGTGGAAGGGAATCAGATATTATATGATCTTTGCATTTGTCTTTGTTCCTAACACACCTAATTTGTATTACCATTTGGGCACTTATCCTGCCTATATTGTAATAAGCCATTTACATCGTGTCTTCATCCTAAGAAGGCTCTGTGAAGCAAGAGCCCATTTGAAGTAAACTATATCTGGCATTGTGCTTTGCATGGATAAGTTCCTTACAAACCAGGGGTTGCCAACACAAATGCTTTCACAGGCCAGGCATGTATCACAAATTAATGAAGCAAGAATAATTTAAAGTAATAGAGACCCATGGGGTACAGACAAAATTGGAGAAAGAATACCCCATCCAAGGACATTTGTACAAAATACAATGTGAAATAAAATAATAAAATAAAACAAAAGATACTGCCAGGGAGAAAATCTACAAGCTACATTAGACTATAAGGCAGCCTACTTACGACTTCTATGTAACTCTTGGGTGAACTGAAATAGAAGCTGAAGTAGTGCGAAGAACTAAAAATGGATTAACCAAAGAAAATCAGAACTCAGGTCTGAGCCAGAAGTCCCACCGATTCCAGTTCAGTCTCTACAGCCCCTCATGCTCTTTCCATCTCCCTTTGGCTTCCATGATGCCAGCATCTCCTCATTCTTCCTCATGTCATTCTGCCTAATGCTCTAGATTTGAAGCCTTTATTTTTTTATTTTTTATTGTGGTAAAACTCACGTAACATAAAATACACCCTTTCAACTATTTCAGAGTGTAAAATTGGTGGCATTTAGTACATCCACAAAGGTTTGCAACCATCACCACTATCTAGTTCCAGAACATTTTCAAACCCCAAAAGGAGTCCCTACCCCCTGAGCAGTCACACTCCATGCCCCTGTCCCCAGCCTCTGGGACCACTAATTTGCTAACTGTGAGACCTTTATTTTTGCTTTCTCTTGCGTGCTCAGTTCAGCCAACATCCACAGAAAATCAGAGCAGAACTCAAGTGT
This sequence comes from Equus przewalskii, assembly GCF_037783145.1. Taxonomy (NCBI): domain Eukaryota; kingdom Metazoa; phylum Chordata; class Mammalia; order Perissodactyla; family Equidae; genus Equus; species Equus przewalskii. The sequence continues at coordinate 16,827,467 of NC_091852.1, forward strand.
GATAAGGTGAGAAAACAGAGCACAGAGTCAGGCAGAATAAAGCTCTTTGTCATGCTCTCTGGATTCAAAATTAGAGGAGGAGGGGAAAGCTAGTAGCAGCGCCCTGTGCTCTCCTCAGTCGGCTAAAGAGTCCATCGGCCCACCCCACAATCGAAAGATGCGACAGGTCTCCAATTCTCTCAGTTTTTAACTGCGTTTTACTTTATTCTATCTAGTTTTCCTGTTCAATTATTTTTAAGACAAATATGTCCTTAACTGCACCTTTTTTTAAATACAACAAATTCAAAGATCCAAGTTGAGTGAGATCATCTCCCTATGGAGGTTTCTTTTCTGTTCTCCTTTGGATGTTTCTGTTCTTTGGGCCCCAAATTGTGGCTGATTATATTCTGTTACCCCTGTAAATGTTTTTGCTTTATGCTTTGAGTCAGCTGAAAATGAGTTCCATGGGCCTGGCGTAAATGGTGACTATTCACATTTCACCGTGTATTCATCCGGTTTTCTTTCTATGCATATTTATACATATACTATTTTTAGCAAATTGAAATACATTGTAGGCCTGATATTTCATAAGTTGCCTTTTTACGTAATAATATAGCCTAAACATTACCCTAATCATAAACTATTTTCCTACAAGAGCACACAATCCTCCTGTGCCAGAGCACTTTTCTTGGCTGCATCGGGGTTGCTGATTGATGGGGCCAGTCTCCTTGGGAACCACACAGGTGCTTTGGAGAAGGATCCCTTGCCCAGGTTGAATTTCTCTAAAATGGTGAATTACCAGCTAGTTACCCCATGCATTAAAAATACCTCTTGAGGTGCAGCATAATCACTGTAAGCCTGCTCTGGCCAGATCTTGAGGTCCTTGGAGGTCAATCTTTTCATCACTCATTCATGAGTCCATGATAAATTCACTTGTACCAAATTTGGCCATTTTTCTCTAGGTTTAGATGCTAAGTACACAGCTTTGTGCACAAATGAAGGGTCCAGGTCAACTTCAAAATAATGCAAATGTAATTTTAAAACTGTAATCATATTTTCTACTTTTGACTTTTTTTCTCTGCTTTGCTTGGTGAAGATGGCCTTGGGCAAGTTACCTCACTTTTTTGGGTCTTCTTTGCTCATATTTAAGATGAAAAATGTTGAACTAGGTCAGTAGTTTCCTACCTAGGATGTCAAATTCCTGAACACAGGCACAAGCATTGTCTATAGTTTGAAAAATAATTTATCTTGCCATTCGTATGCTATCATTTTTTTAAATCGTCAATTCTTAATTATTTTGTTTTAATAAATGTTTGTTAAACATCATCTTTTGTATTAAAAAATATAAAATTATACTTGCTTACTGCAGAAAATTGGAAAATAAAGAGAAGACAAAATAAAATCACGTGTAATGCTGCCGCATAGACATGGTGACTATTCACATTTCACCGTGTATTCATCCGGTTTTCTTTCTATGCATATTTATACATATACTATTTTTAGCAAATTGAAATACATTGTAGGCCTGATATTTCATAAGTTGCCTTTTTACGTAATAATATAGCCTAAACATTACCCTAAATCATAAACTATTTTCCTACAAGGTTTAAATGACAGTCTTATATAAGAGTACATATTGTTATATTTGAATATTTTGATTGTTTCTAATATTTCATTATTTTTAACAACACTGCAATGAGTATCTATGATATGATCACATTCATCTCATGGTGAATTAAGAATTGTTAATCTTATTAATGCTGAAATTATTCCATCTCTGGACGATGGGAGACTCTTCATGATAGCTCCTGCGTTCTTTTGACACGACCCCTAGAGTCTTTCATAGCTTCCCTGCTTTCCAGTGTGATCAATGTTCTAGGCACCATTTGTATGCGTTCTGCCCTGCGCCTGAAATCAGCCGATTCTCTGAGGAGCTCTCTTTCCTCTTAGTGGAAATGTGTTTAGACAGCACCGTCTGGGCCAGGAGGGGAGCTATTGCTGCTGCTATTGGCTTGGCAATTGTGGTAGGTCTTTTCAGGGGACTCAGCTAAAAAATAATTTTTTAGGAAGAAAAGCATTATGAGTTTATAGTGACGTTTCAAATCTCAATTTATGATAAGGTTTTTACTAATTTCTTTAATTTTATATTTTTATCTCTTTTTGCTTACTCTGAAATCTTTATTCCTATTGATATTAACATAACCATGTTTATGCTTCAATCTAATCTCTACATCCATGACTTAGATAAAGCAAAACATGATTCTATTAAAATGTGTAATATTATACAATAGTTTTAGAATAACAATATCAATATTATTACCATTAACAGGGTAATTGTTGGAAACTATGATTGTCGAAGTTCTTTTACCCTTGTTGGTATCTCACTATGGATGTAGCACTATGGATGTAGGTTAAATTACTATGTTTTAAAATCATGGAAGAAATAATTTCTCTTGTGTGGTTTTGCCATCAACTTGTTTCACAGTTAGGCCAATATGCTTATTGTTACTTTCTTTTTAGAAATTGTTCCTTTTTATTTTGCCCTTTCTTTCTAATTATAAAAATATTAGCTTGGTTTCAAAGTCAAATTTACTAAAAAGTTACACCCAGAGAAGTCTTGCTTCCATCCCTGTCCTCTTTATCCTCTTTATCTCCACTTATATACAGATATGGAGAGACACAGAGACAGAGACAGCAAAACAGAGGGAGAGAGGGAGAGAGAGAGGAGAAACAGAGAGAGAGAGAGAGAAGGAGATTTTTAAGGAGTTGGCTCATGTAATTGGGGAGACTGGTAAGTCTGAAATTTGTAAGACAAGCCAGCAAGCTGGAAATTCAGGTGAGAGTTGATGTTGCAGTCTTAAGGCCAAATTCATTCTTCTTTGGGAAACCTCAGTCCTTGCTCTAAAGCCTTCAACTGATGAGATAAGGCCCACCCACATTACAAAGAGTAATCTGCTTTACTCAAAGTCTACTGATGCAAATGTTAACCTCTTCTGAAAAAAAACTTCACAGCAACGCCTAGACTAGTATTTGACCAAATGACAGGGCACCATAGCCTAGCCAACCTGACACAAAATTAACCATCATGCGTAAACATATAGATTTATATACATATGTTTGTATGTATATGTCCACAAACACACACATATACACATACCCTTCTTGGATAAATGGTAGTTTAGGATGCATGTTTTCTTTATCTTGCTTTTTCACTTAATCTATCCTGGAGATTACTCCTGGCAGTGTACAGAAATAGTCCTCATTTCGTCTCTCAGCTGCACAGTCTTCCATTATGCGGATATGACATCATGGGTTCACACAGTCCTATCGGTGGACGTTTGAGTTGTTTTCACTCTTTTGCTCTTACAAATCACACTGCAATGAATAACCTTGCATGTAAGTATTTTCATGTGCTCTCATTTTGCAAAATGCATGTAAATGCCTGTGTGTGATGAATGAAATTATTGTGGAACATTACTGAATGCACAGTGGTCTTTTACCATTTGGTATTGTCTCAGTTAATGTTTGAAGCATGTAGCGGCCATCATGTGAGGGTCTAAGAAAATCCCTGACATTTAAAAGGCATCCTCATACTGGACTATCAAGCATTTGTCATGCCCAGAAGAAAATGTATTCCTAGCTCTTTTTTTTTTTTTTAGGTTTATACCGTTTATGCTAAAGAACAGACCAGGCATTTTAAAAGTGAAAATATACCTTCAAAAAGTAATTTATAGGGGCCGGCCCGGTGGCGCAGCGGTTAAGTTCGCACGTTCCGCTTCTCGGCGGCCCGGGGTTCGCTGGTTCGGATCCCGGGTGCGGACATGGCACTGCTTGGCAGCCATGCTGTGGTAGGCGTCCCACATATAAACTAGAGGAAGATGGGCACGGATGTTAGCTCAGAGCCAGGCTTCCTCAGCAAAAAGAGGAGGACTGGCAGTAGTTAGCTGAGGGCTAATCTTCCTCCAAAAAAAAAAAAACAAACAAAAAACAAAACAAAACAAAACAAAAAAAGTAATTTATATCACAAAGCATTGACCACACAATAGTTGCAAATACATTTGCTGGAATGTATACATCTACACTAAATACTAAAAACAAACCAATTTTCATTTCTATGCAGAAATATTAACCTCTTATCAGTAGTGATAGATATTTTGTACCTTTTAAAAAAATACTATTTTAAATCAAAAACAAAATTAATATCAAGTCATCTGTATCCACGTATTTAACAAAAGTTCTTCTCATGCAATGAAGCAATACTGTATTATCTACTGCTTGCTGTTGGCCGAGGGCTGGAGGATGCTGAGGTATTCCCTGGGGACTTGTCTGGGCAAAGCAGGATGCTTGTTGTCTAAAGTACTCAGCCCAGGCTGCACTATCATTGGCTGACCACCTGGTGGAACACGAGTAGGAGCAGACAAGCCTTGATCCATTTTCTTCCCAAGCCTTGTATAATCGACCTGTCCAGCTGGATGAGCAGTTCTTGAAAAAAATATCCTCTATCTCTCTAATTTTTGCTTAACCTTGCATATTATAATAAGGTTAATTAACTATTAGTACAAAATGAGATATAAACTACTTATGATTACGGTTCTTATATAATAACAAGACTAAACAACTTTACAAACCCAAAGCAAACAGACCTGCAATGCTAATAACGTTGCATTCAACAGCACTAATTTAACTTCACCATTGATAATGGCTTTCATAAAGAGGAGCCATTCCCTTTGTTGTGAGCATTGTACCGATTCAGGAGAAGTAGGAAGGGCAGGTTCTTTGCAATTTGGTATTTGGTTCGCCCATCCTTCTGTGCCCTTTTCATGGTTTGATTCTCTCATCACTTAACTCTATTGAGTTGACAGAGAAAACCGTAGAACACCAGCCCCACTGCACCATTTGGCTTCCATTACCATAAAATAGGTTGACCTCTGTTCCCATATGTTCCTGTTTGACAATTGCAGATATACTGCCTACACTAACACAACTCCCACTGCGTGTCAGTACTAGACTTTGAGGTTCAGTGTGATGATCCTGAACATTTATATATATATATGCATATGAATGTACATGCACACACACTCGCACACATATTTTTGTTTTAATTTTTCCCAAATTTTCACATCTAGTAAGCACTAGAGCTGAGGTTCAAACCCAGGCCTTTCTGTTCCACCAAACCACCGAAACTGAAACAGGCTGGTGGTTTTTCATGACCTGGGGCAGTGAAGGTAGAAGTGGATGTGATTCATTGGGAGAGCCCTGGGATCTGAATCCAGATAACTGAAGCCCAGCTCTACTACAAGCTAGCTTCATGAATTTGGACACGTCCCTGAACCTCTCTGGATTTCAGCATCCACACCTATAATGTGAGAGGGCTGCATTAGATCATGGCCAGGGCCCTTTACAGTTCTAAAATTCTGGGAATTTTCTATTCTGGCAAAACATTCCATATATGACAGAGGAATGACTTAAGCAATATTCTCCCTTGTTGCTGGGGTATTTCCATAGAAGCATCAACCAATGGGGTCAAAGAAGGACTGGGAAATTATTCTGCAAATTTGGAAAGTGTCTATTCTAAGTAATTTATAGCTAAAAGAATGATGAATTGATTGAAAGATATAGTTTTAAAAAACTATACGCTCTCTTGGAATCACCATGTTGGAACAGAAAAGACATTTTAGAAATCACTCAGTGCAACCTGTCATTTTACTGATGGGAGTTATGTGATTTCTCCAAGACCACACAGCTTATTTGTATTATAGACAGGTTTATTACCCAGGTGATTGAGATCTAACATATGATAATGCCCTCAAAATTATTTCCTCATATTCACCACAAAAGATAGAGAAAAAGAAAGCAGTATAAGAGAGTGGTTAAATGTAGGCTGTGAAATTAAACTGCCTGGGTGCAAATTCCAACAGCATCACTGACTGCGTGATTTTGAGCCACTTATATAACCTCTTGAAGTCTCTTCTGTGGAATGAGGGTGACAATAATTGCACATACCTCTAGTTTATCAGAGAATTAAAATAGTAATCCATGTAAACTATTTGGTGTATTGCTTGGCATATAAGAAATAATCAATAGTAGCTAAGATTAGGATTAGACTGTGTATTTAATTGGCTGAATTTGACTTAATGTTTCAACTACACTTATTTCACTGGTATTCGGGATTAGAATTATTCTAAAATGATCTTTCAAGGATTGTCAGTCTATGAGTTAGAATGTGATAAAAGTGTCCACTAGAAAAAATGGACTCTAAAATTATGTTTAAGAAGGATGGGCCCAAGTACAGAGCTATTTTTCACTGCAGTACACTAAGGTCAAGTTATTCCCTTGAAAACTCTGCAAAAACCACTAAGAAATCACATTTAAGTAACATTTCGTCCACTATTCTTCTCAAATTTTTGTCCCCCATTAAGCAGTCGATTTGATTTTTGCCAGTGTATGGACATTGCTTTAACATCACCATATTTGACTGACAACGATTAAATCCATGTAACACACTGTGTATGAATTTCAAAAGGTCTTCATGACTGTTTATCTCATCTTTACGGATCTTAAATTTAATAGCTTTGATTGCAATAAAGAAGTGATTTCCAAAAGTTAAGCGTCTCTTCAAGGCCACTGCCACGCTGTTCAGTTGATCAAAATTATGATGTCATCCAGACACAAACCTCCATGTGTCCTTGCTCTTCAACTTGTCCACTAATTAACAATACGGAGAGTGAGACATGGTCCCTCATTAAACAAGGACATTAGTCAAAAGAAGTATCAGTTCAGTTCAGGGAATACAAATGTTGCAGTTTGGTTCTGGTTCAATAGTTTTAGAATAATAGATATGTTCATTTAAAACTCACAGAACAATAACCCATTTGGAGTTATCCTGACCCCTTTTTCCCCTTCTGAAATGTTAAAGTGGCCAGTCTTAAACTCAGAGCCCCAGAAGATTATAAATAAAAGAACTAGCCCAGGGGCACATTCCTCAGCATGCCTTTTCTAACCATTCATTTTTCCAGCTCTCACTTGTTTGTCCTCTCTCCATTAATAAAATGTCCCCAGTCTCTCCCAACTCCAGAGACCTTCATTAATCCCATCTATCTACACTAGTCCACCCTGCTGACATACACACAAAGAAAACACACTTTTTGGTATTCTAATGTTTCTCAGGTTCAGCTCTTCATCCCCCACCCCTAGAGCACCCCCCACCCGCTCGATACCATATGCATATTTATTCCATTGGACCAAATGTAATTCCTTCACCAGGGAGTCCTTTGTCGTAACCAGCAGGCCAAAGAAATCCAAGAAGACGCAGCTTCAGAATGCTAGGCAGACAGAATTTTGCTGAAAGAGGCATGAACACTTTCACTACCCATCCAAAAGTTCCTTAGGGGGCAAAAAGAGTAAGTTAAGGTAGATTAATATGACTAATGATTTAAGGGATGAAAAAGTTCGTGAGGAGACATCATCACATTTGCTAATAAGTGCATCACATCTCACTTTTCTAAGTACTATAAAATAATGTTAAAATTAGAGCTAGGAAAAAAACAGCTCTACCAGTCCTAACAGCTATAAAATTAATTCTGTGATTCTTTTCACTAAGTCACAGTGACATGGTGAGCAAACTGACAATCTTCTTAACCTCGTCAAGACCAACATTTCTCAACCTCGGTAATACTGATATTTCAGACAGGATAATTATTTGTTGTAGGGCTGCCCTGTGCATTGTAGAATATTTAGTTGTACCCCTAGCCTCTACCCACCAGATGCCAGTGGTACCCCTTCTTCACTTGTCATAATCAAAAATATCTCGAAACACTGCCAAACATCCCCTAGGGGGCAAACCTTCCCAGACTGAGAACCACTCTCACAGATTAAACAGAAGACTGCTTATCCTAGATTAGGAGTCAGTAAACTCAGCCCACAGGCCAAAAGAAAAACTCACCGTGTGTCTTTGTCAATAAAGTTTTATTAAAACACAGCCATGCTCTTTCATTTACTTATCATCTATGGCTGCTTTCTCACTAAAACAGCAAAGTCGAGGAATGGTGACATATTGTATGACCCATAAAACCAAAAATATTTACTATCTGACTCTTCAGGAAAAAAGTTTGCCAAACCCTTGTCCTAGTCTACTGCTTTCAAATGTTTTTTTAGCGCTGACAACTTTTTATAATGAAGTCTTACATAAAACTTGTGTCAGACAGGGTCCAGATGGAACACTCAACTTGGGTAATTTGAGGAAGTAAAGCATATGTGGAATAATTTATCTAGGCAATTTCAAAGGTGTGGCAGAGTATAGAGAAATCACAAAGAGCTAAGAAAGCTGGCCCTTACTGTATTACTATTTCTAGGTCTGAAGGAGAGAGGACAAAGACAACCCCGTAGGAAGGGGGCCAAAGGAATGAATCCTTCCCTCACAGCTCCACCTCCCCCTAATCTCACACTAGTGCTCCCCAGTGGCCAAATTCAAACAGAAGGAGGTCAAGATAACCCATCGATGTAGTCCTTATAGGTCAGCATCCCAGTCACAAAGCAGAGTGTAGAAGGATGGAGAGTGGACCTGGGGGCAAACAGAAGACACCCAGCATAGAGCCCCAATATCTGAAACTGATCAAAGCAAAGCTTCTGTGATGTTTCGTGGAGGAGATACTGAGATCAACACAGATTGGCCTTTTCTCTGACCCTCTGATCCAAGTTGACATATGGAACACAGTTTGAAAATTCTGTCCTAAATCCTCTTCTGGCCTTCGCATCTCATTTGTCTCTTCTCTGAAACAAAATCCCATAGTCAGATATTTTAGTGCTTTCTTTTCTAACAAACTACAATACTTCAACCCATTCCCACCATTGAAACCTTCAAACCATGTACCATATCTGCTCCCACCCTCCCTGCCCTCTACCTTTTCTACTCATGTCCTCAAGTTGCTGAACATTGATAGAAAAATTTTAAATACCCTGATTACTGAATCCACCACAATGCAGTAATATCAGACAACAACAGGGACATAACTGTTGCTCAGTTTCCCATGACTTTTAGCCTTTACTAAAACTGCCCTGAATATCCTAATCACTGAATCTGATAGCCTTTTCCCAAAACCTCATCAATCTTAACTTCTCTGCAGCAAAGATCTTGCCACCATCCTTCCCTCTTAATTTACGTTTTCCTCTGGCTTCCATAGTATCACATATTCTAGGATTTTCTTTTCCTACTTCTTTGACTAGCTCCTCTTTGTATCCTTTACAGGTGCTTCTAAGTGAGGGAAAGAATTTTCTCCAAAAGACCTAATAATAAATGATGACCCCCACAATACAATTAAAGCAAATAAAATGAGTTTCAGAAGGCTACATCTTGTAGAATGCCAATAACCTTTCCTGGATAATTAAAAAATCTTATGAATAAGTAGTTTCTATGCAACTGGTAAATAACAGGATATCCTTTCCCTTCCAAAACCTTCTTACATTATCCATTTCTCCCATTTACCCAGCTTTGAAACCTCAAAGTGAAGAGAGAACATAAATTTTTAAACTGGAAGGATCTTCAAAATCATCTACCTCAATTCCATCATTCTATGAATGAGAACACTAACTTGCCATCTCCCTTGCCTTCAGATAAGGATTCTTTGGGAAATATTCCAAGCACTCCTTTTATTAGCCTTTCGCTCTTGGCCTTAGAGATCTTATAAGTTTAACTCTCTCCTCTAAGTCCTACCAGATCTTCAACTACAGGCTTTAGTCTCTGTGCTAATTAATTTTGTATCAACTTAACTGGGAAACAGGATGGCCAGACATTTGATCAAACACCAATCTGGGTATGTCCGTGAGGGTGTGTCTAGATGAGATTAACATTTAAATTGGTAGACTGCAGTGAAGCTGATTGCCCTCTCTGAGTGAACCTCATGAAATCAGTTGAAGGTCTGAACAGGACAAAAAGGCTACAAGATAATTCCTTCTGTCTGACTGCCTTTGAGCTGGGACATGGGTTTTTTCCTGTCTTCAGAGTCTAACTGAAACATCTTCTCTTTCTGGATCTTGAGACTGCCAGCCTTTGGACTGGAACTATACTGCTGGTGGCTTTCCTAGGTCTCCAGCTTGTCAACTGCAGATCTTGGGACTTATCTACCTCCACTTATCTTCTCCAACTGAAGAAGAGAGATTGAATAAATCACCCAAGTTCTCACAACTCGTAAATGTCAGAGTCAATATTTGAACCCAGGCAGTCTATAGCTTTCTTATGCAAGAGGAGGTTCTTTGAGCAGGACAACCCCTCCATCACCTTCTCATCTGTTAGCTAAGCCTTACTTCCTAAGTCAATCAAAATATATTCAAAATACATTCAATATATTGGCAATTATTCCTAATGGCCAAGAAATGGAGACAATCCAAAGATCCTCTAAGAAGAGAATCGATTTTATAAAGTGGTATATCCATACAACAGGATATTGCTCAGCAATAAAAAGAAACAAATTACTGATATATGCAATGACATGGAGGAATCTCAAGAGTGTGACACTAAGTGAAATAAAGTAGTGGCAGGAAAGCATATAATGTATGAGTCCATTATATGAAGTCCTAGAAAATGTAAGCAGAACTATACTGACAGAAAGCAAATCAGTGGTGGTCTGGGGTTAAAATCCCTTAGAAAGGAGTAGAGACAACTTTTGGGGGTGATAGAAATGTTCTGTATATTGATTGTGGCAGTGGTTCCACAGAATATACTTTTGTTAAAACTCGTTGAATTGTACTTTTTAAATAGATACAGTTTATTATATGGAACTTACACCCCAATAAAGTTGACTTAAATTTATTAAAACAAAAAAACAAGGAGCCGATCCCATGGCATAGTGGTTAAGTTCACACATTCTGCGTTGGTAGCCTGGGTTCACAGGTTCAGATCCTGGGCGTGGACCTACACCACTCATCAGCCATGCTGTGGCAGTGACCCACATACACAATACAGGAAGACTGGCACAGATATTAGCTCAGGGCAAATCTTCCTCAGAAAAAACAAAACAAAACAAAACAAAACAAAAACAAATAAACAAAAAAAACCTAGGCATTCTACCACCAGAGACTGGAATCAACAACTACGCTAACTCCCAATGTTTTTTATCTAGAAGAACACACTCTCAGGCACTAATATTTGCAACATTTATAAATTTGTTTGACAAAGAATTTCAAATGTCTTTTTAGTAAAAATAACTCAACCCTAGAAAACATAATACCTACTCAATTATCACAGTAGCTAAAAATACTTCAATGTCGTATTTCACTAATTAGTCAAAATATTTTAAGTAACATAAATACATACATTTTTGCATTCTGAATTTTTAATTATTTTATTTTATTTTTGAGGAAGATTAGCCCTGAGCTAACTACTGCCAATCTTCCTCTTTTTGCTGAGGAAGACTGGCCCTGAGCTAATATCCATGCCCATCTTCCTCTGCTTTATATGTGTGATGCCTACCACAGCATGGCTTGCCAAGCAGTGCCATGTCCATACCTGGGATCCGAACCGGAGAACCCTGGGCCACTGAAGCAGAACGTGTGCAGTTAACCACTGTACCACAGGGCTGGCCCCGAATTTTTATTTTTAAACCAACTGTAGCAGCCAGCCTCAAAGATGACTGCCAATTATTCTGTCTCCTGGTACTTGTACACTTGAATGGTCCTCTCCTACCTTTTACCAGGGTTGGTTTGTGTGATCAATAGAATATAGCAGAAGTAATGGTATGTCACTTCTAAAATTAAGTTATATAAAAAACAGTACATTCTGTCTTGGGTAATCGCTCTCTCTGTCTCAGATTACTAACTCTGGAAGAAGCCAGCTGCCATTTATGAAGTCACTCAGGCTGCCTGTGAGGAAGCCAGTATGAAAAGAACTGAAGCCTCCAACCACCAGCCAGCAAGGAACTGAGGCCTACCAATAATCACATAAGTGAGCTTGGATGCTCATCCTTCCCCAGTCAATTCATCAGATGAGACTGCAGCCCCAACCAATAGCTGACTACAGCCTCGTAAGAGACTGTTATGGGCTTAATTGTGTCCACCTCAAATTCCTATGTTGCAGTCCTAACTCCTACTACCTTAGAATGTGACTATATTTGGAGACAGGGCTTTCAAAGAGGTGATTAAGTTAAAATGAGGCTGCTAGGGTGGGCCCAAATGCAATCGGACCCATGTCCTTTATAAGTGCAGACTTGGACTCAAAAAGAGACACCCATGAGTGTATGCACAGAAGGATAATCATGCGAAGAGGCAGTGAGAGGGCAGCTTGTGCAAGCCAGGAGAGAGGGCTGAGAGGAAACCAACCCTGACAGCACCTCAATCTTGGACTTCTAGCCCCCAGAACTGTGAGAAAACACATTTCTGTTGTTTTAGCCACGCAGTCTGTGGTATTTTGTTATAACAGCCTGAGAAACCAATAAAGACACCGTGAGCCAGAATCACCCAGTTAAGCTGCTCCTGGATTCCTGACCCACAGAAACTGTGAGATAATAAATGATTGTGGTTCGAAGCTGTTAAATTTGGGAGGAATCTGTTCTTCAGCAATAGATAAGGAAGACACCTCCTAAATGCTTAGATTCCTCACAATATGGTGACAAGTGATTTGCGTTTCTAAATCTGTGCTATAATTAAATGCCATATTGTTTTCGGCATATGTTACAATTTTTCATTGTCTGAATTCCCCAGAAACTGTTTATTCGTGGAGTTTATTTTTTCTATCCACATTATTTAATTTTAAAAAGAAGAAAATAGCATATAAACAGTGGATTAAACTAAACATACCTTAAAAATAATCTATAATTTTACAAGATTTCCCTTTAATATTGGTTGCCTATATTTTTTATTGCGATATGATGGTTGTAGAACATTGTGTAAGTTTAAGCTGTACAATGTGTTGATTTGATACACATATGTATTGCAATATGATAACCACAGTCATGTTAGCTAACACCCCCATCACATCACATAATCATCATTTGTTTTTTGTGGTGAGAACATTCACGATCTAGTCTCTTAGCAACTTTCAAATATATAATACAGTATTGTTAACTATAATCACAATGCTGTGCACGAGATCCCCAGGACTTATTTATCTTGTCCCTGCAAATTTGTGCCCTTTGACCAACGTGTCCCCAGTTCCCCCACCGCCTAGCCCCTGGGAACCACCATTCTGCTCTTTGTCTCTATGAGTTCGGCTTTTTTAGATTCCATATGTAAACGAGACCATACAGTATTTGTCTTTCTCAGTCTGACTCATCTTTTTAGATATTTAACAGAGCATGTATAAACACTTCTTATCCTATTTCCCTCTCTAAAGGAAGGCCTCAGAGATAGAGGAAATATCACCGTTCCATCTTATCACTTTTCATTCTACATAATGTAATAGAGGTTGGTTAAACTGTTTTTCAGTTCTGATGATGAATATTAAACCAACATATTTTGGGGCCGGCCCAGTGGCACAGTGGTTAAGTTCGCATGTTCCACTTCGGTGGCCTGGAGTTCACCAGTTTGGATCCCAGGTGTGGACATGGCACCGCTTGGCAGGCCATGCTGTGGTAGGCATTGCACATATAAAGTGGAAGAAGATGGGCACGGATGTTAGCTCCGTGCCAGTCTTCCTCAGCAAAAAGAGGAGGATTGGCGGCAGATGTTAGCTCAGGGCTAATCTTCCTCAAAAAAAAACAACGTTTCATCTCTTCGCTGATTCATTTATTATCCATTCATTCAACAAGTGCTTATTTAATGCCTAGTGTGTGTCAGGCACTGTTATAGGACATGAAGATATAGCGGTAAACAAAACAGGTTAAAACCCCTGCTCATGAAGCTTGCAGGAAGAGACAGCAAGAAACAAGAAACAAGAAGTAGAATATATAACAAGCTGGATAGTGGTAAGTGCAGGAAAATTGCACACCAGCACTTAGAAACACTTCTGGCTGCCACCAGCTCCCCTTAGATGACGGATAAAAATGTAAGGCTATTGGGCTGGTAAGTAGAGGAGGCCCTTGCAAACAATTCCATGTCAATCATTTTTAGTAAATCTTGTCAACTTTTGGGGGGGGAGGATATTCTTCTTTCAGTGTGGCTCATTTTTAAGCTAAATTTTCATGGTTTATTTCAACACATAGTTCTTTTATGCAGCTACGCTCAGATTACAATGAGAGTTTATCAGCAGAAGAATTGTATAAGTTTGAAATGTCTTCAATTGGCATCAAAATTAAAAGTATATTGGGTATCAATGTTTTCTCCCTGTTAATAAGATTATAATTACAGGAAACTCTCACCAAGTGCTGATGGCCTTTTCTCCCATTATTTTCTGAGAAGATAATAGCTTTAAAATAAACCTGGCATTGCTGTGGTCAGAGGAAATGTTTTATAGTTAGCTTCAGAACATAGACATTTTTCTGACCTAACATATCCGTGAAAAATGCAGTGTGTGTGTTTATGAGAGAGCGGGAGAGAGAGTTTACTGGACATTATACATACGAGGTTATGAGTAGAGAGAGGAGAACAGGCAAAGAGCCAGAAAAATAAGCACTAAAAAATCCTTGGTGTGTGGTCAGGCATGAAGTTACAGCTTGGGCCTGCGGTGACTCCAGCAATGAGTTAATAAGCCAATAAAGTGTGTGTCCATTGTAGACGTTCAGAAGCCAGAGCACTTGAAACAAAGTGATTTACATGACCAAGTTCCCCTGAGTCAGGATCATACTCTTGTATTATCCCCAAGATGCCTTAAATATTTAGCAGAGCCATCTGTACTATTGAGAAACAATCTCCACAAAGCTCTCCAGACCACCTCCATACACAGTACCATAAATGCCGTTGAATAAAATGATCTCTGGTGGGTGGCAATCTATTCTTTCTCCCACCACCTCCCAAAACTAAAAGCCACCAAGTAAATAGCAGACGTTCTTTATTTTTGTTTTGAATCAGCAAGTTTGGCAATTTCTCTATAGTCAAAAACGTTCATTGGGGATGAAGCAAATTTCTATCTAAGAATGTGAATTTGAGAATCATTTTATAGAATATATGGTAAAACAGAAAACAAATTCTAATAGGATTCGTTACTAAGAACTTGTGTTTCTTTGTGTGGCTATTTAAATGCAAGAGAATTCTTGATTTTATTTTTTCTAAATAATGAGGGAAAGAATTCCAACGATGGCTTGAGAACAGTAGGATTTCGGTAGGATAATTCTTACCATCTAATTTTTGACTTTGCTAGATGGAATACTCCACATCACACAATCATATTCCAAGAGACCTATTATTAAATTGTGTTTATGTATTTTGCAAAGCCAAAGATACAATGAAAAACTCATTTAAAAGAGGGAAACCCTGCAGTGATAATCATGAGATTGTACATTTGAACACAGCCTATTACTCATTAGCCTTAACCATTTCCATAAAGGATATTGTATGACTGTAAGACTTGAGCATAGGCATATGCTGAATCAGTGACAAAGCTAGATAGAGGCATGTAACACAGGATTTCTAAGTCTGTGCATTTTGTTGCTCGAATATAGTCAATAAGATATATACATAGTTAAAGGTAAAATTGCCATTTAGAACAAAGTGTATATTTTTATCTCTTCATCCTCCACACTGCTGCCATAGAGATTTTTCTAAAGTACGCATTTAATCACGTCACCGTATGGTTTAAAAGACTTAAATGGCTCCCTTAAACCTGCACACGGGAGCTTTTGTAATGTGGCAAGTGCAGACCTATTGCATGGATCCCAATTCTATTACCTTTCCTCCATGGAGCCTTCCTTGACAGCCCACGCCCCACTGCTAGGGAGTTGGGCCCTCCTAACTCAAAGCTTCCTGATCCCCATGGGCAGATGACTAATAGTAAATTTTACATCGCGTGATAATTGTCACATTACAATTGTTTGAATATACATCTCTCTATAAGACATTACCAAATTTTTACTGATAGCAAGAACCACATTTTCATTTTTGTGTCCCCAGCAGTTGGCATAAAACCCAGCACAAAAGAGATACTTGTTAAATAAAGACTTTCCGTGGGTCCAAAATGTGAGATCTACGCATGGGTCAGAGATCTGCCTTGGGAAAGCACAATGATCACCTGGAGCCTCTCTCCACCTACAGAAGGACCAAACCCTGACTTTTGAGAAAAAGCTCTGCCATTTCCAAGGTCCCAGTGTCATCCTCCTTCTAGCAGCCACAGCCTCCAAGAGAGAACATCTTATGAGTTGCCGCTATCTTCTGATATTGACACAAAAACTCATTTCATTTAAGATATTCTGACCTCCAATGTTGCCATGTCAGGTGATATTCAATTGAAACTCCCAATTTTATCCCAAGCTCTAAATCATGAGCTTTGTAGCTTCAAGACTTAAGTAAAACCTGCAAAGAAAGCTTGGTGTAGCAGATTAAAAGCAGCTGACCCCACATTTGTCAGCCTACTGAGTTATCCTCCTGGCTCCAGAATCGTGGTATCTATTTGCTCATCCACAACTCACCACTCTGCATCTGATTTCTCTCGCAGCCTTGCTACCATTTCACAACCTCTGACACTGGCATTTTGGAATACTTTCCCTTCTCAACTCAGCTCTGCTCTTTGCCCCTGGTATGTTACTCTTGCTAAATCATTCAGCCTGAAGCATTTGGCCCCAGGTACCTGGAACACCCAGCCACCTATCTAAGCCAGTTCCTCCCCTGGAGCACTCAGTGCTTCAGAGTTGCCATATCTTGAGTTAATTGCAAATTGTTTGAGACTATCCTATTTGGTTGCTCATGATCATCCGCCTGTGTATTGCCACCTCCCTTAGGCCACAAGACACATTTCCAGTTTTTAAGGAATAAGAGCAATGGATGGGTCTAGATGGATGACAATATCCCCCTGTAAGAACCCAGCTCCTCACTGTCTGCCTTGAGAAATCTATTGACAATTCCCTGCTGCTGACTATGAGATGTCTGAGGTCCCTCTTCCCTTGGAAACTTCTGTGATGCTCTTTTGCAATGAACAATAGAAGCTTCAGTTTTCTTATCCTCACAGGGCTTACGTAAGGATGAATTCAGATAATATAAATGAAGTGTTGATGCAAATAATCAATAACCAATCAACAGATAAGAAAGACAGAGTGATATTTATTGAGCTGAGGACTAGCCCGGAAGCACTATCTCCACCAGGGAAGAAAGCACTCTGGAGAAGCGTGGTTTACAGCATGGTTATATACCATTTCAGAACAAGGAACATACATCAAGCATGACAGCAATATGATTCTTTTTTTCCCTGAGTCACAAGGAGATGTTTTGCTGCAGTTTACCACACACAGCAGACCAACTTGACCTCGGTGCTCTGGGAAGACGAGCTTATCTTCAAAGAAGTGCTGGTATCAGCGTCAGAGAAAGGGAGACATTCATCCCTATCTTTAAAGAGCGCATTCTTTGCTTTGGGAAGATGTTTGAAGCAGATGTACAGTGCCTGTTTGGTGGGCCATAAGTCAGGCTGCTCTGGAAAAAATAAGCTTTAGGCCAAATCAGACTTAAACCAGAATGGCTTCCCCATATACCTCAATATGTGAAAACTTATTATTCTTATTATTTTTATCAAAAGCAAGGTGTTGGCACACACTACACACATTTTAAATAATCAATAAGTAGTAGTTTTTGGAATTGGTAAATGGTATTATTTATCCAACTTACTGCAATCACATGTTAGAGACTGTATTAGTTTCTGAGGGCTGTCATAACAAGTACCAAAAACTGACTTAAAACAATAGAAATTTATTGTCTTACTGCTTGGGAGGCCAAAAGACTAAAATCTAGGTGTTGACAGGATCATGTTTTCTCTGATGGCTCTAGGAGAGAATCCTTCCTTGTCTCTTCCAGCTTCTGGTGTTTGCCAGCAATCCTTGGCTCCTTGGCTTGCAGACGCATCATTCTAATCAGATGGTCATCTTCTCCTTGTGTGTCTTCATATCATCTTCCCCCTGTGTGCGTCTGTCTCTGTGTCCAAATGTCTCCTTTTCATAAGGACACAGTCATACTGGATTGGGGCCTAATGACCTCATTTTAACTTTATCACCTCTGTAAATACCCTATTTCCAAATAAGGTCACATTCTGAGGTACTGGGGTTTACGAGTTCAACATATCTTTTGGGGCGACACGATTCAATTCATAACAGAGGCTAAGGGTAGCAGAATATGTCACCTCAAAATACACCACCCTGGTATATTGATTATATTGAGCTATTGGCACTTGAAAAACAGCAAATGCAGGGATAGAATTTCTCTGAACTGCACTTATCTGCCTAAAGACATCCTCCAAAACAGACTCAGTTGTCATAAGTTCTATTCCCAAGAGTTTCATCAACCAGAAAAGATTGACTCTCAGAGGAGAGGAGACTAGAAGTCGACACCACACCCAGATAAACTTTGTCACAAACTATCCTACCTCCCATCTAAGGGTCCATTCTTCTAAAGGCTCCCTCATGTTTCCTAAAGATCGTTTACTCTCCTCTAAGAGGACTACATAGCCCCTGCCCTTTCTCTATTAAGATGGTAGTTAAGTCTGAATTCTAAGCCACCTCAGGGAGTCACTCATTTTTCCTTAGGTATCTCCCAAGTAAACATGAGGCGTACATGTTAATAAACTCCTGTTTGTATTTCTCTTGTTAATGTGTCTCCTATTACAAGAGTCTCAGCTAGAGTCCAGAAAGGTAGAGGGAAGTTATTTTTCCTCCCTAGAAAGGCATAGTAACTCACTGTGGTAAAAATATACAATGGTATTTTGTTTTTCTAATAACTGACACAATTTTGTTTTGCTGACCTCTATTTTTTTGCATGGGAGCAAGATTCCCTACTTATGTTTCAGTCTAGTGTTAAAATTTTTCAATCTCCTTTAGTTATTAAAACAGTCACACGAGTTACCACCTCAGGCTCTGGCTGTCCCCGGACGGCACCTGCTTGGGGTGGGGAGAAGGCAGTGGCATGCCGGTAAACCACTCTCCAGGGGAGAGAAAATCAAAGGGCCCCAACTTGTAGCGTTTGCTGATTTCCACTGTGTGTTGAGTGTTATACTGAGTACTCCCATCGTGGCTGACTAAGCTACCAATGAACAACTGGAAAAATATCTGAAAATTTGAAGTTAGTCTCATGAACTGCTGAAGTCACGGTCTACTTCCTCACAACTACCTTCTCCCTTTCTCCTCTCCAATTCTCCAACCTGTCTCTACCCCAAATCTTCAGGCAATGGATGAGGGAGGGGGCAACACGGATTTATTTGAGAAACCTCAAGCCACTGACAGCATCCCTGACATCCTTTTCTGGGGCTTGTTGCTGCTTCTTCTCCACCAACATGTCAGCCCACTGTTCTCTGTACAGCAGGTGTCCAGGTACTGGACATGCATTTGTTGGTTCATTAGAGGATCCTGAGAGCGTCTTCCTCTGCACAGTCTCTGGTGTGGAAAATCCAGCTTCAATTTAGCTTCCTTGCACTCATCTCCCAGCCCTTTTCTTGGGAAATTCAACCTACAGACCTTTTGTAACTGGGATCCACTCACCCACTGGTGAGCCCTTTGGGGAGATATCTGCAAGAAGGCTGTCACATCATCCATCTCCTTTGGGACCCACCTAATGGAGGGAAATCCAACTGTCTTTGCAAATAAAATGGTAGGAAATGCAGGTGTCCACTGGTATTCCCTCCCCTCGCTAAGCCTTGTCTCTCCAACCACTTTCTCCTTGACAGATTAGTTTCAAACACTCTGCTGGTCCAATAGGACGCAACCTTAAGGCAAGAGCTTGTTGTCAGCACCTAACTAGATAGAGAGGAGTGATCTGACAGCTCCGACATCCCCAAATGTACAGGAGAAGAAAAGGAAAAAGTTGGATGTCCCTCTTCCCCATGGGAAGAAGAGTAGGGAAGAATAGTTTCCACAATATGAATTCTGCATTCTCCCAAAAGACATCATCTTCCTCTCTCCCAGTCCCTTTTCAATAGGGTGCTCTGATAAAGACTGTGAAACCAATTTGGCCTTTCTAGCAGTAGAAAGGCAAGGATTAGGAATCTCATGACCTAAACCCAGGCCGTTGGCCTTGGAGAACACAGTCGTTTTATTATCAGGGCTGTGTCTCCACTATTTGCTACACTATTCGGCAACCTCTGGGGGCAGAAAAAGATCCTAGTTATAATAGATAACATTATGAAACAGGGAACAATCAGCACCTCACAAAGCTCTGTTATTCTATTATTGGAGGAAAAAAACAACTTATTTTTAATCAAAACTGACCATAACCATATCTGCCTTGCAAGCTGGGAGAACAAGGGGAGGAAATAACTCGTGTCACTGGGAAAATAAACCTCTGTGCTGCCCCCTTTCAATTGCAGGGACCGGTGGGGGAGAAGGAGCCCCAGAGTAGATGGTTTAGCAGAGCAAGAAAACATTCATTTGTCTTTGGACCTGTAAGAAGATCCCCAGAGAAGAGACAGAATAGGGTCTACTTCTACTTTCGAGGGGAAGACTACAGAAATAACAGAGAGCAAAAGGATAACAGGACAGCTGAGAATTTGTTTTTGAATTTTGTCTTTTCCATTTTCCATTTAAGATGTTTGCTCTGCTAGGATATAAACTCCCATCTGTGTTCTCAAACATGCACTAAAGATTATTACATATAAATGCCCCACGGGGGTATTTTTTTGTGTGTAATTCAAAGAAAAGGGGATCAGTATGGCATTCAGTTCAACATGGGACAGAGAGAAGGGAATCTGTGTGGGAGATGAGAAGCCAGGAATAGGGAATGAGTTCTCCCAGAAGTAGGAAGTAGGAGCCAGCCCTGAACCAACATTAACCCCTGGGAATGTTTAGAAAGCTTGGAGAAGACAGAAAACAGAGTCTGCACTGACATCAGGGCTTTCCCATTAATACTGTTGTTATTGTTATTATTCTCCACGAAGGGAGCCAAACAGAACATACACAATACAGCTCCCAATAACATCAAAGTTGGCCCTTATATCTGGGTATTGTTCCTAGATCTCTATCTGCCCCCAATAAGCACTAACTTTTATTCATCCTCAGGGCCATGTGGTGAGAAGCTCGGAAATTGTGCCCATTTCCTGGGGCTGACGTGTGAGGAGCCAGGATCACCCCATGCCAGTTGCTACAAATGGCTACTATGGTTCTTCAATCTTAATCTAATGGAGAGTAAACAGCAGGTGCCCTCAAGGTGGCCCTTCCTTTTCCAGAAACTGAAATCTGTCACAGAGCCCTGTGACTCCACACAGTTGAGTGAATCTGAGCCAATCGGCACTATTGGGAGGCACACAGTCCCTGAGTCCTGCTGACCTGCTTGGCAAGAACACTTCTCCCGCCCCACGTGAACAGCACTCGCGTCATTCTTTCTTCTCTGTATGGGGAGAAAACTCAGAGGCTAGAACTTTGGCCCAATACAGGGTAAACTGTGTTTCTCTAAAGACGCAGCATTAGAAAGCCTCTTCTAATAAACTTTTCTTGTTAGGAATTCCACATCTCATCATCTGAGAAGTCTCCCACGTGGCAGTTTCGTAATGCAGCCACAGCTCTGTTAACATTAGCAGCGAAGACCTCGGCAGACTGCATTTCAGTTTGTGGAACTCAAATCCATATTTACCAGGGTTGCTGGTGGTCAATGTGCCTTCCACACTGTCACAAAATGAAGTAGGAACATGAGATTTCCAAGGTGCATTGTATATAAACCACTGACAGTAAAGTATCTCACACACTTCTTTCTAGAGATTCTAGCAGTGTTTTCTTTGTTCTTTTTCCCCACTTTTTAAACTTTCGTTTCTCTAGTTAGTTACGTATTTTCTTAAGGTAGAATGAAGGCCTTTAACATTTGAATTCCACAAAGGGGGCCTACTCCTGCTATACAAGTCTTTACTTTAAGATACCCAATGCAACCATGTTAAATACATAGTGTATTGGGTTTCCAAAGGGGACAGTGGATACAATTCCTTCTCAGGTGTGCTTTGGTGTAGATTTTCACTATATGCCTTTGACTATCTTTCATCTTGGAAGAGTCCCTGCTGCTTGTCAGAAGGTGTGGTACTGGCTGCTTTCAATAAAGAAGTCCTTTATGATCAGGATCAGTCATTGTATAAACCTGAGTAAGTAACAAAGTTTCTGTATCTCAGTTTTCTCTTTCACCAACTTAGGTTGTTGCACAGTCTGTTGTCTAGCTAGCTCCATCATGAATCACTATGGCATACAAACAAGAATAATTTAGTGCCCCACACCTCTAACACCGATCCTCAGTATACTCGGCACATCATGAGGGCAAAATTATTGGAAAATGGAAGAAGGAAGGGAAAGGAATGGAATGAGGAAGAGATGAAGGAAGGGAAGGTAACAGGATTAATTAGACCTTAGGGAAGCTCTGGTCTCCCATCATGTTTTCCATTCACATCTTCCTCTGGCTAGAAAATCTGCTCTAAAAATAGAAACCCCAAATTTTGGGAGTACACTAATAGACCGAGGATACATGAACAGTCTTTATACTTGTCAGCAACTGGTTTATTTTGTCCACCTTTGTAACTCCAGTATCTTTTTTTTCCATTGAGGTAGCATTGGTTTATAACATTATATAAATTTCAGGTGTACATCATTATGTTTCAACTTCTGTATAGACTACATCATGTTCACCACCAAAAGTCTAGTTACCATCCATCACCTTACACTTGTGTCCCTTTACAACCCTTTTGCCCTCCCTCTATACTTTGCCCTCTGGTAATCGCCAATCTGTTCTCTACATTTATGTGTTATTTATTTATTTGTTAATCTTCCACATATGAAGGAAACCATACAGTATTTGCCTTTCTCCATCTGACTTATTTCACTTAGCATAATACCCTCAAGGTCCATCCATGTTGTCACAAATGGCAAGATTTCATCTTTTTTATGGCTGAGTAGTATTCCATTGTATATACCACATCTTCTTCATTCATCGATCAATGGGCACTTAGGTTGTTTCCAAGTCTTGGCTATTGGGAATAATGCTTCAATGAACATACTAATAGTGGGAGTGCAAACTGGTTCGGCCACTATGAAAAACAGTATGGAGAGTCCTCATAAAGTTAAAAAATAGAACTACCATATGATCCAGCAATTCCACTTCTGGGTATTAATCCAAAGAACAAGAAAATACTAATTTGAAAGATATATTCACCCCTATGTTCACTGTAACCCCAGTATCTTGCATATAAAATGTACTCAATAGCAGCTCTGATAAATATTTGTGGAATAAATGTTTACAGTTAATGTGGAAACCATTGGATGAAAGGTTGATAAAGGAATGGAAAGATCAGGTGGTGAATACTTGAATTCAAGAATCAATATCTGTATCATTAAATCGGAGCAGCCAGATATGATGTGCCTCCCAAAGTGATGCAACGTGAAGTACACAATCTCATATTCTGGCAAAAACCTGAATCTAAACTGGACCAAACCTTTTGAGCTGACTTCCAGTTGAAAAAGACAACGGCAGCTGGAGGAATATGTCAAACATCATCTCAAGGAACCAGACAGATCCAAAATGTAGGCCATTCTACAGGTTAACTCACTAGTATCCTCAACAAGTCAATGACAAGTAGAAAAAGAGAGAGAGAGAATTACTCTGGATCTTGATTGGATCCCAATTTGAACAAATAAATTATGCAAAGACAACGAGGGAGATTGGAACGTGTACGGTGTGTTGAATCATTCCAAGGATTTATTTCTGAGTCGTGGATAATAGTGGCATTACGGTTAGATAAGAAAATCTCCACATGTTTACAGATGCATGCTGGAATAGAATGATGTGATATTGAGGTTTGCTTAAAATATTTAACACACACACATAAAGGGAAGAGGAAGAGATGAATACTGTGGGGCAAAATCTTGATA
Organism: Equus przewalskii; assembly: GCF_037783145.1. Taxonomy (NCBI): domain Eukaryota; kingdom Metazoa; phylum Chordata; class Mammalia; order Perissodactyla; family Equidae; genus Equus; species Equus przewalskii. The sequence goes on from NC_091852.1 coordinate 16,851,331, forward strand.
CTCCCTGGATCTGGGTGATAAGTGTAAGGATGATACATGTATGGGGGAAATTTTGTTGTTCTCCACACTTCATGTTTGAAACATTTATAATATAACTCTTCTCAAAAATAAATACCTTGAGGCATGTTCTGACCAGGAAGGGGCATAGGGAGCTTCTTTTTTTTTTTTTTTAAAGATTTTCTTTTTTTTCCTTTTTCTCACCAAAGCCCGCCAGTACATAGTTGTATATTTTTAGTTGTGGGTCCTTTTGGTTGTGGCATGTGGGATGCGACCTCAGCATGGCTTGATGAGCGGTGCCATGTCCACAACTAGGATCCAAACCAGCGAAACCCTGGGCCACTGAAGCGGAGCACATGAACTTAACCACTCGGCCACGGGGTCAGCCCCCAGGGAGCTTCTTGAGATGCTAGAAGCGCTCTCTCTCTGAGCTAGGTGGTAGTTACATAGATGTGACATATGCAAACCTCATCAGACTGTACACTTAAGATTTGTGCTCTTTAGGGGGCTGGCCCATGGCTGAGTGGGTAGGTTTGTGTTCCGCTTCGGCGGCCCAGGGTTTCACTGGTTCGAATCCTGGGTGCGGACATGGCACCACCCATCAGGCTATGCTGAGGCGGCATCCCACATGCCACAACTAGAAGGACCCACAATTAAAAAATATACAGCTATGGGGCTGGCCCCGTGGCCGAGTGGTTAAGTTCGCGCACTCTGCTGCAGGCGGCCCAGTGTTTCGTTGGTTCGAATCCTGGGCGCGGACATGGCACTGCTCATCAGACCATGCTGAGGCAGCGTCCCACATGCCACAACTAGAAGAACCCACAACAAAGAATACACAACTATGTACCGGGGGGCTTTGGGGAGAAAAAGGAAAAAATAAAATCTTTAAAAAAAAAAAAATATATATACAGCTATGCACCAGGGGGCTTTGGGGAGAAGAAGGAAAAATTTAAAAATCTTTTAAAAAACAAGATTTGTGCTCTTTATTGCATTGAAGTTATATTGCATTAAACTAAACAAACTAGTCTCCATCTTTAATAGGCAAAATTAAATTAAATAAACACCTGCATGAGTAACTAAATGCAGCACATATCTGCTCTGCTGACCCCATCAGATGCCTCCGCTTAGGAGATTCCTGAGAATTCCTGCGTCCACTCTATAGCTAGTCTATGGGCCAAAAAGCAACAATACTCAGTCACTGGGAACACTATCTTCAAGTTTTAGAGGCTGGGAAAACTATCACTCAGTTTCTGGGGTGATGGGGCTTAAAAAAAAGGCAATTACAAGCACTGGCCTTGAGTCATCAGCATCTCAGTGCCCTGGAAAGAAGTGGTGGAAAAACTTATGTGTCCTCAGGCAAAGGGAGAGAATGAGAGAGAGGCGGCGTGGAGAAGGAATCAGAAGGGAGGGTATCAGCAGAGGGGGCAGTGACTCCATGGGGTTGGACCCTCATGTCTGTGACTCAGAAAAGTTTGTGACACCAGAACTTTTCCACCCTCACCAGAAGATCCTGGGAATAGCCTCAGAAAACAACCGTTGAGGCTGCTCCTAACTGCAGGAAAAGAAAGGAAGAGAAGGAGAGCTGAGTGAGCTGCTGTCTTTTTTCCATAAGACCATAGAACGAAAAGAGTGATACACTCATAGCACCAACACCTTACTGCAATAAGTTTATTGTAATGACTGAATCTGATCCCTTTTACTTGCATAAAGGAGAATATTACAAAAAAGGAGGAAATAACGCCTCAAAGGAAGGGAAGAGAACCAAGGAGGAAGTGCTGATGGTCTCTGAATGGCCTTTGGGGTCATTCTTCCCTTGTCGTAAAGAACAGCACACTTTCACAGCCCAACAGCATTACTGTCCAGCTGTGTAGGATCTAAGAAGTTTGACAGCCTTTCTTCATTTCATCCCAAAACCACCCCCTTCAGTTCAAACTGGCAGTGTTCCTGATGGAGTAGCTGATTGGGTTCACGGTTCACACCATACCAATTTCCTAGCAAACAGCTGTTCCACCACACCCTCGGTGTTCTCTGCAATACAGATAGGCTGAGAATTTTCTAAATCTTAAGTTCTGCTTCCTTTTGGCTTAACAATTCCGTCTACAACCCATTTCTCTCTTCTTGAATTTTACCATAAGCAGTCAAAGGGAACCAAGCCACCCCCTTCAACACTTTGCTTAGAAATCTCCCCAGTTAAATATCTAATTTCACCACTTGAAAGTTCTACCTTCCACAAAACACTAGAACATGAACACAATCCAGTCAAGTTCTTTGCCACTTTCTAACAAGGATGGCCTTTTCTCCATTGTCCAATAACATGTTCCTCATTTATGTCCGAGATCCCATCAGAATGGCCTTTACCATTCATATTTCTACCAACATTCTATTCACGATTATTTATGTATTCTCTAAGAAGATGGAAGCTTTCTCTATAGCTCGCTTCTTTTCTTTCTGAGCTCTCACCAGAAATACTTTTAACAGTCGCTTCATGGTAACCTTGGCTCTTCCAACAAGTACCTTAAAACTCCTCCATTTTCTACCCATCATCCAGTTCCAAAGTCACTTCCACATTTTCAGGTATTTGTTACAGTAGCACCGCCTTTCAGGGTGCCAATCTCTGTATTAGCCTGCTCGGCTGCTAGACAAAAATACCATAAATTAGGTGGCTTAGACAACAGACATTTATTTTCTCACAGTTCTAGAGGCTGGGAAGTCCAAAACCAAAGTGCCAACAGATTCAATGTCTAGTAAGAACCCTTCCCAGACTTGCAACAATGGCTGCCTTCTCCCTGTGTTCTCATGTGACAGAGAGCAGAAGCTCTAACATCTCTCCCTCTTCTTCTGAGGGCACTAATCCCATCACGGAGCTCTATCTCATGACCTCATCTAAACCTAGCTACCTCCTGAAGGTAAGCTCCTAATACCAGCACATTGGGGGTTAAGGCTTTAACATATGGATTTTGGGGTACACAACCTATAACATTCCCATAGCATAATCTAGTTTATCCTGACTGATACAAAACCTATGACCACAAGGGAAGACCACGCTAGGATGAGGCCAACACTGTGGATAGCAGAGTAAAAAGATAAACAGGGTTCTTGACATCATTGAGCCACTGGATCAATCCTCATCTGAAGGTCATTCCAACGGCAGACTTTCCAAGTATGTAAGAAGTAAATTCTCATAGCTTATTTGAATCAAAGCCACTCAAATGGTACAATGATTATGTTCTGTATTATGTGACTCCCAACAATAGCCATATCTGAATGGAATAAGAGAGGGCATCAGACCCTTGAGCAAACAGTATGCAGGAGGGGCAGTGGTCTAGGAAGCAGCCAGATACGAAAGCTCCGTCCAGTGGGGGCATCCTATCCAGGGAAGTGACTGACCAAAATCAACCTAGGAGCAGCTGAATTAGAAGCAGAGGAGAGCTGCCCGTGGCGGGGGGGGGCGGGGGGGCGGACTGTGGAACCTGTCCCTCTCCCACCAACATTGTCTCATGCCCCCAAATCATTTCTTAAATTCCCCAACATTCCACGGAAAAGCCATGAGTTAGAGAAATGTGATAGAATAAGAAATAGACGTGATAGCATATGAAATCAATTACATAAATTGTGGGATATAAGGACAGGTTTAGTTTTCTATGAGAATTAAAAAGCCACATTTCTTCCCCATTATGAGAGAAATTAGAAACAAAGAAAAATTAGGAGTCCACTTTCATACCGCGACTCCGTCGTATGGGGCAGCCCCGGCCACCATCACCGCCGGGAAAGGCAGTGCAACAGCACAGAACGTAACTGAGGACCGCGCGTCCATCAGCGAGGGCTCACAAGACAACTGACTAGAGAGGAGCAATATCGTCGCTGACTAGTTAGTTCCAAAATGAAAATCAGTCAGAGAAGCCCAGCTATATGGCTGTTCCTGTTTTTCTGTGATGCTGGCTTTGGGTGGAGATCTCTAACTTCCTTATTTCCTCACGTGTCCTTTCAAGAAACCCCTCTAAATTACAGTGTCTCTCTTCTTTGAAAACTGAACACTATTTCCCATAAATATCCAATTTTTCCAGCTAGCTCTCCCAAGAACAGAATCTATCTTCCCTCTAAGAAATTTTACTCATTTTTTAAGTGTTAAAAAAAGGAGTCTTTTCTTTCAGAGCAATATTTGTTTAAACAATCGCTGAATACAGTCTGAGGGATAATGGTTGTTGCATCCTTTGTTTCCACCAGATGGCGCTGTGGCCGGTTCACACACCGGCTGTCCTACAAAACGTAATCTCTACGGAACAAACACCAACAACTGCTTCCAGAGAGAACTGCTTCTCCCCCTTCTGGAGAAACTGCCGCTGCTTTTACAACTACCGCCTCCGTAATTGACCTGCTGGACGCTGAGCAACTCTGTTGTTGAGCTAAGCTCTCGAAATGCAATGGTGTTCTCTTAGAATCCAGTAGAGGAGGTGGCCCTTTAGCAAATAGTCACACGTCATCGCCAATTCTGATTGTGCAACAGAAGGAAACAAAGATACCTGATTGCTAATGCTGTACATGACCATCCTGAGGGATGGAATCCAAAGGCGCAAAGGGAGCCAAATTATGGAAAGGGGGAGGGGAAGAGGGAGCAGCAAGTAAGACGGCACGGAGGCTGGAAGGATCATAGCACTTTGGAAAGGCTAAGAAAAAGAGAAGCCAGAGCTTTGAAGCTGAGAATGAGAGCAAAGAAGAGAGGAGAATTGAGTGATCTCATTGATAAGTCAGTCCCTGGCTTCAGTGACCATTTATACAGTGACCCCCAAATTTGTATACCTAATCGTCTTCCATTCCAAGCTCCATACTTGCTGTATCCACTTAGTTGTTTCAAAGGCATCCTCAAATACATGTGCAGCACTGAATTCATCATCTTCTCTGGTTCGATGGCTGTTGTCTGAACATCAAGGGCTGGCGTGACCCACACATTCTGTTGCAAAGTTCAGAAAACCAAAAAGAGTCCTGAATTCTCCTTCACCTGTAGGTGCATAGCTAATCTACCACCAAATCCTGTTCATTTTATCCACCATATCTGACAATTTTGCTCTAGATTGTGATACTCCAAGTGTGGTCTCCAAACTAGCAACATTGGTGTCTCCAGGGAGCTGTCAGAAATGCAAATTCTCAGGGTGGCCCCGTGGCTGGGTGGTTAAATTCACTTGGATGCCCCGGGGTTCACTGGTTTGGATCCCACATAGAAGAACTAGAAGGACTTACAACTAGGATATACGACTATGTACTGGGGCTCTGGGGAGCAAAAAAAAGAGGAAGATTGGAAACAGATGTTAGCTCAGGGCCAATTTCCCCACTAAAAGAAAACAACAGAAATGCAAATTCTCAGGCCCCACTCCAAACCTACTGAATCAAAAGGGACCAGAAATCTGCTTTTTTATTTTTTTTTGGTGAGGAAAATTCCCTGTGAGCTAACATCCCTTGCCAATCCTCCTCCTCTTTTTTCACCTGAGGAAGATCAGCCCTGAGCTAACACAGGTGCCAATCTTCCTCAACTTTGTAGGTGGGATGTGCCACAGCATGGCCGATGAGTGGAGTATGTCTGCACTCAGGATCCGAACCTGTGAACCCGGTCTGCAGAAGAGGAGTATGTGGAACTTTAATCACTCGGCCATGCAGCAGGTCCCCCCAGAAATCTGCATTTTAATGAGCCCTCTGGGGAATTGAAAGTCCACTGTCCTATGCTCGTAGCCCCTCTGCCACTGGTGAACAAATTCCATCTTTTCTTCGTGGGGCTCCTGTAGTAGCTTTGCCATTGCTACTCCTCCCATCCCTAAACGCTCCTTCTAGGGTGAATCTCAACTCTGGCATGCATTATAGTCTACTGAGATCCGTTCTGAACCCGCTAAATCCGACCCTCTGGGAGCGGGGTGCAGGCTGTGGCATTGTTAGAAGGCCAAGACGGGACCCACTACTCAACTCTTATCCATTCTACGGGGTAGCCAGACATCTTTTAAAACTGCAAGTATGGTCTTGCAGTTCCCCTGCTTAAAACCAGCCAGGATCAAGCCCACGTTCCTAAGACCCATGAGATGGGCAAGTGCTCCGACCCCTACATTTAAAGCCACACACCCCTTGGGTCTTTACCACACTGATGTCTCCAGTCCTTTGTGGGCTCCATGCTTCCTCTTGCCTTAGAGTTTTGAACATGCTGCTTGCACTTTTGGTCTAAGTTGCTCTGTCTTACCCCTTGTGCTGAGTAATCCTCCTATAATCATTCTGTAGATCTCAGTTCCATCTTCCCTTCCCCCCGGAAGTCTTTCCCAACCTTCTTTGTCATGATTAGGGTGGGGTTGGGTGGGGGTGGGGTGAGGAGGATCCAGATATCCCAGTTTGCCCAGTAAGTCCTGATTTATGGACTTTTATGGCTTATGGATTTATTTACTTATAATTTTATATTTATATGTGATTGTTTATTCATGTCCACCTTCCTCAGTGTATTGTAAACTATAAGAGTTTGACATTAACAAATATTGAATGATTGAACAACCTTTTGAAGTGGGCACTAATTAGAGTTCCCATTTCATATAAGGGGAAACTGAGTCTAGAAAGTTTGAGCATCTTGCCCAGATCAAACTGCTAGTAAATGGTGAGGCCGGAATTTGAACCTAGGTCGGGAATTTTCCAACATCATAACCATGAAGCCACGCTTGCAGAGAGATTCCCACGGCCTGATTCAGTGCCTGAGTTTCCACGGTAGCCCAAGATTGAGCTTTGCTTGGTCCTTATTAGAACTGAGCTCAGCTTGAAGGCTGCACAGTTATTTCCTTTCCATTGAAATTGCAATCTGCTCCAAGGAAATGAAGCTTACAGCTCTCAGGGTATAAAGGGCAAATGTGTGGGAGAAGCCAGAGATCAAAGGACCAAGTACACTTGTTATAGAATTTTTCATGAGCTGCATTCAGATGCTATCAGTGGAGCAACTCCCCCTTGGATTTAAAAGAGTGAGAACAAAGGCTGAGGGGAAAGGCAGCTGTCAGTGCATAATCAGGAGGCAGATGGAATGGTCCAAGCCTGGGGACATGGAGGAGATGCAGCCAAGGGCTGGGACAGGGGTCACAAGAGAAGCCAATGCGCAGAAGCTAAGAAGCTGCTTCTCTCTCAACACAAACACATGGGGAAACATTCAATTCCCTGTGGTTCATCAGTGGGTCCCCTCCACTTGTCCCTGCTGCCCTTCCTCTTCTGCCTAAGAGGGACTTGAAACTCCAGGAGGTCACTTTGCCTCTTTGATTCTTAGTTTCCTTATTTACAAAATGAGGAAGTTCAATTGAGATGACCTTGAAAGATGCTCTCAGTTCTAAAATTCTATGGTTCTATGACCCACAGCCAATGCTGTTAGGATTGACTCCAGCAAGATAGGAACTCACATGGATATTGACAATAATCCCCTTCTCAAAATCAGAAAAAGGATGGCCCATTTATGCTATTCCTCAACCCCAACTGCATCTGATTCCTGAAGAAAGCCCTTCAGGTCAAGTCCAGCCTACTTTGAAGTCTAAATTGAACCATAAAGTTCAAAGCAAAATAAATCCAAAGCAGAGTAAATGCCACTAATCTACTAAATCCCCAAATTGAGGCAAACTAAACTACTATTACAGAAACAAGCATTTAACAGAAAACTTTGGTAGCAGTGTTTTGTAATAATTTCATTTGTTTGCATTACGATGACATGTGCAATTTTAGACAAATCGGAATAAACCTAGATTGCAGTTCACATTCATGAAACACAATGTATTTAATATATATTTTATAGAGGGATCAAAACATTTTTATAAGATTTATGTCAGCACTAGGAGTGAGTGGTTATGAGGCAGGACGAGCTAGAAAATAGATGAATTCGGCTCTGATGTGCTTTGGCTCTCGTTGTTTAGTTTGTCCAGAATGCTCGTTCCCCAAACTCCACCTACAGAAATCTTGCCATTTCTTCAACCCTGTCACTGACCTGAGAAGCAGTTTTAAAACATGGCCCCCCAAGTCTTTGACCTTCCTCCTATTGAAACGTAGTCTATATTTCCTCCCCTTAAAGGTGGGTTCTGTAACTCCTCAATGAATAGACTATGGCAGAAATGACACTGTGCCGGTTTCCAGATTCAGGCTTTAAGAAACTGGCAGCGTTTACTTGCTGCCTTGGAACCCAGCCACCATGTTGTGAGGAAGCCAAAAAGCCCCATGTAGAGGCCATGTGTAGGTGGTCCAGCTGACAAGCACAGCTGAGGTCTCAGTCTACAGCCAGCATCAACTGCCAGACATGGGAGTGGTCAAGCTTTCAGAAGATTCTGGCCCCCAGTGTTTAAGCTGCCCCAGCTGACGCCACATGGTGCAGAGATGAGCTGTTCCCATCCAGCCCTATCCAAACTTCTGCTTCGTGAGCAAATTAAATGATTGTTGTTGTCCTCAGCCCCTAAATTTGGTGGTGGTTTGTTATACAACAATAGATAACAAGAACAAAAGCCTTCCTTAAATCCTCGCACCAGCTGCACAACCACCATGCCCAAAGGTGTAATAGTCATGAGGGCAGTTCGCAATTGTTCCCATTCTCTCCTCTTTCTGAGTGCAAGACAAAAATGCACTTCCACCTGCTTTGAATTTGGGCATGGCCGAATGATAGATTATGGCCAATGGAATGTGATTGGAAAGGATATGTGCCAATTTTGGGTGGAAGCTTTAAAATCCATTATTCAACCCACCGCATTCCCTTCCCCTGTCACAGTGATGGTAGAAACCCACATGGAGATGAATCATCCATCAGCCACACTCCTTGATGGGACTAGGATGAGCAGGGCTGCATTGCCAACCCATGCTGGACATACAGCATGAGGAGGAAATAATGATTTGTTGGGTTAAGCCACTGAGATGTTTTAAAGTCATTTGTTACGACAGCATATGACCAGGTTTCTAAATGGCAGCACTACTGACATTTTGGGCTAGAACATTCATTGTTAGGGTATAGTATCCTGTGCACTGTAGGATGTTCAGCAGCAACCCTGGCTCCTTCCACTAGATGCTAGTAGCACCACCACTCCCAATTGAGACAACCAAAAAGGTCCCCAAACTTTGCCAAATATCCCTTAGAAGGGGCCCCTGTTGAGAACCACTGACCTGGACAACTTCAATTGACACAACCACCATCATGCCGAATGAGTTGCGTCCTCTTCCCACTTTGAAAGCCCCTCATAGACACTCACCTGCAGCACTCATGTCATTCACTACGTTGAATTACAGTTACTGCCTTGGGCTATGTCACCCTGAAGACTGTGAGGGCAGATGGAAAAGTAGGGCCAGCGCAATGATCTACCTAGAGCTTGAGTTTTTCATTAGCGATGCTCCAACTGAGGTGACTAGAGTCTCTCCCAGCAAGGTGACCAAGTTCAGGGCCACCACAAATGGTGGTGCAGTGTGCAGATTGCACAACAGTATCCAACCACAGGGATAGTGGTGACTGAGATTCATCCTGCTCTGCTCACTGTGTTACCTCCATGTGGAGGGAGGGAGTTTTTCTCACTCACCTGTCTGAAGAAAGGCCTTTTAAAAACTTTCACACCAAGGCCAGCCCTGCTCCAGGTTGTGGCAGAACCTAGGATACATCCACATGGAACAGGATTGGAAAAATCATAGCTGTCCCGCCTGATGTTCACACAGGGCTTCCCTTTGTCCAGAATCTTGGAGTAAGATGAAAAGCTAGTCCAAGCCACTAGACAAGAGGGAGTAAAAGAAATTCTAGTTTAAGACTGTCTAGGGGCTAGCCCCGTGGCCGAGTGGTTGGCTGCGTGCGCTCCACTGCAGGCGGCCCAGTGTTTCCTTAGTTCGAATCCTGGGCACGGATGTGGCACTGCTCATCGGGCCATGCTGAGGCGGCATCCCACATGCCACAACTAGAAGGACCACAACGAAGAATACACAACTATGTACCAGTGGGCTTTGGGGAAAAAAAGGAAAAAATTAAAATCTTTAAAAAAAAAAAAAAAGACTGTCTAGTTTGAAAAGAAATATAGTGAAAAGTAAAGTCCTCTTCCTACTCCTGACCCTTAAAATTCCTTCCCAGGGCCAGCCTCTGTCATTAGTTTCGTCTGTAGCCTTCCCGGGGAACACTAGGTATATATAGGACTCCCCCTCTTCTTAAAACACAAATGTTAGCGTACTTTATACAGTACTCTGAATCTTCTTTTTTAACTTAAGCATGTGTCTCAGACAGTGTGCCCTATCATTATGTGCCTCTTTATTTTAAAGGCGCATATTTAATTTTATAGATAGACATACTTTATATATTTCTTACTAATGAGCATTTAAGTTGTCTCCAGTCTTTTGCTATTGCAATCATTGCTTAAATAAGTAACTTGGGACATTAAAAAAAAAAAAAACTCTCTAGTTTGTATCAGGCAAAATTTAGCAGGATTCCCTAAAATTGGTTATTTGTCTGAACCAAACTGGCATCTCCATCGTATGACCCCAAATCCCCAAGCCCTAATGTGTGGGCCTGTGGAACTCTCTAATCTACATAAATTAAGCAACAATTAGAACCATTTATTAAAGTTTCCATATAAAACGCCAGCTAGCCTGTATACATTAGTGCATGTTGAAATCAGCCCTTGTGTAAATTGTTTCCAAAAGCACACAGCCAGTAGGAATCACTGCAATTGCTGTTTATGAAATTTCCCTCTGGTTCTGCTCAAGCAGCTCCTCTTGATGTTGTAAATTAGCCACCAAAGTCAAACAGTGCAGGGCGGTGACGTGGTCAGTGGAAGTCCAAGATCAATATGGGGGAGCCCCAGGGTACATGATGATTCCTCCTACATATCCGCCTATGCCCTGACCACTCCACACCCACCTCCCCATCCCTTCACAGCACATACCACAATACTTGATGGCTTCATTGTATCAAACTGTGTTCCTTGTCGATCTCCACCACGCTGTAGTCTAAGAGCAGAACAATCTGACCCAATGATTTATTCACTGACATCTTTCCCGAGAAGTCGCCATATGCCGTATTCACTTCATCCTTCTCTATTTCAGTTAATTTGTTACCAGAACCAAAGTGGGTTCCCTCCTGGCAAGTTAAATGAGACTCTCCACCAAAAGTAGTTGTCTCACGAAGTAAAGTATATTTGCGGCAAATAGGAGACTGTGAGGAAGCATTTCTAGAGTCATGGCGTCCCCAAACAAACGGACGCAGGGACATTTATTTTGGACAGGGCATGAATATTCAAAAGAGAGAAGTGGGTATTCTGTTGCGCAGGCTCAGTTGGAAAACATGCTTCCACATACACTGCAGGTTATGGTAATAAGGCCTAAGCGTCTCCTGGAGAGATCTTAGCATTAAAAATAAGGCAAAGGTCATAGGCGAAGCTCTCTGGTGGGGCTTGGTCTGGTCCAGGGAGGTTGGTGATTGCATCCCCTTAACATAACAGAAGGAAAAAGAACAATTTGGAAAAACAATTAAAATATCCAAATCCACCTTTGAGTTCCTTGGGGTAACTAATGGGTGACAAATTCCAATCCAGCGAAACTCTTTATCTTTAGGACTTCCATATGCTCTTTATCCTCGTGCTCTCTCTCTACCTTGGGAAAATACAGTTAATCTCTATCATCATTTTCTCCCTCCCTTTCCTTCTGGTATTATCTTCTCCCTTCCTCTTTTGCTTCCTTTCTTCATTATGACTGTCAATTCAGAAATAGCCCCAATCATCATTGATAGACATTAGAGAAGTCCCAATGATACTCCTCTATCAAGAAAAAGGAGAAATATAATTTTTAAATTGAAATAATGTGATAAGGACTAGCATAGTAGAATTCCCAGAAGTCCACTTTAAAAAATTCTACTCACCTCTGCATAAATCTGTCTTTCTCATGGAGCAGTATTAATGATAATCTACTGCTTATTCATAATGCTCTATAGGAACATTGTTCTGTCATTTCTCACTGTAATTTAGCGACGCGATGCTTTCTTCATGCAACCGCCTTGGCTTGAAATAAACTGCCCTCAATTTTTCTCCTTGAAAAACCTCTGTATCTTTTGGGCCCTTGCAGAATGAATTGTTCCTCCCCCTGTACCTCTACATCAAGTTGCTTTTATTGTTATTTAACACCTATTGTCTTGCATTATTTGTATTTGTTTCTCCTCCCATAGCCTCCAAGGCACTTGAGAGACTGAGCCCTGTTAACACTTGTAAACCTCCCCACCAGGAGCACAGCTGTCTGGCACATGGCAAATGCACGTGCAATGTATACTGAAATGAAACAGGCTTCTGCGTATTGCACTGAAAACTTAAAGACCACTCACAAAGTTTTTTCCCAGGAAAAATGCATTGGTTTTCAAACAACTGACATATTGGTTTATTTATATCCTACTTTATTCCATAATAAATTCAGGCAGTCTATAGACACCTCTGCAATTTCTTTATGATAGCATATTTTATAAACTAAAGTCAGGATTCAAGAACAATATCAAGGAGAAAAGAAGAGCCCAGATATGTAGGCCATTGGAGCCTATATAGCCATAAAAGTTGGGCTACAAACTTGCCTCTGAGTTTCCTGGCAGCCAAAGCACAAAGGAAAGTATGTTCAATGACATGATTCTCATTGTCCAGAAGGAGAAAACATGCCATTGCTTGGGGGGAGCAAAATATTCCTGGCACTTAGTTCTAAAACAAAAGCTCTTGGGTAGCATTTCTCGCAGGGCATATTTGTCACTGACTAGCTACCCTGAGGAACTCAAAGGTGGATTTGGATATTTTAATTGTTTTTCCAAATTGTTCTTTTTCCTTCTGTTATGTTAAGGAGACACAGTCAGCAACCTCCCTGGACCAGATCAAGCCTCACTATGAGAGCTATGCCTATGACCTTTGCCTTATTTTTAATGCTAAGATCTCTCCAGGAGAAGCTTAGGCCTTATGACCATAGCCTGCAGTGTATGTAGAAGCATGTTTTCTGCATGGAAAACTGCAGTTCCTGCAGTTCCATATTGACTAGGCAAACCATTGACTCTCAGTTGGAATTATGGTGCATAATTTGTTCTTGGAACTGCTAATGAAAGGCTCATATGGCAAGAGGCAGAGCCAAAGAGGTTAGTTAAAGTAGTTATTTTATCTGCTCTTAAATAACAAAGATTATTAGAACAAGTTGAGCAAACAAAACCCATGCAAAGCCTAACACAGCATCCTAGAAGTAGGTGTAAAAATTATTTTGCTGTTGTCATTGGTTTTGTTTGTCTGTTTGTTTGTAATAACAATGGCGACATTTATGTTTCTGCTTTGTGAAAGTTTCCAGTGGGGAATTGTAGACCATTGACTCAATATTTCTGAGACTTAGCATGGGTTAATGAGTGGATATTAAAACAGGGTATTGAGTAACTTACATTTAATCATTAACCCATGGAGATTATTAAAACAGACATAAAATGATTTCCCCTAAAAAAATCTAATGTGAAAAACTCAAGATTTTCAAAATCACAGGTTTTATTAGATTTTGTTTTCCCCCGTTCACTGAGGTAGCAATTCCAGAAAATCAGAATTCTTGTGGCAAATTAGCACACAACTAGAGAAGACAGAGGCCAACAAGAAGGGGGAAAGAGGGATTAAAAATGACTAGTCAAGCTCTTTGCAAACTTCCACGAGAGCTTTGTGGGTCTCACTGTCAGAAGTACATCACCCCTTGGATATTACTAAATCCCCAGTTAATATACAGGCTGCTTATCAAAGCCAAGATCAACTGTGCTTTAAATTTCATTTTAAACATTTAGGAAAAAAAAAAACAAGTAAATCAGCTGTATAGCCAGAACATTAAATCATAGCACAATTTTCTAAATGTGTTTTTCTTACAGTTTGCCAACTTTTCCAAATGCTTGTATGTTTATTGTTAGTAAGTATAAGATACCATCATTCCCTCTAAAGTTATTCAACACGAAAATTGATAGCACTGTTCTGCTAATTCTGTTTTCTACCAATCGTCTCCAAAATATTCTCTTGAGCCCAAGGGGAAAAAATTCAGACTTATTTACAGTGCTGTGGAGCATGAGAATGTAAAATGTGGAGTGTTCACACCCAAAATAGTGTACTAATAAAAATAACCAGACTTTTGAGTCACTCCCCATTATTGAGTTTTATTTCTGGAGTTCTGTGCTGTTGCTCAGAAAAAAACAGTGGAGATGAGAAGGCAAATAAACTGCTAAGCAAAATATGTCAAGAACATATTTGAAATTTGAGCAGAATTTGAAGTTGAGCTGCACTCACCCTTGTTGCAAGGTCACTGTATGATGAAACTGAAATTCTTCATTTAGTAATTAAGCTGACCCAGAGTGCTCATGGCTAGGAGCTCTAATCCAGTGAGAATCCATTTAGAAAGGAGAATAAAAAATATAAACGGATCCAATGCATCTCAATACACCAGTGCAATTCCAGTTAGGATACCATCCCTTGAGCAAGCCATTGAACAGAATAACATGACCATTACAGACAGCCAGAGATATAACCTACTATTTATTCATGGAATATTCTTGTGAAAGGTGGCATTGAAGAAATAATCTGGGCAGCTAAATGTAACTGAAGAAAAATAAATAACCAAATGCCCCTAAACTAAGTTTTCCTTGTCGACCTTCTATTTCCCCTTATTCTATTTAACAATGACATATCAGCCATCCAGGGAAACTATGTATTTCAAACTCTAAAATGCTAATCCTCCATCAATCATTATGCATTACTTATGAGGTTAAAGATATTGGAATAAATTCATTTTTCAAATGTAGTCCAAATACCATAAAAATTCTTTTGAACTTAGGATCAAACTGTTGTAGCAGTCATCAGACTTTTGCTGAGCAACTTGGACTTTCTGTCCATACAGAAAGAGGCAGAGTCAGCAAGAGGGGTTTGCCACCCTGAAACCTCTGACTCAGGGCAGAGCAGCATGGGAGCGTTTCTCATTTGACTTGGACGTCATCCAATCCTGAAAGAGATGATGGTTTTGAGGAGGTGCCGTGTTATCAGCAGATCCATGTTCAGAAATCTCCCCACCCATGCTTCACTTTGAAGAGATACAGTTCGGTGCTAAATGACACATTCCAAGGCCACTGGATGCTTGCATTTCTGTCTGGGAATCCAAGCTTGAAGTAGACCACGAGGAGGGAGTTGCCAGCTGTGGTGTATGTGAATTAATGGAGTAGCTAGTAGGGTGATCACACTTAACTCTGTGTGTGTGTGTGTGTGTGTGTGTGTGTGTGCACGTGTCTGGGTGTGTGTAGTGTAGGCCCACATGGACATCTGCACCCTTCGGTTTAGAAAAGGGGGCTTGGGAGTTAGTGTCTTCAATGCCTTAAAATATGCAAGGGAGGATAATGAGAGAGTGAGGCAAGATGGGGCACAACCTGAAGCCAGGTTGGGTCCCCATGCTCGCTCACTCAGATACCGTGAATGTTATAAAGGGAATGAGAAGGGTGTGTGTAATAAAACTGCTGGTTGAGAAAGATATGAGTGAGACTGCACAGTGAGCTGATAATGGGGTTGCTGGGAAAGAAATAAGGCAATTCTTTCAAGCAAAGAAATCAGGAAATAGAGATAAGACAATACAGTAGGGAAATACATGATATTCCAGGTTGATGCTTCTTAAATTTTAGAATCACCTGAGGGGGCTTGATAAAATACAGATTCTGGACCCCACCCACAAAGAAACTGATTCAGTAGGTCTGAGATGGCATCCAAGTAGTTGCATTTCTTTTTTTTTTTGAGAAAGATTAGCCCTGAGCTAACTGCTGCCAATCCTCCTCTTCTCGCTGAGGAAGACTGGCCCTGAGCTAACATCCATGCCTATCCTCCTCTTCTTTATATATGGGACGCCTACCACAGCATGGTGTGCCAAGCGGTGCCATGTCCTCACCCAGGATCCTAACCAGCAAACCCTGGGCTGCCGAAGCAGCACGTGCGCTTAACCACTGCACAACTGGGCCAGCCCCAGAGTAGTCACATTTCTAACAAGATCCCAGGGCATGCTGATTCTGCTGGTCCAGGGACCATACTTTTTTAAGTAGCAAGGCTGTAGATGCTGAAAGATCTGAGTCTGAACACCTGCTCTGCCTTTCCTAATTGTGTGCCTTTGGGAAAGTTACCCAGACTTGCATCTTGGTTTCCTCATCCTTAAAACAGAGATGTGGTTATATACTTCACAAGAGGGTTGTGACTTAAAACATATTTAAGGCACCCGGGACACAGTAGAAACTTTACAAATACTTGCATTCTACCCCTTCTGAGGGCAGAGCTAGGGGACATGGAGTCTTGACCCAGGAGGGGCTCCAGGAAAAAAGGATAGTGGGCTATGAACCCAAGATCTAGAGTAGTATTTCTCAATCCTGGGTGGACATCAACATCAACTGGAGTGTCATTTAGGAGTGGAGATTTCTGGGTCCCATTCTCGAGTCAAAGGACAGAGTGGATTGAGTGGGACCAGCGTGGAGCCTGAGTGATTCTGAGGCCAGCCAGAGTTGAGCCCAGTGACATGGAGAAGTGTGAGTCTGAGATTTCCAAGGCAGAGTCCTGGACAGCAGAGATCACACCAGAGATGCAGGGACCTGGACAGACGCTGTTGTAAATTCAAGAGTAGTAATGGAATTAGGAGAAACCAGAGAAAGCAGCTTGCAAAGAAAAAAGGGGAGGGTTAAAAGGATCAGTTTGAGCATGCGCTTAGGTTACCATACTTTGACTTGAATTTTAAAAAAGGCAGATTATAAATGAACAGATTATAAATAATGCCTAAATATACACACGATTACAACCCCGCACTCTGGAGAAAGATTCAGCTCTGTAATCAAATGGATTCTGTTGATTTTTCGAAGTGGAGTAAGAAGTAAAAAGGAACTGGGAAAATTCTGGAAGCCTTGGATCCTCAACCAGCAGTCCCCAATTCAGGTCTGCTTTCCTCAGATTAATTCCAGTGGTGGAATCTGGAAAATTATCCACCGACCAACATCAACAGGAACTACAACTGGGGAGTTTTCTATTCTGGGAGGCCTCACTCATTCTATTCTTTCCCTTATGCCCTCAGGCACCACTGAAGTCTGTTTCTCAGAATGCCAGGCTTAGAGAAAGGCTGTGGGTGACGTGGTTTCAATGATAAATATGAAAAACAACGCATATTATAACTCATCCTTGACTATGCCCAAGGCACGTTGGCATATTTAATACTTTAAGAAAGCTCCCTTATTGGAAATCCTTATTTCAATAAACACTTTTGTAGCGTCCCTCCTGTCACCAGCTCCTGGGAACACACCATAGGAAACAGTGCCCTATGGCAAAGTCTGTATTTGCCACACACTTTGGCCTGCCCCATTGCCAAGATCCTGAACTAAAAGCTTCCCTGGCTAAATGCAGAGTTATTCAGACTCCCAAAGACTTCCAGTTTGAAGAAAACTTCTCTAGGCTTTCAGATTCACCGCCTGAAAATGAGGGATAAGAGCATCGCTTGTTTGTCGGTTGGCTTCCGTCATTGGGGAGGTTAATAAGCGGATAGTACATTTAATAACATGGACATACCTTCATGGGACTCTCCGCCCCCCTGTAGGGAGATGAGAACACACATACACACATGAGTGTACACACACACACACACACTGATGGGAGCAGGGTGGAGAGAAATTATTAGTGTGAAAGAGCAAATGACACAAAGTCCTTGAGAAAGAAAGAACATTGCAAGAGATGAAGATGAAAACAATGTATGCTGGCTGGGTGAGGGCCTGTAACTCAGTTGGCTTGTTTTCCAGCAAGCCTTGAAATTCCAGCTTGTAAATATATTTATATCTGCTCAGACGCAATATACTGGATTCTTAAAAAATCCGCTTAGTCATTGTTCCTGGTGAACCAGTTTTGCAAGAGTTAACCTAATGCTTTGCATAAAGCTGAAAAGAGTTTGCCAAAAGCTTTAGCAAGGAAGACTTGCAGTCTTTGCTCAAAGGTTAGCTGACTTCAGTCAGGCTCCTACGGAAACTATTATTTATTTACAGTGTGAACTGTTTTTGGTCTGACTAGAAATGGAGGCATTGCGGGGTGTTCTGACCAGTACCAGTGTTCATTGACACTTCTGTCTTTTATGCAATCGCAGTAAACACCCTGAGAATTTTTGGCTTCTTGTTCCTCTTGTTCACCCATCCTGGTGGACCCAAGCAGAGCAGTCTGCCAGGGTAGGAGTTTGTAACTCAGTTATGCCAGCTTTTCATATCAACTCTCACAGTCATTAAAGAATTTTAAAGCAATTAATCTAAATGTGGCTCCCCTAGGTGCTGAGCCACCTGAGGGCAGAAGCAACAAAAGGTGGCTCCAGAATTTCTAAAAGAAAGGGCAAGGGGAAGAGATGTTACTGGAAAAGGAGCTGGAGGCTGTCCTCAGGGGACTTGACTTGAATTGATGGTTGCATAGTAAGCACGTTATTTATCCTTGGATTATATACTATAGGTCAATAAAAAACAGCAAGTTTTTCTGAGGATAATTTGATAACATTGAGAAAAATCTCAATTATCCTTACTGAATAAGACTGCCAAGGCTGATGAGTGGAGCGTGTTCCAGGAGGTAGAAGTCGGGGGTACAGGGAGGGGCCGAGCAAAGCCCACCCAACCACCCCTGGGTGCCGGGCAGGAAATAGAACTGATTCATCTTGACATCCCAACTCTTAGCACAGTGACTGGCACAAGCAGGAGTTTGGTACATGTTTGTTGATGCAAAAGGGCACTGAGCATTTGAAGGAGAGTAGGGAGGGAAGAACTGAGAAGATAAAGAGAGGAACGGAAAGAACAGAAAGAAGAGGGGCTAGAGAAAAGTCTAAAGAGAGGTCAGAGAGGACAGGGAGAAAAGAGAAAAAAGAGAGAGAGGAGAGGAGGAGCAAGAGGAGAGAGGAAAGACCACGACACATTTGGCACACAAGCTGAGATCATCCAAGGTATTTATGGGGCTCCTCAGAGTTCAAGTGTATTTTTACCCTCCTGGCCAACTGCTGTCATTGTTGGAGCTGACCAACACAGCTCTGGATCACAGCTCTTGCTCTATGAAATTGGACTTTTCTCCTTTTTTGCATCTGAGCTACTTTTTAGAAGCGATGTCACACAGCTTGCTTTGACATCTTAATGGAGATTCAGCCACAGGGCTCCTGCTCCGCTGGTGCCATCTCTCTTTAGGCACGCAGAAAACTTGTCTAACTTCCACAGACTTTACCACCAAAAACGTTTTCCTGGGGCTTTCCCTAACCTCTTCTTCCTGCACTTCTGAACACTTGTTTAGCTGATGGGAACATACGTGTGAGCCCAGTTTTAATCACCCTAGCTCTCTTGCCTGACTCAGAGATATCAGTCAGAAACTAATGCTTTACAGCTCTGTCATTTCCACTCTAGGGGAAAAAATGGTCACAAACCCTGGATTGTGAAGTAACAAGATGAGCAATACAGAACAGACCAGAGAGAGACCAGAGCAAGGACACAGGGCCACCCTGAAGGCAGCTGTGACCCCACAGGCTTCTGGTATAAAGCTCCTTTGTTCCAGTTAGTGTTGCCTTCTGGGCAATAATGGGCCAATAAAAGGCAAACCATCTGTGCCTGTACTTCTCTCAGATGTCCACAAAAATCCCCATAGCTGTTACCTTCTGGGAAGCTCAGAATGTTGTCATTGTTCCCAAGACTTGCTCCAGAGATTTGCAAACTTAAGAACATGGAATTTGGTTTTTAAACCTCATCTACTATTTTGGTATAATAATACCAATGAGACAATACATGTAAACCCATGTAGGAGTGTGTTGCTATTTATTTCTTTTTAAATAGAAATGGAGGCGAAAGGGAGGTTAGGGTTGGGGCTGGAAAGAAAAGCCTGGCCAAAAGCAGTGAAAGAGCCTGATGACAGTCGGCAAGAGGTTCCTCTCACCACACCCGACTCTAGCCACTAAAATCATTCCACAAGCACGTGGTGCACTGTGCTAGGTCTGGGGGATCGAACAGTCAGCACTGGGCCTAACTTTCTAGGCATCTAACCTTTATAGTGGAGACAGAGAAGTGAACAGTTACAATGAGTGATTCCAATGATGGGGGGTGAGCACAGTGTGATGGTTAATTTTATGTGTCAGCTTGACTGGGCTAAGAGATTCCCAGATAGCTGATAATAAATTATTTCTGGGTGTTCCGTGAAGGTGTTTCTGGAAGAGATTAGCGTTTGAATCAGTAGACTGAGTAAAGAAGATTGCCCTCATCAGTGCAGGTGGGCATTATTCAAGCTTCTGAGGTCCTCAATAGAACAAAAAGGCAGAGGAGAGGCAAACTGGCTCTCTTTGCTTGAGCTGGAACGTTCGTCTTCTCCTACCCTTATTAATTGGCTGCCCTGGTTCTCAGTCCTTTGGATTACGACTAAATTATACCACCAGCTTTCCTGTTCTCCAGCTTGCAGGCAGCAGATCATGGAACTTCTTGGCCTCCATAATCATGTGAGCCAATTCTAATAATAAATCTCCTTTTATATATCTCAATATATCCTATTGGTTTTATTTCTCTGGAAAACTCTAACACACGGGGAGACGTAGGAGCATAAGTGGGCCCTATAGAAGGGGTGAGCAGTGAGAAAATAGTTCTCAGAGGAGTTGACTTCTAAAGGTTCACCTTTGGCATGCATCATACTTCTCAGGACCCCTATTGCACAGCAAGGATCCATACGGAAAGTGACCTTAAATTAAGTTGGCACTCTGCATAGGTCTGGGCTGCCTATGGTTAGCAGGTGGCCTTTTACAATCTCCCTGTGAATGGGTAAGTTTTCTAGTCAAGTTCCAAAATTGATTCAATATTATTGGAGGAAAGAGTGATGTTAAATGCCTTTGTAAAAGGAAACAGTCTTTGAAACTGGATCATCTATTTAATCTGGGTTGATTGGGACTGGGGCACAGGAAAATTTTCAACTGGAGCACAGTCTGCAGGAGTACAATTCTGCAATAGGGGCAGTCTCTGCAGTAGTACTCAGGTATTTGTTTTGCATCCCTGATATTGCTATAGCAGTTCTTGAGTCAAGGGGTCAGTCAGGATGGCCACTGTGGGGGATTGGAATTGGCCACCCCAAGATATGTCTCTTTGGCATGAGGATTCTTTTGGGCTGGTTACTTTTAAAAACTGCAGACTCAAGAGAAACTCTGCAAAGTAGAAGTTACCCTTTGTAAGAGACATTTACATTTGTAAAGGTGTCTCCCTCTCTGTACCAGGAAGAGTGGGGGATGACCTTATCTCTAGAAACTCTTATCAATGCAGAAGGCAAGGACTTAAATCTGCATAATAACCTCACTCTTGTTTACTGTGCTTTTCTGGTAATCTCCTGTAACTGACTCCCCCGACTCCTAATATTCTCCTTTGTAGCTGAAGATGGTAATTAAGGTGAAAGCTTCCACCATTTTGGTGAGTTGCTCAGTTTTCTTGAGTCTCTCCCATGTATACATGTTATAAAGCTTTGTTTAATTTTCTCCTGTTATTCTGTCTCATATCAATTTAATTCATAGTCCAGCCAAAAGGACCTAGAGTGGGTAGAGGAAATGTCTTCCTCCCTACATCACCCACACTGGAGCATCCAGTGGCTTAGGCACCCCATTAAACGAAGGTCACTCAAACACTCCCCTATCGATCTTCTTTTACCATCTGTACTAGAGGAGACACTGCTTACAGCTCTTTCTGTTCTCTTTTACTAGTCCCAATCCTGCCATCTCAAAAATGCTTCATCTTCAAGGAACACCCATGTGGAGCACAGAGCATGGCTATAGCCTAATCAAAACAGAAAGAAAAAGACAGAAAAAAGGAGACATTCTGACAAGGAAACGTTTGACGTAACTACCACTAAAATGTTACAGAAACAGAAATCCTAATTAAAAAGGATGAAATGTGTGAGATTTTTTTCCAGAGAATGATTTAGGATCATTATAAACCATACAAAGGAGAACACGGCCAGCACCTTTGGAAAACTATTACCTGCTTCCTTAATGGCTTAAAATGAGGTGTGTTCTCTTCCAAGGTCCAAACACAGGATTTAGGAATAGCATCCCTTTTGTCCTTCGTTCTAGGTCATTGTGGTGGGTAGAAATGCTGGCATCGTGTGCCAATGTCATCTTGTACTGTGAGGCCATTTGTGGGTGGCGGATTTTGAGGTTGCACATTCATTCTACCTCCTCTTATTTTAAAACCTCTATTTACAGAAGGACACACTACCCATCTGCCTTCTCTATTCTGAATTAGCCTTCATTTTCTTCAGTTTATATTCAAATGGACATGACATTAAATTTCTGAGTGTAGGGTGGTAAAGGTGGAAAGGATCTCCCTAAAGGGAAGTATCTGAGAGACAGAACAGTTGGATGGACTGTGACTAGGCGTATATGAAGTAGGCAAAGTATATGAACAGAAATTCATAGGAGAAAACATCCAAATGGCTAATAAATATGTGAAAAAAACATGTTCAACCTTACTAGTTGTCAAGGGAAATGCCTATTCAAACAATAATGAGATATTGGATTAGTCTGGGTTCTCCAGAGAAAAAGAACGAATAGGAGATTTTATTTATTTGTTTATTTATTTATTTATTATAAAGAATTGACTCATGCAGTTACAGATGCTGAGAAGTTCCAAGCTCTGCATTCAGCAAGCTGGAGACCCAGAAGAGCTGATGGTATTGTTCCAGTCGGAGTCAGATGGCCTGAGAACTAGGAGAGCCAATGATGTGTGTTCTAGTTCAAGTCCTTTTGTGAAGGCAGAAGACCCACGTCCCCACTTGAAGACAGTCAGGCAGAAAGAGAATTTTCCCTTACTCTTCTTTTTTGTTCCACTCAGGCCTTCAATGGCTTGGGTGAGGCCTATCCACATTGAGGGGCGGGGATTTACTCAGTCTCCCAATTCAATTCTAAATCTCATCCAGAAACACCTTCATAGACCCACCCAGAATAATGTTTAACTAAATATCTGGGCATCCTGTGGCCGAGTCAAGTTGACGCATAAAATTAACTATCACAGATACTATTTTATAACAACAAGAGATTGACAAAAATTTAAAATCTAAAAAAAAAATCAAGTGTTGGGGCTGGCCCTGTGGTTGAGTGGTTAAATTCACACTCCCTGCTTTGGCGGCCCAGGGTTTCACCGGTTCAGATCCTGGGTGCAGACGTGGCACCACTCATCAGGCAATGCTGAGGTGGTGTCCCGCACGGCACAGCTGGAGGGACCTACAGCTAGAGTGCACAACTGTGTACTAGGGGGCTTTGGGGAGAAGAAGAAGAAAGAAAAAAAACAAGAGAGAGAAGATTGGCAACAGATATTAGCTCAGGTGCCAATCTTTAACAAATAAACAAGCAAGCATTGGCAGGAAATGAAAAGAATCAGGCAAGTGCACAAATTGCTAGTGGGAATGTAAACTGGCATCTCCTCTTCAGGGAGCCATTTGTCAGTCTCTAATAAAGGTGAGTAGGACCACCTCCCGTAGTCCCACTTCCATAAAGTCTTTTATATTTATACGAGAAGAGATGTTCAAAGATATACTTTATAACACTGTTGATAATACTAAGAAAAGTAGAATTGCATATTATAAAGTAAATTTTAAAAAGTTAAAATTAATCCACATAAAGCAACAAGATAAATTTCAAAAATATAACATTGCATTTAAAGAAACAAATTGAAAAAGGATACACAAACTATGATACCATGAATATACAGCATTCCCCTCTTATCCATGGTTTCGCTTTCTGTGGTTTCAATTATCCATGGTAAATTGAGGTCCAAAAGTATTAAATGGAAAATTCCAGAAATAAACAATTCATAAGATTTAATTTGCGGGCCATTCTGATCACCCTGATGAAATCTCATGCTACCCCACTTGGGACGTGAATCATCCTTTGGTCCAGTGTATCCACACTGTTTACGCTACCTGCCTGTTAGTCACTCAGCAGCCCTCTTGGTTATCAGATGGACTGTGGCCAACTGTGGCCGTATCGCAGTGCTTTTGTCCAAGTAACCCTTATTTTACTTAATAATGGCCCCGAAGCACAAGAGTAGTGATGCTAGCACTTCAGATATGCCAGAGAGAAGCTGTGAAGTGCTTCCTTTATGTGAAAAGGTGAAAGTTCTTGACTTAATAAGAAAAGAATCGTATGCTGAGGTTACTAAGATCTATGGTAAGAACAAATCTTCCATCCATGAAATTGTGAAGAAGGAAAAAGAAGTTTGTGCTAGCTTTGCTATTGCACCTCAAATATATATGTATAGGAAAAAACATAGGGGCCAGCCCAGTGACATAGTGGTTAAGTTCATGTGCTCTGCTTCCGTGGATTGGGTTAGCTGGTTTGGATCCCTGGCACAGACCTACGTACCGCTCATCAAGCCATGCTGCAGTGGCATCCCACATACAAAATAGAGGAAGATGGGCACAGATGTTAGCTCAGGGCCAATCTTCCTCATACACAAAAAAAGAAAAAACATAGCACTATACATAGGGTTTGGTACTCTCTGAGGTTTCAGGCATCTACTGGAGGCCTTAGAATGTATCCTTTGCAGAAGAACGAGGGCTACTATAAACAGTTAGTGTAAATAATAGAATAGTAGAAAATATTACTATATATTATTTCTGGACAGATATTTATATGTAGAAAATTATTCAAAAAGCAACCATGCATGAGGCTGATTCACATCAGCTTCCAGATAGGGCAATCTTCGAGGATACAGAAAGGGAGAGAGAAGGGAGAGAGAAAGTGATAGCAATCTGATGGCTTGGCTATAACTAAAATGTTATTTACAAAAAAGGAGATTTGACAGCATCTTGATTTTTCTTCATTCTAAGTACTGAGTATACAGGTGTTAGGTTATTTTCTCTACTTTTCTGTATATTTGAAATTTTTCAAATTAAAAATGGTAGAAAGTAATTAAAAAGCAATATTATAGTAAGATCTTATAAATATAATGAGCAATCAAATAGAAGGATATACACTATAAAACCCAAAATCAAGAAGACTGTAGCCCGAAATGTTAGCAATGGTTGTCTCTCAGAAAGATACTTAAGGGATTTTATTCTCTACTTTCTACGTTTTTGTTTTGTCTGAACTTTTGCCATGATTATAATCAGAATAACCAGCCAACATGTTGAGAAGGAGCAGAGGAGGTAAAGAAAAATGTAAAGACGTTTACATTTAGGTCCTTGCTCAAAAACACCCTTTGAGCCCCACCCCTTGGTATCATTTTTCAAAGAGTAGGCCAGAGGAAAAAAGGAATGTGTTTATGTTCTTAGAAGCCAATAACTAGCTAAGCCTCAATTTTACAATTATGCAATGCCAGCTGCCATTTCTGAACATTCACAAAGAGCTAAAAAAGGGCTCATTATGTTCCTCTGAAATCTGCTCCTCAGCCTGTATTCTCGGTCCACAGGAATGTTGACACTCGACTCACTAAGTTCAATCAATTCTACTGCCCTAATCACTTTTGTACCCTCCGCTCTTGCCCCAGTGCCACCACCTTTGTTCAAGGTGTCTGGTTGATTAGTTCTTCTTCCTGCCTCAGGCCTTAACCCTTGAAATCCATCTAACAAACTGCGCTCAGAGCAATCCACCCAAAGCATGTTTGATCATAAAAATCCCTTCCTCAATCATCTCTATGAAATGTGTCCATATTTCTCATTACTGACAAGATAGAATTTCAACTCTTTAGCATGGCTTCAAGAGTCTGGAGGCATTTATGAACGAGCTCCTGTCTACTTCACCAGGCTGACCTCTTTCCATGCACAATTCAACCCTGTAAACTCTCTGTAGTCACCTGTAGTTTTCTGGACTTCACCCAGTGTTTTGTTTATGTTGCTTCCTCTGCCTAAACTTCCCTGCCCCATCCACCTAGAGAACAGAACATCTGGTGTACCAATAGGCTCAGCTCAGCACTTCCTTTGTGAACATTTTCCTGGTTCTTACCCACGTATACTCAAACACACACACACACATCCATTTGGGCAGAGTCCGGCTTTTTTTACTGTGCCCTACTCTTATTTTATACATTTAATGATTTCCCAAATCTTTCTGAGTATACTAAATAGAAGTTGTTGGTTTGAATTATTTATATTTTAATTCATGTCTATATTTTTCAAATTGCTTGCATTTTCTACAGGGGTCAGTTTGTTCAGTTTGTTTTTCTTGGATTGTCTTGCTCATGCTGTTGGTTTTCCAAATACGTCTGATAATTCTAACCTGCTACTCAAATTACCTTTCATTCTCTAAAATTTGGGAAGGAGTCTCTTATCTGCTAATAATGTCTCCTTCCTTTCCCTTTGCTCTACAGCTTTATTTTGTTTTGCACATCACATATTTATTTCAGGGAGGTCTGGGGTATTTACAATGAGGAGATACAAATGTTCAGCCTGCCATCTTGGGTCAGAAAGCTAGCCAACCATTTTAGAATCCACTGAACTAACAGACATTGCATAATAATGAAAAAGAAACAAATTTCTCAAGACTCAAAATATTTAAGAATGCAGGTCAAGAATATTGTAATGAAGCAATAATTATTTATAACAACTGTGAAGCTTACAGGGTAAGCTTCTTTGAGGAAGAGCCTGTGTCCTCCACATCTTTGAAGCTGCAGTGCCTAGCACAGTGCTCAACTCATAGCATGGCTCAGTAGATAGCTGTTGAATCAATGCAACATCAACAGAAATTCTCGAAGCAATCCTCTCCCTTCATTTGTTCTCATCATATCCATACTAGAATATGATTCTAATCTAGTTTCCATTTTAATTGGAAAGTGGAGAATTTAGGTCAAGACCAAACTTCAAGACATGTTTAGAGTAGGAGTTCCTGCCTCTGTGGTGTCAAGGAATACAATTTCTCTATAAAGCTTTGTGATTGAGTGTGGGGCGGAGAAGATCATGGTGAAGAGGGAAGTTGAGCTTGTGGGTCTGAGAAGAGGTGAAGGAGAAAGCAGTAAATCTGAGAAAAGCTGCTGGAGTATAGGGAGAATACAGACAAGTAAACAGACAACTGCAGGAAGGTGTGATAAACGCTACTATGGGGTGATCACCAGGCGCTATGCGAACATAAAGACGAACACATGCTCGCAGTGAGGGGTCAGGGACATATTCCAAGGGGAAGTGACATCTTCTATGAAATCTGAAGGATTAATATGAGTTATTCAGGGAAAAGTTTACAGGAAGTCATCATGGGAAGGGGAAAGAGAATCTCACAGCAGAGAGAATGCCTTGGGGCAAGAGAAGAAAGGGCAACAAAGTCCTACTAGGAACTCTTTATGGCTGAGACATCATCTGTGAGGTGGAGGGTAGTAAGGCCTGAGGCGGGGGAAACAAGCAGGAAAATCCTAAAGGGACTTATGCCCCTACATTGGAGAGCTTGAACTTGACCGTGAAGGCAAAGTGGAGGGCAACGACAGAGTTTGAGATGGGGATGCAACAAGATCTGATTTGTGTTTTAGACAGAGCTCTCTGGCTATATTATGTGGAATGTATTAAGAGATGAAGTGATTGGGCACCCGGTGCTGGAAGCTCAGGTGGGAGTCTGTGACTGCAACCTCAGGAAAGAGGTGAGGAGCCCTAGACTAATATGGTAGCGGTAGATTAGACAGAAGTGGATGGAATCAACTTGAAAGACAAGTCTGTGGCATAATCAACAAGGGTAAGGAGAAGAACCTAAAGCTGCTTGTTAAATAAGCTTTCTTATCAGAGTCCAAGGACCACAAAATGTTCAGCTATTCACAGGAGGGTCTCTTGTAGGCTCTTCCTGTTTCTCCTGCCTTCCCATCCTGTCATTGTTGAGTCTCTCCTCTCCACAAAGGCCTTGATCTACTCTCCATCCTCCACCTCCTAACCTGGAGGATTGGTCTCTCCTTTTCCCTTCCCATCTACTCCAATCCTCTACACATCTCAAAGCATACAACATTCCTTATGGAGTGGCTTCCTGAAGGTTTCCATAGAAAAGACAGTGATAGCCCTTGACTCCCCAGGGTCTTCAGAAGAGTTGAGGGCAGATGAAAGAATGGAGAAGGGATTTCCAGGCAACTGGTCTCCTCTAAGATCGTACCTCCAGTATGAGTCAGTCCCTTCTCTTGATTTATTCTGCAGGTGGTCCGTCAGTCACTATTGAAATAATCACATGCATGTACAGGCACACACACAAAATGCTTGAACACATACCCATCCCACCAAAGGACAAATATTAATTCTTAAAAATATACAGTCTATAAAATGATAAGGAAGCAGCCAGACTGGTGGCGTAGTGGTTATGTTCACACACTCTGCTTTGGTGACCTGGGGTTCGTGGGTTCAGATCCCAGGCACAGACCTACACATCACTCAACAAGCCATGCTGTGGTAGAGTACCACATATAAAGTGGAGGAAGAGTGGCACAGATGTTAGCTCAGGGCCTATCTTCCTCACCCAAAAAAGAGAAATGATATGGAAAAAGCTAGGGGCTGGCATGGTGGCATAGTGTTTAAGTTCCTGCACTCCCCTTTGGGGGCCCAGTGTTTCACTGGTTCGGATCCTGGGTGCAGACATGGCACTGCTTATCAGGTCATGCTGAGGTGGCATCCCACATAGCACAACCAGAAGCACTCACAACTACAATATACAACTATGTACTGTGGGACTTTGGGGAGAAGAAGAAAAAAAAAAAAGATTGGCAACAGTTGTTAGCTCAGGTGCCAATCTTTAAAAAAAAAATTCTTAGTCAAAGTTGCTCTTCATTCTGTTTCTGCCTGAGGTAAGGAATAGTATGTAGTTTTGTTTCAGATATATCTATCTGCTGTATTCTTCTAGCCAAATAATAGAAATTGTTTAGCAACAGCGCAATATTGGGGAAAAGACACTGTTTAAAGTAAGACTTTGCGTCAAAAATGCTGACTAACTTCCTGGAACTAAGTAAATCTCTTAATTTCTCTGAGCCTCAGTTTCCTCATCAGTAAATGATGGGTAATATGAATTTGTTTGGGTTTTTTCATAATCAATTTAGCTCAAGTGCAAAAATATATGTGAAAGTAACTAAAATACAGCAGGTGTTCAAAAATATACTGTACTTATGTGAGGTTAAAGTCAGAAATGATCTAAAGTAACCATTAATTTCTGCAAACAAAGATGCTAAAGCACAGAGAGGGGTAAGATTTGCCCAGTCCCACAAAGTGGCAGAGTCAGAAATAGGCGCCAAGTCTCCTGATTGTTGCTCAATGTTCTTTCCATTGTACTTTCTGGAGTGAGCCTGGAGCGTGTGTAAAGAGATGGCATCCTTTCACTATAGAATGTCTGCCCCAAGGATTTGCCTCTGCCTTTCCCACATGTCTAGGCTAATGTCAATTCTTTTCAACGTCCATGAGATTTTGCCTTGGATGCAAAAGTTTTTTTCCAGCCACCTACCCCATTATCCTGTTTTGAAAGGGTAGTCTGTCAGGCACATCAAACATTAAAAGCAGCGGGAACATTCTGAGGTTTGCAGTGTGTATATTTTTCTCACCGATTAAATCTTCACTCCTCAGCTATCAGACAAAAGGGAGGGAAAGCTGTCGCTCTCCTCCCCTAAAAGGAGAAAAGCTTTTAAAACAGTTGGCAGAACCCGCTATTCAAAATGGAAAAATAAAATTTTCAAGCAACATCAGATGAGAAAGGCAAAAGGACGCATGTGTTCAGGATAAAGTTTGTTTTCTCTTGGGCTAAAATATTGCTGCTTCATGACTCTAAGCTATTATCATTACAGCCAGACTGTAGCCAACAATGTTATCAACACAACTTAATGCTTTCCCTCGGTTACCATAATTAGGAAAATATAGGAATGTTTTAAGCTGATCTCATCAAATAAGGAGAAAACTGGCATTGCTAAAATTACAATTTTGCTAAATGGCAGAGTGGAGGATTGGTATGCCAGACTCAACTGAAAGGTGTGATTGGAGTTATCACCAGGCCTTTGATAGGATCACCTAGGAAATGACAATCAAGGCAGGGCTAGGTTCTTGGATGTCCCACTAGCATCTCAAACTCAATACGTTCAAGTTAGAATTCTGTCTTTCTCTCCTGCTCCAAGTTACTCTCCCTTCGGTATTCCTGGTCTTAGCAAGATCACCATCCATCACTGAAGACATCAACTCCTTCTTTTCCCTCATTTCCTATCTTCATCCTATCCCAAATGGTCTAAGTCCATTTTTTAAATCCCTGAAATGCCTCTGGAATCCATGGCCACAGTGTTAATTCTGACTTTCATTGTCTCTTGAACTATAGGCAATTGAGTTTGATGAATCAGTCTCTTGGAGTCTGCTCCTATCAACCCCCAATCCATGTTTCTTACGGCAAGCCAAATTACTATTGTAAAATATAAAGCTAATGATGATTTAAAACTTTCTATGGCTCCCTGTTGCCTAAATGAGGCCAAAGTTTTCATCTGGTCTGGAAAACTTTTCTCAATCCAATCCAATCTCAATCCACTTTCCAACTTCCCCTTATCACATCCCACCACCATGACCGTGCAGTCGAAGATTTGACAATCCCCAAAGTACTCATTGTTCTCAAAAGCAAAAAAAATATCCTGTTATATCTCCATGCCTTTGTTTATGCTATGCTCTCTGCTTGTACATCCTGCATTTGAACTTCCATTGTCTACCTGGTGTCTTTCTTCTTAACCTGAAAGACAGCTCCAATGCCACGTCTCGGTTACGTTTTCTTTGATAATCCGCAAAGATTTAGTTGGGTCTTCCTCTATATTTCCATATCATGGTTAACAAATTGTTATTATACCAATTAACCCATTATGATTATTTTTTTGTGAGGGAACTCTTTGATATTAGGTTGTATCTTCCTTGTATCCTCAATTCTTTTTTTTTTTTTTTTTTGAGGAAGATTAGCCCTGAGGTAACATCTGCTGCCAATCCTCCTCTTTTTGCTGCGGAAGACTGGCCCTGAGCTAACATCTCTCCCTATCTTCCCCTACTTTATATGTGGGACCCTACCACACATGGCTTTTTGCCAAGCAATGCCATGTCCACACCTGGGATCCAAACCGGTGAAACCCAGGCTGCCGAGAAGCAGAACATGCAAACTTAACTGCCGTGCCACCGGGCTGGCCCCTGTATCCTCAATTCTTAATCCAATGTCAGGGACAGTAAGTATTCCAATGTTTGTGAATCAAACTAACTATCCATCTCTCCCCTAGTGATAAGAAATGTGAGTGACTTTCTTGTATAATCTCACTTAAACTTCCAACTATCAGAAATATAGATTGGCTCTCAAACAATATACCATGGCACAAGTGTATACTGCTAAATATATAAAATGTAAATTATATAAAAATTATGTAAACTACACAAAAGCACTGTTTCCTTGGTATCTGTCAGACAGCAAGTTGAGAGGTTTATATAACTCAGCATAGGATGGAGTAAACTTAGTGCATACAGGAGCTTAAAAAGAATGGTGTAATGTAAAGCCAGTGACCAAAAATAGTGGGGTGTTTTTTTTTTTAGAGCCTGCAAGACCTTTACCTTGCAGTATACGAGAAAATATAGTCAGGGCAGGAGGCAGTTCAACTCAAACAATGAATCAATGTTCAAGGGAAACCAAGTGGAAGAATCGTAACCATGGGTGTTTCATGGCATCTCTGATGGGTGTCGCTACAGAGGCCCGATGCAATCAGAAAAATAAAACTATAATTATCAAGTTTGCTTGGGTGGTAAAGTGAGGTTTAGGTAAGGAGATCTGGGGAAACTCCCAAAACATCACCTGGGAAAGCAGACGGGGATGAACATGGAGAGGAAAAAAATGGCAACAATTCTATCAAAGATACTTACAGATTGAGAGTTCAGAGCAAAATTCAGGTAGATGAGGCTGACTTGGGATATATAAGGACACAGGAGAGCATTAACTTTTATCTGACTATAAAGATCAATGGCTGGAAATGTTTATTTGCATGTGGAATTCCGTGATACTTCCACGAGTTGCTTCTACAATGAGATACCTGTGTAATTTGATGGTCTGGAAGTAAGTAGTAGTAACTTATGACTCATGACATAATTGTTTCCATCCAATCATCAGAGTTTGACAGCTGCATATGGCAGGTATTAACACCTGCCTCTTGGGGCTATTTCGATAATTAGTGTTTTCAACAACGTTTTGAGCTGTAGAAAGCTGGAAACAAAGGTGGGGTGATGTGTCATGGTTACCAGACACAACTATTATTCATTTTCCTTGTAATCAAGGACACATCACAGAGGCTCTAACATACCTATTTAAGAATGAATGAATATTCCTCAGTCAAATGCCAGCTTTCAGACAATGGGATTCTTGCCTAAATTCAACCTGGAATCAGTATGTTTCAAAATAGCTAATGCCTCCTAAACACATTGAGTTCTGGGTTTTGCAGCCCGTGTCAATGACCTCCTTGTGGCTAAGTCCATCTGGATACTTCTAAATCCTCACACATTTGATGTGGTTGACCACTACTCTCTTTCTTTAGCCATTCTTTTTTTATGTGTTTTTATTTAGATTATGGATAAATGATTTTCCTGATTTCAGTTCCCAAAATTTGACCATTTTCTTTTCGTGGCCACTATAATATCATGTTTTTCTGAGTTTAGTGTCTGCTTTTCAGATTCTTCTTTGTCCATTCCACGATTTGTTTTTTGTCTAGGTCCCGTTCTTTGCTTTCTGGATTCTCCGTTGCTGAGAAGTATCACCCATGACTGTGGCTTCACATGAGAACCTCTGAGTGCTGATGGAGCTCAGAAGAGAACCTAGTCTACAGAAGCTATCATGAAATGATGGTATTTGAGTTGGTTCCTTAAGAAAGTGGTAAAAGGGGGATCATAGAAAGTTTCTGGTATAAAATTGAAGTTATGTTTGTATAAAATTATATCTCTCATTCTACTGTCTATTCCAGCTTGCTCTTTATAAAATAAATATTTTCCTCTAAAGGAAATTTGTTAGTTTTCATTCTAGTGTCTCTCAAATCTAAATGAAGTTCATGAAGAGTTTAGAAGAAAATGATGCTCTGCTCATGCCTTACATTAAAATACACTCATTTGAATTCAATGAGGCATCAGACTGAAAAGTTATGTGACTTCCTTAGTCCTTCAATTCTTCAAACAAGAATTCTTGTGATTGCAGAGTACACTCTTCCATTTGGAGAGAAAAATGCACTTTATTTGCATTTTTTATATTCAAAAGAACTGTTGAAAAGGGGAATTACACAACTTTTCAAAATAAAAGGTTTAATTTATAAACACAGTTTTCAAGATATTAACAGAATTGTTTTGCATCACACACACACACTCACACACACAGAGTAAACATTTTAAAAGGAGATCTAAATATCTTTTAACGAAACAGAGAATAGGAGAGAAGGACCAGAAAAGTCAGCTTGAGAGGGCTGTGGATTTTGATGGATTCCCTAGAGGAGACAGGTGGTGCAGCATCTGGATGACTCTGCAATTTTGTGGAACATTCTTATATTTGCAAATTTCTTTAAAATAACTCCTCCTGACAAGCATGTAAGCCAGGTAACCATTATCATCCCAATTTTTCAAAAGATGAAATAGAAATAGAAATCAACGAAGCAATCTGCCATCTTCCAATAGAAAATGGCAAGTGGTAGCAGATTAGCAACCACCGATCCTGAAATTCTATATTGCTGTCTGAGCCAGAGTCCAGGAGGACCCGGTGGATGACTACCGCTCGGCATTCGCCAAATCGGAACAGACAAAGCGGTGCCCCATTGTGACAGTCCATCAGATAATTCAGTCAGAACTTGCCGGTGACCCTAGAATCTCAAAAACAATGTTACTGAGACTATTTAACAAACTCCTAACTTTATGTTTAGCTCTACTGAGGGGGGCCGCCAAGACACGAGTGTTCCACAGGAAAGGGAAGAGATTTAACTCTCATTTGATTGGGTTGAAGTAATGAGTTATTGGGAATTTTGCTGACAGCGAGAGAGAGACATTCACTAAATACACAGGCAAGTTAGAAGTGTTCCCTATATCTTCATTTTGGACAATTCTCACTTGAAGAAGCATTTTTATTTTACTCCTGGATACCCTTATGGTGCTAGGGGAACATACACACTCTCTCCGAAGAGAACCTGAAATGTTATCTAATATTTAAATGATTTAATATTAAAATTTAATATTAAAATAATTAACTCCCAGGCACCGTTCTTCCAGGTTCTGACGCCCTCCACACTGGCCCAGCTGCAGGGGTCCACAGAACAAGGGGCACCAGCCAGAGTTCTAGATATTGCTCAGTGACAGTGCAAATTAAAGAGAAGCAGAACAGCTTGTTTTTCTTCAGCTTCTCTTGAACCAAAACACAGGAGGACCTGAGCAAGTAGTACAAGGCCACAGGCAAATGACTCACTGGAAACCTTGAATGTTTGCTAAGTAAGGTCTTCTGTGGCATCCCGGATCCGACACCTCAGGCCCTTGCTTCCGCTGCCAGTCCTGACTCACAGTGGAAAAGCCTGTAAGGCGTGTTGCCAGTGATGTCTGCTATCAGGAGTCGCATGATCTAGGTCTGAGGAGATGTTCGCTTGGTGGTGGCATGGTTTGTTTTTCAGTTCTTAATTTTTGGTGCATGATTGTTTGTTCATTTAATGAGTATAAAATAAGTGCTCAATATTAAACATTTGGAAAAGACAGAACTTTTCTAACACAGCAGGAAAATAATCACCCACAATCCCTTTCAGAAGCAATGTGTTAACATTGCTGTCACTTCTTTTAGACCAGGGTTTCTCAACCTCAACCTTGTTGACCTTTTGGACTGTTGACTTCATCGTTGTGGGTATGTGGGGGGCTGTCCGGTACACTGTAGGATGTTCAGCAACATCCCTGGCCTCTCATCGCTAGACGCCTGTACCATTCCACCTCTATCTCCAATTGTGACAAGGCAATGTGTCCCCAGATGTTTTCAAATGCCAGCTGGGAGACAAAGTTGCCCCAATTGAGAACAGCTGATTCAGAGAGTGCATTTTTGGAAAGCAAGTGTCCATTTGAGATTTATATCCGGGAACGTTTTAGGAAATTCCTTAGGCAGAGCTCAGTCTAAGCTTTGCACAGACTTGTGCAAAGTTACCCAGTGGATCAGTGGTCGGATCCGCTGAGTCGCTGATCTACTGATCTTTTCACTCTTGTCTTTGTGTAATTCTTGTATTCTTACTTGATAGTCACATATGTGGGACACAATCAAAACTGTCTTTGTCTGTGGCTCTTGAATTTCAACTCAACTATCATTCCTGGTACGAGATGTGATTCTTCCCTACTGGTCACACTTGTCCCTGGCCAACAATAACCAGCTGCATGGGTGACGACAGATCTATTTTACTAAGAGAAAATCTGGCTTTCTTGACTTACACTCCTTCTGCTAAGCGGCCCTCAAGAAATTCCCAGAAGCTCTTGTGTTTCAGAGCCTAGCGCCCCTCTCTCTTTTTCTGCTTCCTGTTAGTTTTCTGTCTTTGTCGGGCAATAATCCAGTGATTTAGGATACATTTTCTTCCCTCTTTGTTCTGATCTATTAATCTAAATATCAGCCCTAAATTTCTCTCCCGGAGATTTCTTCTATTCAAATTCAAACCCCCCGTCATCTTCCATCTGGACTAAAGCAATAGTTCCTCTGCTTTCTACCCTCGCTCCCCTAAAATTCATAGTCCGTTCTTCACAGAGCTCTTATCTTTTCAAAATGTAAATCAGACCAGGCCACTCCTCTGTTTAAAATCCTCCTGAGGCTTTCCATTACACTTCAAATACAAATTCCTTGCCCTGGCCTCCAAGGCTTTAAGTCTTGCCAGCTCCTCACCCGCTCTGCTTCAATCACACTGGCCCTGTGGTTGTTCTCAGACGTTCCAAAGTCTGCCCACTGCGTCTTCACACTTGCCCTTTCCTCTGCCTGGGATGTGCCTCTTCCATGTTCCTGTGTCTGACTCCTTCTTATCACTTAGGTTTCATCTCCAAAGTCACTTCTTCAGGGAGAGTTCCACCTTATTAACATAGCCACTCCTGCCCACCCCTCGGTCACTCTGGATCATATGACCCAGTTTCACAGCCTTCATAGTATTTATTGTTATATCGTAATCAAAATAATTATATTTATTAGTTTTCTTTTTATTATCTTCCTTCCTCTATCCTCTACCAGAACATGTCTCTTTTCTTCATTGCTGTAGCCCGATTCCCCACAATACCAAGCAGCAAAAAATAAGTATTTTTGAATGAATGAAAAACAGAGAGAACACTTATGCAAATATCCTTAAGATCCTTGGCATCCTGGGGCTGGCCTGGTGGTGCAGTGGTTAAGTGCACACGTTTCACTTCTCGGCAGCCCCGGGTTCGCCGGTTCGGATCCCGGGTGCGGACACGGCATGGCACCGCTTGGCACGCCATGCTGTGGTAGGTGTCCCACATAGAAAGTAGAGGAAGATGGGCATGGATGTTAGCTCAGGGCCAGTCTTCCTCAGCAAAAAGAGGAGGATTGGCAGTAGTTAGCTCAGGGCTGATCTTCCTCAAAAAAAATAAATAAATAAAAGTCCTTGGCATCCTTCCCTAATAACCCTCACCCCTCCTATTCGAGTCCATTCTCCACTTCCTGCCCCATCCTCATTATGCTACATAATATAGCAGGCATAGTCAAACCTAAAACATAGAAGTGTTCATTTGGTGGCATTGATTTAATAATCCATGCCCTACCTGACTCTGAAGGAGTCACTTAGATTTTATAAAATTTCCCTTATAGGATGTCACTAATAGTCCTGCTTTTGATTTAACCTTAGTCATGAATTCATTTACTGGAGTAACATTATCTAATAGTCAGGCCCAAAGTCAAAAGGACTCAAGAAAGCAGTTCCTAAGAGGATTCCACTTATTTGCATGGGATTACTACAACCATCTTCCTCATCCAGATGTTGTGAGAACAAATGAGATAATATCTGTGGAGCATTTTAATCTTAAAAAGAAATATTCATACACATGAAAAATAAAGCAATTTATTTCCTGACATTCCAATATGCCATTTATATGCCTTTTACTAATAATTATATTAAGGAAGGTCAATTTTTGTGCATTTCTCATAAGTCATGGGAAATGTAGATGCTTAAGGCATTTATCCAAGAGATTCCAACTTGGAATTTGAGAATGTTTAGGAATAAAGGAGTTGAGTAAATTTCAGGAATTTTGTACTTCCTTTACTCTCTAGTCTTTAACTGTTGTCATAGCCCACGGAACGTCAGAAAGCAAGGAAGCCCCTTTTAAGTCACCGGATCCAAACTGTTTATTTTATAGAGAAGATAGCAGCACCCAGAAAGTCATGTACCAAAGTCCTTCAAGCTTGTCCGTGGTTGATGCCAGCCTGATGCCAGCTTCCTCTACTTTCACCCCAGGGAGTGTTCAGTCATACCCCATTGCTTCTCATGTGCCATTTTCTATTATTCTCCTCTAATTTCCCAAGGTCAGGCTGCTAACCAGGAAGGGAGAGTAAAATGCTAAGATCAAGATCTCACCAAGCAAAACCCCGCATAGTTTTGCCCTACTACTTCCAGATCTTGGTCTTCTGATGAGAAATAACCACTCTTGTTGAAAGTATTCAAATACGCATCTGGAAAGAATTCAGGTCAACATGGTCAACATTTTAAAACCTTGGCTAACTTCGACACCAGCCCTTCGGAATGCTCAGCAAGCTGGAACAACACTGGATCCAGAAGTAAGTACCCTGGGGCAAATATACAAGGAAA
The DNA here is from genome assembly GCF_037783145.1 of Equus przewalskii. Lineage (NCBI taxonomy): Eukaryota > Metazoa > Chordata > Mammalia > Perissodactyla > Equidae > Equus > Equus przewalskii. Next base: position 16,889,048 of record NC_091852.1, read on the forward strand.
AAAAAATTCTTGTTTTTTTTTAAGGGAATCCTTTTTTAAGATTTTATTTTTCCTTTTTCTCCCCCAAACTCCCCAATACATTGTTGTGTATTTTCACTTGTGGGTCCTTCTAGTTGTGGCATGCGGGATGCCACCTCAGCATGGCTTAATGAGCGGTGCCATGTCCGCGCCCAGGATTCAAACTGGCGAAACCCTGGGCCTCAGAAGCAGAGCGTGCAAACTCAACCACTCAGCCACGGGGCTGGCCCCTAAAAATTCTGAAGTTAAAAAGTATTTTTGGGGGGCCGGCCCGGTGGCGCAGCGGTTAAGTTCGCACGTTCCGCTTCTCGGCGGCCCGGGGTTCGCTGGTTCGGATCCCGGGTGCGGACATGGCACTGCTTGGCAGCCATGCTATGGTAGGCGTCCCACGTATAAACTAGAGGAAGATGGGCACGGATGTTAGCTCAGAGCCAGGCTTCCTCAGCAAAAAGAGGAGGACTGGCAGTAGTTAGCTGAGGGCTAATCTTCCTCCAAAAAAAAAAAAAAAAGTATTTTTGGTAGGGAAGTGTTGTCCTTAATTTTTCAGCAACAAATGAGCTCAGCTGAGAAAGTCAAAGACCAAAAGACAACACCCAATACAGTTGTATCAGCCAGTTCCTTTCATGGCAAAAAAAAAAAAAAAAGAATAGGAACTAATGCTTACAAAATATCAAGATTTTGAAGAATCAAAAGTCGAGAGTGTGTGCGCTATGGATCATGGAGTAATGATCTGCCCGTTTCGAGAATGCAAAGCAAGTGTAAATAAATTTTTTTTAAAGCTTCCATTTGTAAAAGTTAAAAGGAATACTCAGGCATAAAATTCAGTTAGCTTAAAAGCTGAATTTGTTTTCAAATAGCTATAGAGATACATCAACACTGAGACACACGCACAAAAGAAAAATGCGCAGAAGGGATAAATTGAGGTGGCTCCATACAGAAATGGTAGCATGATTTCTAATCATTATGTGTCTAGGGCCCCAGAAACCCAATTACGTTTAAGAAAAAGTCTGGATGAAAATAGCCATAGTAGTTTCTATACCCTGAATTGGCCACTTCTCACCTGTTAATACAGGAGAGATAAATTTAAAACAAGCCTTTAAAATGTCAAGCTGGGGGAAGAATGCATCAGCAGAAGTACAGGCAAGCTCTGATAAAATATGGGCATAGTATCGTGCTGTAAATTCTACTTGCTGTTCTATTTCATGCTTCATTTTATTTCTTTTCTGCCCTTCCAAAATCTAGCAATAGAGAAGAGTAGAGAATTCATAACTGGGCTATTTCATAAATAAATGGATTTCCTTTCGAATAGAGTTGAAATTAAGTGAGATGTTTAATTCCACATTCAGTTTTCTTCATCCTGGAGTGATTAAAACGGCAAAAAAACCCACCCCAAAACAGCATGACAACTGATCTGTGAATATGCTTTGTATCTTGGAACATTATATTTTAAAATATACAAAATTGAACCATAAAAATCACATTCTACACAATTTTGAGAATTCTGAGTGTAAATATATTTAAATTTTAAAACAAATCTTCATCATATGTAAAAAGAAGATAAAGAGCATTAAGATTTTGCTGACCCTGATCTTTTTTTTCACATGATAAATAGAACAGCCATATAAATCAGAACAGAAATAATCACAACATGTTAAAATCTAGTTATTATCATACGTTGGTACAAGCAACAGAGGTAGCTGGCTGTTTAGTTTCACAAATAGAAGGAATTCGATATAACTATCATTTCTTTGCTTGTGAAATATTCTTTGGTTCTTTAATTTAAGTTAGCTGATCCCAATCTGATTAATGCAGAAACTATTTTTCCAAATCTCTTTTGCTCCATGCTAACAAAGTTGTACCATAAGCAGAGTGTCCGGTTGCCGTTCAAGGTGCCAGTAAGGATCTGTGATACATGCCCCAAGTAAAATGCTTGCACCCCTCCCCCAACATTCAAGCCATCACAAGAAGTTCAGAGGTCCAGTTGGTCTCCTCCAGGCTCTAACCCTCTCCCTGTTAGCTTTCCAGAGGTCCCTGGTGTTTATAAGTCTCTTTGGGGGAATTCCTTCCCAGCTTGGACCTTTCTTAATGCACAGACTGCAGTCTAGGAGGTAAGTGCAAATCTGTCCAGGGCACAGAATTCCTGCAGCAGCTAATCTTCAGGCCTTTCTCTTAGCTTCTGGTGTTGCTGGCAATTCGTTGGCTCGCACATGTATCACTCCAATCGGCCTCCATCATCACGTGGCCTTCTCCCTATGTGTCTGTGTCTCTTCTCCTTCTATAAGGATATAAGTCATATTGGATGGGGGCTCACTCTAATCCAGTATGACTTCGTTCTAATTTGATTACATCTGCAAAGATCCCTTTTCCAAAACCATCACATTCAAAAGTACTGGGGCTGGGACTACAACCTATCTTTCGGGGGGACACAATTCAACCCCCAATGGTCATTATGGTTGTAACGATTCAGAACAGTAGCTAGAAGGCCATGCAGCTTGGTTCACTCCAGCCAAACTTTCCCAAAAGGTCTGGACAAGAAAGCAGTGGCAGAGGCTGAATCCTCTATTCCATCTGCTTCCATGGGTTCCAGTAATTCAGCAGGGAAGGTGACATCCCAATAATGTGCTGAGTCATGGGCTTTTAGTGCCCTTACCAGGCCCAAGCTCAAGGTTTTACTTCTTTTTCTTCCCCCAATCAGCTCTTTTGTTTCAGACAAACAGATGAACAGCCCCATCTTAAGGCACACAGCAGCCCCTAGAGAGCTTGGACAGACTGGATCCAGAGCCCGCTATATTAGCTTCTCATTGCTGTAAAAAATTACTGCGAATTTAGTGACAACACAAATTTATGATCTTACAGTTCTAGAAGTCAGAAGTCTAAAATCAATCTCACTAAGCTAAAAGAAGATGTCAGCAGGACTGCATTCCTTCTGTTGCCTCTAGGGGAGAAACTCTTTCCTTGCCTTTTCCAACTCCTAGAGGCCACTTGCACTCCCTAACTCAGGGTCCTTTTCTCTATTTTCAAAGCCAGCAGCAACGTAGCATCTTTAAATCTCTCTATATCTTTAAATCTGACTCTCACCTCTGTTTCCATCACCACATCTCTTTCTTCAACTTTCCTGCCTCCCTCTTTCCTTTATAAGGACGCATGTGATAACATTAAGACCACCCAATAATCCAGGATAATCTCCCGGTCTCAAAATCCTTAATTTAGTAACATCTGCAGTTACTTTTGCCACTTATATTCATAGATTCCAGGGGTTAGGACAAGGATACTTGGGGGCGGCTATTATTCTGTCCACCACACCCACCATCATTTTTACTCCCTATATTCACTTCCTTGGGCTGGAGCAGCTATAATTTCAAATCCTCAAGTTACAAAAATATCTTGCTTCACTTTTGTGTCAGTATATCAGGGCTAATTGCCCTGCATTCCCTCAGCGAATTCAAGTTGATATTCTGCCTCCATTTAAAATGTAATATGGTTGGTCTTACTAAAGAAGAGAAAGCACAAACTCTTTAGTGAAATATAATTTCTAATCATCACCTTTCATGGGAACATGGAAATATATAACACCATATACACTCAAGTGTATGAGGCCTTGCAACATACTTCTAGTGAGTAATAAAACCAAGAGCAAATGTTTGTGAGTAAAGTCACTTCTTTAAAACACTAGTCTGGGGATCTATTGCTTCTTATGAACTACGCTAAAATCTTCCTTCCTTCATTTATTCCACAAATATTTAATGCCTGCCTGTAATATTTATATCAGAGCCAAGCACTGTGGAAGGCCCCAAATACAAAGACGGACAGAAGGGACATTGTTTCTTCCATCATAGAGAAGATAAACTACAATTTAGTGGAAGAGTAGACACCTCACATAAACAAACAAGTATGTAATTGCAAAGTGTTATAAATGATCTATGGAAAATAAAGAGAATTTGGAGATTGAGGTTAAACAAAGGAGGCATAAGTATTAAAGCTAAGGAAGACTGCTCTCAGAAGCATATGTGTAGCCAGGGCTGGGCCAGTACACTGTCTTTAGAAAGTTTAAAAGCAGTAATAAAACTGACTAAAATCAGCCTACTTTTTATTATCACCATGTGCTCGCAATGCTAAACAATGTCACTGATAAAACACTTCTTCCTAGAAAAAAATCTTCTGTTGATCTACATTCTAAACAATGGCTGCAGTCACTGTTGAGTTTTAATAACATATATGTAAACTATAACTTGGCACGTTTGTATTACTTGTCCTTTAATACACACCATATTCTACGTAGAAGTTAATTTGAAGCAACCCCAGTTATGCAATCAGTTTCCAACACACGCAGACTCCACGCTATGATCTGAATGTTTGTGTTCCCCAAAATTCATATGTTGAAGCCCAAATCCTCAATGCGGTCGTATGTAGAGGTGGGGCCTTTGGGTCCTGAGGGTGGAGCCCTCATACTCAGATTAGTGCCCTTATAAGAAAAGATAGGAGAGAAAGAATCTGTTCTCTGCTCTCTACTCTCCGCCATGTGAGGATACAAGAAGATGGCCGTCTGCAAACCATCAAGTGGGCCCTCACCAGACCTAAATCTGCCAGCACCTCCTTGATCTTGGACTTTCTGGCCTCCAGAACTGTGAGAAATGTTTGTTGTTTAAGCCACCCCGTCTACAGTGTTCTGTTATATCAGCCTGACCTGACCAAGACACTCAGCTATACGCATTTGTTTTTACGTTAGGTTCATAGCAGTGTGGAATCATTTGAGTTAGCTTCTGTCTCTGTTCATGTCTCTGAGTCTTTGGTTCTTTCCCATAGCACTTAACCTTCCCAGTGTTTCACACCCTGGTAAACAGGAAGTGCTCAGTTATGTCCACATTGCAGATGGCAAATTTGAAAGAAAGGACTCATTCTTGGATTTCTTTCCTATTTCTGGAATAACTCCTGATGAACTCACACAAAAGCCACAACACAACTCTTCTGGATAGTGAAGGACTAGATATAAACCTGTATTGTGATCAAGGATACGATGATGCTACAACAACCGCCATTACTGTGGGATTTGGGTAAAAAAATCAGAGGTTAATCTTAAATCCTTATCCATGCCTTGTGCAAATCACACACCAAACCATTGAAGGGTTCCAAATTTGGGAAGTTTTTCTTCACATATGATGATTTGGGGAAACTTTAAAAAGATTTCTCCCTTCTTTTCATCAATTTTGGAAAGAGTCATTGATGGAAAATGCCACAGATTGTAACAGCGAAAGGCTTTCCCAGACACAATGGGGTGTTCATTTTGAAGCTGTACACAGAGCAAAGACCAATTTTGAAAAGTTAATCCCAACCTTTGAAGTACTATAAAATCCGAAAGAAAATGTGCAGATGGGAAGATCAGTCAGATTTTTCTCTGCTAAGGCTGTTTTTCTTTTCTGAGTTAACTTTTTTTTCTGGAGTAGACTTTAGAGAAGATTAATCAGGCAAACAGATTTGCAAAGAGACAGAATCAGCTTTTGAACAATGTGTGAGAAACACCAGGCTTTCCAATTTTCCCTTGAGGATCAACATACAGAAGTTGTAGAGAAGGCCGATAAATATACAGAAACAAATGTAAGACAACGGACATTTACACAGAAAAAAAAGAATCAAATTTTGAAGAAGGCCAGCAGCAACAAGAGACAGTGTTTGAATGCCCCGATCATTTTGCCCAAGAACTGACCGCTTGTTCTAAAGCAATGGATTAAATGATGTCAGTGTCTGCTCTCGTTCGTTGGTTTTCTCTGACTTTTTGCAGGAGAAGAAAGACTTCAGAAGTTCCTCCCAAGTGTAATATAAATTTACAATGAATTTTTAGTGAAGATACTTTAGTGTAACTTTTTTGAGTGAAGAGACATTTGAAAGCCACTACAATCCATCTCGAAGAAGCAGACATATGGCCAATTTTACAATGTCTGGAAATTACTGTGCATAGGAATTTTGTCATTCTGCAAATGTATCAACTAATTTATGGTTCTCTGAACTATATTTATATCTGTTGTTTCACATAAAAGAAACCCTTCAAAGTTAAAATTAATAAAAATTATTCTTTGATAAACTATCAGTGAAAACACGTTGACAAATCTAGTTATATCGTCTATTGAATCTTAAGATCAGTTTTAATAAAGTCATTGATAAATTTGCCAGGTTAAGGCTTGAAAACAGAAATTGTAATATTATTATACATTATTGTGACAGACCCGTATAAAAGTATAAGGAGGTGTTTGCGTGCGTGTGTGAGTGTGTGTGTGTGTGTGTTTGCTTTTCTTAAAAAACACATTACGGGCTGGCCCTGTGGCTGAATGGTTAAGGTTGTGCGCTCCACTTCAGCGGCCCAGGGTTCCCGGGTTTGAATCCTGGGTTCGGACTTATGCACCACTCATCAAGCCATGCTGTGGTGGCATCCTACATGGAGAAACTAGAATGAATTGCAACTAGGACATACAACTATGTACTGGGGCATAGAGGAGAAAAGGAAGAAAAAGAGGAAAGATTGGCAACAGATGTTAGCTCAGGGCCAATCTTCCTCAAAAAAAAAAAAAAAGTTAGTATAATTACAAAGGACTAATCCTGAAGAATGAGAAAGAGCCAGCCATTCAAAGGAGGGCAAGGCTAAGATCATTCCACGTAGAAGGAACAAGGGCAAAGACACTGAGTTACGAAAAAGAGGATATGTTTGAGGAATTAAAGGAAGGCAAATGTGCTGAAGGAGAGTGTGTAAAACATAGAGTCTTGGGTTGTGCCTGGAGAAGCAGGCAGGGCCCAGATCACATAGCACATTATCAGCTATGGCAATGAATTTAAATTTTATTTATTTATTTATTTTTTTCCCTGCTTTTTCTCCCCCAAACTCCCCGGTACGTAGTTGTATATTTTTAGTTGTTCGTCCTTCTAGTTGTGGCATGTGGGATGCCGCCTCAATGTGGCCTGATGAACAGTGCCATGTCTGTGCCCAGGATCCCAACTGGTGAAACCATGGGCCGCCGAAGACGGAGCATGCGAACTTAACCACTTGGCCATGGGGCTGGCCCCTTAAATTTCATTTTAAGCACAAAAGAAAATATTAAAATATTTTAAGCAGGAAAGTGGTGTGATCAAATTTATGTTTTTACATGATAGCTCTGGCTGCAAATAGATGAGAGAGGAGGAAAAGTGGAAATGTAGAGACCAATAAGAAGATTATTTCAATAACCAAAATGAAAAATTGAGGCTTGGATTAAGTTGATGCCAAGACAGACAGAAAGAGGCGGATAGACCTGAGATCTAGCTGATAGATTTGGGGTCTATATTTAGGCAGAACTCATAGAATTTGCTCACAGAGTGGATGGGAGGAGTGAACAAGAGCGGGATTCAAGAAGTCCCGGATTTCAGATAAGCAATTAGTGGATGGTGGTGTCATGGGTTCAGATGAGGGAAAAAATGGTTTAGTGAGAAAAATTCTTGTCTCAAGCCTCAAAGGCAACCTCACAGGTGAAGTATAAAGATAAAACGTAAAGCTACTCCCTCGTTTTTTAAAAACATCGTCATTAGAGAACACCAAGGCAAGATCTAGCCCGTATTTTCCTTTTACACATTAAAAAGCTGAGGCCCAAAGGGAAAGACGACTTGTTCAAAGAGTCATCAGAAGTCATCTCCCAGGTCAGATTCTTTGGTCCTAGTTCTCCAAATACTTCACCTAGCACTTTTTTTTTTTCATAATCCTTTTCTTTTATGCCCCTTTTGGGTTTTTAGGCTCTGTCTGTTAACACAGCCTATGAACTCACTTCTTCCTAAAGGCATAGACAGATGCTAAGAAGGTTCTTCCTGCCTTCAGATCTTTCAGTCCAGCCATACCTCATTCCAGAGACGCACGTGGAACACTAACAATCAGGAAACTTTCATCCATCAAGCTTTGTCTTCTAAGAAGTGCCATTATTCAAACAATTCAGTCAGACAAACACTTATTCAGGAGCTACTGTTCTGTAGGCTATGAATGATTCAAAAGGATGATCTTTGCTTTCACACCCAGATGTTTTAAGTCTGGTTGGAGCGATTAAGATATATAGGTAAGAACTGATTAGGTGACAATGCTCGTCAGTACAAGATTTGGCACCAAAATGGTGGCTAGTACAATGAAGGCCATGACTTTTCAGAAAAGGTGGCCATCCATGTAGGTAAGAGAAATCAGAGATTATGGGGTGAGACATGGAAATCAAAGAGCATTTTGACTTTGAAAAGGAGAAAAGGAAGGCAGATGCAAACTTTAATTGAGAAAAAACAATCCAGCACAGGGCCCGGCCAAGCCCAAAACAAGGTCAAGAAAGTTTTAATGAAGAGCAATAGTGTGGATGATTGGATTCAATGGAGGCATAAGGGCTAAGCTGAGAAGAATAACTAATCAATACACGCGTATTAACTGAAGTAAGCCTCCTGAAAATCCTATGAGGAGGTACTATTCTAGCTCCATTTCACAGATAGGAAAACTGAGGCATGGAGTGGTTGTGTAACTTGCCTCAGTCCCACAGCCAGCACATTGTAGTGCTGGATTTCAAGCCCAGATAGCTCGGTTATAGAGCCTGTGCTCTTAACCACGAGAGCATGCGGACTCTCACGTGCATGCTAGTGGTTTGCAACAGTCAGAGGGAAGGGCATGAAAATGACCATGATGAAGTCTGGAAATAATAGCTCGAGATGAGAATAAATGACTACCAGCAAGTCATTGCAGAGATGGGGTCAGATTGCACAGACAGAAACAGGCTTAAGGGCCAGCTTCCAAACAGTAAGGATGAGGATAAACATTGAGAAGAGGCTCTGGAAAGACACAGCTTCTGGCTTGGAGAGGGGATGGGATTAAAAGAAAAAAAAGAAAATGTTGTAGGGCAAGTACAGCTAAAGATAAGCCTCCCTGAGGCCGAGTACTGGCAGAAAGCTGGTCTGACTGCCTCTGATTTCACTACCCGTGTGGCCACCTTTGTCCTTGCATCTTAAGGAAGAGTGATGTCAGCCTCTGAAAGGAAAATAAATGGAGTAAAATTTGATGGTAGAGGCTGAGCATAAAATGCTTCAAGCACACCCTCAACCCCTTCTTCCTATCTCCTTCATGAGGTAAAGGACAAGTGTTAAAAAATATGAAGAAACAAAGCCAACTAAGTATGTCAGATTGTAGACATTGAAATTCGGGATGAGTGGCTGAAATTTCATCTCGGAGGTGATATGGAGCCACTGAAGTTTCTTGAGGCAGGAAGTAAGAGGACACAATTGGCATATCAAGTACCCTCACTTGACTGTGGTTTATAGGTTGGATTAGAGTGGGGGAAAGGCAGTAAGTGGAGAAGTTCAAATGCAGCCACTGCAAGACTTGTAACGTGGTATCAATAGGATTTGAGAAGGCAGTTAAAACAATGATAGAAATAGGAGCTTTCAGGGGAAATCCAAACTTTCAAGAGTGATTTCTAGCAACTCTGAGAGAGTTTTTTCCTGCTGTGCTAATAGTTTAGAGGGAATTTTTGTAGCACACTGAACGACATACCGAAAAGATGAGTTCCTCGGAACAGAGACGAACCATGTCATTTTAGGTAGGCTCATAGTTTCCCTTGAAAACATTCTTTCATCCATGATAAATATAACTTTAAGCAGTATCCCGCATGATTCATGTGGCTGTAACACACGCAACTAGTTTTTCTTTCCAAGAGACCCATGAATCAACTGCCTTTGTCTAAGAATTGGAACAATTTGCAAGGTTCAGCTTAACAGATAATAGATACACACCTGAAGCAGGAGCAGTGATACCGAAAATAAACCATTTCTACTGTGGTATAAAAAATAATAATAATAATCCTTTCTTTCACCATATCTCTGAATACTCTAAATCTTTATAACACGCTGTCAGCTTCATTATTGGTCTTTGGTCTTTTTTATTTCTTAACCACTATTTTCAGGGATTTATTTTTAAGGCATTTAAAATGAAAACGTAAAAGTAGCTTTAAAAAAAAGCTTTACAATCTTGTGACTCTAGTTCTCAGTTTTTTCATCAGCAAAGTAAGGAAGCTGAACTGGACATTCTCACAGGAACTAAATATATATGATTCCATTAATATTTTCATAAATATTTTTTCTGATAATGCTCTTCAAAATACTCGGGATTTTTTTCTATATATGCCAAAATAATATATAGACTCAGATATTAAACACAAATTTAAGAAATTACATAATCTACATCTTTATTAGCTATTAACCAATCAATCATAACTTCTTCATGGATAAAATCTTTTAATTCATTGTTTACCAGTTCTTGGTCATATGAGTAAAGAATTTTTCCACAATGTTCATTGATGAAACAGAATGGATCATATCAAAGAGCTTTATCTGGTGGAGCCCTTTTATAATGTCTGTTCAGCACCTCCCTCCACGTCCACACCACCTTTCCTATGAACTGCTGTCCATCCGTATGATTAAAGGGATGAATCCCAATGTCCTCTGTCTGTTTCAAGGCCCTACCCCGTGAACACAGTCATTTGGGCCAGGGAAAGGCATCTGACTCTAGAATTTGCAACTGGAAAAGAAAGAGAAGGAGAGACAGGTGTCTCTTTCCAGGTAGCTGGAGGTGGAACATATAATGTCGGTAACTTTCAGCAATTGCATTTTTCCATTTGTGCATGGAAAAGTAGAAAAAGCTAGTCCACAGAGAGAGAAAAAAAAGCCTGAAATCAGACACTTAGAGAAGCAGAGGTGTTCAATTTTCTGGTCCAGTTTATTCCTGAGGCTTAACTGCTTCTCTGTCTTAGATTTTGTGAGTGTCTGTATGCTTGTCATAAATTCTCATTGTTTGCATACACCGCCTCAAATGGTTCTCTGCTCTTAGTTTGTCTTTCTGGAACAAGAGCTCTCACACGACAAGCAGGATAAGGCTGTGTGGCTGCTATCACCCCAGACTCATCAGATTGCCTGGGTGTACTCAGTCACAGCTCTGGTGGTCTCTCAAAGATACCTCTGGTAGACTATGTTCAGGAGAAAATACGGAGAGGAAGCAGCAGTCTTTGCTTGAGGCAGCATTTCACACCCGTGGATTGCCAGGCCATGCCCTCTCCCTTCTTCAATTTATCCCCCAATCTCTGCAGCAGGCTTATCTGTCTGGGGACAAGAAAATTGTTCTGTCTGCTCAAAAGTTCTTCTAGAGTCAGGTGTCTCTCTAGGGTTACTCAAGATCTCTCAAGGCTGTCTCAAGTTATGCATTATAAGCTGTGGGAGTTCTCTTCATGGGTATACTCCACAGAAAGGTGCTCAGCTTCGGATAGGCAAAGCAAGAAGGGAGGATTTGAGCTGATCCTAGCAGCTATCTCCTAAACATCTCCCCTCCAAGGCTAGGGGAGAGTCACGCATTACCACAGAACGTGGTTTCCTCCTATAAAGCACAGCACTTCCTTTCTCCCCACCCCGACCCCAACTTCCATATGTATGCAGATTAAGGGATGAGCCAGTTTGTCACCCAGACAGGAACCTCTATGTCAAGTAGCCCAAGCCCAGACTGGTAGACTGATTCCCATTTAGAAATTCAGAGCCATAGGGTCATTAAAAATAGCTTGCTTTGCCTTTTCCTTCTTAGATATTCCTCAGACTCGCAGAAAATTTAGTCTCATCAGCAAGCTCTAACAAGACCACATTTGCATTTTGTATTTCTGAAGATTAATTTGAATCTGTCTAAGGAAATTAAAATACACTACAGTACTCTTTTTAAAGTCTCATCAAAGTATATGGTCCAAAATCAGCAAGGCTCCTGAGAGTCTGCCACATCCCACCTCGCCAATTTTTTTCACAGAGTCATGGCCATGCCCCAAGATGACTTGGCTTTAACTCTGGTAAAGCATTTTTAATCAAAATTTTTGCTTCTGCTGGCAGACTAGGTAATGTGAACCAATCCTCTCAAGAAAGATGATTAAGAAAGCTGGATGAAATTTTAAGAGAGGAAAATCTTGGAAACATCAAAAGGCCAATAGAATATGATGAATTTCCAGTCCCAGACACAGAAGGAATGGGAATCCAGCTAGGTAAGCATGGTACCTGGGGCCACTTTTGGATTGGAGGTATTTGCCAGTCGGAGAGAGGTAGCCAAGAGGCTGAGCTGTACTTTTGGTAACTTCACAGAGCTGGGAAGATAAAAATCAGTGTCTAGAGCCAGGCAAGGTAGGAATTCCATAAACTGTCCCTCACTTCGGACTGGTAGCCCAAACAGCCGCACCCTAGAAGTAAGGGTGAGCCAGAAGTAAACTATTCCTTTTATGAACTACAGATATGCTGTGTGGCCTGGAAAATATCAAATCTGGAACTTGGATTAAGTTGTTCTGAATTATTAGTGTCTCCAGGTACTTGGCTAAAGTAATTAAATTTTCTCTTTGGTGGACTAAACATCACTCTAGGCTTTGAATTATTTGTCCATTTTGTGTTTGGAAAATTATTTGCCAAAAAAATGTCTAGTGTACAATCAAAGTATCCAGGCATAAGTGGAGACTAGATACTATGAATGTAAACTACAGGCAACAAAAATAGACTCAGAGGCTCCAGACTTTGGAATTTTTTTTTTCTGAGGAAGATTAGCTCTGAGCTAATATCTGCTGCCAATCCTCCTCTTTTTGCTGAGGAAGACTGGCCCTGAGCTCACATCCATGCCCATCTTCTTCTACTTTCTATGTGGGATGCCTTCCACAGCATGGCTTGCCAAGCCATGCCATGTCTGCACCCGGGATCCGAACCAGCAAACCCTGGGCTGCTGAAGTGGAACGTGCGCACTTAACCGCTGCACCACCAGCCCCCAAGACATTGAAATTTTTAAATTAAGATATAAACAACTGTGTTTGCTATGTCCAAGGAGATAAAAGTCAAGCTTAAAAATTCTGGCAGAAAACAAGTGGCAAATTAGAGATCCTGGAACTAAAAAATTTGATAACTGAAATCAAGAGTTCAATAAACAGACTTCACAGTATGCTAGACACAGCTGAAAAAAGAATTAGTGAACTGGAAGATAGATCACAAGAAATTATCCGGAATGAACACAAAGATATAAAGATGAGAAATACAAGAGAAGTAAGAGGCATAGAAAATACATTGAGAAGATCTTACATGCATTTCATTGGAATCTCAGAAGACAGACAGATAATGGGACACAGGCATTATTTGAAGAGACAACAATTGAGATTATTCTGGAACTGATGAAATACAGCATTTATCAGACTGTGCTGCAGAAATACATACTGCAAGATGATTTGTAAAAATCAAGGAAGAAACATTAGATGTGGGCAATCATCTATCCTGGCTGGACTACTTACACATTCTCATTCTCATCTCATCTTCAGTTGTTGCTCCACACAGAATCAACAGACCAAGCTGCATCCTTTATTTTCTGCTGCAGGGTCATTTGGCTCTGAAGCTCTCTTCCATAACTAAGCATCTCTCAGCCACATAAAATATTCTGCTGCTCTCCTACTGCCCTGAACTTTCACAAAACTCCATGCAGCTGTCTCAAACTCACCTGTCCGGATACATCTCAATAATATTTTCTTTATTCCCACTTTATGGTGGTTATATAGAAATTCTAAGTTCTGCCTTGCTCCCCAGACCCTATATTATGGGTGTCTCTGAACTTCACACCCTAAATTTATCTGGGGGAGGGGTGAGGGGAGTGTCTCTTATCCTCTACCTTCAGAACTTGGGCAGAACCCTTATCAGGGATGCAAGTATTCACGTCTCCACTCTCTCTCAGTTCTCTCCTTTCTCCTAGAGATTTGAATCTAGTTGAAGGTGGGAAAAGCTGGTTTAATTTGATAGTTTTATTCTAAATTTTCTCTTTTATGCCCAGACCAATGAATCTGTTACTCAAAAGGCAAGTATTTGATTCTCTGTTAAGTATTCTGCTGGGTCACTTCTTCCCAAAAGCAATGAATGCCATTGAATAAAACAGAGTGCAAGCACAGAAAGAAGAAAATCAACCTGGGAACAAACTTGAATGAATATCTCAAAATACTATTTTATAACATATACCACCAAAAGTTTTATTGAATGCCTTTATATTACATTGTATCTATTTATTATATTATGTTTATGTATATACACAATATACAGACATCATTTTATGTGCACAGGTTTACCACAGCAGAAATATCATTCACAAAGTTGTGAATTTTTATGCAATACCTAAATATCTCCTAACTAACTTTTTGATGGTCTGGGCCCATATTTTAACATATTTTTAAATAGATATATAATTATATAATTTTTGGCTTTGTCTGGTCTTCATGCTTCTCACCAGCCTTTTATAAGTAAGCTCACAGAAATAGCAGGGAGTGGGGCCGTCCCAGTGGCACAGCAGTTAAGTGTGCACATTCCACTTCTCGGCAGCCCGGGGTTCGTCGGTTCAGATCCCAGGTGTGTACATGGCACTGCTTGGCAAAAGCTGTGCTGTGGTAGGCATCCCACGTATAAAGTAGAGGAAGATGGGCATGGATGTTAGCTCAGGGCCAGTCTTCCTCAGCAAAAAGAGGAAGATTGGTAGTAGTTAGCTCAGGGCTAATCTTCAAAAAAAAAAAAAAAAAATAGCATGGAGTGATTTTGCAGTTATTTATCCAATCCTGTAAGAAATTTACCATGTAAATGTGTCAAAGGTCATAGTAAAGCTCAGTTTGTATGCCCACCTACCTCAGGAATCCAGGAAATTTAGGAAGTAATGCACACTCCCCGAAAGAAGAGAGAAGGACGTTAGGACAGCTGAATCTTGGGTGCTCAGATTCAGAACCTTTGGGAGGATAGAAGGGCTGCTCTATGTTCTTGGGGGGAGGAGTACTCAAGAAAATGGGAATACCGACAGACATGGGCTCCTTCTCAGGTCTCAGAGAACAGATACAAGAACGATATGGAGGGGTGGGAACCATGAGGCCATATTTGGAAGTGTCGTAGTGCCATTGTCACTTAGTGACAGAGCTTGTAAGCCCAGCTGATAGAGGAAGAACGCATAGCAGAGAAGTCCCTTCTTAGTGTGATAGTAACAGGCTAGTGATGGCAGCTTGACAGCAGTGGCAGTGGGAACAATAACACGTTCTCCTACAACAAGTGAGGGACAGGACAAACCACAGCAGCAGTGGCAGCAGGGAAACAGAACCTGTGCTACCGTATAGGGAGCAGACAATGTCTGCAAAAGGCACAGCAATGGTGCTGGCAACCACAACAAAGAGAAGCCAGCAACAGGAGTGTGAGTCACTCAGGGCCTGGGGGAGGGCAGCGTGAGGAGGAGGCAAGAGGAGAGAGGCCTCTCTCCTGATGGTAAACATCCCCTAGATGAGCAGAACCAAACTAGGAAACATCAGAATATCCACTTCTGGTTGCACAGGCAGATTCCTGCCCTACCACAGAGCTGATACCTCACAATATGTAGGAGTATAATCGAAGAATTTGAATTTTAAACAAGTTCTTAAGGGGATTTTTAAGTAATACTGCCCATAGATCAGAGAACTGGGAATCCTGCCCTGGATCCTGACATTTAGACAGCCTGCTTCCACAGCCACGCTCCTCAGGAGGCGAGGTGTACCAGGGCTCAAGGGAACATGCTTAACAGGGCCCCTTGCGATCGAGTAAACAAGCAGCCCCCAACCCAAACCATGTTGCTGGCACGCAAGACCCTGGATTCTCTGCCTAAATGATATCGAGACCAATTTCCCGGGCCAGATGGACCTCTTCCCCTGGTCTGTTCCCCACGATGGACCACCCTGCATGGTGTGCACAAACATGTATTTGCCACGGGGCTTGGGACTTGTGTGTTGGCTGACTGCATGTGCTCTCCAAGCCTCTTACGCTGGGGCAGGAGCAGGAGTAGGAAGAGAAGGAGGGCCTCCCCCTTCTCTCCCTCCCTCCACACCTATGCCCCGGGCTCACAGATGTTAGGGACATCTACTAGCCTAGACTAGAGACTTACTCATTATTTTTGCCTCTTTTTTTTTTTGAAGTCACACGGGTTTTGTTTAGTTTAGCTTTTGTTTTGTCTTGTTTTACTTTGTTTTTAAGAAGCAAAGAGGGAAAGAAAGCTCTTAGGGTCAAGATGTCAATTACAAAATGAATGGATGCTAGAACTGAATCCTTCTGTGACTTTACAAGCTCTTGACTTTTCCCTTGGCAGGTGAAGTCTTGGAGAGCAAGGCTTGCATGATTAAGTGGCATCTTAAAACTCTGAATTCACAGAGTTAATTTCGTTTCAGTAGTATCTGTTGGGCATTTATTCTGTGCTTCCCATTGTCCTACACAGTGAGAGGATCGATAAGATATGATGAACACCCTCAAAGCAAGGCCATTGGATAATTCAAGTTGTACACATGGAATGCAAAAGTAACAGCTGTGCAAGGGAGGCCGTTATTTTAAGCACTAGAGTGCCCCAGACGTGCTAACTGCAATAGGAATTCAAAGCATCTTCAGCAAGGTCCTCTCTTTCTGTTCTCAGGGTTGTCACCATCTCGGGGAGAACACACACGCACACACCCTCCTTAACAAGGGCCCAGTGCTTTCAAGGTTCAGGAAGAAGCAAGATTAGTGAATGATACTTTGCGCGTCAACGCTTATCTAGCCTTGGCTTTTAAAAATTGTCTTGTGTTTTGGTTTTTTCACGTGAGCAAGGAGGGAGCACAACAGTTCAAAGTGTTTTTCTTTCAGCAATGGTCCACCCCCTGAGCCTCATCACCCATGACAAATTCTGTATTTGTCAATCGCAGAAGGCCGTTGATAGACTGAGTATGCTCAGTGTTCCTTTCCAGGTGGAATATTGAGCAATGAAACTTGGGAAGAGATTAATTATTCATGCTGTTGGTAAAATTAGACATTTGTTTTGCCCTAAACTTACCATAACACAAGCCTAAGGCATCTGAGTCAGTATAGGCAACTGCCCTGGGTTGGTATCCGTTTCATATTTTCGCCAATGAAGTTGTGTCATGGAGGATAAAAAGCAGCAGAGACAGGAAGCAGTGACCCAAGACTGAGCTGGGAAATTCCAGCTGCCCTGCTGCCCTACTTACCAGGAGGAGAGGTGACTCATTGTTAAGCGCACAGATGTTGACTTGGCTAACAAAATCCTAGGCAAAATTTAACTTATCTGGGCCCTTTCTTCCTCTTCTGGGAAAAATAAAGCAGACACATTATGATGTTTGGACACCTGGATAGCATTGTTCAATACTGGTATGAAAGAATAGGCATACGTGTAATTTTTGAATGCACTATTTCTTGTGTCCTTGAAGCCAGCCTTCTTCCGGAACATATCTATCCACAGAAGACAAACTGTACAAGAGAAACCTCCACCATCCAGGCTTCTGCTGTGCAGGTGTGTGGTGGTCTGCTGCTTAGAGAGACATGGAATTTTCAGGTAAGCATAGCTGTTAGCAAATCCTGATATGTTCCCCCAAACATAGAAGGCCAGAGGCTCTACTCCAAGTAGCTGTGTGGCCTTCGTTTCCTCACCTGTGAGATCAAAAGTTTCACTCTTAAAGCTTCTCTTTCCTTTATTGTTTTATGATTCTAGGACTTTAAAAAAGTTGGAAATATATACCTATAATGCCTACTCTCTCCATCATATATCTACCATAAGAATAAGCACTTATATGAGATACAAAATGTTTCTGTTAACGGCTTTCTTTCATCATAGGGGTAGGAAGGTATGGCTTGGGTAATGTGGGGTCAAGGATAAGATACAACTTGTAATGGAGTTAAAAACAATTCCTTACTTGCCTCATTGGGTTGTTGAAATCCTCAGATGAGATGGCATCCTCGAGACGTTTCTTATGTGTTGGGCTCTGCAGAAATGTGCTATAGACTGAAGGTTTGTGTCCCCGCAAAATTCGTATGTTGAAACCTAATTCCTTAATGTGATGGTATTAGGAGAAGGGGCCTATGAGAGCTGCTTAGATCATGAGAGTAGAGCCCTCACGAATGGGATTAGTGACCTTATAAAGGAGACCCTCGAGACCGCTTGCCCCTCTGCCATGTGAGGTTACAGCGAAAAGACAGCTGTCTTTGAACCAGAAAGCAGAATATCATCAGACACCGAATCTCCTGGCACCTTGATCTCAGATCGGACTTTGCAGCCTCCAGAACTGTGAGAAATAAATTTTTGTGGTTTATAAGCCAGCCAGTCTATATTTGCTATAGCAGTCTGAAGAGACTAGGAAAAATGTTGTTACTATTACTAATAATAAGCGAAAATATATTTACCCAGTAAACATTGGTCAAGCACCTTCTACACATCAGGCATTGTGCTAAACATTAAAAAAACACTGATCCCGTTTTCCCAGGGCTCACGGAAATCCAAAGAGCTCAGTAAAACGATGACAATATTTATTCTTAAAACTGGTTTTTGTCTTTATGGAAAGTTTGAGGCTAAATAAAGAAACAAATTGCTAAAGCTGTTTTCTTCTCTATTTTCAAGTATTACACATCTTTTTAAATGTCCTTACCCTAACCTGGAGAAAAACGTACCTCAGATTTTTCAAAACCTCAACTGATTTCAGCACTAGGTGAAGAAATAAAAGATGCTCCAGTCTATTAACCATTGGGACCAAGCATAGTGGCAAGTATTTAATGGGCTCCCCAGCAGTGATGAGAGAAAAATGGATGATGATAACCTCACTGGGAAGGCTAATAGAAGACTGACCTTGGGCTGTGGAAAATGTGTTCTGGAGCCTTGTGGCTGCAAAGGCCACTATCCCCCCTTCCCGCTTCATGCTTCGGTGACACCTCACTTACCCGCTTCTAGGTCCGTTAATATTCACTTGCTAGTTCAGACCACTGCGCATTTTCTCATTCCATGCCCTCAGCCTGGACTAGGTGATTCCCTATCACTCCTCACTCTCATTCTTTCCTTCTTCCTCCTCCTCTTCCCTTCTGCTTCACTTCTCCACTTCATGTCCTGCAGGAAGTCTTTCCTAATTTCCCTCTCCCCCTCCCAGGCTTCGTGAGGTGCCCCTTCACTGCACTCCTGTCGGCCCTATGGCGTCATGGCATTCATCACGGCGCGTGAGAAACTTCTGTCCTTTTGTCTGTTTTTTCCACTAGCCGAGTGGTTCTCAACTGGAAGAGCTTTTGTCCCTTGGGAGCATTTGTCTGGAGACATTTCTGATTGTCATGATTGGGAGAGGGGGTTTGCTGCTGGCAATTACTGCATACAGCCCAAGGATGCTGCTAACATCCTACAGTGCACAGGACAGGGCCCCCAACAAAGGATTTGTCCATCCCTAAAGCCAGTAGGGCTGAGCTTGAGAAACTGTACCAGACAGAGTTCCCTTCCTGTTCCACCAGCTCCAAGCACTGTGCCTCGTGCTCAGTAAGAATCCAAAGAATATTAAAATTAAATTTTCAAATTTAATAAAAAAGACCTTACAGCTCTGTCAAAGAACTAATACTAATTCGAGCACATTCCACAAGTCAAAGGAAAATCAATACTCAGAGTAAAGGTAGGTCATACACTCAGTCTTTCCCTGACACCTCCTCCTCTCTAACTCCCTCCACATTTCTTCCCTTTGCTCCTTTTTGTCTTATACATATGTACTCTCTTCCCCCCTTTACCTTCACGTTTGAATTCCACTCAAAAATAGGAATTTGAATATAGTGCAATAAATTTCCCCATATTTGTTTATCTTAGGCATTCACTCAATTTAATTTTAATTTCTTTCTTTCTTTGTCAGGAAGATTGGCTCTGAGCTAACATCTGTGCCAATCTTCCTCTATTTTATGTGGGATACCTCCACAGCATGGCTTGACTAATAGTGCTAGGTCCACACTCGGGATCCGAACCCACGAACCCCAGGCCACTGAAACAGAGTGCACGAACTGAACCACTATACCGCTGGGTCAGCCCCTAATCTTCATTTTTATTTTATCTTGTTTGTTTGTTTGTTTGTTTGTTTTTGAGGAAGATTAGCCCTGAGCTAACTGCTGCCAATCCTCCTCTTTATGCTGAGGAAGACTGGCCCTGAGCTAACATCCATGCCCATCTTCCTCTACTTTATATGTGGGACATCTACCACAGCATGGCGTGCCAAGCGGTGCCATGTCTGCACCCGGGATCTGAACCAGCAAACCCCGGGCCACCAAAGCAGAAGGTGGGAACTTAACCACTGCACCACCAGGCCGGTCCCCTAATTTTAATTTTTAAACATATCAATCACAGGGTGACATGCTGGTCACTGCAAGAAAAACAAAGATGCATAAGAAAGTGGACCTATCCTTACCAGGGAGATTTCTGTAGCAATAGAGTAGAGGAAATATCGTTTCATTTTCATTAATATGATCAGGGAATGTTTCATCAAGAAAGCCTTGGATTTGGGTCTTCACACATGTTTCATAAAGTATTTTAAATATGCTGCACATATGTCATCATGTTGTCTTTCGTTATCTGATATCTGACCAGCAGAGCCGTAAGTATGACCCTTTAGGACAATGATTTTTAAGATTTAACTGGGCCCACCCTCAGAGTTTCGGATTCAGTGGGTCTTGGGCGGAACCAGAGACTTCGCATTTCTCACTAGTTCTCAGGTGCTGCTGCTTCTGCTGCTGGTCTTCTGAGCGTACTTTGAGAACCGCTGCCTCAGAATAATCAGCCAAGGAATTCCTTGCCTGAAAGGTACACCCTTCACTTGGCTAAAACATTAAATTTCCAGTGTTCATGAAAAAAACAACTTGTGGGTTTCTGCAAGCTAGAGAGGAAAAGCTATTTCAATCTATTCTGATAACTAAGGAAGGGCTCAGTTTTCAAAGATCAGTTGGTTGTCAGACCCACTTCTGTTATGCCCAGTGCCCTTGGGGAACATAATTATTTATTGGAAATGTCATAATCAACATAACATTTTTGAAGATATTTATAATTTGGAATAAAATAATGTATTTGTTGATGTGTTAAACTTAGAGTCCTAATGTCTAGAATTACATTTCTCAAAGGCATAAGATATATTTGAAAAACTGTCAACTTCTACTTTGATTACAGCTTTTGGTTACTTGCATCCAAAGCTTCTCTTTAATAATTCCTGTATTGTTTTCTTTTATCCTGCCCCCCATTTTCAATCAATCTTCTTTTATTGTGTGTTCTTTGTATATGCCTTCTTTTTATTTTTCTGAGGAATATTAGCCCTGAGCTGACTGCTGCCAATCCTCCTTTTTTTGCTGAGGAAGACTGGCCCTGAGCTAACATTCATGCCCATCTTCCTGTACTTTATATGTGGGATGCTTACCACAGCATGGCTTGCCAAGCAGTGCCATGTCTGCACCCGGGATCTGAACCAGTGAACCCTGGGCTGCTAAAGCAGAACGTGTACACTTAACCACTGCACCACTGGGCCGGCCCTCCCCCAAAAAACTGTCTATGGCATCTTATAATTCTAATTTTGTCTCCTAGGCTATTTGCTCTCCCCTCCAGTCTCTCATTGGCAGGTCTTCAATCATTTCTAGGAGTTCTTGCAGAAAGTTAACTATTTTTGTTCATCTTAAAACTTTTAACCTTTAATTTGAAAATAAACAATTAAAAATTATAATGGTTATGAATATATTATGTGCAATATTAAGTTCACAATAGTTGACATGCTTTATGCTGTATGTTATAGATAAGCTAAACAATTTTGGGCAGATTAAATAAACATGGAAGCACATGTGTTTTTTTGTACGCAGCCTCTCTGTAACTGCTATTTGTTAATGTCAGCCATTAGAGGTTCATAGGTGTGGTTTTCAAGTGATCACTGGACATACATGTGTGTTCATTGCTGGGGCCACTCATGCCTACTGAATATTTGGGAAATGCACTCTAATACACAAAATAGTACTTCCTAGGAGCCAGCCCCGTGGCACAGCAGTTAAGTTCACACGTTCCACTTCAGCACTTCGGCAGCCCGGGGTTCACTGGTTTGGATCCCGGGTGCAGACTTAGCACCACTTGGCACACCATGCTGTGTTAGGCGTCCCACGTATAAAGTAGAGGAAGATGGGCATGGATGTTAGCGCAGGGGCCAGTCTTCCTCAGCAAAAAGAGAAGGATTGGCAGCAGTTAGCTCAGAGCTAATCTTCCTCAAAAAAAAAAAGTACTTCCTACGGGAAGCATAGTAGTATCTTCTTCCATATCCAAGGACAAGAATTAATTTCTTTAAGCTTTCTTCACAAAAGAAATTCAGTAAAAGAGGAGGAAATTGGGACCTTATTGAAGAAATATATCTGTTGGGAATATCAGCTAATGGGTAGTTCTAAGAAAGCTCTCACAGACATTTTTTTTAACCATTACTAGAGTAGAGACAGCACGTGAAATAAATTGTTGATGCCATTTGGCACCTTAAATTATTAAGACTGAATACCATATAATTAATTTTTTTATCCTTCCCTCACCATGAACTTTTCAGACGACCACTTTCTCTAAGTTTCAATAGTAAAATTATAAACTATAATTTTAAATTTATAAATTATAAGATTGTTATTGCAAATAGCTTGCTTGCTGATAAGTGGCATTGTTTAAATGTGTCTGGTCATTTCTGTTAGAGCTCTAAGTCCTATCATCTCAGTTTAAACTACAATTTCAAGGACACTGAGGTTTAAAGGTGGATGCTCGAAAGGCCCTCTATACATGAGCCTATTGTGCACAACTGCAGAGCTATTTTTCAAACCTTTTTTCTGATATACGTGTTAATATATCACGTGGTCCTTCCAGAGGTTATTCTGGCCAAAGGAGCCTCTGAAACACATCTGCGTTCTCATCATTCTAATAAAGAAGTGGATGTGGTATGAAGGAAAGAATTGTTTTTTCAGCTTTCTTTACTTCTTCCAAAGTTTTACTAGAAAAACTTCTTTCTGGATTCATTTCTAGATAGCAATTGCTAACATTTATAGGGTGATAACAATGTGCTAAGTTTTGTAGGCACTATTTCACTTAACACTTGAAACCACCTTCTGAGACAGATATTCGTATTATCCTCATTTTATGGATAAGGAAATGGAGGTTTCTAGAGGTTTAGTATTTCATCTAAGGTCACACAACTAGTGAGGGATGAAAGGAGGATTTGAACCCAAGTCTGACACCAGAGCCAGAACTCAGAGCCACTGAGCTGGACTGTCATTCACCTTTTCTCATATCTCTTTACCTAACCCCCTCCTACTTCTGGTTTCTAAGTGTTCTCCACAAAAGCGACTTGCAATTTTTTGACAGGCAATTGGAATTAACTATACTAGAATTTGTGAAAAGATAGTGCAGGGGAAAAAAGGAAGGCAGAAGATGAGAAAAAGGAGCTCTGCTCTCAGATAAGGGAAGGCTCTGTACTCACATATTATGCAACTGAAGCCTATATAGACAGGACAATAAAACCAGTGCCAGCTAATGTGTTCTTTGCATATGTCTCAGTGCCTTGCACAGAGGAGGGGCTGGATAAATGTTTATTGAACTAAACGTGGAATCAAATGAGCTCTAGAAGCATTAAGGGGATTTGATTATGAATATGAACAGCATTAGATGTGAAAAGAGTCTGTTAAGAAAATATGCATAGGGGCGGGCCAGGTGGCACAGTGGTTAAGAGCACACGTTCCGCTTTGGCGGCCAGGGATTTGCTGGTTCGGGTCCCGGGTTCGGACATGGCACTGCCTGGTAAGCCATGCTGTGGCAGGCATCCCACATAGAAAGTAGAGGAAGATGGGCAGGGATGTTAGTTCAGGGCTAATCTTCCTCAAAAAAAAAGAAAGAAAGAAAATATGAATATCTTCTTTACAATAGTGAACAGTAACTGCCCACACTACTTCTCCATCATCAGAAAGTTCCAAAGATCTTGTAAAACTTGTGTCTGTTAAGGGCAGGCCCATGGCTGAGTGGTTAAGTTCATGTGCTCTGATTTGGTAGCCCAAGTTTTTGCCGTTTCGGTGTTTTGGATCCTGGGTACGGACATGGCACCACTCATCAAGCCATGCTGAGGTAGTGTCCCACATGTCACAACTAGAAGGATCCACAACTGAAATATACTACTATGTACTGTGGGGCTTTGGGGAGAAGAAGAGAAAAAAAAAATGAAGATTGGCAACTGTTGTTAGCTCAGGTGCCAAACTTTAAAAAAAAAATTGTGTCTAGTAAATAAAAGTGTCCAGCTTAAGATAGCAGTTTATTGTGGTAAAAATTGATACGATTCAACTAAATATTTATTAAAAGCTCACTATATGCAGGAACTGCACAACAGATTTTTTTTTCCTTTGAGGAAGATTAGCCCTGAGCTAAATCTGCTGCCAATCCTCCTCTTTTTGCTGAGGAAGACTGCCCCTGAGCTAACATCCATGCCCATCTTCCTCTACTTTCTATGTGGGACGCCTGCCACGGCATGGCTTGCCAAGGGGTGCCATGTCCACACCCAGGATCCCAACCGGTGAACCACGGGCATCCGAAGTGGAAAGTGAGCACTTAACCGCTGCACCACTGGGCCAGCCCTGGAAACAGATATTTTGAAGCCTTAATTTGTTCACAGTACTGGAAAAAATTCCTACATAACTATTCAAATTGTGGTCAGTTATAAAAATGGTAGTCAATGTAACCACATTTTATAAGGTTGCTTCTCTCTAAATAAGAAATTCTGAATTAGATTTGTGATTCTAGGCTAATTTACTTCAAGTGCCCATTTATTTCTGCTGTTTAGTGTTTTTAAATAGAAAGCAAGCTATGGCTTCTTCAAAAACATAGTCTTTAACATTGTTTCCCGAATTTAGTATGTTTAAAAATACACTAAAACCAAAATGGGCTATGGATTCCCACATGCCACAGCAAACTCACCCAGATCTAGAATCTTCTTCCCACAATGGAAAGTCCTAAAACCCTTCTCCTTTCAGTCCTCACTGTATTTGAAAAACCAAAAGATCACATTTATTGCCACAAATACTGAAACACTTGATTCTACTGGCAGGCCACATTTCCACTGTTTCAAATATGATCTTAGAAATGAGAATCTGTGTGCAACTTTCAACTTTAAACCATTTTTACCTCTGCAAAAATCATCATAACAATAAATCAAAGAAGAGAGTCACGAAATGACATCTATTCTTCAATAATCAACATCTGTAATATCAAAAGGCTAAGATGATCAAATTTTAGAAAAGATGATCATATGCTATTCTCTCTTTTTTTTTTTTGAGGAAGATGAGCTCTGAGCTAACATCTACCACCAATCTTCCTCGTTTTTGCTGAGGAAGACTGGCCATGAGCTAACATCTGTGCCCATCTTCCTGTATTTTATGTGGGACGCCTCCCACAGCATGGCTTGACAAGTGGTGCATAGGTCTGCACCAAGGATCCAAATCGTTGAACCCTGGGCCACTGAAGCAGAATGTGCGAACTTAACCACTGTACCATCGGGCTGGCCCATCATGTACCATGCTAATGAGCTGTGAGAAAGGGTTCCACAAGGGAGTGGGACAAAGGTTTGGAAGTGGGGCATTTAAAGGTTGCCTGGAAGTGCTATTTTTTATTTTTTAATTTATAAATCTGAATACATCACTATTTACTTAAACATCTCAATGGTCACAATACACAATCCAGCTCCCTTAACACAGCTCTCAAGGACTTGATTAAAGGTCACCTCTCCAAGTTCATCCCTCAGCACTCAACAAAATGCTCCCTAAATTCTTATCCTACTAGCTTTCTTGTGGCTCTCTGAATAGCCA
Source organism: Equus przewalskii (assembly GCF_037783145.1). Lineage (NCBI taxonomy): Eukaryota > Metazoa > Chordata > Mammalia > Perissodactyla > Equidae > Equus > Equus przewalskii. Next base: position 16,914,740 of record NC_091852.1, read on the forward strand.
TGGGAAAAATGGCAAGACTTCCATCCAGTGAATAAAAATCCTGTATACATCCTTGCTTTTACACGCAGAATTTCTCTTAACGAAAATAGCCTTCCCTACCTGACTCACCTTCCAAATCCAGGCTGAGAGCGCCTTTCTTTAAGAAGTTGTCCCAGGGTCGGCCCAGTGGTGCAGTGGTTAAATGTGCACATTCCGCTTAGGCGGCCTGGGTTTCCCTGGTTCCGATCCTGGGTGCAGACATGGCACGGCTTGGCAAGCCATGCTGTGGTAGGCGTCCCACATAGAAAGTAGGGGAAGATGGGCATGGATGTTAGCTCAGGGCCAGTCTTCCTCAGCAAAAAGAGGAGGCTTGACAGCAGATGTTACCAAAGGGCTAATCTTCCTCAAGGAAAAAAAAACAAGTCCCAAACCCTTTACCCCAAAGCAGTTACTCACTCTCCCCTCTGTGTCACACAGAATTGCTATTATATTATTTATTGTATTTACTTGTTCCCTTTTAAGTTGGGAAATCCTTCATGGAAGAGTCTGTGTCTTAATTATCTTTGTACCTTAGGCCCTAGCACAGTTCCAAGCATATAGTAGATGTTTGATAAATGTTAGGTTGTATTGATGTTGTTGAATACTAAGTAGATATTTAATATATGTTTGAAAAATCATTCCCATATTTTACTGGCTATAATTTTCATTAAAAATGGTCTTCCTGAGCCAGCCCTGATGGCCTAGCAGTTGGAGTTCCACACACTCTGCTTTGGAGACCTGGGTTTGGTTCCCGGACACAGAGACACGCAACTCTGTTGGTAGCCATGCTGTTGTGGTGGCTCCACACAGAAGAACTAGAAGAACTTACAACTATACACAACTAGGTACTGGAGCTTTGTTGGGGGGAGGGGTGGAACTGGAAAAAGGAGGAAGATTGTCAAGGGTGTCAGCTTAAAGCAAATCTTCTTTCTGCAAAAAAAAAAAAAAAAAAAGTCTGGGGTTGGCCTGGTAGTGTAGTGGTTAAGTTCATGCACTTTGCTTCTGTGGCCCAGGGTTCACAGGGTCAGATCCTGGGCACAGACCTAGCACTGCTTGTCAAGCCATGCTGTGGCAGCATCCCACATAAAATAGAGGAACAGTGGCACAGATGTTAGCTCAGTGACAATCTTCCTCACAAAAAAAAAAAGAAAAAAAGTCTTCCTACAATATCTATGTATATTTTCCCTCCATTGTATCTTGTCTCACAACAAAACTTCTTGCTTTTCCCTATTTTCTAAGTAATCAACTGGCTTTGTTACACAACACCGTGATGGCTAGCAAATGACACAATCCATGAAAATGTCTCATCTTACTTTTTTTTTCTAAAGATCTGAGCTCACGTCTGTTGCCAATCTTTTTTTTTCTTCTTCTTCTCCCCAAAGCCCCCCAGTACATAGTTGTATATTCTAGTTGTAGGTCCTTCTGATTGTGTTATGTGGAATGCCGCTTCAGCATGGCTTGATGAGTGATGCTAGGCCCGCGCCCAGGGTCTGAACTGGCGAAACCCTGGGCTGCCAAAGCCCAAAGAACTTAGCCACTCAGCCATGGGGCTGCCCCCTCATCTCACTTCTTAAGAAAGCTGTCTAGAAGCTACAGAATCGATAAATGTGTGTGTGTGTGTGTGTGTGTGCATGCATGCACACAATTGCTATTACATAATTTACAATGGAGGCACGAACTGCTTAAATCATTTCCTGGTGATCAAGACCTGTCATACAAAGTTATCCCAAAACTACTAATAATATGATGATAAATAATATTCACCCAAATGTCTCAACTTTTTTAGCTGTGTTGTAATGTCACACTGGCAGTTACACTCAGATATGCTCCTGAAGGAGTTCCAGGCCCTCTCAGAGTGCTTCTCCCTCCCCACATTGCCCAGGATGTCAGAATCATTCAGGAAGCCTTGCAAATCATTTTGGTCATTGCACACTGATCCCGACATTGGTGGCACTGTTGGCTAGGCCAGAACTCTGCAGACCATGCTCCTCCCACTGTTTTTTGTCACCCCAAGACTGTTCCCAGGCAATAATACTCACAGAGAGTGGCAGGTGGAATAGTACGCCCTGTTCATTGTGCCCTCCCTGGGGACTCTTGGAAATCCTGGTCAGCAGTGGGTGGAGAGGAAAAGCAACAGAGTCCTGGGGCTCAGGGTTGCAAGAATAGTGACACTGCTCTTTTTTTTCTTTCTCTTTCGACTCACACACAGGGTGGTTTTACTAGAGCTGATTTCAGTATCAGCTGCCACAGGTCAACATTTCTTTAATTCTCACAAACCCTCCGACCTTCGGCCTGTGCCCGAGTCTGACTTGTTGGACTGAACATTTTCGTTGTGGGTGAATTTCATGTCAGGAACCCCACCTGGCTTCATAACCTTTATTACCATGTGCCCCTGCCTCCAACACATGCACGCTCCAACCTCAAATCCATGGGACCTACCAGACAACATCCGACCCCCGATTGTGAGCTACACTTAAGTTGTTTATTTTTCCTTTCAGGAAAGTTTTTCAACACCCTCCTGGAACCAGTAATTACAAAGATATACTCCCAGGAAGAGGAGTGTCATCCAACTCTGTGTCACCAAAGTATCCAAAACTCAGCCTTGAATCAGAGATGACTCCCTCCATGACGACAGCTATCAGTTTAAGAAATATTTTAATTATTGACGTTTCCATCTTTAGGGAAATCCAGGATCACTCAGTTCAAACTGACAGTGCCTATTGCTGAAACTGATGCCCATAAAAATGGTTGGAAATTGAATTAGACATTCGTTGAAAAATAGAGTGGTAGGAAAGTCAGGAAACTAAAAGCATTTGTTTTTCTCTGTCTAGTAAAACACATTCTCTTCTTCTTTTATTTGGCAAATCTTATTGGCATAATATAATTACAGGAAACTCCCTGCTTTTTTTTTTTTTAAGATTTTTTTATTTTTCCTTTTTCTCCCAAAGCCCCCTGGTACATAGTTGCGTATTTTTAGTTGTGGGTCCTTCAGTTGCGGCATGGGGACGCCGCCTCAGCATAGCCTGATGAACAGTGTCATGTCATGTCCGCACCCAGGATTTGAACCGGCGAAACCCTGGGCGGTGGAAGCGAAGCACGAGAACTTAACCACTTGGCCATGGGGCCGCCCCGCCGGAACCGGCCCCCGGAACCTCCCTGTTTTTGACGGACAGCTTTGGTTTGAGCAATTTCCTTCTGCAACTGTGCCACATGTGAATATTGACTGTGATGCAACATATTCCATAAATTAAAGTTTCAAACTCAAGAGCTAATTTTAATGTTGGTTGTATCAACGCGATTTCATTGAAGATACAAATAGCTTGCTGAATTTTTATAACTCGGTAGGTCAGAAATAGAGTATGTGCGGGTCCCAAATTAGGGAGAGGCTGTTTACAACGCTGCTTTGAATTCTCCTGTCTTGCAGTGTAACGGTACCTCCTCTTTGAACAAAGTATCGGACAAAGGTCAGATATTTCAGAGGACTGAATGGGAAAAAGCACTAAAGCAATTTCCTAGCAAATGTATCTAAAATATTATTCATTATACAGTTTGGGTATCTACAATGATTGAACTTACTAAATCATTTATTTTGTATGGTTACACTTTGACATTATAGGTCAGAGCACAATGACATACGGAGCAATAGAAAGCCATTACCCTCAGTGCATATGTATTTATCTTTCTATTCTAAATGCTTCCAGATATTGCAGTTGTGTGGGGTAGAGCTGGGTGAAGTTTTTTGTTTGTTCGTTTGATTTTCTTTGACCTGCAAGGAGCTGAGTGAATTGGCCCACATCCTGATAAGCAGAGGTTTTCCTCGGGATGGAGGTGGCCCAATCTGCCTAAAGATCCCCATCCTTGAAACCTAGCCCACACTTAAAGTAAAAAATCGGAGTGTCTGTGGGGACTGGTGGTGCAAAGCCAACACTACTGCCTAAATGTTTCTGGGGGAGGCTGGTTTTGACACCGGCTCAACACAAGGTTGACATCAGGGAAGCCATATTGTAGAAAAGAAACTATATTGTAACTTTAAATGACCTCTGATTAACTAGCCCAGACCCGATCTGTAGATTTTGGGCCCCTCCCAGCTGCTTTAAGATGATAACTTTTGTTCTTTTGAGTACCTGAGGAATGTGATGACCCCAGTCAAAGATCCTATGCTGATAGCCATCAGCAATGGCAATTAAAAGATCAGGGTATAGGGCGATACTCCATTCTCTGATGCATATCCAGTAAAACAAAGGACTATCAGGAACTGGGAGCAGATGTCTGCCCCACCCAGAGACCAGCCTCCTCCCCCACCTGGAGACCGGCCCCATATATAACTGGCCTGTAGTCTTTGTTCTGGGGAATGGTTACTTCGGACACGAGTCGGCCATCTTCCCTCTGGCTAGCCAGCTGTAATAAAGCCTTTCTCTCCTACCACCTTGCTTCCTGACTCTTGGCAGGTCTTGCGGCGGGCAGATGAGCCCACTTGGGTGGTAACAGTTTGAGCAGTATGACTGCTGCTGGAAGTTCCTCCAACCTAGGCACCTGAGCCCAGCAGCTGTACATTGGAGAACAGTCACTGAGCATGAGAGTGTGAACTGAAATGCATGGTTTCCCTGTGTAATATTGATTTATAATAGGAAGTGTATATTTGGTCTTTGTCCCCCTTTCTAGCACAGAACTTCTAAAACCCTTGGAATTTAAGTGGTGAGAGAGATCTAGGTGTCTTTGTTATGTTAATGAGGCAACTTTTGGAAGGCCCCCTGGGTCACCTAAGGAGGGGGCCTGGTTGCCAAGGGAACTAACCCTGTAATGGGAGGGTTGGAATTTTCAGTCTCACCACACTGACCTTGAGGGAGGGGAGAGTAGAGAAGGGCTTGGGGTTGAACTGAACGCCAATGGCCAATGATTTAATCAATCATGCCTCTATAATGAAGCCTCCATAAAAACCCAAAGGTCAGCGTTCAGAGCACTTCCAGGTTGTGAATATGTGGAGACTTGGGGAGAGTGGCCCGCCTGGAGAGGGCATGGAAACTCCACTCCCTTTCCCCATACCTTACGCTATGCTTCTCTTCCATCTGGCTGTCCCTGAGTTACATCTTTTTCTAATGAAACAGGAATGTAGTAAGTAAAATGTTTTTCTGAGTTCTGTGAGCTGCTCTAGCAAATTCATCGAAGCCAAGGGGAGGGTCATGGGAACCTCTAATCTATAGCTGGTGGATCAGAAGCACAGATGACAACATGGACTTGTGATTGGCATCTGAAGTGGTGACGATGGAGGAGGGGGGCAGTCTTGTAAGACGGAGCCCTCAACTTGAGTAATCTGATGCTATCTCCGGATAGATAGTGACAGAATTGAGTTGAATTGTAGGACATAGCAAGAAGCTATAGGAGTATTGTCAGAACTCACATCACCATAGCCATCACTGTCACCATCTTTGAATTGCGATTCTTAGACCACTTGAGGGAGGGGCATCACAAGAAGAAATACTAGAACCTTCCTAATAAGTCTTATGGGAGTTACACATAGGAAAGCTTAAGTGTTTCACACATAAGTTCAAGTGCTCCAGATGCCCATGATTAGCAGAAGAGTCACATTTACATTATAATTCAGAATATAAATATCTGCTCTAACATTTAATTAAACTTTTGTAATGTTTGACTTTTCTTTGCCGTGAAAATAAAATTCAGCCAGTAACCAATCAAGTAGAAAACTCCGCAGCTGGGACAGGACACACACAATAACTTGTTTTTTTCGGCTTTACCTCTCTTACAGGGCCAGAAAATAGTAAAGTGGGTGAGGCTGGTTAAGATTGAAATGTTTTAAGAGTGGGATTCACCAAAAACACAGCCTCAACCCGTGTGAGAATACACACCCACCCCCCCCCCCCACATACACACACACACAAACACATACATTCCTCAAAAACATCAGGCGTTAAATGTCTAGAGTGTTTTTTATACATCACGTTTAAGAATTGACTCCACAGAAACGGCAAGTCTTAAATTCTAACTAGTGGATGGGGCCTCTATTTTCTGACTCAGACTTTCTGTTCTTGCTAGGAGTGTGGAAAGAGAGCAGTACATCTTAGTTTATTTAGGTTTTCTCCAAGCCTACTTATAGTAAGGTTACTATGAAGGTTGAAGTTACCGGACAGTTGAATTCTCTCTATTTTAAGCCATGGAAGATATACTGTGGTTGTCTGTTTTATATTAGATTTCCTTTCCAGGGACCAGCCATTAACGCATTTTTTTCTTTTTTTAGAGGTTATTTTTCAAATCCACCTGGATCATTCGGTGTCTTCGCTTGCTTTGGGGATAATTTAGAGAAATCTATTAGAAGCACGTCAAGAACTACAAGGTAAAAAAACATAGTCAATCCTTTCAAAGCCCTTCAGTCCACTGCATTTTATTGTGTCTTATAAATTTCACATATTCAGCTTGAACTCTCTCCTCTGGCTCTTCCATCCCACCTCACTCCCACACCCATCTGAAAGACAAAAATATGTGAATTCTATCTTTTTCTACTCAGACTTTTCCTTTTTGTTTTTTCAGGAAAATTAGCCCTGAGCTAACATCTGCTGCCAATTTTCCTCTTTCTGCTAAGGAAGACTGGCCCTGAGCTAACATCTGTGCTCATCTTCTTCTACTTTATATGTGGCCTGCCTGCCACAGCATGACTTAGTAAGCGGTGCCACACCCGGGATTCGAACCAGCCAACCCCGACCCACCAGAGCAGTGCGTGTGAAATTAACTGGTACACCACCCCTCTCCTCAGACTTTTAGAGAATAATAGCAACAGCTTTGAAAATCTTCCAGAATACTTAATCTAACCTATGACATCATTTAACTGTCATGACTCACATTTGTGTAGGACTGCAGGAGTTGGAATATTTTTGCATTTGAGCCTTATGCAATCCAATGAAATAGATAGAGGAGGAATTGTGATTACTCCGGTTACACAATGGAGAAAATCAAGCCTTTCAGAGGCCAAGTGATGACTGAAGCTAGCTTATTAGTAAGTGGAAGGGCTGGCTTGCCTGACTCCCAGGCCTGCACTGCTTTTACTATACTATTTTGCCTCTTTCCAACTGTTTATGTGACTTTCCACCTACTATGTTTCCAGCATATTCAGCATTTATATTTTTCTCTTGAAACATAAGCTAAATAACAATAAGCAAAACAGACGAGCAAATTTAGAGGATTCTCCAGATAAGTTGGTCTGGAAATAAGTACCCACTTAAATCTCTATGATGATTGCACACAGCCTTTACATGAAATACAATATATATCTTGCAGCCAAAACTCAAGTATCAATCAATGTTTAGAGCAGCAAAAATTAGTAGCCCAAGAAATTTTTCTTAGAGTCTATGGAGAAGGTCTGTCAATTTTTAAAACTCTTACCTTTACTGAGGGTATGGCTGCCCAAGAGTAATTGAAAATAGGCTTGTAATTCCACAAATATGTTTAGGTGTCACATTTTTGCATTTCATGAGCTCCTTAAAGCCTGAGCTAAGGTCTCATTTGCCTTTATATTATTGCAGGTAAGCACAGTGCCTTGAACATAGTAAGCATTTGGTAAATATTTGGTTTTATTGTTAAGCATTTGACAGATACCTATAAGCCACCATATTTCTGATTTAAGGTGACTAGTGTAGGGGAGGAAGACATTTTCTCTATCCGCTCTGGGTCCTTTTGGCCAAACAACGAATTAAATTCACATGAGACAGAATAACAGGAGAAAATTAAACAAAGCTTTATAACATGTATACATGGGAGAGGCTCAGGCAAACCGAGCTACTCACCAAAATGGCCGAAGCCACCACCTTAAATATCATCTTCAGCTAAAGACAAAGGAGGATCTTGGAGGTGGGAGGTGTCAGTTATGGGAGGTTACCAGACAAGTACAGCAAACAAGAGTAAGATTATGCAGATTTAAGTCCTTACCTTCCATGTTAAGAGCTTCTAGAGATAAGGTCATCCCCCTTCTTCCTGGTACAGAGAGGGAGACACCTTTACAGATGGAGATTTCCTTTACAAATGTAAATGTCCCTTAACAAAGGGTAAGTAAATTCTACTTTTCAGAGTTTCTTTCCTGTCTGCAGTTTTTAAAAGTAACCAGCTTAAAATATTCCTCAGGCCAAAGAGACAGATCTTGGTGTGGCCAATTCCAGTCCCCCACACTAGTTATTATGTTTCTCGGAAGAACTCTAAACAAAACTTCATTGTTGTTCTTCATATGTGCATAGACACAGTTTATTCTTTAATAGATTCACTAATAAAGGTTATGTTCACAATTCTATTTCCAACCACAGCATTTGTTGATTAAACTGAGTCTTTAACTTATCAATCATTATAACTCGGTAATAAACTTCAGTGTGTGTGAGTGTTTGTGTGAGAAAATCCATTAGGGTTGGGTTTTACAATCATGTGAACATTTCTCTATTATTCTCTAGCATGGTGTCCCCTTCCTTCATTGTACTTTTAAACAACAATTCTCAACCAAATATGTTTATTTTAACTTAAGATTAAAAAATAAATATGTTATGGGGCTGGCCCAGTGGCCCAGCAGTTAAGTTTGCATGTTCCGCTTCAGTAGCACAGGGTTCACCAGTTCGGATCCCAGGTGCAGACCTATGCACCGCTTGTCAAGCCATGCTGTGGCAGGTGTCCCACATAAAACAGAGGAAGATGGGCACGGATGTTAGCTCAGGACCAGTCTTCCTCAGCAAAAAGAGGAGGATTGGCAGCAGATGTTAGCTCAGGGCTAATCTTTCTCAAAAAAAAAAAAAAGAAAGAAAGAAATTATATTTTTTAATATTTATTTCTAATATATTATGTATAACATAAGATATACACTTGATATATATTTTGTATATTATATAATATATTTTTATAATTGTATATAATATATACATATATACATACATATATGCATGTGTATACTTATGTATATTTTTTCTCTTTTCCAAAATAAATATAAAAAGGGCTTATTTAATGACTCTAATTATTATTACTACTTTTTATCTTAAGGTCCATAAACACGTACAGATATTAGTGCAATATATATGAATCCTGAAAAACCAAGTATTATTTCTCAGCAAACATTATACCAAATAGGGTCTTTCAGTCAAAAGCCTCAGAAACCAGCCCTGGCTAAACAGAAGCAGTTTGCTATGTCAGAGAGAACACAAAATCTACGGGAATCTTGGAGAACCAAACTCTGCACCAGGACGGGGCAGGAACTGAGACCACTGGAATTGCTTGACCTTCTTTTCAGGCTGCAGCTGCTCTGGCATGAATAAATGAATGCCAACCATTGTCACTATTTTCTACTCAAATCACTTCATCTGATGTTCGGAGTCCTGAGAAAGAAAACTCAATTGACTCAGCTTTAGCCATATGTTCACACCTAAGTTCAGGGTCAGGGAAATGAGGCAGCATCAACCACATGACCTGAGGTGGAGGGATGAGTGGAGGCCCAGGAAAAGTGAGGCCTGCTCCTGGAATAATGGGGTTGAACACTCCTGGGTGGCCACAGCCACCTCACATCACTTCTGTGGCCCATCTCCTTTTGCTGCCCCCACACTGTTTTTTCCATGCATGCGTTTTCTTCTAAAATGCCCCGGTAAACATAATGTAACTCTTTTGCTGAATACACACTCAACATTTCCCCAAAGGGAGATAATCTACATTTTCATTACCTCCTGCACTTGTTTCCAAGCCCAGGATCTCTTGTAAGGCATCCATTTCTCCTCTAGTTTTATCATGATTCTACTTCAAATAAGTAGTAAGTAATGGATAAAATAAATAAATTTAATCATCACCTGTTACGGGTTGAATTGTGTCCCCTCCAAATTCATATGTTAAAATCCTAAGCCCCAGTATTTCAGAATGTGGCCTTATTTGGAAATAGGGTCTTTACAGAGGGAATCAAGTCAAAAGTGAGGTCATTAGGGTGGGCTCTAATCCAGTATGACTGATGTCCTTATAAAAAGGGGAAATTTGGACTCAGAGACAGACATAGAGGGAAGATGATGTGAAGAGAGCTGGGAGAAGACGACCATCCACCAGCCACAGGGAGAGACCTGGAACAGACCCCCCCACAGCCCTGAGATGGAACCAACTCTACCAACATCTTGATTTTGGACTTTTAGTCTCCAGAACCGTAAGACAATAAATTTCTATTATTTAAGTCACCTAACTTTGTGGTACTCTGTTAGGCAGCCCCAGCAAACTAATACACCATCAGAACACCCTTCACATAATAATGAGGGAAGAAAGATGAAAAATAATTAAAATGTATAATTATACAAATACATAAATAAATATTATAAAGTGTACAATACAGCAATAGAAGTGAATATAGAAGCTATACTTTGTATCCACTAACCTCTACTTTTAGGGGTGTTTCAGGGGGACAATTCCCTTTGGATTTATTAATTTCCTGCAGATTTTAGGTATAGCAATGTCTTAAAAAAAAAAAACTGGTCATATTTCTGCTTCTCTTGCTTTTAATCGGAACTAGAATCAGTGTCAACATACTTAATGGGAAGTTCTCCCTCTTTAGGTTGAAGCTCATAAAAATGCCAGTCTCTTCCGGTAATACTCTGTGGGCTGGAGAGATTCCTGATATAAGGAGAATTGTTGATTACTCAAAACTAAATAGGATCCCCCATATTTTAGTAAATAAACGACTTTAATAAGATATGTTCGGGTTATGACAAGGATAAGCAAAAAGTGTTATGGAGACCTAATGAATAAGCAAGTGGGGTGAGGGGCAGGCAGGAGTGAGCAAAGCCTTCTAACGGATTCACTGAGAAAGCCAGAATTGCTGCTGATTGCGTAGGGGAAAGCTGCAAAGGATGAGCAGGTCATGGCTCTAAAATTATTCAAGGCTATATTTATCCTTAATTATGAAAAAAAAAAACCTTAAAAAAAAAAGCTATCAATGAATCCCATAGGAAACTCAATTCCCCCCAGTATCCAGGACGGGGAGCATTGATAGCTGGGAACAATTCATTAATTCACGTAACTGTGGCTGCATTTCTCGACACTTAACTAGTGAACTCTCTAAACCGAACCCTACCCTAATTTATTCGCATTACTTTTGAGGAGCTGCTGGAAGGCAAAAAGCCATGTGGGAGGAAAAGGAAGGGAAAGAAATCAAGAAGTAAAAGCAGGTTTAATTTTTGACTCTGCACAGCATCAAGGGTGAGCGCCTACAACTCAAAACCCAGAGGGATTGCACAAGCAAAGACACAAAGGGCGCGAACAAGACGACTGCTGAGCGTGTTTAACTCAATAAGCCCTCAGGAAGAGAACAAAGTTCATGAATGTTTAGCTGTCAGATTAACCCAGTAATGTGGTTTACTCAATATCATTTAAAACAGGTCCGGAGAGGGCTTGTAAGGGCGCTGGCAAGGGGCGCCACAGTGGGAGGTCAGGGGGAAGTTCTTGCACACATAGCTCTTTCTCAATAGAAGACCAACTTCTCTACCCCTTTATCCTTCCTGCATCCGAAAGACAGAGCTCTTATCCCCCTCTGCTACGCTCACGTGGGCACATGGCTTTGTGGGGCTTTTGGGGGGCTCTGTCTAAACTTTGGGCTCTCTCTGTGGCTTTTTGTTCCAGTCCTGGATTGGCCCACGTGCACGTGATTCAGCCTACTTCCTCCTTCCTTGCTCACTTCTATAATGAACACAGGATAAGTGATCTCAGAACAGAACCTGGAAAGACCTTTCCTCTAGACCTCCTCTGCCCACTGTCTCTCCATCCCATCTCATCCTGTCCCCTGCTACACACAGGCCCCACAGGCCCCCTCCGGACATCTGATCCCAGCTGATGCAAAGTGAGCACAGACCATGGTAAGCTTTTACTCATAATTTCACCCTTGAGAAATACGACTTAATTTCTTGGGTGTTGCTCTATGTATATGAATATAAAACAAGCTGGTATCTAGCTCAGTATTTCAAAAGAAGAAAATTTAAAATAGGCCTATCCACAGCCTCCTATGCCTAGAACAGTAACTTGGACATAGTAACTCCCACAAACATTTTCTTATTGATTTGTTCAGAAAAAAAGTATCCTGCATTGTTTCTGGGCAACGTAATAATTTTTACTACTTGTAGCCTTTTCTGTACTTAAATTTGAGTTAAATAAATTACAAGAAAGCTTGGGGGAAGGAAGGTCACTATGGAGTTTCAGTGGGGAAGAGTGCGCTGCTTGATTTATTCCATGGAGAGTTTTTCCACAATTTTTTTTTTTTTTTTTTGAGGAAGATTAGTCCTTAGCTAACATCTGCAGTCAATCCTCCTCTTTTTGCTTAGGAAGACGCCCTGAGCTAACATCTGTGCCCATCTTCCTCTACATTATATGTGGGACACCTACCACAACATGGCTTGCCAAGTGGTGCCGTGTCTGCACCCGGGATCTGAACCAGCGAACCCCAGGCCACCAAAGTAGATCATGCGAACTTAACCACTGTGCCACCAGGACGGTCCCTCCACGATATTTTCTCTGAAGATTATAAGCAGGATAAATGGGAATCTGTCACATTAGATGCTTAGTTACCCGAGAGGAGAAAAGAAGTCTCTGTGTATTTGTTAAATACAAAATACGTTCCTAGGGTCCTTCTATTGATTCATCCGTTTATTTAATTAAGCATGTTGCTCAATACCTTAGGTGTATATTTGATGCTAATTCTTGGAACTTTTCCAAGTTCCAAGAAAAAATGTAGTACTTTCAGAGAGAAGGGATAACTAACTAAATAACTATCAATAATGATCAGAGGCTTAACTACGTAATTCCTAAATAGTGCCGTGCAAAGTCAGAGCTCAATTTTAAAATAAATATTATTAATCACATTGATGATTGGCATTAGAAAAACAGCAACTAAGATAAAGAAGTAGGGAAATTGGCTCTCCTCTTGCACTCATGAGTTCAAGCTGATTTCACGTTTATCATGTTATGGACTGAATGTTTATATACCCCCCAAAATTCCTATGTTGAAGTCCTAACCCCCAATACGAAGGATTAGGAGGTGGGGCCTTTGGGAACTGATTTGGATTAGGTGAAGGCACGAGAGTGGAGCCCTCATTACCGGGATTCCTGTCCTTAGAAGAGACACAGGAGAGCTTGCTTCTCTCTCTGCTCTCTGCCATGTGGGGATACAATGAGAAGTCGGCAGACGGCAACCTAAGAGAGAGCCCTGCCCAGATCTCGACCAGGCTGGCAGCCCAGACCTGGACTTCCAGCCTCCAGAACTGAAAGGAAGATATTTCTGTTGCTTAGAAGCCACCCAGTCTATGGCACTTTGCTGGAGCACCCCAAATGGATGAGGACACAAGGGGTTAATGCAGGAGAGGGGCTCTCAGGGGAGGAACTGTTTCATACATTTATTTGAAGTTTCAGCTCAGGTTTAAGGACACACACACATGCTGGCGCACACAAAGTGCACACAGTGGAGCAAACTAAAAACCATTCCCTCTGGATAAATTTGGAAGGAACAGGCAGATGCTCATAGCCTAAGGCAGTCTACATCACTAAGATGATGGGAGGGTGAAAACACAGATAAGCCCTGATTTGTAACGCGAAGTCTGACCAAAATGGAGAAGACGCTTCACCTTTCCATTGGCAACAGGAAGAGCAGCAGCCACAGCAGGGGGAACAGATACTCCTGGATCCCTTGTCTTACTTTTCCCTGTCTGGAGAAAGAGTCAACCTCATGATTTTTGCCAAAGAAACTCTACCCCGGCATTTCTACACCTGAAGCTCTAATTTTGCTGTCAGGAGGAGGGCATGTGGCTTTTTTAGGCAGAAAGAACATCTCAAAGTAGATGCGTATACTGCTAAGGGGGTGGGTTTGTGGAAAGATCCTGGGATGAAGTCAGATGATACTTGTTTAACATCAAATGTGACATAGCTGGGCATCACGGATAAGTGCCTCTGCTTCTCTGAGCCTCAGTTTCCTCCTCTCTCTAAGAAGTCATTAAATAACAGAATAATAGAGATTTCCAGCTGTGGAGACAAGAGTTCCAGGTTGTAGCCCCAGTTCTGCCACTTGCTAGCTGGATACTCTTGGGCTAATTATTTCACGTCCCTGAGCCTGTGCTACTACTACTTTACTACTTTTCTACTACTATCTTACTACACTTCCACTCCTATCTTACCACATCGCTACTACTATTACCTTATGACACTACCACTACTACCATTTTTACTATATTACTACTACCTTAGTTCTACTCATTGTAATCACTGCATTGCTATTATACGACCACACCATGTGTATTGGTTTGATAGACATACCACAACAAAATACCACAGACTGGGTACCATAAACAATGTAAATTTATTTTCTCACAGTTCTGGAGGCTGGAAGTCCAAGATCAAGGGATTGGCAAGTATGATTTCTCCTGAGACCTCTCTCCTTGGCTTGCAGATGGCCACCTTCTCACCGTGTCCTCAGTTGGTATATTCGTCAGGGTTCTCCAGAGAAATAGAACCAATAGGATGTATGTGTGTTTGTGAGTATGTGTGTTTGTGTGTGTGTATATATACATGTACTTATATATATACATATATTTCATACATATATATATGAAAGTTTGAGAAATAGATTTATTTTAAGGAATAGGCTCATATGATTGTGGAGGGGCTTGGCAAGTTCAAAATCTGATAGGGAAGGCCAGAAGGCTGGAAACTCAGGAAAAGAGTCAGTCTGAGTTCAAAGACAGTCTGCTGGTAAACCAGGAAGAGCCAATGTTGCAGATAAAATCCAAAGGCCATCTGCTGGCAGAATTCCCTCTGATTTGGGGATCATCAGCCTTTTCTCCTACCCAGGCCTTCAACTGATTAGATGAGGCCCATCCACAGTATAGAGGGCAATCTGCTTTACTCAAAGATTCAGATGTAAATCTCATCCAAAAACACCCTCACAGAAAGATCCAGAATAATTTTGACCAAATATCTGGACACTCTGTGGTCTAGCCAAGTTGACACAAAATTAACCAACATACATGGTCTTTCCTCTGTGTGTACATCTCTGTTATCTGTGTGTGTGTTCAAATTCCTCTTCTTCTAAGAAGACCAGTCAGGGCCCTCCTAACAGCCTCACTTTAACTTAATCACCTTTTTAAAGGTCTTCTCTCTAAATGCAGTCACATTCTGAGGTACCGGGGGTTAGATCTTCAAGGTATGAATTGGTAGGGGACATCATTTAGCCCACAACACTATGATTCCTGCTACCCTTCACCAGCGCTTCAACCCCACTGTGACTCCCGCTGGACTTCTCTTCCCCATCCTCTCTGTTACTAACACTTCCGTAAATTCCCCTGCAGTTTCAATTTCCTGTGTTTCTATAAAATAGATTGTATACAGATGGCACCATGAAACTCAGAGTTTCTACTGAGACTGAATACGAGTTCAGCCAGACCTGGTTCGTGGAACACAGTTTAGATAACTATCGGAAAATATTTTAGGATATAGGTGTTTTGGTCAAGAAGGCAATGCCAAACTATGAAGAAGTTAAGTCAGGAAGATTGAAAAAAAACCAAGACAGCCCACCCAAGGAGAGTTTCCATCTGTCAGTGGTCACCACCTGGAGAGGATCCTGCTTAGGGAGCCCGAACATTCTGGAACTAAAGACTCAGCAACAGTTGTTTGTTAAATGTCAAGAGGTTTATCACTTGAATGGCTGGTCTGGTTTCCTCAATAGTAAGAGCCTAAGGAATGTTTACCCTTTATTCCTCTTCTAAGCATGAATTACATAATTGTATTCACTAATTTCATGATACCCCTGGAAAATAATAGAGAAATATTGCCAATGAAGGACTAAGTGATGAATCCGAATCGAAAATACTCCAAACACACATAAGTGTTCACACGCCGCAGTTGTTTTGACAGGCCAGGAAATAAGGGGTTTTCTCTGTTTCATCTCATATTCCACATGAATTAAATTGTACACACAAAGACAATGAGATTCCCAATGATGAACACTAAGTCATTCTTAAGTTTGTGTCTTCCATGTGCCTCACTTAGTGTCTTTTACATCATCTTTGCTCAAGAAATATTTGCTGAGTTTAGTAGAGAGAAGCCTGTCCAAATTCTGACGATGCTAGCTCCACGGCTGCTCTCTCTCATTCGAAAATAGGTACCACGTTCAGCTACCCTACCTGCTGTCGAACCAAGCAAGATCACAACATGGACCTCCCCTGAAGTCTGAGAGACTATAACACAGCAAATAGTTCAAGTTGGCCCAATAGTCATTTATTCAGCCTGTACCATGTGTAAGACGCTACAGAGTTTATCATCCATTAAGGCAGACTGTGAGTACATGAATATCTGTAATTCAAGGCAATTTGCTCTATTAATAGAGATATAAATAATGTACCAGGCATGGGAAACATGGCTAAGACAAGGCAGGAAACTGAAACTGGTGCCAGATTGTGGAGCAGTTTGAAGGCTGAGCACTACTCTAATTGCCATTGATAAATTCTTCTGTTGTCATTCTTAAAGGTCAAAAAAATACAGAGACACAAAGCCTAGACAGCCTTATTACCCTAAAAGGCACAGAATGGAGTAGTTTGATAGTACTGACATCACTTCAGGGAATAACGACATTTTAGCGATAAAAAGCCCAATCTCATGCTCTCTAGAACATTCAGTTATGAACAGTTATATACCAATTTCTTTGTATTTTAATCAATATCATTGAAGCAAGCCAGATTTAAAACTCTTTAATGTCATATGCAATAAGATAAAAATTATTAAAGGCAAATATTTACAATATCCCCCCATGGCCACCATTCCTCAATTACAAGGTCAATTCACCCCTCCCTGTTCCTCCCCATCTTTTGGACTGATATGAAAAGAAGAGGGAAAGAATACAGAGAAAGAGTTGAAGGTGACTCACAGATAAAGAGCCGTGAGAGAGAGAGGAGGGAAGGGAGAGAGTAAAAGCCATACAGACTCGGGAGAGGGAGGGTTGAGGTGGAGGTCGATGGGAATGCGGAAGGGGGCAGTTCGTTGTGAGTAAGAAAACGTGAAAGAATTGGGGAAAGGGAAGAAAAGGATGCGATGGTTATGATTTGGATCCCGTAATGTCCTCTGAGAGATACAAGTAAAGAACAGGTTTCCCTTTTAATTTGGGGAAAGAGACGAGATTGCCCATTGAACTGTGCTTCTTGAATGACACACTCTTCAGAGACCAAAACCTTGGGGCCCCCAATTTATTACGATTGCAATAAAACCTAAAATATTTTGGTTGAGGTGAAATGCAGTACATGTATACTAGATAATTCCTAACTAGCAACTGAATTCTGATTTAACCCAGAAAACAATTTTCTTAACCTAGTGATACAACTTCAAGAGAGTGGAGATGAAAATAAAACAATTTAGGGAGTTTAATTAGGACATGGGTTTTTGTTGTTGTTGTTGTCTAATTACCTACTATGTTTCCCAGAAGCAAGCTACTTGAAGTATCTAGGTCAGAAATGAAACCTCTCCGCACCAGTTGAATCGTAAATGCAAGCAGTTAATGAAAGCTTCATGTCTTTACAATCTATGGAATACATTAGCCAGTTAATGTTGGTCTTTTAAAGAGCTACGTCTTTTATTTATAATAAAAAGATATGTATATGTGTGCGTATGTTCAGACCACATAAATGATGAACACTGATATATTTATCAAATTAATTTAAGCCCGTAATAACCACCGTGCCACAAAATAACCAGACTTGCAATGTGTTTATTGTTAATATCTGACATTGAAAGTTCCCGGAGTCTTAAAGCTGTAGCCCAAATAATTTAAAAACAAACAAAAAAACTATGTATTTCGCAGTGCTCCAAAAAGTCTATATCTTCCCCAAAGCAGGCTAAAAGATTAACATAGGCTATAATTCTTAAAGATACCGAATATTTGCATCCAGACCCAAGAAAGCTCTAAAACAAGCAACTAGGTGAGTGAGAGAAACACAACCTGGAACAGATCAACACGCATCCAGAGCCCGCATCCATAAAGCCAGTGTGGGGGCAGGAATCTGAAGAAGAGGAGGAATGGCTCTTCAAGAAATACCTGTGTTGTAAACTGCTATTTGTCACGGCTTATAACCTGCCATCATTTAATGGCCAGTAAGGTGACAACTAGCTAAGCGCTTGCACACTCAGAAAGTGAGTATCTTTTAGATTTGCATGAACAATAATAACTTGGATATGTTTATATGATAAATGTAAGACTGTGGTGGGAAGCCCTTTGCAGTTTCGCTTAAAGGAAGAATTTCATCTTCCAATTGAATAAAAGCTAAACATAGTTCTAAACACAAGTCCTCCTGTTTTCTGAGGGTTGCGAAATGGGTACAGCTCTCTTCTTTGGATGAAGACTGATGGAAGGGAATAAGGCTGAGCAGCAGTCCTTATCTAGAGTTCTAATCTCCAGGGTGCATTTCAGTCCCAAGCTATGTCCCAAAGAAAAAGTAAGGGTGGGATGAGAAAAGGGCTCCAGAATCAATCTAGAGCAGAGGTCGATCCTGGCAATTCACAGATACGTTGTTTGGTCAATACTGAGATTTCAAATGGAGAAAATTTACATTTAAAATAAATCTACATTTCCAACATTTTTGGAAAAATTAGAAGATCTGGAATCTCTAAGTTCCTATGCTCACTTCAGCTAGAGTTGAGTAGTTCTTGCTACCTTCAGAGAGGGCAAGTGTTCTCTAGTTTACCACAATCCTCAGCTCTCCCTATTGTCTTTCACCTGATCCACTTTATTTATGTGTGTTACCTACAGAGTTTGCCACTCTGGGATTAACATAGCTCCTAAGAGCTCCAGACAAAACAGTCTGGAATTTCATGTATTCACAAAAGGTTCGATAATTTCCAGAGCTTTCCTGAGTTTCAGGTCTGCTCCAGGATGAGTTGCAAGACATGGAACCCTGCCTTATTTATATTTGGCTCTCTCAGTCCACACAGTGCCTGTCATATAAAAGACACTCAGTAAGTGGTGATTGTTACAAGCTAAGGGTAGAATGGACCATAATAACCTTCACAGACCTTTGAACATCTTTGGTTTACTCAAATTCAAATGCACGGATCCTCGCTGGGCCTTAAATTGAAATGGTCCTGGATTATTAGGGGGCCACACGGGTTGTGTTGACACAGAAGTCAGAAATCAGACAAGCTGCATAGGGGGAAAGTTGGTGTTTAACGGAAAAAGGACTTGCCTAGCGCAGAGGAGGAAAAGACTTCCTCTGCCCTCCTGGGTTCTGTGGCTGGGCCTGGAATGACACTGACATAAGACATTCACAGGAGAAAACCATGCAAATTTTGTTGAATATTTTTATGTGTACGTGGGAATCATTAAAAGGAAAGTGAAGACTCGAAGAAGCCATAGGCCCAAAAGCTTATATCCCTTTTTAAACAAAGAACAATAAATTGTGGGACTTTGACAAGACAAAGGGGCTTGGCCTAGGGACAGTAAATTACGGGACAGTGACTGGGAAATATATGGAGGAAACTAATGGAAGATAAGAGCTGTTTTAGTAGGTTTGTCGTGCAGATCTATTTCAGTGCTGACTCCCAGTCTCTGGTGATAAGAATGTTCTTCTCTTCCCAGTGAAGGGCGGGCATCTTTTTCACGGGACATTTTATGACCTGCTTTTAGGCAGAAAGAGGAGGTCAGAGGGCCCTTCCTGCATCTGCTGTTTCTCAACCACCTTCAGCTCAATATACTCAATATGCCACAGTGGCATATTCTGGGGAGGCATGTTCTGAACCCCTTCACCAGGCATTAGAAGTCCCGGATGTATTAATTTCATAAATAAACATTTATTTATTGCCTGCTATGCACTAAATATTAAGGATACAAACATAAATATAGGATCCTTTAAAGAGGATTCAAATAAATAAATAGCTTCAGTGAAAGCCACGTGAACTTGGGTGTGTCATTTAACCTTCCCAAACTCTGTTTCTCCCCAGCAAAAAGGGGTTGGCATGTCTGTTTCTTGGGGCTTATTTCTTGCTATCGTGAGAAACAACTGAAACAATAAGATTGCACACTTTGCAAACTGTGAAACACGAGTAACAAGGTGACAGAATTAGATTCTTCCTGCCTTTGTTTCGTAGGAGTCTAATACAATAGATTGCAATTTAAAAAGTAAGCATGAGACGCACCCCACTCCAAATAGAGTTTTACAAAGAAACGGCCCCTAAGAACCTGTTGCATTGGACTCCTCAAGCAGATGGATCATACACAAAGGAATCTGAGAGGCAAGAGGAGAGAGGTGCTGCCATGCTCTTGGTCTCCCCCTCCCACCTGTCAATCTCCTCCATCTCCTTCTCTCCTCCAGCCCTCGTGAGGGAAGCATGGTTCAAAATACATTTTCTGTAGCTGGAAATAACAGAAGACTCTTGCCTGACTCAGACTGCAGGCATGTAAGACAGAGTGTGGATGGTCCTGAGGAAACCTCGATGGTAGGGGAGGGCCTAACTACCTGCTTTGGTGGTACATCCAAGAGGGAGCTCCTGTGTTGAGATTGTCTTAGCTTCTCCGAGTTTGCCTACACAAGAGATAGGGGATGTTTCCTGTTGACCAGAGGGAGCTACTCAGGAGAGAGTAGCCTCTGTTATTCTTATGTCCTGCAGAGTTGGACCACATGGAGGGATGAGGTGGCCTCAGTAGAAAGAGGCTAGATGCATATCTCAGATCTCCATGGACTGAGCAAGGAGTTGCTAGTGAATACCTGGGTTACAGATACATCCATGGAGGTAAAACAAACCACAGGAGAGAGGATCCCAGCAAGGGAAGAGTCCATGAGACTGGTGCACAGGACAGTCCATTTTTGCTCCAACTCCCCACCACCCAGGACTTCTAAGAGAGGCGGGCTTTAACCATCTGCCAAGTCAGAGAGCCAAAGCCACCTAGTGACAACAGTCTTGTGCTTTTACCTCTCCTCTCTCCTACGCTGCATTTGACCCTGAGAAGGAAGTGAGCAAGGAGCACGAAAGAGGAAGAGACAAACTTGCTCCCTCTCCTACTATAGGCCTCAGGCTGAAACAGGGGAGATTTTAGGATTTTAGATTTCAGGCAGGACAGATTTGATGTTCAATTATAGTTGGAGTTTTGACTTTGCGTGGCCCTGGACGTTGTCAAGACTGAATTAAAGCTACATTTACGACTGAAAACCACGACAGGACTGTTGTTTACCTTACTGAACAGAAAGACCTAAAAGTAGCCCAGATCTTCACCTGGGGTCAGGTGGGATCGGGTGAAGATTATCCCCATTAATAAAGCATACAGGGAAAGCAGGAAACATAAACAAAGATGTGTTTAATCAAAATCCACATGTTATGCCCCATATGTTTGCACCATACACACAGGGATAATTCTGGTAGATAGCAGCATAATTTCCTCTTCTTGAAAAGCAGCTTTTAATGGGTGCAGTTGCCATAATTCGCTTTTTCTACTTCCTTATTCAAAATATGGGGAAAGCTTATTGATAGAATAATGGTTATAGGCCATGGCCCAGATCTGGGGATGAAAGTCAACTCAAAAGCTTTGACAATAGTTTTATGTGGGTGGCGTGCACCTCCCTAGAAATGTTGATTCAGTCAGCCCCCTCCCCTGAAATTTAGGACTTTATTCAAATTTTGGAAACATGAACATTCGCTGTATCACGCCTCATGCCTCAGTGCTCAATAGTTTCTGTGATCTGTCAGTCAAGTGGAATCCTTAGAAGCACCAACTGGCCCCTCTTGGCAATGAAATTGAGTGTGGACAGAATGATTATGCTATGCACCTGTGCCTCTACGCCACTAATAAAATTTCCAAAAGAGTGTCCCCATCTTCCCAACAATCCAACTCAGGAAACTTAAATTTCTTATAAAGGAAATTTAAAAGAAAAAGCTCTGTGATTCAAATAAGGATTATGCTCAAGATTCTGCCATTTGGAGTATTCCTAAAAAATTTCTAATCTGCCCATTGAGTCATCCCGTGGTTACTATAGCGGTTTAAATTGAAATCTGTCAGAGAAATTCGGTTTACTCCTTTACTGTAGCCTCAAAAACATAGAGCCCCAGGGAGTCTTGAATGTAAGTTGTGTATAGAAAGCACACACTTTTTTTTAAAAAGGTTGGGGATTCTGAGGGTGGAAAAGGGAGAGGAGACGCCCTCCTTCTCTCCAAGTACTCCATCTAGACTTACAACCCTGATTCCTTCTCTCCTTCCTACCCCTTCGTCTCCAAATTTTATCTAGCGCAGTTTCAAGGTTGATGAAGCGCCTTTCTCTGTTTCTGCTGTGTTGCCTTGAGGCCACAATGCTTCTCTCACGCAGTTAGCGCTGCCTCCTTCACCCCAGCCAACAGGCAGTGACAGCTGTGTTTCAAAAACAATCACTTTAGTGTCATGAAAATCACTGCTAATTAAACTCAACCAGAGTGTTTGCTGAGTGCTTGGTGTCTGTCCTTCATTGTGCATTTTCCTAAAATCTTCTTATCCCAAAGTTAATTATATCCAAAGACAGCAGATTGTCTGCACCTCAGGGGGCATTTTTCCCCAGTTTGCATTTTTGCTGTTATTCTTAGAGCATTACTCTTGACCATTTGTTGAAGAAAGTATCTGGAAAAGAAGACAGAATTTACAATAAAAGTTTTAAATTTTGAGAAGGCTGATATTTAATTAATATTTACTAAACAGTGTTAAGCAAATATATCTACAGAAATATGTGTCGTTGCATTTAACCATAGAAGTATGCCAACAGGCTTAGAAGAAATTGGGATGATAAAGAGAAACATATACTTCATCAGTACAGCTGAGCAGCTATTCATATGATCTTAGATGCTTGAAAGAAACGTAAGGCCTGCGCCATGCTCTCGGAGACCACACAGTGTAGCTGAATGGGTCTGAATCTTTCGAATGTCATGGACCAGTCACTTTTTTGCAGGAAAAGAAATGGGCAGGACAAACAAGATAAAGACATCAAGTTTTTCATCTATCCAGTTAAATGGGAAAATTTTTAGCACTTACAAAGTGCACTCTACGCGCCAGACATGGGCCTAAGGGCTTTATCTGTCTCATTTAGAATTTACAGCAATACTTCTGACATTTTACAAATATGTAAAACACGATTAATTATTTAGATCATCAATACATTATAATATTTTATATATTATTGATATATATAACTATACATATATAGTATTATATACGTGTGTGTGTATACATATATACTGTCATCATCCCCACTTTCCAGGGAACCGAGGTGCCCAGAAGTCAACAACCTTAGCAAAACTGGGATTTGACTACAACCAGTCTGGCCCCCTAAAACCTTTAACCACTATACTATCTCCCATCAATTAATCCCATCATTTCATGAAAGAGATTTATCTTAATACTAAAAAAGTAAAGAACTAACTGCAAAATAAAGAAGATGTTAGATACAAATTATGTAGCTTTATGATAAAAGCTACAATGTCCTTCTTTTCATTTTGTATGGACCTACGAAGACCAGCATTTGGGAGCCATGGAACTACTTTGAAGAGACAAGAGCTGGACTTACAAAGAGCAATTAAAATATGAGCCCATTTGTGATCCAGGTGAGCAACACTAATCATAATCACTAAACAGGGGGAGCCCAGTGTTGGTTGAAAGACTGAATGGTAGAAAGGAGTGGGGAGAGAATTCCAGACAGGGAGAGGACACAGGCAAATGCCCCAGGATGGAAATAACAGAGATGTATGAATGGTGAAGATACCAGCTTGGCTCAATCAGAAATTCAGCCCAGGATAGATGGCCCAACTGTAGGCCCATGGACTCTACAGTTATCTTTGTTTGGCCTGCACAGTTTTTGGGGTTTTTTTAAGTAATCTATTTTTTTAAAATATAACATACTTTCAGAAAAATGCACAAATTGTATATGAGCAACTTGAATTTTCACACATTTTGAACACACTTATTTACCTCCTCACAGTTGAAGAAACAGAACACCTCCCACCACCCCATAAATCTCCCTCATGCCCCCTTCCAGTCACTACCCCAAAAGTAATCACTAACCTGAATTCTATCATGATGGATTGGTTTTGTCTGTTTTTAAACTTTATATAAATGGAATCATGTAGGGTATATAATTTCGTGTCTGACATTTTCGTGTTTGTGAGATTCATCCATGTTGTTTCATATAGCAATCATGCATTCCTCCTCACTGCTGTGTAGTAGTTCGTTTATGAATACACTACATTTTATTCATACCTTCTATTGTTGATGGGCATTTGTGTTGCTGCTGATTTGGGAGTATTATAAATGAAGCTTCTCTGAACGTTTTGGTGTTCATGTCTTTCAGTTCACACATGTGTACATTTCTGATGGAAATGGAAGTGTTGGGTTATAGAGTAGATGTGTGCCCAGATTTAGTGGATACTACCGAGCAGTTTTCCAAGGTGGTTGTACCTATTTATACCCCCACCAGCAGTATCTCATTGTAGTTTTAATGTGCATTCCCCTAATAACTATTGAGATGACCACTTATTTCAGATGTTTACGGGCCATTTACATATCTTCTTTTATGAAGTTCAAGTCTCTAGCCTGTTTTTCTATTGGGTTATGTGTCTCTTTCTTACTGATATGTAGATGTTTTTATACATTCTGCATATGAGTCATTTGTAAAACATGTATTTTACATAACAACCCTTTTCCCTCTCTTTTTGGTGTCTTTTAATATACAGAAGTTTTCTTACTTTCAACTTATGGCTTCTATTTGTTGCAATCTATTTAAGAAATCTTTGCCTCTCCCAAGGTCATGAAGATATCCTTCTGTGTTCTCCTCCATCAGTGTTATTGTTTTGCTTTTCACACTACATATACAATCCATTTGGGTGATTTTTGTATATTATGTAAGATAGAGATCAAGGTTTATCTTTTTCCATATGAATATCCAGTTCTCCCCGAACCATTTATTTAAAAGGTCATCCTTTACCTACTGCACTACAATGTCACCTTCGTCACAAATGAACAGTCTGTGCTTTTTGTTTTGGGACTCTGTTCTATTTGTCTGTCTTTACATACACATCTGGTGGTGTGTAAGTCCTCCAACTTTGCTCTTTCTCTTCAAGATCACCCTGGTTATTCTTGACCCTTTGTTTTTCAGATAAATTTTAGAATAACTCATTAATTCTCATGTATACCAAAGAAATGGAATTGTATTGAATCTACAGGTCAATTTGGGGACAACTTGCACTTTTTTAATACTGAGTCTTCTAATCCATGAACTTAGTATATCTCTCTGTTTATTTAGGATTATTTTAATTTCTTTAAGATTGTACAGCATACATTTAAAATTTTGAGTCATTATTTGAAAATCCGGAGATTTCATGTACAAATAAGGATTTCCAGCTTCTCTTGAAAACAAAACTATCTGACAGAACTACTCCAATACTCCTGTGTGGCAACAATAGGCAGGAGCTGCCCACTATAACCAGGGTATGTGCTCGTCCACTCATCACAGCTCTTACCACAAACTCCATGCATGAGTTGGGACTCACAACTCTGACTTCCGGCTGGATCACTCTCTGTGGTCAAAAAAAAGGAAAATACTGAGAAATGTGAGAAATAATGTTCATTTACTCATTCTTTAAATATTTACTGAATGCTATGTGTCAAACACTATGCTACATGTTGGAATATACCAACGAACAAAGAAGAACACAGTTATTTCTATGTTTTGTCCCTGAGGACTTTAATACAATCATTTTAATCAGAATTACAGCAACATTGAAAATTTTTATCAAGAAAATCTTTTATGGGGCAATCTTCCTTCAGCCAATTAAAAGGGGTGGAGGGTGATAGAAGAGTGGGCACATAGAATGAGAACACAGGGAAAAACCCAGAGGGACATGGAGAAAGAAGCTGTAGCTGTTTTGTCATATTAACAGATAAGTTCTCAAATACACCAGGACAACAGAGCACTCTTGGTTCACAACATCCTCAGGTTCAAAATGACAGACACAAAATGCCCTGCTATAATGAACAATGTGGGCAAAGCCTTTGCTTCTAGGAAGCTTCTGCTCTACTGGTAGCAAACTTAGGTTGGAACCAGACCAAGAAGTTCCTTGAATTTCAACCTCAGGAGTTTGGACATTCTCCTCCTACTCATGGGCAATCAGTGAGGTTTTACTACTGTTATTCTAGGTTTCTTAGTAGATTCACAGAAGCCTGTTTCTTCACTGGATACCAGGTTTGAAATAAATCAGTCACGACCCTCAGGTGAGTAAATAGGCTTCTGTGAGTAGGGGGAGAAGAGAAGAGAAAAAGACAAATTCTCCATCCATGAAATTTAGAATACAAAAGGGCAGTCAAGGATGAGGTGTATTTATTTCCCTTACCAAGAACTCAAAGCACCTTTTCCACTCAGTCAGTTTGATTTTCCCATTCTAGCCAGTAGTATAATACCAAGACATGTGCGTGTGTTTGTGTGTGCGTGTATCTATGATGGGACAGTGGGAGAGGGAGTGAAAGGAAAGTACAATCCAGCTATTACTAATGGATTGCTAAATTTTCCCCCATGTAAAGATTTTTTAGCCTTCTCTTTCTCCTGTGTCTTATGTCATGTCTTGGCATCCAACCAGCCCTACCAGAAGCAAGACCATTAACTCTTTCAGGCCCCCACGGTACCATTCAGACCACTCAGTGCATTTCTGGTGTTCTACTCTCTAAGTAGACCATACAAGGATGCTATTTAGTTCAATACACTAGTGATACATAAAACAATTCCCCAAAGGCTTGAAAGAGTTAACCTGGATTCCTCCCCCCATACCTTTGGCTTAGTGCAAGGGGTGGACTGAGAAACCAGGGAGGATAGAGCCTAATTTCTCATTAACTGGCACAAAATTCTAGTGACATAAGCAAAAACAGACAATATCATCTTTCGTATACAAATGGAAAAACTGAGAACCTCAAGAAGGTTTTGCCTACAGTCACACAATAAGCTGGTCTCAGAGCCAAAACTGTTTCCAGGTCTCCGAATGTTCCATCTGGAGCTCTGCCTATGGGTTCCTCTAAATCCAAACTCAAGTAGGGAAGGGGCGGATGGAAGTGTGTGAGGGGGCAGAGGTTAACACAAGAGTCCTGGTGGGCACTTCCAGATCCAAAATTCTATGTCTTCGTTTTTTTTTTTTTTTTTTCTCATTTCTCTGAAATGCAAATGCTGGTTCATTTCTCTGAAATGCAAATGCTGTTCCACTGTAAATCCTGCTCGAGATGAAATGGAATTTTAAGTAGAATCCGCGAAACTATCCCTTCCCAATTTCCTTCCTCGACAGTACTCACAGTCACCTCTGACCACATCAAGCCCAGCAGATTTTCCACATTTCACCTCCGTTCCCATCAGCATGTCTGCAACTTCCCATAGTTCATTTTCATCTCTCTCCAGCAAACAAGACCTCTTGCGAAATATGAGAGGACGGGGTCAACACACACACTCGCCTACTGGCTTGACACAAAACGCCGCACAAACCCAGGGAAGCCTGCTGGAGGGCTACCAGGAGGCCACACAGTTAGTTTGCCCACTGGCACCGCAGTAGGGTTCCTGATGAGACAGAAGTCTCAAGTTTAAATCACTCCGCAGCTGGAGAGGACGCTGGGAATAAAGAGGGTGGGGGCACTGCCATGACTTTGCAGTCGGACTGTGACCAACCCCTTCAAGCCCAAATCCAGATAACAAACTTTGGAGCTGGACATGAGTTTAGAAATCTGGTCCAACTCACATCTTATCAGCAAGAAAACTGAGGCAAACACGGAAGTGACCTATCCCAGGACGCACGACTCATTAGTGATGCAGTCAATGGGTGAAGGCATTTCAAGTATAAGGGCCAGAGAGAGAGAAGCTCATGTTACCTCAGACAATGAGGATTAGTTGTAAGGATGCACAGGGTGGGGAACATTGGTGGTAGCTCAGCCAAACTTCACAGAGCACTGAACTCTGCAGGTCCATGAGAGGAGCTCTAGTAAATATATACCAGTCCGCTACTCTTGCTCTGCTACACACTCCTTAGACACAGGCATCTGTCTCTCTGCCTTTGCTTTTGCGGCTCTTGTTCATATGAACACATCTCTCTCTGTTCTCCTCTCTGCTTCTTAATCCCTGCTTCCAGGGCTTCTGCTTCCTGGAGAGGCTTTCTACCTTGTTTCCTGTGTGTCTCTTCCTTCTGCCTGTCTACACGCAGTTGACTACCCCTGGGTAGACTTACATTCAAGTTCCAGAGGGAGGATCCGATGGTTCACTTAGTAACTCTGTAGACGTTCTACCGAGCCCTCCCACCAGACTCAGGCTTATTACAGATGACAACCCAAGGGAGATGTCCTTCCCTGGTCAATGAGGACAGGCTAGAGAGACAAGCTGGAGGAGTCATCTTTCCTCAGAATGGGGCTTTGGACATGGAAAACACTTGGCGCATAGTAGATTCTTCCCCAAATTGGTACTTTGGGCTAGATCCCACCTCTCCTCAGTTCTAGTGCAGCATACAGCAGAGAATAAGAAAGTATTTCTGAAGCCAGGCTGCCTGGGTTTTAATCCTATGACCATTACTTTCTAGCAAGTGATGCTTTAGGAAAGTTATGAAATCTCAGATTCCTGATCTGTAACCTAGAGATTATAATATTACCTATCTTATAGAGTTGTTGGACGACCAAGGTAATTTACATAGGATGTTTAGAAGAGGACCTCACATAAGTGCTCAATAATCTTAGATATTACTGTTGTTACTATTATGTTTTTTCCCCATAGCATCTGTGATAGTTTTAAAATATATCTGCAAATTCTTTGACACTTTTCCCACAAAGGATGGAGTCTAATTCTTTTCCTTTGAATATAGTCCATTTTAGCAACTTGCTTCTAACAAGCAGAATGCAACAAAAGTGAAGCTGCACGATTTCTAAGGCTCGGTCAGAGAAGCCAAATAGTTTCTGCCCTGTTGGGATTTTTGGCCTTGGAACTCAGCCACCTCGTTGTGAGGAATCCCAGGACCCATAGAGAAGGCCTGTAGAGGTGTTCAAGGGGAGAGCCCGAATTAAGGTCTCAGGCAATAAACAGCGTCAACCGCCAGATGTGTTAGTGAATGTACCTCAGCTAATCCCAGCCTCAGCTTTCAAGTCTTCCACCTAAGGTCCCAGACATCACGGCACAGAGTAAGTGATCCACTCCAAGCCTTGTTTGAATTCCTGACCCACAGAATCTGTGAGCATCACTAATGGTTGATTTGTACCACTTAGTTTGGAGGTAGTTTAGGCAGCCCTGGTAAGTGGCACAGCCCCTTTATTTTTTTCTCTCTCTGAAAGTTCTGTTCATGGAGACCTTCGCAGGAATCAGGTGACATTAGAGTCTCTCTAAAGCTCGGCTTCTATACTGTAGTTGTTCTTAACCAGAGGGTAGCTTATAATGGTCTTTATAAAAAAGCATAGCCCAGGTCCCATCCCCAGACATGCTGACCAGGATATGAGACTTAGACATGAGTAATTTGAAAATGTTCCTCACTTAACTGGAACACATCTCCACAAGGGAGGACTACTGACATACCTAGTCCCCACCCTGTCGGAGGCCGACAGCTGAAGACCTTCACCTGCGCTCATTAGGAGTTTAGAGAATTTCTATGTGCCTGGCTCTGCTGCCTGGGGCCCCAATGGGAAGACCACGCTCACATTCTGGGAATGAATTAGCAGTACATTTGGTATTCCTGAGCTGTAAGATTCTCTTGAAGGAATTCAGGTCAGGAATGGAAGATACCCAACTACAGCCTTCAATAGTGAATTTCTAATATATTAGCATCAGCCCGTCAATTCTTCCCTTCAGAATCTGGAGAGCTAGAACAAGACAAGGATGTCTACTCTCGCTACTTCTATTCTGTATTGTACTAGAGGCTCTCACCAGGGCAATTAAGCAAGAAAAAGAAATAAAAGGTATCCGGATTGGAAAGGAAGAAGTAAATTATCTCTATTTGCAGACGACATGATCTTACATACAAAATCTGGAGAGTTTGATAGTGTGTCCTTCTGGGCTCTAAAGACCAAGAGAATTTTCTCTCCACCTCCCTCCCCTACTCCCTAGATTTGTGATTTTCAGACTTCAGTTTGTTTAGTTTGTTAAATACAAACTCTTAGGCCCAACTCTGATATTCTAGCATAGGAAATTTTTTTTTTTTTTGAGGAAGATTAGTCCTGAGCTAACATCTGCCACCAATCCTCCTCTTTTTGCTTAGGAAGACTGGCCCTGAGCTAACATCTGTGCCTATCTTCCTCTACTTTACTTGTGGGACGCCTACCACAGCATGGCTTGCCAAATGGTGCCATGTCCGCACCTGGGACCCGAACCGGCGAACCCTGGGCCACTGAAGTAGAACGTTCGAACTTAACCACTGCTCCACCAGGCCAGCCCCTAGTGTAGGAAACTTTTAAGAAGCACCCCAGGAAAGTCTGATGCAGGTGAATTCCAGACTAGACTTTGTCAAACACAGAATTAAATTTTTGAGAAGTCATTTAGCACACTGATTAAGAATGCATTGTCTAGAACTCGATTGTCTGGGTTCAGTTCTTGGCTCTTTTATGTGCTACCTGTGTGAACTTGTGCATGGCACTTAACCTCACCATACCTCAGTTTCTCCAGCTGTAGAATGCGATTAATGATAGTGCCTATGTCACAGGCTTGATACTGCCTTAAATGCATTAGTGGATATGAAGCAGTTAGAATAATAAGTGTACTTCTTGTCAATTGTTTGCAGTAGGGGCATTACTCGGCTGTCCTCAGAAGCTAGACTCGCCTATGGATAACTGCAACAAGAACCAGTGACACCAATAAGTATATGAAAAAGCACTTTAAGTACTGGTCCTCTGTCCACGCTCTTTTCTTTTCTCACTTTTCTTGTCCCACAGAAAAGCTATGGCAAGTAGACATGTTTTGTTAGAAATCAAATTAAGGTATGAGCCAGCAGATGCTTCTATAGCTGACGTCCTTCTCTACCTTAAAGACCATTTCTAATCTCTCTTTTGACCATCATATTTGGCATTTTCTAGGATCTGGGGGCTTTTTTTCCACTATTTTGATTTATGTCATTAGTGAATTTGGACTCCATAGTTTTTTTGCCATGCATTTCACCAAGATTTCACTGCCAAATGCAAACATGAAGACGAATATTCCTACAACTTTATGACTCATAAAATGTATTTCTTCCCCTCTCGCCCTCATTCACTAGCATGATAGCAAATCTTTAACAGATTGCCCTGCACCTAGGGAGTGGCTCCCAGTGCTCACATAAATAATTTATACTGATCAACACTTGCTCAAATTAATGGAAATGATAATGCAGTGAAGAAAGCATTTTACTGTGTTTCCAAGTCTATTCCCAAGGGGAACATTATTCGTATTCCTAGACATGCAGGAAACCCGACAGTTGAAAGCTCAAAAACGAAGACACAGGCCTTGCTTTTAAAATTTCTTGATAGTCTGCTAAGAACAGCATGTTTTTACAGTGCGAGGTCTATTACTTACCAGATATCGGTAACACTTCACTGACAAGGGGCAGAAATAGCTCTCTCGTTGTATAGTGCTGCTGTAATTTTTCTATCAGCCAACAACTGTAGTTTCCTGACGTAGCAAAAATCTGCAAAAAAATGGAGCTGCTCAGAGAGAAGGAATCAGAGCGGGCTGATGATTCACGCGTCCTCAGGAAGAGGGCTGGCCGTGACCTCTGAGACACCTTTCAACCCTGTTTTTGGTTTTTCTACAATTCTACCCAAACACTCACTTATACTCAAATATTACTTGCACTTCAAAACCAAGCAAGATGCTTTCACTCCTCCTCCTCATTTCTCAATGTTTTGGTTTTTAACTTTCCCCCAGGAAACTGATCAGACATGTATACAAGTTAAACTTAAGTCACTCCATTCATGCAGTTCTTTGAGGCCCATAACAGTTCTATTCTGTAATATAACTGGGTAGCATTAAAAAAAAACTGCAAACCAAATATATCTCTGGAGTCCAAGTCCACATTTCACCCAGAGTATTAGACAAGACTATTTGCTCCTTTGGAGAGAGAAGAAAGGATATATCCTTGACCTTAAGTGACCTTTTCTTGATCCCTTGTAAACATGAAAAGCTGGCAGCTGGGTATTTGTGTACAAAACTCCACCCCCTCATTCATTCACATACCATGTCTGTGGAGGAACTCAGAGGCACTTCCTGTTTGGGGTCATGACCCAAGGCCAGAAATTGCAACTTAGACAGAATTAGAGCGACAATATCTGCAAGCAGGACTGGCACCTCCTCAAAGCCACCCTCCCCCTAAAGAAGCTTAGAACCCCAACCTAGGTAGAGGGCAGCAGGGAGGCTGAGGAGTTTAATTAAAGAGACACAGGCCTCGCTTGTACCAGTTATTGCTGTTTGAGCTCACCTTCACAACTCCTCACGTCTCAACTCCTGGCCTCCCCTCTCTCTCACACATACACTCTCCTGGGGAGGGGGGAGAGGAGTGGCTCAAACACAGGATTACAGTTCTTTGAAGTGGTGACATCCGTTACAGATCTAAAGTCAAGTTTATAGGGCATTCAGCAAGGAACCTTGTGAGCTGAACTTTCTAAAATTAATCCATCTAAAAGCTACCTAGCAATAGAGACATAAGCATCGAATAGCTACTTCATCTTGAAGGAGCGTTTTACCAGTTTGCAAAATTACCTAGTTAATGAATTCAGGCCTTATAGTGATGGAATTAATTTAAAACCAAAATATCCATCACAGAACAGAAATAGATCTGCTGTTTTTATCAAGGTGATTACCAGGATAATTGCCAAACCTCCCCTTAGTTCCGTTCCATGTAAGCCAAGCCTGCTGGTTTACATGCACTATACATACACATGTCCTTGTGTTCATAAATGTGCTCTGAGGACAAATTTATAGTCAGAAACTTCCCTCCCAGAGGCAAGGATAGGAAAGAAAACAAGGGCTATGTTCCCAATCCACACCATCGGCCTTATGTGAATAATGAAAACTGCATTTAAAAATCTATGTCCTTATTATGCTTATATTCAGAGGGTTTCTATATATTATAATAAAACCTTTTTACTTGGAAATAGAAACAAAATAATAAATTGATAAATGAGTGAAAGTTTATACAATTTGCAGCAACTTCCAAGGACGATTGAAGTGTGAAAAATTCCCTCCTCCCCATCCATGGAAGGATTTGTGACGGTGTTCTTGCCCCTTCTGGTGTGGCTCTTCACCCCCATGAGTCCCCAGGAGCTGGGCTGTTGGAGTTCCTAAACAGGTGGCCTTCAGTTACACCTGGCTGTTAAGCTGGCCCGAGATTCCTCCAATACTTCCTTACTCTGAGTCATCATCCACTTTGTCAATGAATAATCCAACCATGTTAAAAGGAAGTCCTAGAGAATTTTCTTCAAAGTAGGAGCCTCAAACACAAATACCCACAGAGGCCAGGCAGGTAATGTATAGCAGTGAGGGGAAAGGGGACAGTTGGAAAGTATGGGCCCCAGTTACTTCGACAGTCTCTCCATAACTCCAGTCAATTTTTTGTTTGTTTGTTTGCTGAGGAAGATTAGCCCCAAGATAACATCTGTTGCCAATCCTCCTCACGTTTTTCTTTTTTTTGCTTGAGGAAGATTAGCCCTGAGCTAACATCTGTGCCAGTCTTTCTCCAGTTTATATGTGGGTCGCCAGCACAGCAAGGCTGACGAGTGGTGTAGGTCTGTGCCCGGGATCCAAATCCATGAATCTAGGCTGCCGTAGCTGAGTGTGCTGAACTTAACCACTATGCCAGGGGCTGGCCTCTCTAGTCAATTTATGCTATGAGAGATTGTAGGCCTGATATTGCCAAGTTTTCTGATTTTTAAGAGATTCCAGAAATATGTTCTCATTAATATTTGCTTATTAATAAATATTTGCAACAAATTCAATTTTTCAGTAAACACCATGCTAGGAAATCAAAACACGACTGTAATAATAACCACTAGTTTGTGATCTGTGGTTTATATCATCTTCTGCACACATAAACACACATGGGCACACATGTGTGCCTACCCACCCACCCACAAATAGTCCTTGGTCTCAAAAGTGATGGATCCTCAGAGTTGAATTGGTTAAACTTCAATCATCCTTGGAAACAACCTGAAATTGTGTAATAGTTCTAATAGTCATTCTTTTATCAATTTATTATTCTGCAGATATTTGCCAGTATAAAGATTTTATTATAATTTATAGAAACCCCCTGAACGTAGGTACAATAAAGAGTTTTTAAATGAAGTTTTTCATTCATTTGCTAAACTATGAATGCCAATAAGAAAATTCTATTTAAAGACTAAAACTTTTACTTATATACAAATAAAATTATACAATTTTTTTAAAGATTTTATTTTTCCTTTTTCTCCCCAAAGCCCCCCAGTACATAGTTGTGTATTTTTAGTTGTGGGTCCTTCCAGTTGTGGCATGTGGGATGCCCCCTCAGCATGGCCTGATGAGCCGTGCCATGTCCGCACCCAGGATCCGAACAGGTGAAACCCTGGGCCACTGAAGTGCAACGTGCAAACTTAACCACTCAGCCACGGGGCTGGCCTCTAAAATTATACATTTTGTTTGTAGATAAATAAATAAAGTAATGTATGTACAGACCAACACATTTGCATATATTCACCAAAAAGTAAAGAATTAATGTACCCTCATTCAAAATGTTGTTTATTCTCCATAATTACTAGAGTCAGAGAGTTTGAGTCAGAGAGCCTGAAGTAACAGAGAGGTCAGAGTCCTCCCCTGCATGAGGTGAGCTCTTAGTCAGCAGCAAACAATCTCAGGTGTGTCCATGGAGACAAACTTCTAGATGCATATTATTCCACCATGATTTTTCTAAAAAAAAGGTACAAATGGACAAGCAGTGGATGACTTGACTTCCATACACATCATATTAAAAGTTCCATTTTATGTATCATATTAAAATTGTTAAAGGAAGGCTTCAATAATCAATAAAGCCCTTACTGAACCAGGAGATAAAGAAGGAATTCCTAAGGCAACATGACTTCTGAGAACAGAAAAGTTCTGTCCCAATTATTTGTTGTTATCGTTATTTTTATTTATTTATTTATTTGTGTGTGTGTGAGGAAGATTCACCCTGAGCTAACATCCATGCCAATCTTCCTCCACTTTGTAGGTGGGATACCTCCACAGCATGGCTGACGAGTGGAGTAGGTCCACACCTGGGATCCAAACCTGCAAACCCTAGGCCTCTGAAGTGGAACACGTGGATCTTTAACCACTCAGCCACAGGGCCAGCCCCCGTCTTGATTTTTAATTAGATGCAAATATCTACAGGAAATTGTTCTTTGGAAAAAAGACAAATCTAACATTCAAATACCTATTCATTGTGTTTTGGGAGTGTAACATACACAGAAGAGACATTCCACTGAGTGTTCATTACAGACTTACAGAGCCAGTATGCAATTCCAGTATCTTTCTCCTCCCCTCAAAAACAGCAGATTTCATTTTCCTGTAGAGATTGTTGAAGGGGTTTTCAGTGTTCTGAGAATTGGGAGTCATTCTGGGATGCACGTTGAAAATAGTTGCTTACTCAGAGTAAGCTGAAAGAAGAAGGCTATTATTTCCACTCTAAATCATTCTAATGGGATGGGGGGAATCAGTTTCTTTCCTAGATCTTTATGCTGAAAATGTTTTCCTTTTTCTCTCACTGAAAATTTTTGTTGCTTAAGAGCAGAGTAACTGCGTTTGCAAACTCCTGGCAAACCTGTGTGAGCACCAAGATTACAAACTCGAGGATAGACTTCAACGCTTCATATCATGAAATGGAGGCTCAAAATCAGTCTCGGTTTGGACTGAACTGGGAGAAGGAAGTTTTCTTTCCAAATTTACCATTGTTGTGGTTCTTCTGTGGATCCACATAAACCAATTTGGCTCTTCAATTGTGAGGCGACTGCTACAAGTTCTATTTAAAGAATTTAGAAAGTATGTCTACTACATAAACATGGGCTTTGGAATCTGAAAGATTTGGACTCATGTCCTGCTTCTGCCCCTAAGCAGCTGAATGTTCTTGGGCCAACTCCTTAACCTCCCTGAGCCTTTGTTTCCCTCTCTGGAAAATGATATTAATAGGTACTTTTCAGGCTTGTTGTGAGGTTAAGAGAGAAAACGCTTGTAAAGAGTTAAACACAATAGCAAAAATTTAAAATAAATATTTTAGGACAAAACAGTTTCAGTTTGTTAGAATATGGGTGACAGAATCATCTTTCTAAGAGAGGTCAATAATTAACCTTCAGAGGAAATTCTTGAGTTCTTAAAGCTGGTTATTTCCATTCACTTGTAAATAATTCTTGTTAGTTCTTGTTACGTTTGGAGAGAATATGTCTGAGTGGGGAAGGAGACGAGAAGGAAGAGAAAGGGAGATGTCTGGACAGCTGAATCAGTTCCTTCAGGAATTTAAACTCTAGTTGTAAATGAGGAGATACGACTTGCCAGCAAATGACTGAAGCAGAACAGAAAGTGATTCAGGCTGTAATAAAGGGAGAGTTAAAGAACAATGACGATTTGGGGGAGGAGGTTATTTAATTTTGCCTTTGAATTATTTCCTTTTATAGTCATGACCCTGAAACGTATGGCAAAGCCCATCCTCTAAAATCATCTTTCTCAATCAGATGATTCTAGAGAATTTTGAAATTCAACCATAGTTTTAAGAGTTTGTGGTTAGAACGCCTTCATTTTACAGATGAAACGTGGGCCCCTAAAGATGAAGTTAAGCAACAAAGTTAAAGGAGGATCCTGCCTCACACAACCCGTCGGTTCTCTTAGTCTGAGTCAACTGGAAATACCCTTCGAACATCGCATGTGTCTTCTACAAGATGAAGAGGACATTCAAATTCCAAATGAAAAATCTCTACAGTAATACTTTGGACTTTAGGCATTTCCATGGCCTTAGTCCTTCTGTCCTTCTCCACTCTCCTTTTTTCTCTAGAGACTTTAATTTCTGTCTAGAATGCAGGACTTTATTCTGATAATCCATTGTCTAACAAGTAAACCCAGGTATCCCTGGGGTGATGGCTTCTTTTTTTCATCCTTCCTTCTTTCTTTCTTCTTTCTACACGACTTCCTATGACTCTGGACTTTGATCCAGTGTTCTTAGATTGACCAAAGATCCCTGGAGTCCAAGTGTGGCAAAAGATCTGAAGGAGTCTTGGGCATGGTGGACATCTCAGCAATACTCAGGAGAGATAGAGACCAATGAGTAGCAGTGCTTTCCTAACACCTTAGTCAAAGACTGAACTCTTGGCCTCAAACTGAAGGAGGCGGGGAATCTCAAGAATTGCTGAGATTGAATTTCCCACCAGTCCATATCAGAGTCAGAATTAAATAGAAAGAAAGGAAAAAAGAAAGGAAAGTAGAAAGGCAAAAGGAGGAAAGGAAGGCTATATTTCTTACATACTTAAGATGCGGACTGACATCCGTTGACACTACAGTCTATTTACACAGTGATGCAGTGAAGATAGTATCTGTATACCTCATAAGGAAAGTAGTTTTCACTCAATACCTACAGAGCAATCAACCTCAGCCAGAATAAAGGTTTAATCACTACCAATACTGAGCATCTACCAAGAGCGTTATCTACATTGCTTGATTTTCTCTAATCATCACAACAGCCCTATAATTTTGGTGTCACTATCCCTATTTTAGAGATGAACACAAGGTTCGGGAAGTTTAAGTAACTTGCTCAAGATCACAAAGAGAGTAAGTAGGGAGGCTGGGATTACGATCCATGTCTGTCAGGAGCCACAGTTTATACTGTTTCCTCTCAACTGCCTGCTGCTTGAGACTGTGCACCAGTCAAGGTGCAGTGACTGGCACACTTATTGGAAGTTGGAGTATTTAGGATTTACTCCAACTCATACTCCTGCTGTTCTTCAGGCTTTTCCAAAGACTTTGACTCTCATGCTCCTTTTATTCACATTTGTGCTTCAATTGTGCTAATCACTGTCTGATCCCAACCACAATCCCTCCTCAACTCATGGCCTCTTGTCAACACTCTCCTGTTGTCTGGCCCCAGGCCCATCCTGGGTTTGCTTTTGTGATTCCTCTCTGATAACTCATAGGACCCACACTCCACTGTGCTACCCCAGGAGACAGTAAGTGTCAAGGGAGCCCTTCAGAGAAGGTTGAGATGACCACAGGCTGTAGTAATCAGAGAAAGCTCTTGGTTGAGGGGAGTGATGGGAAGAAATCATAGAGTGGAAAAGAGGGAGGAAACCACAGTATCTAAAGGAAGAGGGCAAAAATACATGAAAATAAGAATGCAGACATTAAGTAGACCACACTGGGAGAAGTAAAGAATTGATCTTGATAACAGTCAGAGATTACTTTGGGTAGGCGGGTTAGGATAAACTGTGGATCGTCTGAATGTTTTAAGATTTAAACTTACCTCTCAATGTTGTACAATATGTTTTGAAATAGGAAAGAATGGAGACAGAAAAACTAATCATCGTAACTGAGAAATAGATTGGATCCAAAATGACCACAGATCTAAACCATGATAACTAGGAGAATGACTGGGACCACTGGAAGAGACAGGAAATTCAAGAGGCAGACACTGTTTCCAAGCAAAGTATGTGAATTTCTGTTTACTCCTGAAGAGTCTGAGATAATTTGGTAATGTTCAAATGGGAGTACCATCAAGAAGCTAGAGCTGCAGGCCCAGAATTTGTGAAGTTGGTGTAGGTGACATTCTCCACACAAAAGTGAGAGAATTCCATGAAAACACATGAATTATCCAAAGGAACAGCAGAGGAAAGATCAGAATTGATCAGCACAATCTTGGATGTACTTACATCCACAACTATTTATTGGTCACTTACGGTATCCCAGCAACCAGCGTAGATAAAACCAATTTTTCCATTTTTAGAACAGACAAGCACACTTGATTAAAATTTTTTTAACTTTTTTAAAATTTTTAATTGTGGCAAAATACACATAACATAAAATTTACCATCTTAACCTTTGTAAGTATACAGTTAAGTGGTATTAAGCACAGTTGCATTGTTGTGCAACCATCACCAACATTCATCTCCAGAACTCTTTTCATCTTGCAAAATCAAAACTTTGTCCCTACTAAACAGTAGCTTCCCATTCTCTCCATACCCCTCCAGCCCCTGGCAACCATCATTCTATCTTTTGTCTCTATAAATTTGACTACTCTAGGAACTTCATGTAAGTAGAATCATGTAGTATTTGGTTTTTTGTGACTGGTTTATTTCACTTAGCATAATATCCTTAAGGTTCGTACATGTTGTTGCATGTGACAAAATTTCCTTCCTTTTTAGGGTTAAATAATATTCCATTGTATGTGTATACCACATTTTGTTTATCCATTTATCTGTCAATGGACACTTGGTTGTTTCCACCTTTTGGCTATTGTGAATAATGCTGCTATGAACATGGGGTACAAATGTCTCTTCAAGACCCTGTTTTCAGTTCTTTTGGGTACATACTCACTAGTGGCATTACTCAATTATAGTGCAATTCTATTTTTAATTTTTTGGGGAACCTCCATACTATTTTCCAAAGCAGCTGCACTGTTTGACATTCCCACCAACAATGCACAAGGGTTCCAACTTCTTCAAATCCTTGCCAACATGTTATTTCCTGGGTTTTCGATAGTGGCCATCCTAATGGGTGTGAGGTGCTGTTTCATGGTGGTTTTGATTTGCATTTTCCTGATGATTAGTGATGTTGAGCATCTTCATATCCTTACTGGCCTTATGTATATCTTCTTTGGAGAAATTTCTATTCAAGAACTTTGCCCATTTTTTAATCAGGTTGTTTATTATTGTTGTGTTTTAACAGTTCTTTATCTATTCTGGATATTAATCCCTTATCAGATATAAAATTTTAAAATATTTTTTACCATTCTGTGGGCTGCCTTTTCACTCTGTTGATTGTGTTCTTCGATGTGCAGAACTTTTCAAGTCTGATGGAGTCCAATTTATCTATTTCGCTCTTTTGTTGCCTGTGCTGTTGGTGTCATGTCCAAGAAATCATTGCCAAATCCAACGTCATGAAGCTTCACCTGGCTAATTTCTTTTTAACTTGATGAGGTATAATTTATCTACCATAAAATTCACCCATCGCAAGTGTACATTTCAATGATTTTCATTGTGCAGCCATCACCACAATCCAGTTTTAGAGCACTGTCATCACCTCAGAAAGATCCCTCGTGCCAGTTCACAGTCAATCCCCAAACCCAGCCTCAGCTTCAGGCAACCGCTGATCTACTTTCTGTCTCTAGATTTGCCTGCACCTGACTCAATTTTAAAAGTTATTTTCATGTAATCTTTAAAAAAAACTAGCATTTCATAGAGTTGGGGGAGGGAATTCTCTCACATAACCCCCCATCCCACTTTGCATGCTTTTTACAAATGTCTTTTCACTGATTGATCATTTTGCTATCATGTTTTATTTTTATTTTAGACTTTGTCAAGAGCAAATTTGAAACTTGGTCTCGCTGGTAAGTGGCACGCTTAAAGTGTGTTATTAGAATGTTGTTCAGTCTGTAGAGTGTATCTCCTATCGCTGAATCTAATTTCCTTCTAAAATAAGGCGTGACATTTCCTCTAAGGCACCCAGGTGAGTTATGTGTCTGGCCTGATCAACAGCCACCTGTCATGATCCAAACAGGTTTCCAAGTTGTTTATGTTCTCTCCTCCTCCCTTCCTAACCCGGGACTGAGCCTCTTACTCTACAGGACCCATCACGTGTACTCTGCACACACTGCACCTGTACTGGGTGGAATTCAGAGGCCTCAATTGAGACTTTAACACGCTGCAAGTGAATTCCTTGAGGCCTTGGTATGTGGAGGTCCACACCCATGTTATTTTCACGTTGAGTTCCTATCAAAACAAGTTTTTAAAAATATTAAGGAAGAAAGGATAGGAATTTAAAAAAAATAGGAAGGTGTTTTGAGTTGTTTTGATGAGCAAATAAGGTCTCTGATATCCAAGTTAAATTCAGAAAAGGTTGGTTAAAAAGTAAAAAAAGTCATGAGACACTGTAGAGACACATTTTAAGCCCGGTTTCCTGAAGCGATGAGGTCAAATTCTGAGCTTTGGGTTTTTTAAAAAGGTCAACTTCAGATCAAGAGCTTTGTGTTGGGCTAGTCCATGTGACATGTGGATGCTTTAGTGAGTTTCAGCTGAGGATGATGCCTTTAATAGAGTGAAACCACTTAATTTGAATGTTAGGGGAACAGGATTAGGACCTGAATCATACAGGTCAAAGCAAGACAACAGTGTGGGAGGGTATTATTATAGAGCAGGTTATGTTTGTGGCTTGACAAGGTCCCCCACACCCATATCATCTTTTTATGTTCACTCAAAGGATGCAGACTAGTAATGGCTTTTATCTGGTGACCAAGGAGTCTCCAGGGAAAGAAAATGTTCAAATCCCAAACTCCAATGAGTTTCACCATTATTTAATGGTCCTAACTGAAATCAGTGGGCAGGGAGGGCCCCAAGGATGCTCTCCCGAGGGAGACACTCACCCTAAGAGAGGAGGACAGTGGACCAGTGGTTTGATCTCGATGTCATTACGTAAATAACTCCCAG
Organism: Equus przewalskii; assembly: GCF_037783145.1. Classification (NCBI taxonomy): domain Eukaryota; kingdom Metazoa; phylum Chordata; class Mammalia; order Perissodactyla; family Equidae; genus Equus; species Equus przewalskii. The sequence goes on from NC_091852.1 coordinate 16,956,378, forward strand.
GAGAGTTCTGGCCACAGTGTATAACTGAAATAAACAATCTCTCCTGGCCTGGTCCACCAGTACTATGGATATGCTTTTATGAGCAGCCATGCCTATTAACATAATGGCACGCAGCCTCACTGAGTTACCAGGCATAAAATGATATGGGGCAATCATAGCCAAGTATAAACCTGCAGGGAGATTTCCCTCCCGCCCTCCCCTGCACACTGGTCCTGAGAAGTTGCTGCCAAAACATCACAGTGAGGATATCAGGGGACCATAAAAGACTGCTTGTTTTCAACAGAATCCTATGAAATTGGCTTATTCAGTTTTCTCTCTGTGAGGCCCTTGGCAACAAGCTTGGCAATATTTCCTCTCTGGACATTTTTTGCAATATCTAAAAAATGAATTATAAAGGTTAAAACATTATGACATAGATTTTTATGTTCAGCTCATAACTAAAGAGGAAATACTTTTCACTATGCTAGAGAGGAATTAACAAAAGCACGCATTCTTGTTCTACACACCTTTGATATAGCAGAGTGAGCTGCAGGCAATAATTGAACTTGTATGGGTATTTTTACTCTACATTAAAAAGTCTCCTATCCACAAAGTGGGCAATTTGTTAAGAAGGAATAAAAGATATTCTACCTCCCAGCCCCAAGAAAGAGCAGTAGACAGATCTTTGTGTTTCTGAGGCCCAAGTCCTTCTAAGGCTCCTTTAAATTTCATTATGAGAAAAAAGAACAGAAGGCAGCATTTATATTTTAAGAAGATGAAGAAAGAAAGAGGCCCACATCCCAAAAGGATTCTAGAATTCAGAAAAGGGATAGTGATTGTCATTTCCGAGACAGAGAGATGCCTAGACACGCTTTAGCTGGGTGAAGGACGTTGTGGGAGCATGGCTGTGCAGGCGCCTAAAAAGGCAAGCTTCCATTAGCAGCCTTGGGGCCTGAGCAAAGGGTTCTGAATGATCAGAGAGCAAGTTGTGTTATTCTTTGTGCCAGTGGTGCTATTTTTCTTCAAAGTTCCGTGCTGCTCAGCAGGAAACTATATAAGCTGATACATTGCTAATGTCTGAAGCAGCAAGGCCAGAGGTACAGTGGGAAAGCTGGCGGTCCCAGCAGAGCCCTGACAGTGAAGGCAGCAGTGGCCAGAGATTCACCAAGGCCCCTGGTGACCTGAGAGTGGAATTCTGACAGACAACGTTCTATTGCTTAAGCCCCCAGGGATCATGGATGATGTAGAAGGGGATGGGAAATGTCTTAGTCCATTCATACCGCTTTAACAAAAATACCATAAACTGGGTTGCTGACAAATGAGAGAAATTTATTTCTCACAGTTCTAGAGTCTAGGAAGTCCAAGATCAAGGTGCTGGCATATTTGGTGTCTGGTGAGAATACTCTTCCTAATTCATTCTTCTCATTATGCCCTCAAATGGTGGAAGGGACAAGAAATCTCTCTGGGTCTCTTTTATAAGGGCACTAATCCCATTCATGAGGACTCTACCATCATGACCTAAGCACCTCCCAATGCCCTACCCCCTAACACCATCACATTGGGGGGTTATGTTTCAACATACGAATTTGGGGGCGACAAAAGCGTTTGGTCTATAGCAGGAAAGAAGTGTGGCACTGGATCTCCCTCAATTCTGGCAAATGGGGCCTACAGCCAGTTCCATTTTAATACGAAAAGTAAGGAAGTGTGGCATGATGCTCATCACAGGTCATGAAGCACTTCATACCTATTATATAGCCATAATGTTCAGATTTTGGATTTCACAAGTATGTTGAAATTTTTTTCATCAATTATTTATTCAATCAGTATCTAATAAGGAGAAACAAAGATAAATGCAAAGGTTATCTTAGCTCTCACAAGCTACTGGAGCTGACTGCCCCAGAGCAAGTACTTAATCTCATAAAATGAGGTAAATTCTGCAATGAGATATTAACAGTGGGCTGGGGAGCACAGCAGAGTGAGAATGTAACTCGGCCGGTGGAGTTTGGAGGGTCTCCAAAAGGAGGTGATGTTTGATTTGTCTTGTTGCATGGGAAGGTGTTTGCTGTTTCCCCCATCGCCAGTCCTTTAATGGAGACACCACGAGCCAACACAAGTTCCCATCAGGAGCATTTCTGTGAAATTGTTTCACTTAATCAGACAGGCGACGTCTCACTTTCTTCTTTCCTAGCTCTCCAAACTACATCTGACCCCATTTACTTCAAGTGGCCCTTTAACTTAAGAGATTTAGCTGAGACTGGAATTTCCCCCTCAGGCAGCTGTCCAGTAGTCACTTTTAGTCCTATCCCTTCCCACCTCTGCACGGCGCCCCCACCCCAACCCCGATGGAACTTACCAGCCAGATTCACTCTGCATGGCCTCAATCAAAACAGGGGGAGCAGACACTGTTAGGCAGAGGAAGAGAACTGGTAGGAAATGTTCATGGGTCTATCACATTCCTGGAATCCATTCATTCAACCCTTTCTTGTTATGACCTCTGAATGGGTCATAATTCAGCTCAACTCATATTCATTGAATATTCTAAGTAGATACTTTGGGCAGTGTCTTAGTCAGTTGGAGCTGCTATAACAAAAATACCAGAGACTGAGTGGTTCAAACAATAGCATTTCTTTCTCCCAGCTCCAGAGGCTGGAAGTCTGAGATCAAGGCACTAGCAGATTTGGCATCTGGTGAGGAGCTGCTTTCTGATTGTGCATTGCGCACTGCTGACTTCTCGCTGTGCCCTCATATGGCAGGAGCTCTCTCGGGTCTTTTTATAAGAGCATTAATCCCATTCATGAAGGCTTCACCCACATGACCTAATCACCTCCCAAAGGCCTCCCCGCTCCTAATAGCATCACATTGGGAGTTAGAATTCAACATATGAATTTGCGGAGGACAGAAACATTTGGTCCATAACAAGCAGCGAAAGATCAAAGAGATGGGAAGTTTAGAATATAGTGGTTTAGAACACAAGCTCTGAAGCTGGCTTCAGGCTTAAAATCTAGTTTCTCCAACAAATTCTCATGTTTCCTCCCAAGTTGGTCCCTCCAAACCAAGGAGAACGGGTCATCACACCACTGTTTAGGAGCTACTATTTCTGATGAGAATGTGGCATATCCCTCAGATGTATAAGGGTAAAAAAATATATTAAGAACCGCTGGGGCTGGCCCCGTGGCCGAGTGGTTAAATTTGCGTGCTCGGCTTAGGCGGCCCAGGGTTACGCTGGTTCGGACCCTGGGCACAAACATGGCACCACTCATCAGGCCATGTTGAGGCAGCGTCCCACATGCCACAACTAGAAGGACCCACAACTAAAAATATACAACTATGTACTGGGGGGATTTGGGGAGAAAGAGCAAAGAAAAAAAGAACTGCTAAGATGATTTATGTAAAAAGCCAATTACATGCCTGGAAGACTATGAGAATAAATAAATGGCTGGTTTAAGGACATAAAATATAATATAAAATGTGTGATTTCGGTAGCTCTTCTTCCCCGCCTGAGTTTACAAGTTAGAATGATGAGTGCTGAACACGCTATACTCGATTCACGTCTTCTCTAACTTTATACAAAATCACTTTGCTAAAATACCAATTAATGATTTCTCATTTCTTAAACTGTTCTGAATCTAATACATCTCAAAAAATTTACTTTTTCTCTATTTTTGATTCTAAATTGCCTGAAGCCATTAATTTTCAATACGGACCTTCCATGATTAGCCATTTACTTAGAGAAGAAATAAACTTCTTTTTTTTGTTGTTTTTTTAAATTTTTTTTTATTTTTCCTTTTTCTCCCCAAAGCCCCCCAGTACATAGCTGTGTATTTTTAGTTGTGGGTCATTCTAGTTGTGGCATGTGGGACGCCACCTCAGCATGGTTTGATGAGTGGTGCCATGTCCGCGCCCAGGATTCGAACTGGTCAAATCCTGGGCCACCGAAGCGGAGCGTGTGAACTTAACCACTTGGCCACGGGGCCAGCCCCTGAAGAAATAAACTTCTTTAGTCATGAGACTAGAGCTCAGCCTACATCAAAGGTAGTTATCATGAATTCCTCCCTAAAATATTCAAACTGAACATATATGGAATTCAAACTGGTTTCACTAAAAAGTGAAAGTATTACAGAGTCGTAGACAGTAACCATGAGAAGTAAACCCCTTCTATTTCATGCCTCCCCCACAGATGGCTTCCATCCGCGTCTCCTGTGCTAGTCTGTTTTCATGAGTTTCAATTCTAACTGGCACCACAGAGCTGCTGGGAATAAGCGTTAGGGTGGGAGGTAGTGGAGGGCATTTTGACATCTGCTGAACCCCATAAAAGCCAAGAGATTTGCATTTGAGATTGGCTTCCGGAACATAGGGAGAAGATAACGAGAGACCAGACTTTCCGGCCAGTCTAGTAGCAGACATAAAGTTCTGAGGTTTTCTTCCTGGACAAATACAAAAAGCAGAACTTGTGCAGTTAGGCTAAAATCCACAGAAGAAAAAGAGAACTATGTACAGGAGTCAAAATACTAACTTGATCAATAGAAGAAACGCTGTGATCTAATAAAGAAGAGTTAAAGAGAGCTTTGGCCAATGTCAGTGCTACTGTTGGAGACCGTGGTTGTTCCCAGATAGGAAAAATTTTGAATGAACACGACCATTGAGATGTGAAATTATAGCTCTGTTTTGGCCAGAAAAGACATAGTGGAGAATCTCATTTAACAGAATTTGTGATATGAAACTGGGTTCCTGTATCTCAACAATTACCAAATAAATTTAAGTGATCGGGGCCGAATTTTTTCCTAAGGAAAGTGATTTATTGTTTTGACATAAAATGAACAAAGTCAATATCATTCAAAGCCTCTTGACCTCAGGAAAAGTGTCATCTCCAAACATACCAATGTCTGCAACGTGCATCCATTATTTATATAATAATCAAAACAATTCAATGAAATCTGTAGTCATGCAACAATTTCTCGAGGAACAAAAGCAAACAGCAGCAGGGGTATCAGCTGACTGCCTGTGGAACGTACTACAAAAAGCAAATGTCATCAATAATATTCTTAGTATTTAAATAGCCAGAACTAGTGATAGACAACACCAATGTGGACAAATGTCAGATATACAAACAAGTGTGTGATGATATGGAATAAATATTTACACGAAGGTCCAAGCGGAGGTGTTACTGGAATTCAGGCCACTATAGAAGCCTTTGGCAGGTTGAGGGATGCTCAGTCAAAGGGATGTTCAGTCAGGCAGTGGGAAAACCCAAGATCCTCCCGGAGGAAGGCTGAACCCATACATCTCTGTCGAAATCAGTGGCTTCTAAACGTTTTAGTCCCATATGCTGATGAATAAAGCAAAATTAAAGCATATACCTTAAATATATAAAAATCATATGCATGTGCTATCATACTAACATATTATATTCATAATAAATGCACACATAATAGAAATTGTAAAGGGGTGAGATAAGATAATGTAAATAATTGTTTATTTTATTTTTATTTTATTAATTTACAAGAAAATCTTTCTGTTCTCACTTTAAAAATCATTAATGTCATTAAGATATTCATAAACAATGTGATTTAATGTATTTAATTATTTTTTTAAGTCTTGGCTTAACATATGTGATTCAGTCCAACTTTATGTTCATCATTTCTGTACTTGATTTTAATGATTGTCATGAAAAGCTAACTCCTAGTGATACAAGAATGTGAAAGAAAAAGGACCTCATTATCTTGCCTACTAAATCATGGTACTCATTTTTTGGTTATGTAAAAGTTTCATTAAAGTATGGGGACGGCCCAGTGGTGCAGCAGTTAAGAGCACGCGTTGTGCTTTGGCAGCCCCGGGTTCGCTGGTTCGGATCCCGGGTTGCGGACGTGACACCGCTTGGCAAGCCATGCTGTGGCAGGAGTCCCACATATAAAGCAGAGGAAGATGGGCATGGATGTTAGCTCAGCGCCAGTCTTCCTCAGCAAAAAGAGGAGGATTGGTGGTGGATGTTAGCTCAGGGATAATCTTCTTCAAAAAAAATAAAATAAAAATTTGACACAGTATTCAACTAGGGTGAGTATCCAACTATCTATATTCAACACAGTATTCAACTCTATCATAGGGGAAGTAAATCCATATTTTATGTATTCTCTTGATTATTTCAAAATTTATCAGAATTTATGATTCATCTTTTACCTCTTTGTCTGCTGAAGAACTAACCGTTGCTAATAGGATTAAGAGAAATGTCAACTCTGCCACTTTTTTTCCCTATTAAGCAGTGCATGAATTATAGTCCCAAATATTTTTGCAGGAATCTTTTTATCCATTTGTCCATTCTGTGAAGTAGATAATGAAATCCCCAAATCCACTTAACCGGGTACATGCAAACTTCAGTGTGTGTCAATACCCTGAAATCAAGCAAGAGAGAACTCCACAGCTAGTCCCTTGGATTTCAGTAACTTCTCCTCTTCCCTTCAGAACCTCAAATACCTGTCTGATGGTACATTTGTGCAGGACGAGCGCCAGTCTGTATATCAAATACCAGTAAAGCTTAATTTCCTTTCTCTACATTTTAATGTAAAGTCATAAATTGTAATATCTTCTTCACACACCACCGAGTGCTCTTGTTCACACCCTGGTGAGCATGTCTTCCACTTTGAAATGAATGTCTCTCTATAAAGACTTGTCTCCTGTCTCTCTGCAGAGTAGAGAAATGCGTGCTTTATGGCCCATGGAGTAATTTGGGGAGTGGGGTTACAGGTTAACAATTGCTCAACACTTCTAGTGACTTTGTATTCCTGAGTTAATTTCTTTTTTGTGGAGAGTCCAACCAAAAACCATCACCATTCATTCATTCCATAGATATTTATTGAGATTCTATTATCTTATCACTTTCAAATTTCATATAAAAACTTGGATAATTTAGAACCAAACTGAATAATCTCTGAGTAATCTAGATCAGAGATCAGAGACTTTTTCCATAAAGGACCTGATAGTAAATATTTTTGGCTTTGTTGCACATAGCTGTAGTATTTGCTGCAATTACTCGACTCTGCCACTGTAGCATGAAAGCAGCCATAGACAATATGTAGAAAAACATTTATTGGGCTGTGACCCAATAAAACTTTATTTACAGGGGACCAGCCCCATGGCCTGGTGTTTGAGTTAGGCACACTCTGCTTCAGTGGTCCAGGTTCAGTTCCTGGGAGCAGACCTACACCACTCATCAGCGGCCATGCTGCTCAGCAACCCACATACAAAACAGAGGAACACTGGCACAGATGTTAGCTCAGGGCAAATCTTCCTCAGCAAAAAAAACAAAAACAAAAACAAAAAAACCTTTATTTACAAAAATCAGTAGCAGGAAGGATTTGGTTTTGGACCATAGTTTGCCAACCCCACATCCAGACAATTGCTTCACTTTCCCTATCTGATTTGACTATAGTGACACGAGTCTACACAATTTTACATATCTGAATTTTGAGTCAAGCTATTTTCTTTTACTTGAATAAGTAAGAAAATTAGGGAAAGCTAGTCATTTTCTTAATGCATATTCAGATACTTGTCTTTACTTTTTCGAATATCCTCTTTACTTTTTTTTCCCAGATGCATGGACTAAATGAGTTGATCCCTTATTCCTTACAAAACAGAACTAACTTGACATAGAATCAAAAGGCACAGTTGGGCCTGTGGAAGAACAAAGGTCCCTTTGAACAATATCTGCTGGCCGGGAACTTCAAGATGGATCTTGTTGATTTTTGTTTGTGTGGTAATATATATACATCCTATGCTATAGGGGCAGGAAAAGCAAAGTATGGCTTGCCAGGAAGAGGGTTACTTCCATTGTAGTAGGTGAAAAGCTGCCTGGTGATGACTACAGTGTGCTACTGGCAACTTAGTGCTCATTTTCAGTGTGTTCTGAGATATGTTCTACTCCATACCTTCCCAACCGTTCTCAAACTTGAGTGTCCAGACGTTTCACTTTGGGAGTTGGGTAAAATACAATTGTAGGTCTTCTGGAGTGGAGTCCAAGAATTGGTCACTAAGCATTTTTGGTGATTCTGGTGATGGAGCCAGTCAGAAGAAAACAGTCATGCTGAAAAGCACAGAGTAAATTTGCTGAGTTCAAAATCCTCCCTGCAAGGCTGGTGTGAAGATTAATGAAAACATAGCTGAAGCTCCTAAATCAGAACTTGGCAGATAATACATGCTCAATAAATCTGTTAGTGCCGCCTGAAAGGTAAGATAGATACAGCCCATGGTTAACATGGGAGAAGTCATCTTATAGAGGGGAACCATGTTAGGACTATAAATGACCCCAATCCACAAGACACCCCTCACCTTGTCAGCAATACTCTAGTTTGCACGTAGCCTAGATAAGTACACACCCGCTTGTAAGAAATATGCATGGTCTGCTTTTTGTAATCTTCACTTATACTTAGACCTCCCTATTTTGATAAGGCAATAACTTTGTTCTCTAAGTTTTCCCAGGGATGTAACAACCTCCAAGAGAAAGCCCTCTGCTGGTACCGGTCACTGGTGACAAGAGATGGGATGATGGGGAGTCTCAAGGACTATAACACCAGATGCTTGACATCCTAAGACCCCCCACCCCGCTTCAGCCCATTTTCACTGCAAAACTGCTTCGAAATGTTGTAGTTTTAAGATGTTCTTTAGGATACTAGTCTGCCATCTTCCCCTTTCCTAGCAAGTTGTAATTAAATGATCCTTTCTCTCCTAACCGCCTTGCCTCTGGACTGTTGGCTTTTCTTTGTGGCAAGTAGAAGGCCCCTTTTGGCAGTTACAGATTTAAATAACTTTGCAATTACTATTACAGTATAATTATCATTGTGGTATAATTATTGTTTTATACGTAAAGAGAGCTAATAACATTGGAAGCATTCAAACTGCAATTAATTGAAAAGGGAAGAAAGAGAATATATAAATCTTCAATATCAAAAATGGATACAGTATGAGAGGGTCAGAAACTACAGGAGCTAAAAAGAAAGGTCATAACTGCTGAATCATTAGGTAATCATTAAACCAAACTGGAGTCAAGTAATGAAGAAAAAGGGGAAAAGGTCTTAATGGCTATTTGCCCACATGTCACAAAATTGAAGCAAAGACATGTTTATTATCTGGATCATCTGGGTCTTAGCACAGTTCTCCGACTCTCTTTGCCTGAGTACACCCGAATTTAAGGTGATAAAATCGAGAAAGTAGTGAGACTTAGGAAGAGGGGGATTTGCAAACTGTAGCTGATGTCAGAGAGCCATTCAGTGCAGAATGATCGTTGCTCTCCTCAAGAAATCCTCAGAGGTCGATGGTTTTGCCACTTGCTTAGCCCTTGGCAAAGAATACCTTGGACTGTTTTCAGGCCAGTCCTGGTTTTTCCATTCATTTGTTCATCCATTCACTGAAGCATATTTAATAAGCTGGGACCAGGTGTCAAGCACTGTTCTGGCACTTGGGATACATAAGTGAACAAAACTATAGTTAAAGATCCCTGCCCTCGTAGAACTTACATTCTAGCAAAGAGAGGCAGACAAGAAAAAATAAATGTGAGGACGAATTCAGTTATATAATATAAAAGGGAAAGTAAGCAGGGGAAAGGAGAGCATAGGGATGTGAAAGCGGTAAAGGTCAGCTCTCGCTGGGCTAGTGAGACTTGAGCAAAGATTTGAAGGAAGCAGGGAGCTGGGTCAGCAGCTATGGTGAGAGAGAACAACAGAGGGCATAGGACAGGAGAGTGCTGCATGTTTTCTTAAGAATGCCAAGGAGGCCAATGCAGCTGGAGGACAGGGAAAGAGAGGAATAATCAGAGATGAGAGCAGAGAAATAATTGAGGGCCAAGATCATTGTAGAGCCTTGCAGGCCATTTATTATAAAAATTTTGGCTTTTGCTCTTAGTGAAATGAGCAGCCTTAGTATAGTTGTGAGCACAAGAGTGACATGATCTCCTTTAGGCTTTACAAGGCTCACCCTGGCTGCTTTGTTGAGGGTAAGCTATAGGAGAGCAAGCGCAGCTCACATTTGTAGTCATCACAGCGCATAACTCATTACCTTCAGAAGCAGTGCTTTCCACACAGTGGACACTTCCCTGGGAAGCATCTGCTCCAAATCCTGGTCTCTGCTTGAGCTTGATCACTGATCCCTAACAGGTGCTTCTGACTTGCTACTTGGTTTTGACCTCTGGCCACCACGCAATCTAATTACATGGTCCCAGCCATCCTATTGTTTTCTCAAATTTGCCTTAGCTCCTCCTGAAAAGGTGCATAAAGTTCAATCTTTTTCACCCAACAACTTCGAGTCCATTATTATGTTAAAAATCAGTTGGTGGGGCCAACATCATACTCAATGGACAAAAGCTGAAAGCCATCCCTCTGAGGACAGGAACAAGACAAGGGTGCCCACTTTCACCACTCCTATTCAACATAGTACTGGAGGTGCTGGCCAGAGCAATTCGGCAGGAAAAAGAAATAAAAGGAATCCAAATAGGTAACGAAGAAGTAAAACTCTCGTTGTTTGCAGACGACATGATCTTATACATAGAAAACCCCAAAGAATCCACAGAAAAACTATTAGAAATAATCAACAACTACAGCAAAGTAGCAGGGTATAAAATTAACGTGCATAAATCAGTAGCATTTCTATACACTAACAATAAACTAACAGAAAAAGAACTCAAGAACTCTATCCCATTCACAATCGCAACGAAAAGAATAAAATACCTTGGGATAAACTTAACCAAGGAAGTGAAGGATCTATACAATGAAAACTACAAGACTTTCTTGAAAGAAATAGGCGATGACATAAAGAGATGGAAAAACATTCCTTGTACATGGATTGGAAGAATAAACATAGTTAAAATGTCCATACTACCTAAAGCAATCTACAGATTCAATGCTATCCCAATCAGAATCCCAAGAACATTCTTCACAGAAATTGAACAAACAATCCTAAAATTCATATGGGGGAACAAAAGACCGCGAATTGCTAAAGCAATCCTGAGCAAGAAAAACAAAGCCGGCGGAATCACAATCCCCAATTTCAAAACATACTACAAAGCTACAGTGATCAAAACAGCATGGTACTGGTACAAAAACAGGTCCACAGATCAATGGAACAGAATTGAAAGCCCAGAGATAAAACCACACATCTATGGACAGCTAATCTTTGACAAAGGAGCAGAGGGCCTACAATGGAGAAAAGAAAGTCTCTTCAACAAATGGTGCTGGGAAAACTGGACAGCCACATGCAAAAGATTGAAAATTGACCATTCTTTTTCACCACACACCAAAATAAACTCAAAATGGATCAAAGACCTAAAGATTAGGCCTGAGACAATAAGTCTTTTGGAAGAGAATATAGGCAGTACACTCTTTGACATCAGTTTCAAAAGAATCTTTTCGGACACTGTAACTCCTCAGTTGAGGGAAACAATAGAAAGAATAAACAAATGGGACTTCATCAGACTAAAGAGCTTCTTCAAGGCAAGGGAAAACAGAATTGAAACAAAAAAACAGCTCACTAATTGGGAAAAAATATTTACAAGCCACTTATCCGACAAAGGGTTAATCTCCATAATATACAAAGAACTCACACTGCTTAACAACAAAAAAACAAACAACCCGATCAAAAAATGGGCAGAGGACATGAACAGACATTTCTCAAAAGAAGATATGAATATGGCCAATAGACACATGAAAAGATGTTCATCATCGCTAATCATCAGGGAAATGCAAATCAAAACTACACTAAGATATCACCTTACCCCCGTTAGATTGGCAAAAACATCCAAAACCAAGAACGACAAATGTTGGAGAGGTTGTGGAGAAAGAGGAACCCTCATACACTGTTGGTGGGAATGCAAACTGGTACAGCCACTATGGAAAACAGTATGGAGATTTCTCAAAAAGTTAAAAATAGAAATACCCTATGACCCAGCCATCCCATTACTGGGTATCTATCCTAAGAACCTGATAACAGATATCTCAAGAGTCCGTTGCACCCCTATGTTCATCGCAGCATTATTTACAATAGCCAAGACGTGGAACCAGCCTACATGCCCAGAAACTGATGATTGGATAAAGAAGATGTGGTATATATACACAATGGAATACTACTCAGCCATAAAGAAAGACGAAATTGGCCCATTCACAACAACGTGGATGGACCTCGAGGGCATTATGTTAAGTGAAATAAGTCAGTCAGAGAAAGACGATCTCTATATGACTCCACTCATAGGTGGAAATTAGTATATTGAGAAGGAGATCTGATCGGTGGTTACCAGGGAAAAGGGGGGGTGGGGGGAGGGTACGGAGGGGGAAGTGGTGTACCCACAACATGACTAACAAAAATGTACAACTGAAATCTCACAAGCTTGTAATCTATCATAACATTAATAAAAATAAAAATAAAAAAAAAATAACATCTTTATGTGGTATGATATACATACCATACAATTTACTTATTAAAAGTGTCCAACTCAGTGGTTTTTAGTATATTCACAGGGTTGTCCAACCATCACCACTCCCTAATTCCAGAACAATTTCATCACCCCAAGAAGAAAGCCTGTTCCTTACCCATGAGCAGTCACTCTACATGTCCCCACAACTGTCTCCACTCCCAGCCTAGGCAACCACAAATCAACTTTCTATAGATTTGTTTATTCTGTATGTTTCTTATAAATGGAATCAAACAAACAAACAAAAAAATCAGTTGGTGGGGGGGCTGGCCCCGTGGCCAAGTGGTTAAGTTCGCGCACTCCACAGCAGGCGGCCCAGTGTTTCGTTGGTTCGAATCCTGGGCGCGGACATGGCACTGCTCATCAGACCACGCTGAGGCAGCGTCTCACATGCCACAACTAGAAGAACCCACAATGAAGAATATACAACTATGTACCAGGGGGCTTTGGGGAGAAAAAGGAAAAAATAAAATCTTTAAAAAAAAAAAAAAATCTGTTGGTGGGGCCAGCCTGGTGGCATAGTGGTTGGGTTTGCGTGCTCCACTTTGGTGGTCCAGGGTTCTCAGGTTCCGATCGCAGGGTTGGACCTATGCACCACTCATCAAGCCATGCTGTGGCAGCATCCCACATACAAAATAGAGGAAGATTGACATGGATGTTAGCTCAGGGACAATCTTCCTCAAGCAAAAAGAGGAAGATTGGCAACAGATGTTAGCTCAGGGCCAGTCTTCCTCACAAGAAAAGAAAAAACCAATTGCTAATTAGAAACACTTGTAACCTGCTTTAAAGGATCATAACTATCACATTTTTAGTTTCCATTATATACCAGGTGCTGTGCATTATGCATACAAACAGAGTTAATCCTTTTAGCCCAGGGAGCCGGTATCTTACTGTAGCATCTCAGTGGTAGAAACCATGCCTTGAAGACATTAAGTAATTAATAGAACAGGAGGCAGGATTCAAACCCACAAAATGACACTACTACCCTATAACATGCAATTAGCTTTGAAATAAATATTCATACCTTAAAAGCCTGGGGACAAAAAAAGTGCTCTCCAGGATCTTATTCACATTATTCATTAGTATAGTATATCCTGTTAACATTGAGGGAACAAAGAAAACCTGGAGGGCCGGCCCAGTAGTGCAGTGGTTAAGTGCGCTCGTTCCACTTCTCAGCGGCCCGGGGTTCACTGGTTCGGCTCCCGGGTGCGGACATGGCACCACTTGGCACGCCATGCTGTGGTAGGCATCCCACATATAAAGCAGAGGAAGATGGGCATGGATGTTAGCTCAGGGCCAGGCTTCCTCAGCAAAAAGAGGAGGATTGGCGGCAGATGTTAGCTCAGGGCTAATCTTCCTAGGAAAAAAAAGAAAAAAGAAAACCTGGAAACTTTAGCCTGGCCCTGACCTCAATATGGCAAATTTGAGTAAATATCCTCTAACTGGACAGCTAGTCAGGACTGGTAGTTACCGGCTTAATCAAAAAAAGAGTTAAAGCGAAGAAAGATAAGAAATTATATGTGTATACCTAAGTAAATTACTTTTGCTTCCATCATTTCTTTGTGTATTCACTCATCAGTCTTGTGTTGTAGAAAATTTTCTTACAGTCTGATTGGAGTTCCGTTACTTTCTTGTGTACAGCATCATCTTTGATCTCCAGTTGCAGTTTCTTTAAAGTGAAATTAAAAAATAAGTTCAGCTATGAAGAAACATGAAAACCAACTTCTCTAGATATTTTTGAGTGTTTTCTGGTATTTTACAACATCATTATATTACACAACCTCCCCCCATCATAGATTCTATCCAAAGCATTTCGTTTAGTTCTCGTGGAAACAGCTCTCTCTCTTTTCACACTTGTATTTCTTTAGTTTTCATACTATTTAATAAAGTTTGTAATTTTAGTAACAAACAGAACTGGCATAAACAGATTTTGGAACAAACTTAATTGACTTGTCGTAAACATAGAACTTAATTGATGGGGGCAGAAATTCATGGACATACTAGAATAGTCTTCTGGCTGCCAATATTCCTCTGCAATGGGCGTGGTCCAGCATGTTTCACCGAGGGAATGGAGAGCGTGGCTACTGCAGTAGGTCAGCTAAATGGACGTTGATTAACTGAGCTTCTGTGGTATAGATTATCGATGTCAAGTAATGAAATCTTATTATGAATTGCAGAACATAGGGATTGGAAGGAACAATAGCAAAACATAACTAGCATAATCCAATCATTTAACAGATGAGGAAATGCAGTCCTTTTTGCTGTTGTTGAGGAAGATTAGCCCTGAGCTAACATCCACCACCAATCCTCCTCTTTTTGCTGAGGAAGACTGGCGCTGAGCTGACATCTGTGCCCATCTTCCTCTACTTTATATGTGGGACGCCTGCCACAGCATAGCGGGCCAAGCGGTGCCATGTCCACACCCGGGATCCAAACCGGTGAATCCCGGGCCGCAGAAGTGGAACATGCACACTTAACCACTGTGACACCGGGCAGCCCCAGAAATGCGGTCCTTGACCTTAGAGTAACTTCAGAAGATACTTCATTAGCAGGAAGAGGAACAGATTTGACATTTCTGTTCAGTGTCCCTCCCCACACTAGAGTATTTGTTCCATTTTGTCACTACTTGATAAAAGTACTGAAATGATCAAATTTCCTCTTTTCTCTAGTCCTTCTGTTTTTCAGATAAAGTGCAAAGAAGGTACCATTTCACCTGAGACTAACATTTTTATTACCTAAAAAATTAAAGATATTTTACCTTGAGATTTTCAATTAAAAATAGACTTGGTTTCTTTTTTTTTCGGATTTCAATGTCAATTACATAAAATCAGCATTTTTCTCTTCCAAAAGATGGAAACTCAGGACCAAATTTTTCTTATATATAAAACCCACTGAATTCACGAGGACTCACATTTGGGCATCGGTCAGGGACTTAGAAAATAGTTTAAGAGGAAAAAAAGTGACTGAAATGCTAGAAAGACTGAATAAATAAACAAGAAACCAAGCTTGCAACTGACTTTTCCAGATATTTTGCCAAGATGCCTAAGGTCATTTGTAAATAGTTCTCGTGTAATACTACCAAAAATGTCTACCATAGAACTAGATTCAAAATTGTAATATTTACTTTGCAAAAAGTACAAGGCTTGTGCGATGTGTGCTCATGTATATTTATATAAATGCATAAAAATATAATCTAATAAAAGTCTAAAAACGGAACTGGGGAATTAGAACCAGATTCCATATTCTCCTATTATTTTTTCCTCTTAAGTTTCTTCCTGCTACAAAAATATCTACAAAAAATTGATTTGGCATAAATAAATGTGTCTACTTATTAACTCCACCTTGAACTCAGTCCCCAACCCTCTGGTAATAACGAGCTACTTTTAAGCTCTAAGGCTCACGTTCGCTTCTTCCAAAAAGAAATGGTGGGTGTTCAAGTGACGTTGGGGAAGCACTGCTCTTCCCTTCTTGCTGGAAATCCTCACCCCGCCAGGAAAAGATCAGATTGGCACCATTTAGGGAGTCACTTGGGTTATTGTTCTAAGTAAACTTTTAAATGTTTAAAAGTTCCATGATACCGCACTCCACCGGTTCCTTTCAAACCTCTCTGATTTTCTGTTTCCTTACAGATAGTTTTTCTTCATTTTATCATTAAATATTGGGATGCCCCAAGGTTCCAGACTTGGCCTATTGTTCTTTCCAGTTACTTACTCTCTAAATGATTTCATTCTGTCTCGGGGTCTTGACTATTATGTGTTGGGACTATCAGGTCTGTGGATCCGGCGCCGTTCTCTCCCTAGCTAGCGAGTGAGCGCCATGTCAAACTCCCATCGAACAGCTCTAGCCACTGGCCCTGGGACACTTCAAATTCGTCTTATCTAAAACTGAGCATCTGATGCCCCTTCCTCCCCAAACTGCTCTGTCTCGTGTATTCTTTCTCCACCTAGACAAATTGGCCAATCTGGAAACTTCTGAGAAACTCCTCAGCGATAATTCTTCAACCGGATTTTTACCATTGAATTTGGATTTTTGCTATGTGTGTGACTACCGTCTTAAGATGATGCTAGTCTTATTTAAATTAACAGATTATTGTATTTCACACTAGTACAACCAAAAGTACACTAATGAATTAATCCACTAATAGCTTTTCCTAAGTACTATACATCCACCACCACCACCACTCCCCCTGGCTCTATCATACCTTGTTTTTCCTCCCAACTAAGGCTCTTTGCAGACATATGGTCATAATTATGCATAGAAAATTCATAATTCGGGTAGTCTTTATATACTGCTACACAAAAGCAGTCAGCACCACTAATTGCATGTGCTTTATTTAAGAATACGAAAACAAACAACTGAGGGTCTAGGTACATATTCTCACTTCCTTTCATGTGTATATTTACATTTAATTCTCCAGAACTAAAATATAAGGAAGGAGGGGAAAGCAAAAAATACTTTCCTGGGAAAAAGTTCCGAAAATAAGATGGTAGGGAGGGGATTGGGTGGGGAAAGAGGTAAAAAAGTACTGATACATTTTCCACTTACGCTAATTTAATCAGCTGACAACTAACTATTGTGTTGTGGGTTTATAAAGTTAACTTAGAGGCTTCATTCCTGATTAAATCAAGAACAGTACTGAAGGCACTAAGGGTAAAGCAAGGCCCATTAGACTGTTAAAATACAACAGGGATCCTCTTGCACAAATCAACATATGTCTATTTAGCCAGGGCCTGCCACTCTGAAAATATGTCGGTAATCATTCTTCTTTCTTTCTTGATCTTTTGCTACTTTCTCCAAGGCCTGCAGTCAACTGTGGAGGTAGAACAATGAAGTCTTTCATGTGGAAGAAAAAAAAAGAAAACTCCCTGATGCAATGCTCTCTCTCTTTTTTCCCTATCACTGTGACCCTACTAAAAGAAACAAAAGGAAAGGATCAACCCCCTTTCCAGCAGTCAAAAGGTATTTTAGAAATAAAGGAAGAAATCCTTGAGAATGGCTTTGTGTCTGTCTGTCTTCCAGTTGACTGTCACTGATAGTCTGTGTTAAACCTTTTCAATGTCAGGAATCCAAGTCCAGAGCAGGCAGCTAAAGCACAGACTTGGGTTTTCTCCTGAAAAGCAGTGAACAGCAGTTGGCTAAGATGACCAAGAGCCCCTGACATTATAGAAAATTCTGTATGAAAAAATGCTGGCACCATTGAGTGTTTTGAATGCTTAAGACAGGCAACTGTAGACAAACCTCCTAAACTTGATCTTACTTATTGTTTACAATATAATTTCCTAAAATGAGCAGTGAGATCTTAGAACCTACATTTAACTTCAGGGTCAGGAGAGAAGCAAGTAAAATACAAGAAAGATTCGAGCCTACATTAGGCCGAGAAACCAGCTGTCCTCCGTTCCTCAGCTGAGGGCAAAAACAAAGCCAGACTGTTGAGGAGAGCTGTTGTGCACGGAAGATCTGATGAGGGCATTGCTTCTAATCCACAAACAACTCAAGAGGCAAAGGACCCCGGGGTTCTTGACTCTGCTATTTTTTAAAAGCACATTGCCCTTACTAAATGTTTTAGTCCAATAAGTCTTGTTTTAACATCGTGTCTAAAATTTTAAAGTAGTATTCCTTTATATTTGTGTAATACTTTACAAACTAAAGGGGTCTAGCAGGATTTATTTATCATTGACTCGTTGTATCCTCTCTTCCCACCGGTAGGGATTATCCCAATTATTAACTAGCCAGGATGAGTGAAATCAACTCAGTTTTGTAAATGGAAATTCAGAGCACTGGGGAAGCTGAGAAGATTAGGCCAGAGCCTTACACTTTGTAAGTAGTAGAGCCAGGACTAAAACCTAGTTCTTTTATCGTCCAGCATTATGTTACCCCATGAACAAGTTATATTTAAATAACATAGGAAGCTACATTTTCTAAGAGGAAAGTAGGCAGTTTTAATCCAATATAATTTATCATACACCAAAGCAAAAGCATTTGTCTAAGAATGTTCAGCCGTGTAATCAATATTCAGCCAAATGAGTTTGGAATAGAGAAGCAATGCTCCATTACCGAGTACCCATTGATAGCGTCAGTTAATAACATCTTCATCTGTTTAACTGAGGACCATACTGGGAAAACAAGAACCCCCCTGAACCCCACCCTCTCAACACTTCAAGTGCTAACAGCTAATAGCAGTTTTAATATTGCTGATTTACAAGCCATAATCAATTGGTTAGGGTGCTCTTCCCCGGAGGCTTATTTAGATGTGAAAACAAAGGGACTAGTCAGAAAGATTCTCTTTGTTCTGAATTTAGTTGGGAAAGCAGAAAGTCACTAGAAAGACAGTTGCATCTGGGACATAGTGTATAACATCTTTGATATACTATTAGTGTTCAGTCAACCGTAGAGCACAATGCAATGGAGATTTTCTAAGTTCTATATATTTTAATTTAATATTTATCAAGCAGTTAGTATCCAGAAGGCATTATATCAACAGAATAAAAAGTTATAACCTGGGGCCGGCCTGGTGGCGCAGCGGTTAAGTTCACACATTCCGCTTCTTGGCAGCCCAGGGTTCGTAGGTTCGGATCCCGGGTGCTGACATGGCACCGCTTGGCACACCATGCTGTGGTACGCGTCCCACGTATAAAGAAGAGGAAGATGGGCACGGATGTTAGCTCAGGGCCAGTCTTCCTCAGCTGATAGCCACCTAATTGTCTTTCTATTATAAGTGACCTATTTTATTTATCTCTGTCTTCATGAAAGCTTTTAGAATCTTTTTTTTTTTTTTTTTTTTTTAAGGAAGATTCACCCTGAGCTAACATCTCTTGACAATCTTCTTCCATTTTGTATGCGGGTCACCACTGACAAGTGGTGTGGGTCCGTCAAAGTGGAGCATGCCAAACTTAATCACTGGGCCCCGGGGCCGGCCCCAGAATCTTACCTTTTAACCTTAATGTTCTGATATTTTAAAATTACGTGAGTGAATGTAAGTTATATTTCCCTCCATACATTGTGTTATGTACCCAATAGGCCTTTTGAGTCTGAAGGCTCAATGGTAGTGGAAAATTCTCTTCTATTCTTAGTTTGATATTGTTTCCCCCCTGTTTCCTCCCAATTCTTTTTGGAAGACCTATTGTGGAACACTGGATGTTATGTCTACATCCCCTATGGCTCTTACTATTTTCATATTTTCTATCTTTGTAATTTTTTCTATTTTTTCAAATATTTTATTACCTTAATCCTCCAATTTAAAAAATATTTTAATAGGCTTTCAATTTTAAAATAATTTTAGTTTTACAGAAAAATTGCAAAGATTGTATAAGAGTACCCATGTACTCCATTCCTAGTTTCCCCTATTAAGATCTTACATTATTAGTATGATATATTTGTCATAATTAGTGAACAAATATTGATATATTTTTATTAACTACAGTCCATATTTTTTCAAGATTTCCTTAGTTTTTAACCTAACGTCTGCTTCGGTTCTTTTTGGCTGTGATCTCAGACTTTTCTTGTTTTTGATGACCTTGACAGTTTTGAAGGGTATTGGTCAGGTACTTTGTAGAATGTGGCGCAATTGAGATTTATCTGATGTTTTTCTCATGAGTAGATTGGGGTTATGGGTTTCTGGGAGGAGGACCACAGGGCAAAGTGCCATTTTCGTTACATCATATCAAGACTATGCACTGTCAACATGATATCACCGTTGATGTTGACCTTGATCACCTGACTGAGGTATTTTTTCTTAGGTTGTTGTGCTGAAAAGACACTATTTTGTCCCCTTTCTATAATGTACTCTTTAGAAAGATGTCACTATGCACAGCCCATATTTAGGTGGAGAGTTACGCTGCACCTTCTTAAGAGCAGAGCATCTACATAAACGATTTGGAATTCTCCTGCATGGGAGATTTTTCTCTTCTTTCTCATTTATTTATTCAGTTATTTATTTATAGCAGTATGGACTCATGGATATTTATTTTAGACTTTAGATTATAATCAAATACCACTTTACTTATTTTGTTGCTCGAATTGTTTCAGCTTCAGCCACTGGGAGGTTTCAGTCGGCTCCTCTGTCCCTTTGACATACCTCCAACATTGTGGGCTTATTTATTTATTTATTCTGAGCATTTCCCAACTTTCCATCATTGTAAGATGCTCCAGGCTTATCTTGTATATTTCCTACACCAATCCTAGAATTAGACATTTCTCCAAGGAGACCTGGTTCCTTTAACTGGAGAGTGATATTAGAAACCGTAATCTGTGTGCTTGCTGCTACTGGAGTATTGTTGCTTTTGGGACCTCTCAGATGAAAGAGTGAAAAAATATGTGTGTATACTACGTCAAATATATACATATATCTAGAAATATTTCTGCATGTAACATCTATATCTATATTAAGTTAAACATGAGTTCATGCTGATGTCTTCAATTCTAACCCCTTACCACATGGATCATTCTAGCTGCCTCTCCTTGCTTATCTGTAAACCTTCACTCCAACAAAGAGAAACCCGGCTCCCGCAATTCCCCATCCACTTACTTGATTGTTCAATTTCAGTATCCATGTATCACAGTGTCAAGATTGTTAACTGGTTCCCTGATGGGAAGCAACTTTATCAACTAGAGTTCGGCACTTATGTATAGTGTCTTTTGCCTTTAGTCTTGCAGACTCCATTCATTTCCAATGGAACCAAATCAGCATCTTTTCCCCTCATTCCCCATTACTGAGGCTGTTTCATACATTTATAATGCAGTCAGATTGCTCTGTCACATTCTGCATGCATTCTGGGACTCCTCAACTTCGTAATTTTCTTGAAGATTTCCTTAACATTCCTTTTCAAAACTTCTATTGACTATTTTCCCCCTGCTAACAAATTTCATTTTCCAAGAGTTCTTTTTGCTCTCTGAATTTTTTTTCATACATCCTACTTAGCTGTTAGCTATCTGCATCTATGAACATCCTCTCTCTGGGGATATTAATAAGAAATTTTTGAAGTTTTCTTCTCTCTGTTTAGCCTGTTTTCTCCAAGTTTTTCATTCTGTTTGTTCTCACCTATGTGTTCCATATTAAAAGTTTGGGTTTTTTTGAGGAAGATTAGCCCTGAGCTAACTACTGCCAATCCTCCTCTTTTTGCTGAGGAAGACTGGCCCAGAGCTAACATCCATGCCCATCTTCCTCTACTTTATACGTGGGATGCCTACCACAGCATGGTTTTTGCCAAGCGGTGCCATGTCTGCACCTGTGATCTGAACCGGCCAACCCCGGGCCCCGGAGAAGCAGAACGTGCGCACTTATCCGCTGCGCTACAGGGCCGGCCCCATATTGGAAGTTTTTCTCTGATTTCTGGTACTCTTTGCTTGACTGTTAATGATTCAGAGTCAGGGAATCTGATTTCCCGATTAGAATCTCTGAGGGCATGAGTGGGTCTTGTTAATATTGAGTTTCCTTGTAAGGTAATTTGGCTGGGCTATTGTTAGGGGAACTCCTGACGTTCATGTTAAGTCTTTCCAGTTAGGCTGTTTACCTAGCGATGCATCTTCCAATATTCTGCCTGAAGTGTAAGGCCTATCTGCTAGCAAGCTGGTAGCCAAGAAGTTGTTGCCTTAATCTATACATTTTCAGGCTGGTACTCACACCTTCAACTATGCATAGCTTCCCCCAGAGTAGAGACAGTTTTAACGTTCTGATCTTCTGCCATTGGAGGGGAGGGGAAGTAACTCAGTGACATGGTACAGCCATAAGAATCTAGGGAGAGGGATCCAATTTTTTTGAAAGCTTCCAACCAATCTTCTTTCTTTTATCTCCCCACATTCCCTTATTCCCCCATTCTAGAGATATCTGATGCTGCCAATTTCTGAGACTTTGATGATTTTGAAGCGAAGATTAGGTCAGTTTTCAGCTTTCCTCACTGCTGGTTAGATTTGGCTTCTCGGATCTACAAGGCCCTTTTGTTAACACTCATCTGTCTGCTTTCCCACCTTCCTAAATTTTGTGCTGTTGTGTTATCTTCCTTTACCTCGGATGCATACCTTTAAAACCTTTATCTGTCATCTATCTATCTATTTATCTATCTATCCAATATCTATCCATTCATCCTTTTGCTTGGTTTTACAGGGGTTTGTAGTGGGAGCAAAGATTAGATTCTTGTGTTCAATTCACTGTCCATCTTCTCCCAAATCCAGGCTATAACTTTTTTTTTTTGAGGAAGATTAGCCCTGAGCTAACTGCTGCCAATCCTCCTCTTTTTGCTGAGGAAGACTGGCCCTGAGCTGACATCCATGCCCATCTTCCTCTTCTTTATACGTGGGACACGTACCACAGCATGGCTTTTGCCAAGCGTTCATAAAGTTAACCAATAGAGGAATTAAAAAGAAACAATTACTTGGGAAACTGAAACGAGATGGTAGTGTAAGTACAGTAAATCTTTTTCTGTTAAATAGGAACACAAATAAATAATCTTTAAAATTGATAAATCAGGAAATAACAATATAAACATACTTTTAAACTAATTGAGATGACACTGGAATAATTAAAATCCAGAACTGTTAAGAATTAGATGTGATTTTCTCCAGAGAAAGAGACTGGGGCTGAGTCGGGATAAGGCAGTTACTCTTTCATATTATTTGAAACTTTCAGCTAGCAAATACATGTATTACTTTAATAAAGACAGAATAAGAGTTTTTTTTAATGACTAAAATGTCGTTCCTACCCTGAAGAGTCTTGCAATCTGGTACAGAAAACTGATTATTAAAACGTAACGGAGGGAGGGAGGTGACAAAATATTTATTGAGTGTCTACCTTGTGCTGTGCTTTTTGCTGGATGATTTACACACACCATCTCATTTCAACCTTCTGCCGTTCCACTGATTTCCCACATTTTACTCTGAGCCATGGAGGCTTGAAAAGGCAGGCAGTTTATTCAAGATCACAAAGCTCCCACATGCCAGAGCCGGGCTTCAAACCCAGGTCTATCAAAGTCTAAATTCATGTACTTTCCCTTACAGAAAGCAGTCACCTAACAGTATTTGGATATCAGTAAGATGTCTAAGACAGAAGCTGCCTTCCTGCTAGAGGAAGTTATGGCCCAGGGCAGGCGAGGGACAATGCAGACCTAGGATGCAGCGGACAAGGCAGGCTCCAGCCCCTTGGTAAGGCCTTCTCCAGACAAGCAGACTGCTGAGGGCCCCTTTTTGATGTTCGTCTCCTGTTTAACATATTCAAAACTTTTAACAGCTGGAGAGAGGAGTGATTCATCTGAACCCATCCTGGGAGTCCTGAAACCTTTCTCCTTGTTGCAGTGACACGCAGGATTAACCGGGAAGAGAGACGGCCTTCCACAAATCCCCACCACAGCCAACCTTCTCTCCTCCTGTTCCACTTCCTTGCCACTCATCTGTGAGACTTGGGGATAAGCTAACTGGGTCATACTATTCCTCAGCTGGGCCCTCCCTCGGAAACCTTTGTAGGCATCAGGGGTCACCAACTGATTCCTTTCCTTGGAGTAATTTTGTTAAATTCTCACCACCTCCTTAAACTTTCAAGTCCCCTTCTTCCTTCCCTCCTCCTCTTCTCCTCTTTTCCCTCTCCCACCTCTTCCTCCTTCTTTATCTTCTTCCTCTTCCTTCATTTTCTTCTCTCTCTCTCATGCCTACCGCTTCTCCAGGAATCAGAGACCATCAGTCTTATAACTTCAGTCAGCCTCTGTACTCACCCCTTCTTCCTTCTCTCCCATCTCAGAAGCAAAGCCCTTCTCCTAAGCAAATGTAACTCCCCTACTTTCATTTTTCTCCTCTTTGATCCTGCCTCTCCTGGAATCTGCACCATCTCTTATCATCTCTTCTCTGTGTTTTCTCCTCCTCCTTATCCATGAGCACTTTCCTCTTATCCTAAAACATAGCTAAGCTTCTCCCACTGAGGAACATCCTTTCTTTCTTCTCGGTTCCACTCTTCCTTCCACAAGTATTTATTATGTTATATGTTACGTGCCAGACACTGCACTGGGCGATAAGAATGTTTTGGGAAATGAAGCAGGCCTGCCTCTGGGAGCTTGCAGTCCAGTAGAGGAGCAGACGATAAGGAAACAATAAATGTAAAATTGCAAATGTCCACAAATCCTTGGAAGAAAACAAACAGGGCACAGTGATAAAGAATAACAGCAGATCCACTAAGTTAGGTAGCCAGGAAAGAGCCCTTATAATTCCATCACTTCCACTACCGGAGTTTAGGCTGCCATCTTTCACCCAGGTTCCAGTGAACTCCGAAGTTCCCCGCTTATGAATTCCACCTTTTGGTTCTTCTCACATATTGTTACTATAGTTGACTTTCTAAAGTAGATCAAATTTTGTCATTCTCCTACTTAAGCCTGCAGTGGTTTCTCAATACCTGCAAGCCCAGACATTTTAAATGGCTCAACATTTTAACATGCCTACGTGATGAAGAAGAGACCATGAGATTGCTATACAGAGACCAATCTGTGAGGAATGCTTTGTGCTGACTTCATTCTCCAGGACTATCTCGGGCTTATTTTTGCCAGCCAATCTCTGTTTTGATTTGTTTTGTTTAAACAGCCATCCAGTGGAAGAGCCAGAGCAGCAGCTTTCTCCTCTGCGACCACTAAGAAGTCCTAAGAGACAGGTTGGGCTGTGGAATCTGCAAAGTAGAGAAGGAAGTGACCGAGACTCAGGAGAGAGAAAGGGCCCCTGAGATCAGAGACAGCAGCTCTTTAAGATGGGCAGCAGGAAGAAGATGTTGATATGGGCTCCTAGACAGTCATTTAATACAACTTCCTCCCTTTTGGCCTCTTTCCTCCAGCTGTCACAGGAGACCAAATTTAGCCTTCTTCCTTAAAATGCTATTAGGAAAGCTAGTCAATGAAAACAAAATAAAAATAAATTTGGTGAATCTCTCATTCAGTGAAATGAGTTTCGGTGAATCGGCCATTGAGTGAATTTGCTTTAAGAGTCTAGGGGAATTTGACATGCTGCTGATTTGACCAACTCTACCAGGGGGAAGTGAGTTATGTGGGTCAAGGTTAATGCCATGGGCAGAGGAGCTTCTGCCCTGCTTCCATTTTAGTATTTGGGAGGATATTGCATCACTGGTTGCCTCTCCATCAACTTGTGGATAGCAGAGGGTGGGCCTAAATTTAGCTCTCCCCAGCTGCCCATGAAAGGGAACTGTGAACTTAGTTGAGGGTCTCACTAGGAGCTTGTCAGAAGCTGTCTTGACAAAGCAGATGAGGTAACCTGCCAGTGGTGGACCAGAGTTGGCTCATCAGCTCAGAAAGCTGACTGTTAAATTGTCAGAAATTTTGCAAGCCAGTTGTTAAACACAGCAATTATTAAACATTAAATTATTTAAACTTAAAATTAAACAAATTTCATCAAAAGTAGAGATAATTAAATACTCAAAATTATCACTCCATAGTTATTTTACTATATTTTACTATTATGTATGCCCTTGAGATTATTTACATCTACTGTTTCTGTAGGGTAGGTCTTTTCCCAACTCAGCATTTGGTGCCATCATACTGGTAGCTTGAAATGCCAAGGCAGGACTATTTACACCACAGAAATCTGCAAATACTACAAATCATGGCTCCTCCCACGCAGAACTAACTGCTAATCATTTTGCAGCACACCACTGCCTAAGATCCACGAAGCAGGATGGACTGCCTGCACGAGGAACGTGGGGACTTACACTGGACCTCCGCAGTGCCAACGAGGCAGGACCGAGTCAGCAAGGATGGGAGAGGTCCATGAGTTACATCAGCTGCAGGCTTCAGCATTGGACACCAACACAACACCCCAGGATGAAGCCAGTTCCCTTCAATGGTCACCAGTCCAGGAAGGAGCCTAGACCAGCCATGACACAGCAGAGACCAGCAAGCATCCAAGGGACCCCAAAGACCCTTTATCTCCCTCCACCACCATGAGATCATTTAAGTCTCACCTTCAGATCCCATCTTGGGAAGAAATAGAAGGAGGGAGCAAAAATCTGAGGAACTGAGCTCTTTATCCAACAGAGGTAAAGAATTTATCCAAAGAAATGGTTTTCATTATAGAATTGAACAGAATTCATCTGGTGGGACTGAAAGTGACCCTTTCCCCCAAGCTCAGCCACCTAGGGCAGGGGAGGTTGAGTGAGGGTGCTTTTCAGGAGGACAGACCAATTTTATGGGAAAGGAGACATACACTGTTGTTGTTGTTGCACATTTAAGAACTGTGTGTGTAAGTTTACGCCCTTGATGCAATGGTGGTATTGAGCTGTTCTTCAGCAGTAAGAACTACCGCATCTTCCATATGCAGATGAAGAAAGGAAGGCTCAGAGAGTTTACTTACACAAGGTCACACAGCTAAGAAGTGGAAGGAGGCCGGCCTCCAAAGGAAGGTTGGTGCAACTGTGGGAATTGAGTCATTTTTTCTCAGCCCTCCTCAGCCCTTCCTCGGGTCTTTTTGGCTGTGTGGGTACTGCAGCATGACTGGGACAAACCAGGAGGCGACTTCCTCATAGGGAAGCATCTGGAATGGGTAACCTGGAAGCCAAGTCAAGTTAGGAAAGCTATTACGTGAGAGGATGATCATAAATATTTTAGCACCTAGGACAAGAAATGAAATGTTACTGGAAAGGAAATTGAGGTCAGAAGCTAAGTGCACAAATCACGAAGAAGGTAAATTGGCAATAGAGTTGGCAGCTAATAGAGCTAAGAGACTGGAGCAACGACCGAGGTGTGGAGCAGAGAGGTGGACCGTGTAGAATCAAATCCAGGAACACTGAGCAATCGTTCCTTTTATGCAGCGCCCAGCTCGTCTTGCCAGAGCAGCAGAGGCATCATAACGGAGCCAAATTTTCGGCATGAAATCAGCCTTTCTCCAAAGCTTGATTCTTACCCACGCGTTCCCTCCCACTGCCGTGCTTGTCCTGAGACTGAGATCTCCGTCCTACTCTTATTGTTTTGAAAAAATAAGTGTTTATGAGCTTATCAAAATAATTCATTCAGGTAATTTTAGAAATTCAAATATCACAGAAGGGTTTATAAGAAAAAGCAGCAGTGTCCTGCCCCACCTCACCCCCTTTCCAAGTCCAGTTTTCCACAATTTGCACTCAACTTCCATAAAGGTCCAAATGCCCCATGCCATCCCGTAGCTCTCAGGGAAAAGCACAAGCAGGAACCTGTCCCAGTATTTCTCCCTTGGTTTTATTATCTCAGAGAGAGTGGGAGGAGCTGAGCACAAATGTCCCAAGAGATAGAGCCCTGGCGAATACAAATAGACTGTGCCCCAGAATGGGCACAGGAAGAAAGGGAGGGTGTCTACACCACCCCCTTTTGTTTCACTGATATCCCTGGGCAGACGGATGGTTTCTCCCCATTGTCTGATGTGTATTGTATACTTTGCCAGCTCAAGGGGATGAGTCAGCATCTCTCTCCTCCTTTATTTCCCGTCCACTGCTATTGAAGCTCCCTAGAATCTTGTTGACTCCCCTTGGGGCTAAGAAGGACCTCAAACACAATTTGAGTTCAAAGACACATTTTTCCATCTTGGTAGCAGAAGTTTGTTCTGGGGGCGTGCGGCGGGGGGGGGGGTTGGGGGGGCGTGTCTAGTGCTGCAATGACTTAAGCATTCCTTTGTCTACTCTCCTAAAAGATGTCATTCCTAAATTCATTCATTCAACAAATACTAGCTAAGCATCCACTGTGTGCCAGGCATGCACTCAGCACAGTGGACATAGTTTAATGCGCAGTCTGTGCCCTTGTCTTGCTAATAACCCAGAGGGAAAGTCAGATGAAAAGGCCACTAAGCAGTGTGGTGAGAGCTCTGGTGAAACTAAGTCCTCTCCCCATTGACTGAGTAGCGAGGGACAGCTTTCCTGCGTGGGAACACTGAGGTGAGTTTAAAGGCTGAATCTGAATTAGAGGGCTGGGGAGGGCCTCTAGAGCTTCTAGGGGTGTGGAATGTGGTTGGATCAATCTCCTGTGAGCAGGGCTCCAAAACTGCTGATGGATATTCACAATATCTGGACAAGATCTGTCAATTTTCTGGATTAACATCCTAAATCTTGATTTTTTTTTTTAGACAATGGTACCTGCATCCCTTCAGATTTTGGCTGTTATAAACCAGCTTCCCAATTTGAGAACTCTCTCTGCACCCTGATCTCTGCAGAGCTGAATAAGTAACCCTGTTCCAGCAGCCAGCCCTCTCCTGGTGCTTCGGGTCTGCTTGCACCCTGGTCCAGTTTCGCTGCTTCTGGATACTCAGTTCCAGTATTTGTTGCTCAGATGCTTCCTTCCTCTCAGGAGGGCCTGAGCACTCCAAGGCCCTGCAGGAGGAAGACATGTGCTTCTCAAAGTTACCTTCCTGCTGTTTCAAGGAATTAGATGAAGGACAAAGGAAGGAGGACTATAGGACACATGGAAGTCCCCCAGAACTCCAGCCAGTCTCCCCCTGAAATTCCACTTTGGGATTTCATCCCTTTGTCTAAGCACTTTGGTAGCTAGTAAGCTGAGATTCATCCCAGACAAATAATATTTGGACTAAATAAGGTCCAAAATTTTGTATTTAGATGGAAAAAGAATATAATAACACTGAAGAATAGAAAAGTAGAAACCATTGAGGAGAGGAAATGAACCAGGTCCAGAAGGCTGAGAGATTGAAATGTCCCAAGTTTGCCGGGGATTTGACTTGACTTTAAAGAGAAAGACGAGGGGCCTGCCCCATGGCCGAGCCGTTAAGTTTGCACACTCCGCTTCTGCAGCCCAGGGTTTCACCAATTCAGATCCTGGGTGCTGACATGGCACTGCTCATCAGGCCATGCTGTGGCAGCATCCCACATAGAAGAGCTAGAATGCCCTACAACTAGGATAGACAACTATGTACAGGGGCTTTGGGGAGAAAAAATATATCTAAAGAGAAAGAAGAGGAAAGAGGAAGGAAAAGAGGTCGGGGAAAGAGGAGCTAAAGACAAGGGGAGAAGGAAGGAGTGACTAAGCTAACAGGAAGAGCAGGGGGCTGGAGAAGTGGGTGAAGAAATAAAATGCAAAAACTAGGACTATATAAATGGACAATTTTATGGGAAATGTATATTAAAATATATACAGAAAAGGGGCAAAGGAGACAAGAAGACAAGATAGCAAAGAATGGGTGATATCACACTTGGTCCATAGAGAATCATTTGGCTTTGGCTGATTGTAAAAGGATTCAACCAAAGACCAATCAAACGTGCCATTCCTCTATTGTCGTCTATACATAACTTCTTCCAGCTAACAGCCTCCGTGTAGCTGCTCCTGGAGAGAACAGCTTGTAATTACGACAAGAGTCACCTTTCCTAACTTGTTACATGGAGAGGAGTTGAGTTCTGCTCAGTTTCACAGCTAAAATTAAACTTCCTCTAGCCCATTTTTGTGAATTCCTTCTGAAGTTACTCCTCCACCCCTCCCTGCCTCATTTTCTCAGGGGAAAAAGTCGTTGAACAAAGAGTTCAATTATACTCCCTTTGTAGAAGAAGAGGACTATAGTAACTCTGAGAAGAGAAATTGTTCCAGAATTAATTCATGGCATGAAAAATTCTATACACACACACACACTCTCTCTCTCTCTCACACACACACACACACACTCATTCACACTCACACATCTACCCACCATCTCTGAAAGCCTCAAATCTTGAAAACAGTATTTCACTAATGTGAGGGACTGGAATTGGCCACCCCAAGATATGTCTCTTTGGCATGAGGATTATTTGGGGCTGGTTACTTTTAATAAACTGCAGACAGGAAAGGAACTCTGAGAAGCAGAGTTTACTTACCCTTTGTTAAGAAACATTTACATTGTAAAGGAAATCTCCGTCTGTAAAGGTGTCTCCCTCTCTGTACCAGGAAGAAGGGGGGATGACCTTATCGCTAGAAACTCTTATCAATGCAGAAGGCAAGGACTTAAATCTGCATAATAATCTTATTCCTATTTACTGTGCTTGTCTGGTAACCTCCTGTAACTGACACCCACCACACCCAATATCCTCCTTTGTCTTTAGCTGAAGATGATATTTAAGGTGGGAGCTTCAGCCATTCTGGCGAGTCACTCAGTTTTCCTGAGCCTCTCCCAGGTATACATATTATAAAGCTTTGTTTAATTTTCTCCTGTTATTCTGTCTCATGTAAATTTAATTCGTTCTCTGGCCAGAAGAACCCAGAAAGGGTAGAGGAAATGTCTTCTTCCCCTATACTAACAATCCACTAAAAAGACAAATCAAATTTTAGCCTAGATGAGGACACATATTTTCAAATTATCTGTTGGGGACACATCAATGGCCCTTCTATGCATATTTCAGCAATATAGAGCACTGGTGAGGAAAAGCTCTGTTCAAATTGTTCACTCAGCATTGAGAAGTTTATCTTTCCAATTCAGAAAAAAATGTCAGAGGGGGAATTTTCTACCCATGTGTATCTCCTGACAAAAATAGAGACGAAAATGTTAGTGTGCCCTAGGAGTTCAGAAGAAAACTGATGAGAACAGACTCAGGAATTTTTTGAAGCACCATCGGGGACTACTTACAGACTTTAATTGTAAGTAGTAAATTTGGAAAAACCATGTTACCCTGAAACCATTATTTATTTTTCTCCATGCACTTTGGAAAGTATTGATTTGGAAATATGGATTAATTTGCCCACTGAGTATTTTGGGAAACATGCTCTGGTTCTCTTTATGATCTCAGCCTGTCTTCCCGGCTTTATATGGAAGTTAATTTCTTTTGGCATCGCATCCAAGGCATATATAAGGTTCAACTGCATCTTTTGGCATCACATCCAAGCCATATATAAGGTTCAGCTACATCTCTCCAGAGTTTTGCAAATGCTCATACTGAGGCTTTCTGGAGAAGGAAGAACTTTAATTTCATGTGGGGAAGACTGGTTAGTAAGAGGACTGTGGGTCACTTTAGCAAGAAATAAGGGGTTTTCCTTGGACCAAGAAGGAACTAGTTAAGCACAGAGTATGCACTGAGGAAGAACTTTTTGGACAGAAACAGTGCCTAATAAATCCTAAAACTGACTACCAAGGAATAGCTATTACAGGAGATAATGTAAAGAAATTATCCATGTTCTATCAGCGTTTCCTTTGAATTATTTAAGTAGTAAGAGGTTTATAGTGATGAAAGTCCTAAACTACACTAGGAAAAAAAGCCACACTCACAAATCATCTCCACTATGGAGCTTCATTGCAAAGATATGTAAGAATGTGGGTTCCAACAAGAGATCATTCATTAGCCACGCGGTCACCCTAGGTCCTAGCTCTTCTGATTCTGGGTTATACAGCAGGTTTCTGGGAGCTTAGCAGGAGCAACGTGACAACTGCAACGCAAGCTTGAATGGCCCATCTTCTTTTGTTCAACTAACTTCTTTTTTTTTTTAGCATTTTATTCTTTTTACAATAGACTTTTTTATTTATTTATTTATTTATTTTGAGGACAATCAGCCCTGAGCTAACATCTGCTGCCATGCCTCCTCTTTTCCCTGAGGAAGACTGGCCCTGAGCTAACATCCGTGCCCATCTTCCTCTGCTTTCTATGTGGGACGCCTACCACAGCATGGCTTGCCAAGGGGTGCCATGTTTGCACCCGCCATCCAAACCTACGAACCCCAGACTGCCGAAGCAGAACGTGTGAACTTAACCACTGGGCAACCTGGCTGGCCCCTCCACTAACATTTTTAACTTCCCCAGAAGGAATTTGTGTGAGTTTTTCATCACTCGATATGAAGCAGTAACCTTGTTATGTAGAAAGCAGGTGAAGATGTCTCAGCGTAACAAACCACCTTCCTCCATATGTGGATTCCCTAGTCAAACTGTGGCTAGGACAGCAGGGTTTGTTTGATTAAGAAGCAATGCTATGCCAATTGTATCGAATTCTGCAGGAAAGACCCAGTTAGGGTCATTTTTCTTAAAGGATTACTTTGCAACAATGATTGAAACAGAAAAAATATAAAAGATACAAAAGGAAAGATATATGCAACACACACAAAGTATCAATACTGCTAATGTAAATGGTGCTCTAATAAGAAAAAAGCACATTGCAATCAGAAAGAAAAAGAAGGGACCTTCGTTATTTGTATTTTCTTTTTTCACAGGGGGGTGGTTACCCAGCATCTGAACACCCATCTAATGCAGGTGCGTACTGGTGAAGAGTAAGCCCCATTTTTCACAACAGAAGCCAAAGAGCCAAGAATCCTGCTCTTACCTACTGATTACTATAGATCAGTCATAAGACATAGGCTCAGTCAATCAGGTGCTCCCACCTGGAACTCTGA